>NC_091282.1:1120533864-1121139936 GCF_032444005.1 Ranitomeya imitator | reverse complement strand
CAGTTTTGGGCACCGGTGCTCAGGAAGGATATAATGGAACTAGAGAGAGTACAAAGGAGGGCAACAAAATTAATAAAGGGGATGGGAGAACTACAATACCCAGATAGATTAGCGAAATTAGGATTATTTAGTCTAGAAAAAAGACGACTGAGGGGCGATCTAATAACCATGTATAAGTATATAAGGGGACAATACAAATATCTCGCTGAGGATCTGTTTATACCAAGGAAGGTGACGGGCACAAGGGGGCATTCTTTGCGTCTGGAGGAGAGAAGGTTTTTCCACCAACATAGAAGAGGATTCTTTACTGTTAGGGCAGTGAGAATCTGGAATTGCTTGCCTGAGGAGGTGGTGATGGCGAACTCAGTCGAGGGGTTCAAGAGAGGCCTGGATGTCTTCCTGGAGCAGAACAATATTGTATCATACAATTATTGGGTTCTGTAGAAGGACGTAGATCTGGGTATTTATTATGATGGAATATAGGCTGAACTGGATGGACAAATGTCTTTTTTCGGCCTTACTAACTATGTTACTATGTTACTATGTTACTATGAACTGTCAAGTTTGGTGAAGGAATCCTGATGATATGGGGTTGTTTCACAGCTAAAGGCATTGGATATTTGATCAGGATTTATGATGGTCTCAATACTAAGCTGTGTGTAAGTGTCATACAAGACAAGTTATTTTGTACACTTGAGTACTATGGGAATGATAAGGCCGACATAGTGTTTCAACAAGACAACAACCCAAAGCATAAGTCAAGATTGGAGAAGAAATGGGATTGGCCCCAAAAGCCCCCAGACCTCAACACAATTGAACACTTGTGGATATAGTTGAAAGATCTATATATATGCCCCAGTCAGTAGACCAGTATACACCAACTTTGGGAACATGTAGAAAAGACCTAGGATCAGATTTCAGCCAAGAGATGCCTGATTCTGATAAAGAGTGATATAGAAAGGTTAATGTTTGCCTTGAATTGCTAGAATGTGTTAAGAATTTGTTCTTATGATACAGTAGTCTTGTAGTCTATGATTCAAGGATTTTCTACTTCTTATCATATATGTTTTCAATAGTCAGCAAACAGCATGTTCTGGGTACGTGGGAAATAAAGGTCAGCATGATCCGGGCTAAAAGGAGAGGAGCTACATGAATTACATTGAGAGTTATATTTGTTGTAAATGGTATAAAATACTGCCTCTTGCTTCATTACATCAGATAAAAGTGACTTTTCTCACAGCATGTCTGTAACTGCCTTTTTTCTCCAAGCGCTTGTCAATGAAGGGCGTAACCTTCTGATTTGGCCTCACTGGTGATCTGGCATATCTGACATTGGGTCAGAATGCAAACAGCTACAACAGTTTTGGCGCCCGAACGCAGGGCCATGGTAGCCAGCCTATTCAGAATCCGTATGTGGGAGCTTTCCTGGGAGATTGGACATGCAAAACACATCTGGAGCAAGGTGAGAAATTTTATTCTTACACTCTGTTTTGCACTTGCAATCTCTTTTGGATCTCTCCATATCTCTGGGTAAAGGCTGTGAATATGGTTCAGTGGACACTGCTGCAGTTTTTTTAATAAGTTGTGCTAATTCCAAAGTGCAAAATAGGCAGGCTGTGTGAACCTTGTATGTATGTCTATGAGAACCTCTGAATGTGGTGAGAGAGATGAGAGGTGAGTAATTTAGTAAGGGATATAAATAAGTCCCTGATTGATGAGGGGTTCCGTTAGGTGTGGTCCTCTGTATGTGACAGAAAACATTATTCAACTCACTTTGAGCTGAATAAGGCGGAGTGACTGAGATAAGGGATTTTGATTCTCTTCTTATAAAAATTAACTGAAAAGTGAAAGAGAAAAGGAAGAAAAAAAGGAAAAATCCCTGAATGAGCATTTATGAATGAATGATCACATAAGTATCATTACTTATGCAATTGTTGCTGAGGGTCCAGGATGGATGAGTTGTGGATATCTTTAATTTACATTTGAGATTCAGTGAAACCCGTATATATGGTTTGACATTGACAGGTTTTTATATGTGTTTTGACGGGATGCGGTCAGAATCAGCTTATTCAAATTGTGCAGTGATCTGCCTGTATAGCGAAACTGTTTTTGATTCCCAGAGGATGAAGGTTTTGTAGAAATTAATTAAGTCTGAGAACTGCTGCATTCTGTTTCTGTGTGAAGGACACTAAATTTCTTAAATTCTGATGGGTGGTGATGCGCGATTGCTTTTGAGTTTCTCCTTTGTGTGTTAAGGGATGCTGTTGTGAAGGAGCAAATTAAGAAAGATTCTCCATTTTGAGCTTTTGACTCCATTTTCTTGTTGCTTAAAGATAAATTCTGGTATTTAATTAGGTAAAAGGTGATAGCTGTCATGAAGTAACTTTATTTTGTTGTTCACAAGTCTGTTATTCAACTAGGCTATTGTTTATGTTCTGCTACAAGGCCAGAGTGTTCTAATTTGAACCAGATAAGGGACTCGGGGGTGTATCGCTATAGAAGACTCTGAGGCACCTGTCCGTATGCTTTTTCTGTGCCAAGAAGACACGACCATATATGTAGTCCACAGTTTTTCTGCATCTTCATAGGTTGAATTTTTCCTGCATTTTTATAGGTTAAGTGCTGAATGTGTGTTTTTATACTATTGGATGAAGTATAACTTGCTAATATGATAAAAGTACAACACAATTAACGGGGGTCAGAGACTTGCTTGATCCTCTCAAACAGAGATACACGTCTCCATCTGGTCATTTTCAGTTGCCGGCAACACCCTGTTAATTAATTTGAAAATCACTAGGTCAACCGTGAAGGGTCACTTTAGATCCTCCCTCAACACTGTGAGTTCTTATCTCCACTGAGTGCCTGATGGGAGGTGTTATGAAAGGTAATTCAGTACCACAATGGACATAGAGGTCAGCGCACATACAGTGACCTGGCAATAACCCAAAAAACAAGAACGAGCTCTGAGACGTGGGAACTCTGTTGACCGCAATCCCTAATGCGCCTAACGCTCCCTATGCAACTCGGCACGGCCTGAGAAACTAGCTAGCCTGAAGATAGAAAATAAGCCTACCTTGCCTCAGAGAAATACCCCAAAGGAAAAGGCAGCCCCCACATATAATGACTGTGAGTTAAGATGAAAAGACAAACGTAGAGATGAAATAGATTTAGCAAAGTGAGGCCCAACTTTCTGAACAGAGCGAGGATAGGAAAGGTAACTTTGCGGTCAACACAAAACCCTACAAAAACCACGCAAAGGGGCAAAAAGACCCTCCGTACCGAACTAACGGCACGGAGGTACACCCTCTGCGTCCCAGAGCTTCCAGCAAGCAGTAAAAAACAAATTGACAAGCTGGACAGAAAAAAAACAGCAAACAAATAGCAAAGAGTAACTTCGCTATGCAGAGCAGCAGGCCACAGGAACGATCCAGGAGGAAACAGGTCCAATACTAGAACATTGACTAGAGGCCAGGATCAAAGCACTAGGTGGAGTTAAATAGAGCAGCACCTAACGACTTCACCACATCACCTGAGGAAGGAAACTCAGAAGCCGCAGTACCACTTTCCTCCACCAACGGAAGCTCACAGAGAGAACCAGCCGAAGTACCACTTGTGACCACAGGAGGGAGCTCTGCCACAGAATTCACAACAGGGAGGGTGCATGTAGCTGTGCTCAATATATTTCTGTCCTTTGTGTAGTATGCACTGGGAGATTTGTGTTTAAAGCAACAGTAATGTATTGAAGTAGAAAAAAATATTTTAAATTGAAGATGAAAGTAATATATGGTGCCTATCAGAGGAAATCTGTGAAAGATTGTTTGATTATCAGTGTGATTGAAAGATTGGTAAAAGATTCACCTGCTTCAATTTGAGTGATTAGTGATTGATATATAGAAATTGAGGATCAACAGATGAGGTAGCCAACTGCACTGCTGATGTAGTAGGTTAAAAACCTAACACTTCCGGGCCTTCTTGCTTCAGTCAGCTGGTTTTTGAGAGGCAGAAAGCCTTCCCACGTTCCATGGATCTGGGCTAGTGGGTTAGAGGCCTAGCATATCTGGGCCTTCCTTTTCTAGTCAGCTGATCTAACAGGTGAGAGGCAGACAGCCTTCCCATTACATCTTGTAGGTCTATAGAGTGAGAGGCAGAAAGCCTTCCTGCTACACCTTGACACACACTCTGCTTTGCTACGTGTGGCCGCCCATGGATAAGGTACAGGCACACTAAAAAGGGCATTTGCAAAATAAAGGCGAGCTGTCTGAAGAATAAGTTGAAGCCATGGCAACTTGCTCTTTGTGCAGTCAGGGCCCCCAATGGGATCCAGAACCGCTATGCAGATTGTAAAAGACAGAGAAGGAAAGGAAGCAGTGAAAGATGTTGGACAAATATTGAAAAAGGCTAACATGCCAGAGTGTGGATGTTTGGATGTACAAAAAAAGGCACAGACAAGGGAGGAAACTAGCAGGTGAATAAATGGTGTCTGAGAAAGTGCATCAGTATGGAAGTAAGGTGTATTATGAATGTTTTGATGCTTAAAAGTCCGACTATGACCAACACATTACTGCTACCTTCTTACATTTGTGTAACCAGAGACCCAGACAAGACAGATGTACTTGTAAACACTGTGGTCAGACAAACCCAGACTGGAGAAATACTTGTATGATCTGTGCTGCATGACCTAAGTGAATTGCACTAAATCCTGTCCAGTCAAGATCACATGTAGTAACATAAGAAGCTGACACAGGAGTGTGGTTAGTGGGTAGTGGGGACAATGACTTTTTTGGAGTAAGCTGACAGTAATCCTTTTGGGAAGGAAGCTGTATAACAGCATGTCACCTCAACCGATCATCCAGTCACCCCACCACCAGACACACTACCAGAGAGCCAACCACATCAGGACCAAGATGGGTGAGTAGGGTAAGAAAGATACAGGAGTATTATCCCTGGAGCCCCTCTGACTAGCTGGCTACGCTAAAACAGTGGCTGATCCTGAGAACCAACCATTCCCATTTTACAGACAAATAAAGACAATACAATGGACGCATAAGTGCACCTGGGCAGACCTAGAGAGCTTGGTGAGTGCAAAGGCAGGTGACATAATAGGACACATAATTAAGACACATACAGAT
Organism: Ranitomeya imitator; assembly: GCF_032444005.1. Lineage (NCBI taxonomy): Eukaryota > Metazoa > Chordata > Amphibia > Anura > Dendrobatidae > Ranitomeya > Ranitomeya imitator. Next base: position 1,121,134,807 of record NC_091282.1, on the reverse strand, counting down.
GTGGCAAAGGATCGAGCATGGGGTATGGATGATAAATTTGCAAGGTCTGGGGCGACGTACTGAGAATCACTAAAACAATGGGCTATACTGAAACAATCAGAGCAGTCTGTACTCCTGACTGACGTGATGCAGCAAAAAGGAGAAATGTACTTTGGACAGTTGTAGCTGAAATGGGCAGACATGGGGTACAGTCCAATAAACCCACACGATTTTAAAATACTGGTAAATGCATTTATTGATGGTATGAACAAAGGCCTACGAGACGCAGTACAGACAGCCAGACTTGAATGGAGAAAGTGGACACTAAGCCAACCACTGCAAAAAAACACAGAATAGACTAAGCAGACCAATCTTCCACCTCCGTCACCTTCAGACAAGGAAACTGGCAACCCAGTGACAAATGTGTGCCCTGTTCTTTTCTCCTCCGGACCTGGTCTTGCCTTGATGACCTCCATAACAATTCCGGGAGGGAAAGGGGCAGAATTCTTGATTGACACTGGGGCAGCCGGGACTGTGGCACACAAAGACTTGATAATGCCAGACATGATTACTAACGAGACTGTGGAATGTGTGGGGGTAGAGGGACAAGTGACCAGGGTTGGACTGGCCCACCAGGACATCGGTGAAATGCCCAGTGGGCCACGCCCCAGAGAGGAGGAGGAGGAGGAAGGAAAAAAAATAAATAAAAAAAGGACGTGGGCCCTTTAAATCTTCAGGCATTGCCGACTGCCGCCATGACCAGCGCTGGCATTGGGCCCCCCTTCTAATACTCACATCTCCTCATTCTGGGTGGCAGCTGCAGTGTCTTCAGCGCCCTGTGACTCTGCGACATCTCAGGGCAGAGGGTGCAATGATGTCATCTCTGCGTGCTCAGCCTCTCTGTCCTGAGTGTTGCAGAGCCGGAGAGACGTTGAGTGTACCGGACCTGCGGTGGGAACGGGAGAGGTGAGGATTTTACTTTTTTTTAATGTATGTGGCCCATAGTAATTTATGGAGGAGCGGGGGGGTCATAATACTGTGTGGAGAAGTGGGGTCCCAATCCCATAATATTGTATGGAGGAGCTGGGGGGCATAATACTGTGTGGAGGAGCTGGGGGGTATAATACTGTGTGGAGGAGCGGGTGGCCCATAATACTGTAAGGAGGAGCTGGGGGGGCATAATACTGTGTGGAGGTGCTGGGGGGCGTAATACTGTGTGGAGGAGCAGGGGGCCCATAACACTGTGTGGAGGAGTGGGGAGCATTATACTGTGTGGAGAAGTGGCGTCCCATAATACTGTGTGGAGGAGGGGGGTCCCAAAATAGTGTGTGGAGCAGCGGGGGGCCCATGATACTGTGTTGAGGAGCGGGGGTGCATAATACTGTATGGGGGAACGGGGTCCCATGATACTGTGTGGAGGAGTGGGCTCCCATGATATTGTATGGAGGAGCGGGGGGCATAATACTGTGTGAAGGAGCGAGGGGCCCATAATACTATATGGAGGAGCGAGGGGGCAGAGTACTATGTGGAGGGGCAGGGGGCATAATATTGTATGGAGGAGCGGGGGGCATAATACTGCATGGAGGAGTGTGGTCCCATAATACTGTATGGAGGAGCGTGGGGGCATAATACCGTGTGGAGGAGCGGGGTCCTATAATACTGTATGGAAGAGCGGGGGGCATAATACTCTGTGGAGGAACGGGGTTCCATAATACTGTATGGAGGATAGAGGATGCATAATACTGTATGGAGGAGCTTGGGGGGCATAATACTATATGTAGGAGCAGGGGGTCCATGATGTGCTGTATGGAGGAGCATTATATGAAGCCCATAATACTTTATGAAGGACTATGTGGTTGGCCATAATACTGTATGGAGGACTATGAGGTGCCCATAATACTGTATGAAGGAGCATTATATGGGGACCATAATACCGCAAGGAGGAGCATTATATGGGGCCAATAATACTGTATGGCGGACTATGTGGTTGGCCATAAAACTGTATGGAGGACTATGAGGTGCCCATAATACTGTATGGAGGAGCATTACATGGGGCCAATAATACTGTATGGAGGAGCATTATATGGGGCCAATAATACTGTATGGAGGAGCATTATATGGGGCCAATAATACTGTATGGGAGACTATGTGGTTGGCCAAAATACTGTATGGAGGACTAGGGTTGAGCGAAACGGATTGGACAAATTAAAAAATCGCCGACTTTCGGCAAAGTCAGGTTTCATGAAACCCGACCCGATCCTATTGTGGGATCGGCCATGAGGTTGGTGATCTGCACGCAAAAGTCACGTTTCGCATGACGCTTTCGGCGCCATTTTTCAGCCAATGAAGGAGGACGCAGAGTGTGGGCAGCGTGATGACAGGTCTCGGTTCCCACCATCTTAGAGGAAGGCATGACAGTGATTGGCTAGCTTTCTGCGGCATCACAGGGGCTATAAAGGGGCATGCACGCCGGCCGCCATCTTACTTCTGCCGATCTTAGCATAGGGAGAGGTCGCTGCAGCTTCATCAGAAGAAGGGATATAGTTGGGGGGGGAAGATTAACCCCCAAACTGCTTGTGCTGTTGCGATTTCCACTGTCCAACACCACCATTTTTTTGCAGGGACAGTGGAGTCTAAATTTTTGTGCATCACCTCTGTAGCTTAATAGGCTGCCTTATAAGGCTCCCTGATAGCTGCATTGCTGTTTGCACGCTGCTGTGCAACCCAACTGCTTTTTTAAAAGCAAAAATCCTGTTGCTCCTTTCTGCATAGTTATCTTGTTTATTTGTCCACACTTTTGTGTGCAGCAGTCTTTTTTATTGCTGCCATATTTTCCTGAGGTCATTTTAGGGAGATTGAAATTGTACTACAGTCATTGTATTTTTTCATATATCTTCCAGCCACTTTCTGCCACTTACATTGTGTTGTTTTATGCACAGGGCCAGAGTTTTGGTTCAGTCTCCCCAAACAAAAGTGAGATTCAAATTTTCACAAAATGGATATACTTCAGTCCTGTTAGTTTGTCGTATATCAGCCAGCCACTTTCTGCCACTTACATTGTGTTGTTTTATACACTGGGCCTGAGTTTTGGATGTCTCCCCCCAAAAAGGTGAGATTCAAATTCTCACAAAGTGGATATGCTTCAGTCCTGTTAGTTTGTCGTATGTCAGCTAGCCACTTTCTGCCACTTAGATTGGGTTGTTATATACACTGGGCCTGAGTTTTGGCTCAGACCCTCAAAAAAAAGGGAGATTCTAATTCTCACAAAGTGGATATACTTCAGTCCTGTTAGTTTGTCATATATCAGCCAGCCACTTTCTGCCACTTACATTGTGTTGTTTTATGCACAGCGCCTGAGTTTTGGTTCAGTCTCCCCCCCAAAAAAAGGGAGATTCTAATTCTCACAAAGTGGATATACTTCAGTCCTGTTAGTTTGTCGTATGTCAGCCACTTTCTGCCACTTAGTTTGCGTTGTTATATACATTGGGCCTGAGTTTTGGTTCTGTCTCCCCAAAAAAGAAGGGAGATTCAAATTCTCACAAAGTGCATATACTTCAGTCCTGTTAGTTTGTCGTATATCAGCCAGCCACTTTCTGCCACTTACATTGTGTTGTTTTATGCACAGGGCCTGAGTTTTGGTTCACTCTCCCCCCAAAAAGTGAGATTCAAATTCTCACAAAGTGGATATACTTCAGTCCTGTTAGTTTGTCGTATGTCAGCCAGCCACTTTCTGCCACTTAGATTGTGTTGTTACATACACTGGGCCTGAGTTTTGGTTCAGTCTCCCCACAAAAAAGGGAGATTTAAATTCTCAACAAGTTTGTATAAACCTTCTACCTTGTTTTACAGTACCATATAACGGTTGTTATTTTGGTTAAATTTTCCAAAAAATGAGGAAGTCAGGTGGAAGGGTCCATGGGCGGTGGTTGCCAGCTGGTACTGATGGTGTTGGTGGTGCATCTGGTGGTAGTGGCAAAAGCACAATAGCCCCCAAGGCTGGAGGTGTTGAGCCAGCATCATTGTCTGGCTACACAAGGCCTCGAAGGCTCCCTTATCTGGGAGTAGGAAAACAGCTTTAAACCCCTTTCTGACCTTGGACAGGATAGTACGTCTAAGGTCAGATCCCCTGCCTTGATGCAGGGCTCCGCGGTGAGCCCGCGTCAAAGCAGGGACATGTAAGCTGTTTTGAACAGCTGACATGTGCCCGTAATAGGCGCGGGCAGAATCGCGATCTGCCCGCACCTATTAACTAGTTAAATGCCGCTGTCAAACGCAGACAGCGGCATTTAACTACCGTTTCCGGCCGGGCAGCCGGAAATGACGTCATCGCCGACCCCCGTCACATGATCGGGGGTCGGCGATGCGTCTCCATTGTAACCATAGAGGTCCTTGAGACCTCTATGGTTACTGATCGCCGGTGGCTGTGAGCGCCACCCTGTGGTCGGCGCTCACAGCACACCTGCATTTCTGCTACATAGCAGCGATCAGCAGATCGCTGCTATGTAGCAGAGACGATCGAGTTGTGCCTGCTTCTAGCCTCCCATGGAGGCTATTGAAGCATGGCAAAAGTAAAAAAAAAAAATTGAAAAAAATTTTAAAAAAGAAAAAAGATATAAAAGTTTAAATCACCCCCCTTTCGCCCCAATCAAAATAAATCAATAAAAAAAATCAAATCTACACATATTTGGTATCGCCGCGCTCAGAATCGCCCGATCTATCAATTAAAAAAAGCATTAACCTGATCGCTAAACAGCGTAGCGGGAAAAAAATTCTAAACACCAGAATTCCTTTTTTTTGTTCGCCGCGACATTGCATTAAAATGCAATAACGAGCGATCAAAAGAACGTATCTGCACCGAAATTCCATCATTTAAAACGACATCTCGGCATGCAAAAAATAAGCCCTCAACCGACCCCAGATCATGAAAAATAGAGACGCTACGAGTATCGGAAAATGGCGCAATTTATTTATTTATTTATTTTTTAGCAAAGTTTGGAATTTTTTTTCACCACTTAGATAAAAAACAACCTAGTCATGTTAGGTGTCTACAACTCGTACTGACCTGGAGAATCATAATGTCAAGTCAGTTTTAGCATTTAGTGAACCTAGCAAAAAAGCCAAACAAAAAACAAGTGTGGGACTGCACTTTTTTTGCAATTTCACCGCACTTGGAATTTTTTTCCCGTTTTCTAGTACACGACATGCTAAAACCAATGACGTCGTTCAAAAGTACAACTCGTCCCGCAAAAAATAAGCCCTCACATGGCCAAATTGAAGGAAAAATAAAAAAGTTATGGCTCTGGGAAGGAGGGGAGTGAAAAATGAACACGGAAAAACGAAAAATCCCACGGTCATGAAGGGGTTAAAGCCAGAACAGCAGGAAAAAGTTTTGGCTTTCCTTGCTGACTCAGCCTCTAGGTTTTTCGCCTCCTCTTCAGAAAGTTCCAAATATAAAAGCAGCGAGTAGTCAGTGGATGCTCCCGGTCAGGAGCAAGACGTTTCCTTGTGTCCTTCACCCAAACCAAAAGTGAAGGATGCGTCAGGTGACACTACAGGTTACTCCATGGAGCTCTTTAAACATACCGTGACTGGGTTAGAAAGGGAAATTGTTAACTGCCCATTACAAGATGAATCGGACACGGAGTGCACTGATGCACAGCCACAGCTAGATTATTATGCTGTTCCATTGACTCAGATCACTACATTGCCCTCGCAGTGTACTGAGCCAGAATCTGACCCTGCTGAGACTATGGTGCCCCATCCCGAACGCTATAGCACCTTACACGGACACAGAGGAAGGTGCACATGACATTGAAGAGGAGGTGATAGATGACCCAGTTGTTGACCCAGATTGGCAGCCATTGGGGGAAGAGGGTGCCGCTGCCAGTAGCTCAGAAGCGGAGGAGGATGATCCGCAGCAGCCATCTACATCACAACAGCTGTCATCTGGCAGGCCCGTATCAGGCCAAAAATGTTTGTCAAAAACAAAAACAGTTTTAGGACAGTATGACTGTTATGGACCTGGTGGTTAGGAGCACCCGGCATGACCAGATAGTTAAACTGACACAGGACAAGCTCTGGGATGTGGGAGCTCTGCTGACCGCAACCCCTAATCCTATCACAACAACTAGAAATAGCCGTGGAGCGTTCCTGACTCTCCCTAGACGCCTCTTCACAGCCTAAGAGCTAGCTAGACCTAGAGATAGAAAATAAAGCCTACCTTACCTCAGAGAAATTCCCCAAAGGAAAAGGCAGCCACCCACTTATATTGACTGTGAGTAAAGATGAAAGTCACAAACGCAGAAATGAAACAGGTTTCAGCAAAGGGAGGCCAGACTTACTAAAGAGACAGAGGATAGGAAAGGTATCTTTGCGGTCAGCACAAAAAACTACAAAAGACCACGCAGAGTGTGCAAAACGACCTCCGCACTGACTAATGGTGCGGAGATGCCACTCTGCATCCCAGAGCTTCCAGCTAGTAAGGCAAAATCATGATATCCAGCTGGACAAGGCAACAATGACAAATAATAACTGGCAGGAACTTAGCTTCTGCTGGAGTAGACAGGTCACAAGAAAGATCCAAGAGCGAACTGAACAAATGCAGGAACATTGACAGCTGGCATGGAGTAACGATCTGAGTGGAGTTAAATAGAGCAGCCAACCAAAGGATAAATCACGTCACCTGTGGAAGGAACCTCAGAAGCAGCAGCTCCACTCACAGCCACCAGAGGGAGTCCAAGGACAGAACTCGCCGAAGTACCATTCACGACCACAGGAGGTAGTTCGACAACAGAATTCACAACACATGACCATCCGGTGAAAGTAGCACAGCATGCAATGCCATAAAAGGTATTCCATAATAGGAAGAGTGTAGTGTGGCAATTTTTTTTAACCAAGATCCAAATGATCAGTCAAAAGTTATTTGTAAGAAATGCTCAAAGACCTTTAGCAGAGGGAACAATCTTCAAAACTTAAATACAACGTGCATGCTTAGACATTTAACCAGCATGCACTTGCAAGCCTGGAGTAACTACCAAACGTCCCGTACCGTTGGTGCACCTGCTCAGAATGAAGGTAGTCAGCAACGCTACATTGCTTCCCTCACTGTAAGCCCACCGGTTACGATACTACCAGCAGCAAATGTGGAGGTATTGTCGCAAGGCCAAAGCAGTCAGGGAATCACAAGGTTATTGGTAGGAAACACTGTATGTAGGCCAACATCAAGAATGCCATCACCAACCCTCTCTCAATCCGCCATGTCCACCACCACCACCACTGCTAGTTCCACCATATGCAGCTCTCCAGTCCAGCTCACCCTACAAGAGACTCTCGTTAGGAAAAGAAAGTACTCATCCTCTCATCCACTTACACAGGGTTTGAACGCCCACATTGCTATACTAATCTCATTAGAGATGATGCCCTACCGGCAAAGCTTTCAAAGACCTGATGGCCTACGCAGTACCACGCTATGACCTACCCAGTCGGCACTTCATTGCGAGAAAAAACATCCCAGCCCTCCACCAGCATGTCAAAGACCACATTGTCCATGCACTGAGGCAATCAGTCAGTAGAAAGGTGCACCTCACAACAGATGCATGGACCAGTAGGCATGGCCAGGAACATTACGTGTCCATCATGGCACACTGGGTTAATGTAGTAGATGCAGGGTCCACAGGAGACAGCCATAGTGGGACAGCTCTGCCTAGCCCACGGTCTAGGAAACAGTTGGCTATAGGCGTTCACCTCCTCCTCCAGAAGCGAAAGCTCTTCCACAGAGCGCAGTCGCACGACCACTCTATCCGCAGCTGCCAGTGTTGCACACGAGGTGTCCCATTATGGAACAGATAGTGGTAAGCGTCAGCAGGCTGTGTTGGAAATGAAGTGTTTGGGCGACAACAGACACACGGCGGAATTACTGGCTGAGTACTTGCAGCAACAAACTCAGTCATGGCTGGGCAGTGTACATCTTGAGGCAGGCAATGTAGTCAGTGATAACAGAAGGAATTTCATGGCTGCCATAGCCCTTTCAGAACTGAAACACATACCTTGCCTGGCTCACACCTTGAACCTGGTGGTTCAGTGCTTCCTCAAAAATTATCTGGGGTTACCAGCCCTGCTCCTGAAGGTGCGAAGACTTTGCTCGCACATCTGCCTGTCGCCCATGCACCCCAGCCGTATGCTGAACCATCAGCGATCGCTGAATCTTCCCCAGCACCACCTAATAATCGACGTTGCAACAAGGTGGAACTCCACACTGCACATGGTTCAGAGGCTATGCGAACAGAGGCGTGCTGTTATTTATTTGTGGGAGGATACACATACACGGGCAGGCACTTGGATGGCAGACATGGAGTTGTCTGGTGTGCAGTTGTCGAAGCTACAAGACCTCTGTCAAGTCCTTCAGTGTTTTGAGGAATGCACATGGCTGGTAAGTGCAGACAACGCCATCATAAGCATGAGCATCCCACTAATGCGTCTGCTGATGCAAAGTTTGATGCACATTAAGGAGCTGGCGTCTGCAGCCGAGGAGGAGGGAAGCCTTGATGACTGTCAGCCATTGTCTGCTCAGGGAACTCTCCTGGACGAGGTGGCGGACGAAAAGGAGGAGGAGCAGGAGGATGATGGGGATGAATATTTATGGGAGGAGGATGCTTCTCAGGGGGCAATACAAACTGGTGGCGTTGCAAGGTCAGGTACAGGGTTTTTGCGGGACACAAGTGATGTTGATTTGCAAGAAAGTGCTCTGTCATGATTCCAATGGCAGGGAATCACAAAAGGACAAGCACCAACGAGCTCTAGGGTGATGGAACCTGAGCTGACCGCGACCCTAAACCTGAACACACAAATAACAATAGCCGGGGAACGTGCCTACGTTGATCCTAGACGTCTCGCACCAGCCGAAGATCTAACTTCCCCTATTAGAAGAAACACAGACCTCTCTTGCCTCCAGAGAAATACCCCACAGAAATAGCAGCCCCCCACATATAATGACGGTGAAATGAGAGGAAGGCACATACACAGTATGAAAACAGATTCAGCAAAATGAGGCCCGCTAAAATTAGATAGCAGAGGATACAAAAGTAAACTGCGCGGTCAGCAAAAAACCCTTCAAAAAACCATCCTGTAATTACTTGAACTCATGTTCCAACTCATGGAACATGAGGAACAATTACAGCCCACTAAAGCAACCAGCAGCAAAGAGACAATTATATGCAAGCTGGACAAGACAAAAACAAAGCAAAACGTGGAACAAGAAAATCAAAACTTAGCTTGTCCTGAAGATTACTGAAGCCAGAAGCTGAGGTAACAAAACACTCTGATAACCTTGATAGCCGGCGGGGAAATGACAAGAAAGCCCGGTTAAATAGGAAACTCCCAAATCCTAATAGAACAGGTGGACACCAGAGACAGCAGAACACAAATCACCCAGTACCATCAGTAACCACCAGAGGGAGCCCAAAAACAGAACTCACAACAGTACCCCCCCTTGAGGAGGGGTCACCGAACCCTCACGAGAACCACCAGGGCGACCAGGATGAGCCCTATGAAAAGCGCGGACCAAATCATCAGCATGAACATCATAGGCAACCACCCAAGAATTATCCTCCTGACCATAACCCTTCCACTTGACCAAATATTGGAGTTTCCGTCTGGAAACACGAGAATCCAAGATCTTCTCCACAACATACTCCAATTCTCCCTCCACCAGCATCGGAGCAGGAGGCTCAAGCGAAGGAACAACAGGTACCTCATACCTCCGCAACAACGACCGATGGAACACATTATGAATAGCAAACGATGCCGGGAGATCCAAACGAAACGACACAGGGTTAAGAATTTCCAAGATCCTATAAGGACCGATGAACCGAGGCTTGAACTTAGGAGAAGAGACCTTCATAGGAACAATACGAGAAGACAACCACACCAAGTCCCCAACACAAAGTCGAGGACCCACGCGGCGACGGCGATTAGCAAACTGCTGAGCCTTCTCCTGGGACAACTTCAAATTGTCCACCACATGACTCCAAATCCGATGCAACCCATCCACCACCATGTCCACTCCAGGATAATCAGAAGGCTCCACCTGACCAGAGGAAAAACGAGGATGAAACCCCGAATTACAAAAGAAAGGAGAAACCAAGGTAGCAGAACTAGCCCGATTATTAAGGGCAAACTCGGCCAGCGGCAAAAAGGTAACCCAGTCATCCTGATCAGCAGAAACAAAACACCTCAAATAAGTTTCCAAGGTCTGATTAGTTCACTCCGTCTGGCCATTCGTCTGAGGATGGAATGCAGACGAAAAGGACAAATCAATGCCCATCTTAGCACAGAACGTCCGCCAAAATCTAGACACAAACTGGGATCCCCTGTCAGAAACGATGTTCTCCGGAATCCCATGCAAACGAACCACGTTCTGGAAAAACAGAGGGACCAATTCAGAGGAGGAAGGCAACTTAGGCAAGGGTACAAGATGAACCATTTTAGAAAAGCGGTCACACACAACCCAGATGACAGACATTTTTTGAGAGACAGGGAGATCCGAAATAAAGTCCATGGAAATGTGCGTCCAAGGCCTCTTCGGGATAGGCAAAGGTGACAACAATTCACTGGCTCGAGAACAGCAAGGCTTAGCCCGAGCACAAACCTCACAAGACTGCACAAAAGAACGCACATCCCTCGACAAGGAAGGCCACCAAAAAGACCTGGCCACCAAGTCTCTAGTACCAAATATTCCAGGATGACCTGCCAACGCAGAAGAATGGACCTCGGAGATGACTCTACTGGTCCAACTATCCGGAAAAAACAGTCTCTCAGGCGGACAACGATCAGGTTTACCCGCCTGAAACTCCTGCAAAGCACGTCGCAAGTCTGGGAAGACGGCCGACAAAATCACCCCATCCCTAAGGATACCAGTGGGCTCAGAATTTCCAGGGGAGTCAGACACAAAACTCCTAGAAAGAGCATCCGCCCTCACATTCTTTGAACCTGGCAGGTATGAAACCACAAAATTGAAACGAGAGAAAAACAGTGACCAACGAGCCTGTCTAGGATTCAGACGCCTGGCAGACTCAAGGTAAATCAGATTTTTGTGATCAGTCAAGACCACCACACGATGTCTAGCACCCTCCAGCCAATGACGCCACTCCTCAAATGCCCACTTCATGGCCAAAAGTTCCCGATTACCCACATCATAATTCCGCTCAGCGGGCGAAAATTTTCTAGAAAAGAACGCACATAGCTTCATCACCGAGCAATTGGAGCTTCTCTGTGACAAAACCGCCCCCGCTCCAATCTCGGAAGCATCAACCTCAACTTGGAAAGGAAGCGAAACATCAGGCTGACGCAACACAGGAGCAGAAGAAAACCGGTGTTTAAGTTCCCGAAAGGCCTCCACAGCCGCAGGAGACCAATCAGCAACATCAGCACCCTTCTTAGTCAAATCCGTCAAAGGCTTAACAACACTAGAAAAATTAGTTATAAAACGACGATAGAAATTAGCAAAGCCTAAGAACTTCTGCAGACTCTTAAGAGATGCAGGCTGCGTCCAGTCACAAATAGCCCGAACCTTGACGGGATCCATCTCAATAGTAGAAGGGGAAAAAATATACCCCAAGAAAGAAATCTTCTGGACTCCAAAGAGACACTTTGAGCCCTTTACAAACAAGGTATTAGCCAGCAGGACCTGAAACACCTTCCTGACCTGCTGAACATGAGACTCCCAGTCATCAGAAAAAAACAAAATATCATCCAAATACACAATCATAAATTTATCCAGATATTCACGGAAAATATCGTGCATAAAGGACTGGAAGACTGAAGGAGCATTAGAAAGTCCGAAAGGCATTACCAAATACTCAAAATGGCCCTCAGGCGTATTAAATGCGGTTTTCCAGCAAAGAGACAATTATATGCAAGTTGGACAAGACAAAAATAAAGCAAAACGTGGAACAAGAAAATCAAATCTTAGCTTGTCCTGAAGATTACTGAAGCCAGAAGCTGAGGTAACAATACACTCTGATAACCTTGATAGCCGGCGGGGAAATGACAAGAAAGCCCGGTTAAATAGGAAACTCCCAAATCCTAATAGAACAGGTGGACACCAGAGACAGCAGAACACAAATCACCCAGTACCATCAGTAACCACCAGAGGGAGCCCAAAAACAGAACTCACAACAGTGCTCCTCAACCCAGCACAAGCAGTGAATTGACACCTGGAAAATTGGCCCACATGGTTGAGTATGCCTTGCGTATCCTAAAAAGGGCCCCCTGCATTATCAAAATGGTGACTGATGACGATTACTGGTTGGCCTGCCTCCTGGATCCACGATATGAAGGAAAATGACAAAATATCATGCCACATGAGAACCTTGAGCAAATATTGGCTACCAAACAAGCAATTCTTGTAGACCGTTTGGTTCAGGCATTCCCAGCAGTGATGGTTCTCACACGAGCCGTAGGGGTCAACATGGCAGAGGTGTTAGAGGTGCACAAATCCAAAGTGACATTGGACAGAGGGGTTTTATGACCAGTTTGTGGAGTGATTTTGCAATGACCGCTGACACGACAGGTACTGCTGCATCGACTCAAAGTGACAGGAGAAGCATTTGTCCAGTATGGTTACAAACTGCTTTTCCTCTCTTATCGATGTTCTCCCTCACAGGTCATTCCCCTTTGATTACTGGGCATCTAAAATAGACACCTGGCCTGAATTGGCAGAATATGCATTACAGGAGCTCGCTTGCCCTGCTGTTAGTGTGCTATCAGAAAGAGTCTTCAGTGCTGAGGGTTCAATACTGACCAAAAAAAGGACACGTCTGGCTACCCAGAATGTTGATGATCTAAAAAGAACCAATCATGGATTTCAAAATATTTTGCCCCACCTTCCCCTGCTGACACGTAGCTTGCCAGAAAAATGTCTTGCTTTTGGCCTCCTCTTGCTGGCTTCCCCAATTCCTCCATTTGCAGCTACTGAATGTCCACCATAGGCCATTTTTATACCTCCCTAAATGGGCTGACTCCCCCCACAGGGCCATTGTCACCACCTGGCGCAAGCAAGCATGCGAGTGCCGTTTACCTGGATAGGTGGGTGGGCCCACTCTGGGGTGACGGCACTGGCACAGGGTCCCTCATAGTACAATGAAGTGTCTCTGACGGTGGTGCTGCACAACCAACGTCAGACACACTGTTGTAATATGAGGGGCCCTGTGCCAGTGCTCTACCAGTTGCAATACTTACCTCTCCCTGCTCCACCACTGTGTAGTCTGTGCTGTTAAATCCTTCAATGGCACTGCCAATACAAATTTGTTGAAATGATAGATGATAGTAAAAATATATAGGGGCCTAGGCCTCCATTTAGACCAGTTAATACTTTGTGCCTTCTACCACTGTCTGCTACTCAGCAGAGGAGCCCACCCCTGTACCTAGCTATACCACCTGTTTAGTCCTGTTGCCAATTTTGAACTGCATATAGCCTACTTTATTATTTGGGCCTACTAACTGTGTCTGCCACTCATTACAGTTGTCCTCCACTGAACAAAGCAATGCCACCTGTTTAGTCCTATTACCAATTTTGAACTGCATTTAGCTTACTTTATTATTTGGGCCTACTAACTGTGTCTGTCACTCATTACAGTTGTCCTCCACTGAACAAAGTAATGCCACCTGTTTAGTCCTGTTACCATTTTTATACTGCATTTAGCCTACTTTATTATTTGGGCCTACTAACTGTCTGAGAATTAGCTATGGAGGATATCCACTAGATTAAAACATAACCTTTAATAAATGTTACTTAAAAGCTCGGATCCTAATAAGACACATATAACAACAAAAACAAAAAGTGCTCAGGTGAACCAGTGCTCAAAGTAAAAATTGGATCGGTCTTACCATATCAAACGGACATATGGAAACAGTCCCTCATAGTCCATGAGGGTGGTGGTTCCAAATAAATGGGGGCCAAGGATAGGGAAGGGTATACCGCAGCTATCTTCCCTGTAAACCCTTAAAAGGACTCCTGTCCTAACAAGGACAGGCCCCAAGTGAGCCCTGCTATGGGAATCCACCAACCAACGTGTAGTCCTAAAGATATTCCTTCTCCCTACGCGTTTCAACTCCAATGAGGGAGCATCATCAGGGGAGTTAAGTAGTCCGAAGAAGATACCAGTGGGTCCCCTCCGTAGTCCCAGAAGGACAATCCAGAAAGGTCCAAACACATTCGTGTACGTATCAGTCCGTATTGCCTGGGTCCCGCAGTGGCTGGGACATCCCAGGGAGCTTCAGGAATTCTAGCTGTGTCTGAAGTTAGAGTAAGGACTTACCCAGGGAGCTTCAGGAATTCTAGCTGTGTCTGAAGTTAGAGTAAGGACTTACTCTAACTTCAGACACAGCTAGAATTCCTGAAGCTCCCTGGGATGTCCCAGCCACTGCGGGACCCAGGCAATACGGACTGATACGTACACGAATGTGTTTGGACCTTTCTGGATTGTTCTTCTGGGACTACGGAGGGGACCCACTGGTATCTTCTTCGGACTACTTAACTCCCCTGATGATGCTCCCTCATTGGAGTTGAAACGCGTAGGGAGAAGGAATATCTTTAGGACTACACGTTGGTTGGTGGATTCCCATAGCAGGGCTCACTTGGGGCCTGTCCTTGTTAGGACAGGAGTCCTTTTAAGGGTTTACAGGGAAGATAGCTGCGGTGTACCCTTCCCTATCCTTGGCCCCCATTTATTTGGAACCACCACCCTCATGGACTATGAGGGACTGTTTCCATATGTCCGTTTGATATGGTAAGACCGATCCAATTTTTACTTTGAGCACTGGTTCACCTGAGCACTTTTTGTTTTTGTTGTTATATGTGTCTTATTAGGATCCGAGCTTTTAAGTAACATTTATTAAAGGTTATGTTTTAATCTAGTGGATATCCTCCATAGCTAATTCTTGTATTTTTCCTGAGGATAGAGACGGGGCCATTTCGTTTATAGGCTCTAGCTATTCTTACTAACTGTCTGCCACTCATTACAGTTGTCCTCCACTGAACAAAGCAAAGCCACCTGTTTAGTCCTGTTACCAATTTTGAACTGCATTTAGCCTACTTTATTATTTGGGCCTACTAACTGTGTCTGCCACTCATTAGAGTTGTCCTCCACTGAACAAAGCAATGCCGCCTGTTTATTCCTGTTACCAATTTTAAACTGCATTTAGCCTACTTTATTATTTGGGCCTATATCTGTGTTTCCTCCTCATCCTGCCCATTGCCCAGCCACCGCTAGATGAGTCTGCTGGTACATTGACCCAGACCACTACATTCCCCTTGCACTCTAGGCAGCCAGAATCTGACCCTGCTGAAAGTCAGGTTCCCCTTCCCGCATACTATACCACCTTACAAGAGGAAGGTGCAGATGAAAGTGCAGGTTCCTTCATCAGGTGGGGGGGCAAACTTATTGGCGACGTCACTGGCACAGGGCCCTTCATAGTACGCAAAAGTGTCTCTGCCAGTGGGAGGCGCCACCCGCTGTCAAACACACCGCCGTACTATGAGGGGCCCTGTGCCAGAGCCAATGAGCCCTTCCTCCTTGCTCAGGATCACAACACTTGCAAAGTTGAAATACTTACCTCTCCCTGCTCCACCACCGTGACGTATTCCGCTTTTCCTGGGCCCATGAAAATCCTGAGCCAGCTCTACCCCCCGATGACTTTAGCCAAGTGACCCCCAGTTTTCAATGCCTACCTATTATTATAATGTAAATTAAGATTGACAAGCTTAAGTAATAAGAATTGATGTTTTTGGCATTAAAATGGGCACTGTAGTTGTTTTCCTGTCCTCCACTCCCTGTCGACTTTGATTCCCCATTGACTTGCATTGGGTTTCGTGTTTCAGTCGGCCCCCGACTTTTCGCAATAATCGGTCGATTTCACCCGACTCGACTTTTGACAAAGTCGGGTTTCGCGAAACAGACTCGATCCGAAAAAAGTAAAAGTCGCTCAACTCTATGGAGGACTATGAGGTGCCCATAATACTGTATGGAGGAGCATTATATGGGGCCTATAATACTGTAGGAGGAGCAGTTGGCAGCCATTGTAATGACCACACCAAATATGAAGCCACAAGAGGATGCCGGGGAGTGCATGAAGGTGAGACGAATCCCCCCTCTGTAGTTGGGCAAGGTAGTGGCCATAGGGATGGACATAGGGGCCCAGGGAGGGTACATTAAATAAAGGGGCCCAGGATGAGGACATTATTACTGGAAGGGGCCCAGGATAGGGACCTTATTAATGTGGACATTGGGGTCCAAGATGGAGACATTAAATAAAGGGGCCCAGGATCTGGCACCTATAGAGGGGTGACATAATTACTGTATGGAAGTCAGGATGAGGAACATACATTATAGGTTTATGATGGCAAGTGGGGACACAATTACTGTAGGGGCCAATCAGGAGACATTATTACTGCTGTAATTTACTTTTGAGCTTACTGTCTTCCATGGGGAGATCAAAAGGGGGTCCTGCTACTGTGCAGGGTGGCACTATGTCTTTTGTTTCTTCATCTGACATAGTATAGAAGTCGAGGAAAATAGTGGGGAATGTGCTCTGGTAGCGATCAGCTACAGCTAACTGTGTTATTTTCTGCAGAGACGAGTCTTTGCTGGAAGAAGTATTAGCGGTCTGCACTGGATGAGGAAAAAAGACTTCAACTAGAGATATCACCGGTGAGTCAGTGTGTTGCTTGTACATTTACACTATATACTGTATACTATGCACAGAGCTCCTTTGTATAATGTCACTGGTGATCACTGTATTATGTGTACACTGACACTATATACAGAGCTCTTGTGTATAATGTCACTGGTGATCCCTGTACTACCTGTACACTGACACTATATGCAGAGCTCCTGTGTATGTCACAGGTGATCCCTCTATTACCTGTACACTGTATACGATATACAGAGCTCCTGTATATAATGTCACTGGTGATCACTGTATTACCTGTACACTGACACTATATACAGAGCTCCTGTGCATAATGTCACTGGTGGTCACTGTATTACCTGTGTTGTGAATTCCGCTCTTGGGCTCCCTCCGGTGGTATCTAGTGATATGGCTGCTCCTTGGAGTTAGCTGTCATCAGCTGCCTCCACTTATCTTATCTTCTGCTCTGTTATTCAGGCCTGGCTCTTTCTTCAGCCAGTGCCACTTGTAAATGGTTCCTGGTTGGATTCACATCTCTTTGGAGTTCCCTGTTATCCTGACCAGTTCAGCAAAGCTAAGTTTTTGCTTGCTCTTTTCTGTCCATAGTTTGTGGACTTATCCATTCTGTGCTTTCTATGTTTGTCCAGCTCATCAGTGTGAATTAATTCTGTCTTGCTGGAAGCTCTGGGAGGCAGATTTGCCCTCCACACCTTTAGTCAGGTGTGGAGATTTTTTGTAAACTCTGCGTGGATTTTTGTAGTGTTTTATACTGACTGCACAGTATTACATCCTGTCCTATCTATTTAGCTAGACTGGCCTCCTGTGCTCATCCTGGTTTCATTCTGTGTATGTCCTTTCCCTCTCCACTCACAGTCATTATTTGTGGGGGGCTAATCTATCCTTTGGGGATTTTCTCTGAGGCAAGATAGCTTTCCTGCTTCTTTCTTTAGGGGTAGTTAGCTCTTAGGCTGTGACGAGATGCCTAGGGAGAGTTAGGAGCATTCCACGGCTACTTCTAGTGTTGTGTTGAGCATAGGGACTGCGGTCAGTACAGTTACCACTTCCTTCAGAGCTCGTTCCATGTTGCTCCTAGACCACCGTATCATAACATACCTGTACAATATACACTATATACAGAGCTCCTGTGTACAATGTCACTGGTGATCACTGTATTACCTGTACTATACACTATATACAGAGCTCCTTTTTATAATCTCACCATTGATCACTGTATTACCTGTACAATGACACTATATACAGAGCTCCTGTGTATAATGTCACTGGTGATCACTGTATTACCTGTACACTGACACTATATACAGAGCTCCTGTGTATAATGTCACTGGTGGTCACTGTATTACCTGTGCACTGACACTATATACAGAGCTCCTGTGTATAATGTCACTGGTGATCACTGTATTACATGTACACTATACACTATATACAGAGCTCCTGTGTATAATGTCACTGGTGGTCACTGTATTACCTGTACACTGACACTATATACAGATCTCCTGTGTATAATGTCACTGTATTAGTTGTACACTGACACTATATGCAGAGCTCCTGTGTATAATGTCACTGGTGATCACTGTATTACATGTACCCTATACACTATATACAGAGCTCCTGTGTATAACGTCCCCTGTGATCACTGTATTACCTGTACACTGACACTATAAACAGAGGCACTGTGTATAATGTCACTGGTGGTAATAACAGTGTTGCTAGTATTGTGGTTTATATTCATAATCAATATTGTAGTATTTGAGCACAATGTGTTGGTAATTTGTGGTCTGGTGATGGCGTTGTATGTGGTATCATTTGGTTCCTATATGCTGGTAACATTTATTTAATAGCTAGAACGGCCAAATTTTGCATATACACACTACTGACATTAGTAGTGTGGAATATGCAAAAAAAATGGTGATATGAGATGGTTTACTGTATGTAAACCAGGTCTCATATCATGTCGGGTTTTAGGAAGGAGATAGCAAAAGCCGGCAATTGAATTACCGGCTTTAAAGCTATCTAGCGCTGTATGAAGTAATAATATATATACATATATGTGTCTACTGACATATATATATATATATATATATATATATAGACAGTATATATGTTTTTTTTGTTTGTTTTTTTTACACACGGATCCCTTGTATAGCCGTATGTTGGTTTTGCAAGCCTGCGAGAAAAACACGCAGTACGGATTCCATACGGATTACATACGGAGGATGCCATGCGCGAAATACGCTGACACACCCTGCCTACGGAGGAGCTACGGACCACTTTTTTGGGGACTTTTCAGCGTATTACGGCCGTAATATACGGACCGTATTGTCTTACGCTGAGTGTGACTCCAGCCTCACAGTTTCAGAGACTGCAGACTGACTACATATAACTACCCAGGTAAGGGTGTATGAAAAATGTCCTAGTATGTGTAGATCTCTTCTCTGGTTGGCTGGAAGCCTATCCGGTAAAATGTGCAAATGCTAAAACGACTGCAAACTGATGAAAGAACTGATCTGCAGGTATGGTGTCCCATAAACCATAGAGAGCGATAGGGGTACACACTTCTCAGGAGAAATAATGAGGCAAGTCATGCAGGCCCTGGGAGCACAGCAAGCATTTCATACACCATATAGACCACAAAGTAGTGAGAAAGTGGAAAGACTAAATGGGACACTTAAACTGAAAATTCAAAGGCCATGGAAGACACAGGAAAGAGCTGGGTAGAGTGCTTGCCTCTTGCACTCTTTTCAGTCATACACACTCCAAATAGAAAGATAGGCTTATCTCCTTTTGAAGTCCTGTTTGGTAGTGCCCCAAAGACTGGTCTGTACTTCCCACAGGTGCTACAAATGCAACACAGTGCTATGACAGCCCATGTCTAGGCCTTGCAGAAAAGACTTAATGTGGTGCATAAACATGTTCTCATCCATTCCATATCCTAATGCCAGTGCAGACGTACATCTGCTGAATCCAGGTGATTGGGTGGTCATACACAGACACGTGAGGAGCTTAGATCCACAGTTTGATGGCCCGTTTTAAAGTCCATCTGACCACATTCACCTCAGTGAAACTTGAGGGAAAGCCCACCTGGATCCATGCCAGTCACTGCAAAAAGATCTTTTCACCATCAGAATGACTGTTCTCCTAATCACCTTGCTGGCAGTGGTAGGATTTTTGCACCCTACAGAGACACTGGATAAACTTTTAAATGTTGACAGGGACAACAAACTTATTCATGCTTTTCTGATAAAAGATGTGGAAGGACAAAAATTGTTGGACTGATGGATCTGTACACACAGCCCAGTATCTGCAAGGATTATGCTGTACTTAGCCTTACCCCTGGAGCCAAGCCAAGGAAGGTATTAACACCACACTGCGTTTACAATGAAACTTGGACTCAGATTTTCTAGGTTCCTTAAGGTTCTTAATGAGACTAATACAATATAGAGACTCCTTTTTAAATCCAGCCAATTGGCTTAACGGCCTAGAGGGATGGATTTTTTGGGGTATTTTACAGACTTGTATGCAAATTTCATTGTTTTGTTTATTGCTTTATGTAGCTGTAAAATCGCTAATATATGCATTACATAAGTTATTGAAGAGTGTATGTTTAGGGAAGGAATCAAAGGCTGTGTCATCCATAGTGTATAATAGACCCCAGATAACCACTGCTGGGGGAAGTGAGTGTCCACACTGAGAGTGGATGGGTGAAGCAGGTAGAAAGCCCCCTTATGGGTACTAGACCAATCCAACAGTACCTCCTTTGTGGACATCAACTGACCCTGTGGCAGAGGTTATACCGTTTACAAAAGGGGCAAATTGATATAGAAGGGTTAATGTTTTGCCTTTAATTGCCTTTTGCCTTTAATTGCTAGACTGTGTTTAGATTGTGTTCTTAGGATGCAGTAGTCTTGTAGTCTACGATTCAAGGATTTTATACTTCTTATCATATATGTTTTCAATAGTCAGCAAACAACGTGTTCTGGGTACGTGGGAAATAAACGTCAGCATGATCCGGGGTAACGGTGGAGGGCTACATGAATTACATTGAGAGTTATATTTGCTGTAAATGGTATAAAATACTGCCTCTTGCTTCATTACATCAGATAAAAGTGACTTTGCTCACAGCATGTGTGCAATTGCCTTTTTTCTCCAAGCGCTTTTCAATGAAGGGCGTAACCTGCTGATTTGGCCTCACTGGTGATCTGGCATATCTGACATTGGGTCAGAACGCAAACAGCTAAAACAAGAGCATACCCAGAAAGATTCAGGCAATATTGAAACCAAAGGTGGATTTACAAAATACTACCAAAATAATAAAAATTAAAGTTAAATTTTTAGCAGCATAATAGTAACAATGCAGTGACATCACAGGAATCTGCATAACTAATCATATGCTAAACAGTTTCAAGTCAAATTTATGTGTGAGATAGCCAAGATTATTGACTATACAGTAAAATGACGGTAGTCAAAAGTTCAAAATAATGTTACCCTTTTACTTATTAGTGTAAGTTTATAGCATTTAATTCAAGAGGTGTACAATATTATATTGATCTGCACATTACATATATCCAATACATTACCAACTCATTTTACTCATTTCAATGATTGTAGTAAATGCAGTGCAGCTAATAATTGATGTCTTGCACAGCAGATGCTCAGACAGAAGATACAGAGGAACATTGTACACAGGATAACACTCCAGAGCCAAATCAAATTAATGAGGCATTTTTATGAGTGTGTTAACAAAGCAATATTCTCTAATTTTAACCTCAAATGGGAAGGATTTGTGAATAGACATATACACTATAAATCTCTATAAAAGGTCAAGAAGTAATGAACAGTAACCATGTTTCAAGCATTGGTTCACTGAAATTATCTATCAGTAAATGCTAATGGAGTCAACTTGCTAAATCCTTTTATTCAGATGAAACAAATGTAATTTAGATGGGCAGCAATTAACAAAAGGCAGCAATTATATAAAAGGCAATATTTTAGAAGCAAGCAATGTAAACTGGCATTTAGATGACCAGAAAAGTGATGTTGATGAAGGCATCATCAGCGCTAACTATCTTTGTAGCCATTTCAAAATTGTGCAGAATGGTGCAGTGGTCCTTCATCTGTGTCCATTCCGCAAGCGTGATTTGCACCACGTCAGGACTGAGTTAACCCAAGCTATGCAAAAGGACATTCTGCACCAGAGCTCATCACTGCTGCCACAGGCACTGCAACATGCGTAGAGTGGAATTCCAATGTGCAGATACATCGCCTATCAAACAGTTAATCGGTAGGCTGAAAGACCTCAGTAGTGATGCAAGTTGATTACCTGAGTGGTGTGAACAGCGAAAGTGAGCACAGAGTGACTTTGCTTTCTGCAACAGGATATCTAGGCCAGGATAGTGAAGGAGAAATTGCTGTACCACCAGGTTGAGGATGTGAGGCATGCAAGGCACGTGTGTGAGGTTGTCCAGGTGTAAGGACGTCATCAGACTCGCACCATTTTTGCATATGACCTTCTTTGGCTTCAGGTTCAGTGTAGACAGCCATTGCTCAAATTCAGCTTGGATAGCTGTCCACAATTTGAGTTGTGTGACTGCAATCTCCAAGACATATTAATTTAAACACTTGTTGGTAATAGTGAGCACTGGCTGCAAAGTACAGAGGTGGGGGGATTCACTCTGCACTGATGGAGCACTTGTCTCATTAAGGGAGAGGCCGATGGTGCAGCTGCTAACCCAAGAGGAGGGGAGAAGGCAGATGTTTGTCCCACAAGCCTTGGGTATTCCAAGACTTGTGGAGCGGCCCCTTGCCTGCCTGCCCCCACAGCCACCAGAGTCACCCAGTGCCCGGTTAGCAAGATGTAAAACCCCTGGGCATGTTTGCCCATCCAGTTGTCAGTGGTGAAATGCTCCCTGACATGCATAGATTTTTTCAAGGAATAGGTGATGTTGTCTGCGACCTGCTGGTGTAGTGAAGGCACAGCTTTCTTAGAGAGTTGTTGTGAATTCTGTGGCAGAGTTCACTCCTGTGGTCACAAGTGGTACTTCGGCTGATTCTCTCTGGGATCTTCCGTTTGTGGAGGAAAGTGGTACTGCAGCTTCTGAGTTTCCTCCCTCAGGTGATCTGGTGAGCTTGTTAGCTTCTTCTCTACTTAACTCCACCTGATGCTTTGATCCATGCTTCCTGTCAATGTTCCAGTGTAGGACTTGTTTTTTTCCCTGGATCATTCCTGTGGCCTGCTGCTCTGCAAAGCTAAGTTTTGCTTATGTTATTTTGTTGCTATTTTTCAGTCCAGCTTGCTTTATTGGTTTTTCTCGCCTGCTGGAAGCTCTGAGATGCAGAGGGACCACCTCCGTACCGTTAGTCGGTGCGGAGGGTCTTTTTGTCCCCTCTGCGTGGTTATTTATAGGTTTTTGTGCTGACCGCAAAGTTATCTTCCCTATCCTCGTTCTGTTCAGCTAGTCGGGCCTCACTTTGCTAAATCTGTTTCATCTCTATGTTTGTGTTTTCATCTTACTCACAGTCATTATATGTGGGGGGCTGCCTTTTCCTTTGGGGAATTTCTCTGAGGCAAGGTAGGCTTATTTTTCTATCTTCAGAACTAGCTAGTTTCTCAGGCTGTGACGAGGCGCCTAGGTTCTGGTCAGGAGCGCTCCACGGCTACCTTTAGTGTGGTTCGATAGGATTAGGGATTGCGGTCTGCAGAGTTCCCACGTCTCAGAGCTCGTTCTATTATTTTGGGTTATTGTCAGATCACTGTATGTGCTCTGACCTCCATGTCCATTGTGATTCTGAATTGCCTTTCATAACAGTACAGGAAGCCAAAAGTGCTAATGATTCTCAATAGAGGGAAAAAAGAAATTCTGAGACCATTTTTTTTTTTCTTTGCACTGTGTTTTGTCTTTTTTTTCCCCTAGACATTTGGGTGGTTCAGGACACAGGTGTAGCAATGGACATTAAAGGTCTGTCTTCATGTGTGGATCAGCTCACGGCAAGAGTTCAAAATATTCAAGATTTTGTGGTTCAGAATTCTTTGCTAGAACAGAGAATTCCTATTCCAGATTTGTTTTTTGGAGATAGAACTAAATTTCTGAGTTTGAAAAATAATTGTAAACTATTTCTGGCTTTGAAACCTCGCTCTTCTGGTGACCCAATTCAACAGGTTAGGATCGTCATTTCTTTTTTGCGCGGTGACCCTCAGGACTGGGCGTTTTCTCTTGCGCCAGGAGATCCTGCATTGAGTAATATCGATGCGTTTTTCCTGGCGCTTGGGTTGCTGTACGATGAGCCTAATTCAGTGGATCAGGCAGAAAAAAATTTGCTGGCTCTTTGTCAGGCTCAGGATGAGATAGAGGTATATTGTCAGAAATTTAGAAAGTGGTCAGTGCTCACTCAATGGAATGAATCTGCGCTGGCAGCAATATTCAGAAAGGGTCTCTCTGAAGCCCTTAAGGATGTCATGGTGGGATTTCCTATGCCTGCTGGTTTGAATGAGTCTATGTCTTTGGCCATTCAGATCGGTCGACGCTTGCGTGAGCGTAAATCTGTGCACCATTTGGCGGTATTACCTGAGCTTAAACCTGAGCCTATGCAGTGTGATAGGACCTTGACCAGAGTTGAACGGCAAGAACACAGACGTCTGAATGGTCTGTGTTTCTACTGTGGTGATTCCACTCATGCTATCTCTGATTGTCCTAAGCGCACTAAGCGGTTCGCTAGGTCTGCCACCATTGGTACTGTACAGTCAAAATTTCTTCTGTCCGTTACCTTGATCTGCTCTTTGTCATCGTATTCTGTCATGGCATTTGTGGATTCAGGCGCTGCCCTGAATTTAATGGACTTGGAATATGCTAAGCGTTGTGGGTTTTTCTTGGAGCCTTTGCAGTCTCCTATTCCATTGAGAGGAATTGATGCTACGCCTTTGGCCAAGAATAAGCCTCAATACTGGACCCAGCTGACCATGTGCATGGCTCCTGCACATCAGGAGGTTATTCGCTTTCTGGTGTTGCATAATCTGCATGATGTAGTCGTGTTGGGGTTGCCATGGCTACAAGCCCATAATCCAGTATTAGATTGGAAATCCATGTCGGTGTCCAGCTGGGGTTGTCAGGGGGTACATGGTGATGTTCCATTTCTGTCAATTTCGTCATCCACCCCTTCTGAGGTCCCAGAGTTCTTGTCTGATTACCGGGATGTATTTGATGAGCCCAAGTCCAATACCCTACCTCCGCATAGGGATTGTGATTGGGCTATCAATTTGATTCCTGGTAGTAAATTCCCAAAAGGTCAATTGTTTAATTTGTCCGTGCCTGAGCACACCGCTATGCGCAGTTATGTGAAGGAATCCCTGGAGAAGGGGCATATTCGCCCGTCATCGTCGCCATTAGGAGCAGGGTTCTTTTTTGTAGCCAAGAAGGATGGTTCGCTGAGACCTTGTATAGATTACCGCCTTCTTAATAAGATCACGGTTAAATTTCAGTACCCCTTGCCATTGTTATCTGATCTGTTTGCTCGGATTAAGGGGGCTAGTTGGTTCACAAAGATAGATCTTCGTGGTGCGTATAATCTGGTGCGAATTAAGCAAGGCGATGAATGGAAAACTGCATTTAATACGCCCGAGGGTCATTTTGAGTATCTCGTGATGCCGTTCGGACTTGCCAATGCTCCATCAGTGTTTCAGTCCTTTATGCATGACATCTTCCGAGAGTACCTGGATAAATTCCTGATTGTGTACTTGGATGACATTTTGATCTTCTCGGATGATTGGGAGTCTCATGTGAAGCAGGTCAGAACGGTTTTTCAGGTCCTGCGTGCTAATTCTTTGTTTGTGAAGGGATCAAAGTGTCTCTTTGGTGTGCAGAAGGTTTCATTTTTGGGGTTCATCTTTTCCCCTTCTACTATCGAGATGGATCCTGTTAAGGTCCAAGCCATCCATGATTGGACTCAGCCGACATCTCTGAAAAGTCTGCAAAAGTTCCTGGGCTTTGCTAATTTTTATCGTCGTTTCATCTGCAATTTTTCTAGTATTGCTAAACCATTGACCGATTGACCAAGAAGGGTGCTGATGTGGTCAATTGGTCTTCTGCTGCTGTGGAAGCTTTTCAAGAGTTGAAGCGTCGTTTTTCTTCTGCCCCTGTGTTGTGTCAACCAGATGTTTCTCTTCTGTTCCAGGTCGAGGTTGATGCTTCTGAGATTGGAGCAGGGGCTGTTTTGTCGCAGAGAGGTTCTGGTTGCTCAGTGATGAAACCATGCGCTTTCTTTTCTAGGAAGTTTTCGCCTGCTGAGCGAAATTATGATGTGGGCAACCGAGAGTTGCTGGCCATGAAGTGGGCATTCGAGGAGTGGCGTCATTGGCTTGAAGGAGCTAAGCATCGCGTGGTGGTATTGACTGATCATAAGAACTTGACTTATCTCGAGTCTGCCAAGCGCTTGAATCCTAGACAAGCTCGTTGGTCATTGTTTTTTGCCCGTTTTGACTTTGTGATTTCGTACCTTCCGGGCTCTAAAAATGTGAAGGCGGATGCTCTGTCTAGGAGTTTTGTACCCGACTCTCCGGGTTTGTCTGAGCCGGCGGGTATCCTCAAGGAGGGAGTAATTGTGTCTGCCATCTCCCCTGATTTGCGGCGGGTGCTGCAAAAATTTCAGGCTAATAAACCTGATCGTTGCCCAGCGGAGAAACTGTTCGTCCCTGATAGGTGGACTAGTAAAGTTATCTCTGAACTTCATTGTTCGGTGTTGGCTGGTCATCCTGGAATCTTTGGTACCAGAGAGTTAGTGGCTAGATCCTTTTGGTGGCCCTCTCTGTCGCGGGATGTGCGTACTTTTGTGCAGTCCTGTGGGATTTGTGCTCGGGCTAAGCCCTGCTGTTCTCGTGCCAGTGGGTTGCTTTTGCCCTTGCCGGTCCCAAAGAGGCCTTGGACACATATCTCTATGGATTTTATTTCTGACCTTCCCGTTTCTCAAAAAGATGTCAGTCATTTGGGTGGTCTGTGATCGCTTTTCTAAGATGGTCCATCTGGTACCCTTGTCTAAATTGCCTTCCTCCTCTGATTTGGTGCCTTTGTTCTTCCAGCATGTGGTTCGTTTGCATGGCATTCCAGAGAATATTGTTTCTGACAGAGGTTCCCAGTTTGTTTCGAGGTTTTGGCGAGCCTTTTTTGGTAGGATGGGCATTGACTTGTCTTTTTCCTCGGCTTTCCATCCTCAGACTAATGGCCAGACCGAGCGAACCAATCAGACCTTGGAAACATATCTGAGGTGCTTTGTTTCTGCTGATCAGGATGACTGGGTGTCCTTTTTGCCTTTGGCTGAGTTCGCCCTTAATAATCGGGCCAGCTCGGCTACCTTGGTTTCACCGTTTTTCTGCAATTCTGGGTTCCATCCTCGTTTCTCTTCTGGACAGGTTGAGTCTTCGGACTGTCCTGGTGTGGATACTGTGGTGGACAGGTTGCAGCAGATTTGGACTCAGGTAGTGGACAATTTGACCTTGTCCCAGGAGAAGGCTCAACTTTTCGCTAATCGCAGACGCCGTGTGGGTCCCCGACTTCGTGTTGGGGATCTGGTTTGGTTATCTTCTCGTCATATTCCTATGAAGGTTTCCTCTTCTAAGTTTAAACCTCGTTTCATTGGTCCGTATAGGATTTCTGAGGTTCTTAATCCTGTGTCTTTTCGTCTGATCCTTCCAGATTCTTTTTCCATACATAACGTATTCCATAGGTCATTGTTGCGGAGATACGTGACACTTATGGTTCCATCTGTTGAGCCTCCTGCCCCGGTTGGATTTGACCAAGAAGGGTGCTGATGTGGTCAATTGGTCTTCTGCTGCTGTGGAAGCTTTTCAAGAGTTGAAGCGTCGTTTTTCTTCTGCCCCTGTGTTGTGTCAACCAGATGTTTCTCTTCCGTTCCAGGTCGAGGTTGATGCTTCTGAGATTGGAGCAGGGGCTGTTTTGTCGCAGAGAGGTTCTGGTTGCTCAGTGATGAAACCATGCGCTTTCTTTTCCAGGAAGTTTTCGCCTGCTGAGCGAAATTATGATGTGGGCAACCGAGAGTTGCTGGCCATGAAGTGGGCATTCGAGGAGTGGCGTCATTGGCTTGAAGGAGCTAAGCATCGCGTGGTGGTATTGACTGATCATAAGAACTTGACTTATCTCGAGTCTGCCAAGCGCTTGAATCCTAGACAAGCTCGTTGGTCGTTGTTTTTTGCCCGTTTTGACTTTGTGATTTCGTACCTTCCGGGCTCTAAAAATGTGAAGGCGGATACTCTGTCTAGGAGTTTTGTACCCGACTCTCCGGGTTTGTCTGAGCCGGCGGGTATCCTCAAGGAGGGAGTAATTGTGTCTGCCATCTCCCCTGATTTGCGGCGGGTGCTGCAAAAAGTTCAGGCTAATAAACCTGATCGTTGCCCAGCGGAGAAACTGTTTGTCCCTGATAGATGGACGAATAGAGTTATCTCTGAACTTCATTGTTCGGTGTTGGCTGGTCATCCTGGAATCTTTGGTACCAGAGAGTTAGTGGCTAGATCCTTTTGGTGGCCCTCTGTGTCGCGGGATGTGCATACTTTTGTGCAGTCCTGTGGGATTTGTGCTCGGGCTAAGCCCTGCTGTTCTCGTGCCAGTGGGTTGCTTTTGCCCTTGCCGGTCCCGAAGAGGCCTTGGACACATATCTCTATGGATTTTATTTCTGACCTTCCCGTTTCTCAAAAAGATGTCAGTCATTTGGGTGGTCTGTGATCGCTTTTCTAAGATGGTCCATCTGGTACCCTTGTCTAAATTGCCTTCCTCCTCTGATTTGGTGCCTTTGTTCTTCCAGCATGTGGTTAGTTTGCATGGCATTCCAGAGAATATTGTTTCTGACAGAGGTTCCCAGTTTGTTTCGAGGTTTTGGCGAGCCTTTTGTGGTAGGATGGGCATTGACTTGTCTTTTTCCTCGGCTTTCCATCCTCAGACTAATGGCCAGACCGAGCGAACCAATCAGACCTTGGAAACATATCTGAGGTGCTTTGTTTCTGCTGATCAGGATGACTGGGTGTCCTTTTTGCCTTTGGCTGAGTTCGCCCTTAATAATCGGGCCAGCTCGGCTACCTTGGTTTCACCGTTTTTCTGCAATTCTGGGTTCCATCCTCGTTTCTCTTCTGGACAGGTTGAGTCTTCGGTCTGTCCTGGTGTGGATACTGTGGTGGACAGGTTGCAGCAGATTTGGACTCAGGTAGTGGACAATTTGACCTTGTCCCAGGAGAAGGCTCAACTTTTCGCTAATCGCAGACGCCGTGTGGGTCCCCGACTTCGTGTTGGGGATCTGGTTTGGTTATCTTCTCATCATATTCCTATGAAGGTTTCCTCTTCTAAGTTTAAACCTCGTTTCATTGGTCCGTATAGGATTTCTGAGGTTCTTAATCCTGTGTCTTTTCGTCTGATCCTTCCAGATTCTTTTTCCATACATAACGTACTCCATAGGTCATTGTTGCGGAGATACGTGGCACCTATGGTTCCATCTGTTGAGCCTCCTGCCCCGGTTTTGGTGGAGGGGGAATTGGAGTATATTGTGGAGAAGATTTTGGATTCTCGTGTTTCAAGACGGAAACTCCAGTATCTGGTTAAATGGAAGGGTTATGCTCAGGAAGATAATTCCTGGGTTTTTGCCTCTGATGTCCATGCTCCCGATCTTGTTCGTGCCTTTCATGTGGCTCATCCTGGTCGGCCTGGGGGCTCTGGTGAGGGTTCGGTGACCCCTCCTCAAGGGGGGGGTACTGTTGTGAATTCTGTGGCAGAGTTCACTCCTGTGGTCACAAGTGGTACTTCGGCTGATTCTCTCTGGGATCTTCCGTTTGTGGAGGAAAGTGGTACTGCAGCTTCTGAGTTTCCTCCCTCAGGTGATCTGGTGAGCTCGTTAGCTTCTTCTCTACTTAACTCCACCTGATGCTTTGATCCATGCTTCCTGTCAATGTTCCAGTGTAGGACTTGTTTTTTTCCCTGGATCATTCCTGTGGCCTGCTGCTCTGCAAAGCTAAGTTTTGCTTATGTTATTTTGTTGCTATTTTTCAGTCCAGCTTGCTTTATTGGTTTTTCTCGCCTGCTGGAAGCTCTGAGACGCAGAGGGACCACCTCCGTACCGTTAGTCGGTGCGGAGGGTCTTTTTGTCCCCTCTGCGTGGTTATTTATAGGTTTTTGTGCTGACCGCAAAGTTATCTTCCCTATCCTCGTTCTGTTCAGCTAGTCAGGCCTCACTTTGCTAAATCTGTTTCATCTCTATGTTTGTGTTTTCATCTTACTCAGTCATTATATGTGGGGGGCTGCCTTTTCCTTTGGGGAAATTTCTCTGAGGCAAGGTAGGCTTATTTTTCTATCTTCAGGACTAGCTAGTTTCCCAGGCTGTGACGAGGCGCCTAGGTTCTGGTCAGGAGCGCTCCACGGCTACCTTTAGTGTGGTTCGATAGGATTAGGGATTGCGGTCTGCAGAGTTCCCACGTCTCAGAGCTCGTTCTATTATTTTGGGTTATTGTCAGATCACTGTATGTGCTCTGACCTCCATGTCCATTGTGATTCTGAATTGCCTTTCATAACAGAGAGTATGACAGCCATCAACTTTCTGAAACCATCTGTATACACCAAGTGAAAAGACAGCATTTCCATGCCCAACAGATTGGACATGGTGAAGTTCAAGCTCTTAGCTTTGACATGTGTAGGAGGAAACATTTTTTTTTAAAAGACCCCAACTGCAGGGCAGAGGGTGGAGTACGGTGAACATGACAAATTGCTGATCTGTGAATGAGGTGAAAGCAAAGGTATTTAGGTGAATAATAAAAATGTGGTGTGCTCGATGCAGCAAAAACAAAAGGTGTCTCCGTTTCTATAACAGCTGACTGGCTCTCACTCACCTTGACTGTAGGGGTAAATAAGTGGAGGTTCTGCAGGCAGAGACCTGTGTGAGAACATTGGCCATGGTGATGGAGGAGAAAGAATCAGTAGATGCAGTTGATCGGATGGCCAAGGGTTGGTGAGACACGCTAGTCCGCATTGTAGCGCAGCGAGATTTCCAAACTAACCCATGTTGATCGCGCATGTGGCGGTTCATGCAAACGAATTGCACTTTTTGCCTCTACTGAGTCATTCTTTGCAAATTTAGCAGAAAACGTGAATTTGGTCATCGTTTGATGTATCAAATAATTCCCAAGCTAGGCAACCCTTGCCGCCCATGCGAATTGCAGACCTACGACCGCTGCTGGCCACAGCCAGAGTTGTGGCTGTAGATGCTTTTCTTGTTGTGGTAGCATTACTCCATGTCTGTGTGGCGAGCCGCAACCTAACCTCATATTCCTCCTACTCTACCTCCTCAGCTGCATGCTTCTGGGTTCACACCAATTGGGATCTACAACCTCATCTGTTATGGCTGGTAATTCAGTACCACAATGGACATAGAAGTCAGAGCACATACAGTGAACTGACAATAACCCAAAAACATAGAACGAGCTCTGAGACGTGGGAACTCTGCTGACCGCAATCCCTAATCCTCTCCAACCCCACTAGAGGCAGCCATGGATTGCGCCTAACGCTCCCTATGCAACTCGGCACAGCCTGAGAAACTAGCTAGCCTAAAGATAGAAAATAAGCCTAACTTGCCTCAGAGAAATACCCCAAAGGAAAAGGCAGCCCCCCACATATAATGACTGTGAGTAAGATGAAAAGACAAACGTAGAGATGAAATAGATTTAGCAAAGTGAGGCCCGACTTTCTGAACAGAGCGAGGATAGGAAAGGTAACTTTGCGGTCAGCACAAAACCCTACAAACAACCACGCAAAGGGGGCAAAAAGACCCTCCGTACCAACTAACGGCACGGAGGTACACCCTCTGCGTCCCAGAGCTTCCAGCAAGCAAGAAAAAAACAAATAAACAAGCTGGACAGAAAAAACAGCAAACAAAAATAACACAAGAGCAACTTAGCTATGCAGAGCAGCAGGCCACAGGAACGATCCAGGAGGAAACAAGTCCAATACTAGAACATTGACTGGAGGCCAGGATCAAAGCACTAGGTGGAGTTAAATAGAGCAGCACCTAACGACTTCACCACATCACCTGAGGAAGGAAACTCAGAAGCCGCAGTACCACTCTCCTCCACCAACGGAAGCTCATAGAGAGAATCAGCCGAAGTACCACTTGTGACCACAAGAGGGAGCTCTGCCACAGAATTCACAACACTCATCGTCATCCTCTCTTTTCTCCCACTCCTCACCCTGAGAATCATCTTCCTCCTCTTCCTGCCCTGAGAGCAGAGTACAGTCCGCATATGGACAACATTATTAACACAAACTACAGGGTGGGCCATGTACATGGATACACTAAATTAAATTAGGAATGGTTGATGATATCAACTTCCTGCTTGTAGCACATGAGTATATGGGAGAGGGAAACTTCAAGATGGGCTGTGACCATGGGGGCCATTTTGAAGTTGGCCATTTTGGATCCAACTTTATTTTTCCCAATGGGAATAGGGTCATGTGACACATCAAACTTATTGAGAATTTCACAAGAAAAACAATGGTGTCCTTGGTTTTAACCTAACTTCATTTTTTCATGAGATATTTACAAGTTTCTCTTTGTTTACAGCCATTGACATGTCGCAGAGGTTAACACATGTGGAGCCAATAGAAATTGTATTGATTTCTGGTGAACGCAGTACCAGGGTCATTGCAGCAGATTTCAATGTAAGACACCCTGCGCAAGAAAACGCCCCATGTTATTTAGGTGTATGCATATAAATGACCCACCCAAAAAAGTTTGCCTCATCACTGAACATAATGTTCTATGTAAACTGAGGGTTGTGTTCCAATTTTTTTTTGCCTATTCTGTAAATTCAGAGCTCCGATCTGGATCATCCTCATTGAGATGCTGCAGCAGCTGGATTTTGTGAGGGTGCCATTTGTAAGAAGCTAATATCTGCTGAAGGGATGTTTGACTGGTGTCAGATCAGCACGCTGAAGGATTAAGATTCTGAAATGTGGTCTGGTGTATGGCCCACACTATTAGAAGAAAGGATTTAGATTCTGAAATGTGGTCCATCTAGTTTTGCCGAACATTTGAAAAAACTGTTTCTGGTTCAGAACAGTAACCGAACTTGAACCCGAACCCCATTCAGATGAATGGGGGTCCGAACATCCTTTGTTTGTCATGCTGTCATCTGCTTGACAGTTTAGCAAACCCAGGCTTTGATTGGAGGTTAGATCATTACCACCGGTCAGTGCACTGCGGTTACCACACTATCATAGAGATGACAGCATGCTGTGACTGTCTGTAAAGAGGTTAATGCCGGTAACAGGCTTTATCTGATGAGAGAGTACTACTTTCATCGGGGTATGAATTGAGAGGTCACAGACAGTTTTACTTAATTTAATAAAATTGCATAGGGGTCCCCCCTATTTTTAACGAGCCAAGGTAAAGCAGACAGCTGGGGGCTGGTATTGTCAGACTGGTAAGGGGCCATGGATATTGCCCCCCAGCCTAAAAATAGCAGCCCACAACCGCCACTGAAAAGGTACATCTATTAGATGTGCCAATTCTGGCACTTTCCCCGACTCTTCCCACTTGCCCTGGTTTGGTGGCAAGTGGGATAATGTTTGTGGGGTTTATGTCAGTTGTTTTATGGCAACTGGCATCAAACTAAAAGGTTAGTAATGGAGAGGCGTCTATAAGACACTCACTTTACTAAAACCATAGCTAGATTGTAAATAAAAACACAGCAAGAATAAAGTTATTTCTTTGAAACAATGACACAGACACCTTTATTTGAAATAAAAGTAAAAAAAATGAAGTTATACTCACCTTCACATCTAATCCACTGAAACCCATGTCACCTGTAAAAGACAGAAAATAATAAACAACCATAATACTCACCTTTACACCTAATCCACCGATACCCATGCCCCCTGTAAAAAACGAAAAATAATAAACAAACATATCACTCACCTGCATAACGTGAAGATAATCCATATCTGTCCAACGAAAATAAGGATGATTTGGATAGCGGTCACATCTGTGATGTGAATGCTA
This sequence comes from Ranitomeya imitator, assembly GCF_032444005.1. NCBI lineage: Eukaryota > Metazoa > Chordata > Amphibia > Anura > Dendrobatidae > Ranitomeya > Ranitomeya imitator. Next base: position 1,121,101,090 of record NC_091282.1, on the reverse strand, counting down.
TCCATGCAAGCCGGCTCACACTGAGGCAGGAGTGTAATCATGAGAAAGATTCCATGAGAAAGGTCACCAGAGTTCATAGCTGATGAACCCCGGTGACCTCACTCACGGCAGTGTTCACAGTGTGAGAGTTTGGAAGGACTATGAAGGAAGGACCAAAACATTTTTTTTCAAAATAGCACTAGTTTCAGATTTTGCTTGTGCTATATTATAACAATTACGCTTTGCGTTTATGTCTGGTTTTACCTAAAGAGGGCAGTTCATTCTTCATCTTCTTCACATCCTCCTCAATTGACATGACCCACTTTACCCAATAGTAATGTGTTGCTCTTTTTCATCAATCAGCAGATCTCAAGCTATATACCTCTCTGTCAACTATATCTGGTCATTGTCATAAACAACAATGCTTTTGTGGCTGCTCTACCTTTGGGTTCATATACTTCAAGTAACTCATGTTCCCTATATGACGCTTGTCTCAAGTTTATGCCAGTTTAGATTCTTGATATAGTGCCACATATAGGACCTTTGAACTGGGAGAAAATATCTTTAATTGGGTAACAACTGGTAAAGGGGTAGGAAGCAGAGTGTTAGGGCTGGCAGAATGCACCAAATAAATATAAGGATAATAATGAGGTGTGTTCGCAGGCCGGGGTCCACTGTGCAGAGATGCTAACTGCTGCTCGGTAATGGCAGACACAATATGTCGGTATAGTAACGAACACACATGGGTTAATAGCCACCCGGTATGAACTGCAGTGGAGTCTATAACTTTACAGAACCACAGGATAAATATAGCGCACGGAGTGCACGCAGCAACGCACTGGTGAATGCCACTAACAAACAAAACTAAGGAATTTAGTGCACAGAGTGTGCACAGTGCCACACCACCGAATGCCAAACTGATGCTAACTACTGAGGAGTGTGGATTGAGTTCACAGTGGTGCACAGTCAATGCCACTACTAGGCGCTGTCTCTGACTCCAATCGCCCAGTACTCATACACAACCAGAGGGTATGGGATCATTAGGAGCTTTCACCTGAGACATACACGCTTGCAAACACACACACCACGATTGGCAGTGCGATCTTTTTAGAGCCGCTGCCTTCCAGGACCTTGCTGATGGCCCAATCTGAGCTGATTGAGGACCTGCACATGTGACCTCTGACCACCAATGAGCAGTCGTCTCACGGGCATGGTCAGAAGGATAAATGCAGGACTTAGTCCCAGGAGTGTTTGCTCACTGCGCAGTAATGCTGGTTGCCATAGCTGAACCTGGGACGGCAGCAGCAACCAAATGTACAGTATCAGCCTGAGCAAGACGCCGGGACAGACGCCTCTGCGGCAGAAGAAGAATAGGAGACCGCAGATGACATGACTCGAGACTCTTCCTGTGCAGCGGTGGGATCTCGATACCTAACATTACCCCCTCCTAGGGCCCCATTACGCTCAAATGCCTCAATGAGCTGAGGAACCCGAATGTGCTTAATAGGTTCCCAGGTCCTGTCCTCTGGGCCATGACCCCCCCAGTCCACCAGATAGAACTTTTTGCCACGTACCACCTTGAACAATGGCGTTCACCTCATAATCATCTGCAGATGAACCCAATGTCCTGGCAGATGACTCAGAAAACCGGGACATGTGAAAGGATTTTAGGAGGGAATCATGAAAGGTGTCAGTGATACCTAGGCGTGGAGGAAGAGCTAGATGATAGACCACAGGCTTGACCTGTTCCAGGACTTTGAAGGGACCTATGTAGTGAGGAGTAAACTTAGTAGACTCAGCTCGCAGCCTGATGTTACAGTGGAGAGGTAAACATACTCAGAAGGGAGGTAAGAACATTTCTAAAACAATCCACAGTGAGGAGATTGGAACAAAACAAAATCCTCTAAACTGCATGCTCGCAAACGCCAGAAGCCTGACAAACAAGATGGAAGAACTAGAAGCAGAAATATCTACAGGTAACTTTGACATAGTGGGAATAACCGAGACATGGTTAGATGAAAGCTATGACTGGGCAGTTAACTTACAGGGTTACAGTCTGTTTAGAAAGGATCGTAAAAATCGGAGAGGAGGAGGGGTTTGTCTCTATGTAAAGTCTTGTCTAAAGTCCACTTTAAGGGAGGATATTAGCGAAGGGAATGAGGATGTCGAGTCCATATGGGTTGAAATTCATGGAGGGAAAAATGGTAACAAAATTCTCATTGGGGTCTGTTACAAACCCCCAAATATAACAGAAACCATGGAAAGTCTACTTCTAAAGCAGATAGATGAAGCTGCAACCCATAATGAGGTCCTGGTTATGGGGGACTTTAACTACCCGGATATTAACTGGGAAACAGAAACCTGTGAAACCCATAAAGGCAACAGGTTTCTGCTAATAACCAAGAAAAATTATCTTTCACAATTGGTGCAGAATCCAACCAGAGGAGCAGCACTTTTAGACCTAATACTATCTAATAGACCTGACAGAATAACAAATCTGCAGGTGGTTGGGCATTTAGGAAATAGCGACCACAATATTGCGCAGTTTCACCTGTCTTTCACTAGGGGGGCTTGTCAGGGAGTCACAAAAACATTGAACTTTAGGAAGGCAAAGTTTGAACAGCTTAGAGATGCCCTTAATCTGGTAGACTGGGACAATATCCTCAGAAATGAGAATACAGATAATAAATGGGAAATGTTTAAGAACATCCTAAATAGGCACTGTAAGCGGTTTATACCTTGTGGGAATAAAAGGACTAGAAATAGGAAAAACCCAATGTGGCTAAACAAAGAAGTAAGGCAGGCAATTAACAGTAAAAAGAAAGCATTTGCACTACTAAAGCAGGATGGCACCACTGAAGCTCTAAAAAACTATAGGGAGAAAAATACTTTATCTAAAAAACTAATTAAAGCTGCCAAAAAGGAAACAGAGAAGCACATTGCTAAGGAGAGTAAAACTAATCCCAAACTGTTCTTCAACTATATCAATAGTAAAAGAATAAAAACTGAAAATGTAGGCCCCTTAAAAAATAGTGAGGAAAGAATGGTTGTAGATGACGAGGAAAAAGCTAACATATTAAACACCTTCTTCTCCACGGTATTCACGGTGGAAAATGAAATGCTAGGTGAAATCCCAAGAAACAATGAAAACCCTATATTAAGAGTCACCAATCTAACCCAAGAAGAGGTGCGAAACCGGCTAAATAAGATTAAAATAGATAAATCTCCAGGTCCGGATGGCATACACCCACGAGTACTAAGAGAACTAAGTAATGTAATAGATAAACCATTATTTCTTATTTTTAGTGACTCTATAGCGACAGGGTCTGTTCCGCAGGACTGGCGCATAGCAAATGTGGTGCCAATATTCAAAAAGGGCTCTAAAAGTGAACCTGGAAATTATAGGCCAGTAAGTCTAACCTCTATTGTTGGTAAAATATTTGAAGGGTTTCTGAGGGATGTTATTCTGGATTATCTCAATGAGAATAACTGTTTAACTCCATATCAGCATGGGTTTATGAGAAATCGCTCCTGTCAAACCAATCTAATCAGTTTTTATGAAGAGGTAAGCTATAGACTGGACCACGGTGAGTCATTGGACGTGGTATATCTCGATTTTTCCAAAGCGTTTGATACCGTGCCGCACAAGAGGTTGGTACACAAAATGAGAATGCTTGGTCTGGGGGAAAATGTGTGTAAATGGGTTAGTAACTGGCTTAGTGATAGAAAGCAGAGGGTGGTTATAAATGGTATAGTCTCTAACTGGGTCGCTGTGACCAGTGGGGTACCGCAGGGGTCAGTATTGGGACCTGTTCTCTTCAACATATTCATTAATGATCTGGTAGAAGGTTTACACAGTAAAATATCGATATTTGCAGATGATACAAAACTATGTAAAGCAGTTAATACAAGAGAAGATAGTATTCTGCTACAGATGGATCTGGATAAGTTGGAAACTTGGGCTGAAAGGTGGCAGATGAGGTTTAACAATGATAAATGTAAGGTTATACACATGGGAAGAGGGAATCAATATCACCATTACACACTGAACGGGAAACCACTGGGTAAATCTGACAGGGAGAAGGACTTGGGGATCCTAGTTAATGATAAACTTACCTGGAGCAGCCAGTGCCAGGCAGCAGCTGCCAAGGCAAACAGGATCATGGGGTGCATTAAAAGAGGTCTGGATACACATGATGCGAGCATTATACTGCCTCTGTACAAATCCCTAGTTAGACCGCACATGGAGTACTGTGTCCAGTTTTGGGCACCGGTGCTCAGGAAGGATATAATGGAACTAGAGAGAGTACAAAGGAGGGCAACAAAATTAATAAAGGGGATGGGAGAACTACAATACCCAGATAGATTAGCGAAATTAGGATTATTTAGTCTAGAAAAAAGACGACTGAGGGGCGATCTAATAACCATGTATAAGTATATAAGGGGACAATACAAATATCTCGCTGAGGATCTGTTTATACCAAGGAAGGTGACGGGCACAAGGGGGCATTCTTTGCGTCTGGAGGAGAGAAGGTTTTTCCACCAACATAGAAGAGGATTCTTTACTGTTAGGGCAGTGAGAATCTGGAATTGCTTGCCTGAGGAGGTGGTGATGGCGAACTCAGTCGAGGGGTTCAAGAGAGGCCTGGATGTCTTCCTGGAGCAGAACAATATTGTATCATACAATTATTAGGTTCTGTAGAAGGACGTAGATCTGGGGATTTATTATGATGGAATATAGGCTGAACTGGATGGACAAATGTCTTTTTTCGGCCTTACTAACTATGTTACTATGTTACTATGTATGTTACTAAGTCGCTAGGAGCAAAAGTCGGAGCAGGGCACCGATGCACATTGGCGGAGACCCTCATTCTCTCTTTGGAAGCCCAGATGGCATCCTGTGTGTGGTCCCAAATGTCACATGCCTCCACCACCTAGTCTGCCACACTAGAGTCAGTGGACAACAGGGCATGGGCACAGGGACATGCGGATGCTGTCCATAATTAAGGAGGAACGGGGTCAGCCCAGTGGAGTCGGCTACAGTGTTGTACAGCCCAAACTCCACCCACGGTAGCAAAGATGCCCAGTCATCCTGCCTGGTGGAAACAAAATGTCACATATATGTGACCAGGGTCTGGATGGCCCTCTCTACCAACCAGTTCATCTGGGGATGGTAAGCTGAAGAGAGTTTTAGCTCAGTGCTGAGCAGAAGACAAAGCTGACTATTTTCTCAGGCATTCCATGTAGGGGAAAGACATGTTTGATGAACAACGCCCCCAAAGCCCGTACAGAAGGAACCCACGGAAGAGTCACCAAGTGCACCCTTTTATAGAAATGGTTGGTGACTACCCAGATTACAGTGCAGTCATGGGACTTGGGTATACCCACCACAAAGTCCATCTCGACAATTTCCCAGGGCCTATCCACCAGCAGCATGGGGTGCAATAAATCAGCAGGCCATTGCTGAGAAGACCAAATCTTGATCCAGGGGACACATGCCCAAATATAGTCTCCGACGTCACGGGCCATATGCGGTCACCAGTACGTCCTCTCCAGCAGCTGAGACATCCTCTTGGTCCCAAAATGTCCACCCTACCTGGACGAATGAGCCCAAGAGAGAATCTCCGGTTGCAAATTAGGTTGAGAAAAAGTCTTGCCCGGAGGCATAGACTTTAAGAAAACCAGAGCTACAGTTCTTAGCCTCTCTGAAGGGACAATAAGCTGAGACTCCTTTCCCTCCTCAGATGACACTATGGAGCGGAAGAGAGCATCGGCATGAGTGTTCCTCTCCCCAGAGAGAAAGTGGAGCGTACAGTTGAAGCGGGAGAAGAACAGGGATCATCTTGCCTGGTGAGAGTTCAGCTGCTGGGCAGTCTGCAAATACACCAAATTCTTGTGGTCGGTGAAAACCTGGAAGGGGTAATGGGCCCCCTCCAGGAGATGTCTCCACTCAGAAAAGGCCAACTTCATTGCTAGCAACTCCCTATCCCTGATGGAATAATTCCTTTCCGCCGGTGAGAAGGTCTTGGAGAAGAAGAAGCAAGGATGCTTCCGACCTTGAGCATCCTTCTGAAAGAGGACAGCGCCAGCACCAATAGAAGAGGCATCCACCTCCAAGACAAATGGCTTATCCACATCAGGGTGATGTAAAATGGGAGCACTAGTGAAGTGTGTCTTTATAGACAGAAAGGCCTTGGAGACCTCTTCCAACCACAATTTGGGGTGAATTCCCTTCTTGGTGAGGGCAATCAGGGGAGCTACCAAAGTTGAGAAGTGGGGAATGAACTGGCGATAATAATTGATGAACCCTATAAAGCGCTGCACCGCTTTAAGAGAATGAGGTTCCTGCCAGTTCATTACAGACTCTAGTTTGGCAGGATCCTTGGCCAATCCCTGAGCTGAGATGATATAGCCCAAGAAAGGCAAGGACTCCTGCTCAAACACACACTTCTCCAGCTTGGCATAGAGGGAATGTGCCCGAAGAAGGTCGAAAACTCTGCAAACATCTCTCCGGTGGGAGTCTATATCTGGAGAGTAGATGAAAATATCATCCAGATAGACTACGATAGAGGTTGAAAGCATATTCCGGACTATATCTTTCACAAAGTCATGGAAAATGCCAGGGGCATTACAGAGCTCGCAGGGCATCATCATGTATTCATAGTGACCTTCCCTGGTGTTAAAAGCTGTCTTCCACTCGTCCCCCTCACAGATGCGTATCAGGTTATAGGCATCATGTAGATCTAATTTAGTAAATACCCTTGCTCCCCGCAACCTATCAAAGAGTTTGGAGACTAGAGGCACAGGGTATTTATTTTTTATGGTAATAGCGTTAAGACCCCTGTAGTCAATGAATGGATGTAATTCCCAATTCTTCTTCTGCACGAAAAAGAAACCAGCCCCTGCGGATGACACTGACTTCCTAATGAATCCTCTTGCCAGATTCTCCATGATGTATGGAGACATTGCCTCTGTCTCAGGGAGAGATAACAGGTAGATTCGACCCAGGGGAGGCTCAGCACCAGGCAAGAGGTTAATAGGACAGTTATAGGGGCAGTGAGGTGGAAGGGTTTCTGCAGCTTTCTTGGAGAAAACATCCACATGGGTCCAATGGTATTTGGGGAGAGAAGATAGATTTGTGGGAATTGCTGTAGAAGCCACCTGAATGCACTCCTTCTGACATCTACCATTGCATTGACTCACTCCATCCCAAAATTCTCCCTGAGGATCACTCAATATGAGGAGAGAGGTGACGTAACCAAGGTACCCCTAATAATACCTGATCAATACCCTCAGTTATGACTAATAGGGAGATAATCCCCTGATGGGGTGGAGACATACTGAGAGTAAGTGGGATGGCCTGCTTTGTGACCTGTGAGGGCAGTGTCGTTGACCCATTTACCACACATATGGTCACTGGCTTAGTGAGCATCACCAGAGGTATTGCGTGCCATTGGACGTAGGCTGAAGACATGAAATTACCCTCTGCTCTGGAATCCAGGCTAACCTCTACCGCATGAGTTGATGGACTTATTGTGAGTGTCCCTTTGAAGGACAATATAGAGGAAAACGCCACTGTGTCTAGAGAGCCTCCTCCTATATCCACTGGATGGGGAGGTTTTCTCGACCACTGAAGACATCTGGAGGCAAAATTTCCTGATTGCCGGCAAACATAACAGACCATGGGTACTCGAGCGACCCGGGACTTAGATCCTGCTCGAGAAACCTCCATGGCCTCTTGGGGCTCGAACGCCTGATCCGAGGATTCCAGAGGTCTGACAAAGTTAGGAGCCAGCGGAAACCTCTTCCAACACTGGGCTTGCTCTAACCTTTGCTCGGAGAAACAAAGGTCGATGTGAGTGGAAAATAATATTAGCTCTTTCAGTGTGGCTGGAATATCCCTGGTGGCCAGAGCATTCTTCACATGGTCAGCCAGCCCTCCAAAAACAGGGATGAGGACTTTATCTGGCCATTCCAGCTCAGATGCTAAAGTCCAGAAGTGGACAGCAAAATGACTGATCATAGATGAACTGTTGTGAATTCCGCTCTTGGGCTCCCTCCGGTGGTTGTAAGTGGCACTTTTGTGAGTTCTGCTCTTGGGATCCCTCCGGTGGTTTTAAGTGGAATGGCTGCTCCTTGGATTTAGCAGTCAGCAGCTGCTTCCACTGATTGTCTATTCTGCTCGGCTATTTAGCCTGGCTCTTTCCTTCAGCTTGTGCCACTTGTCAATGGTTCCTGGTTGGATTCACATCTCTTTGGATTTCCATGTTATCCTGACCAGTTCAGCAAAGCTAAGTCCTTGCTTGCTCTTTTCTGTCCACAGGTTGTGGACTTATCCATTCTGTGCTTTCTATGTTTGTCCAGCTTGTCAGTATGAATTAATTCTGTGTAGCTGGAAGCTCTGGGAAGCAGATTTACCCTCCACACCTTTAGTCAGGTGTGGAGATTTTTGTAAACTCTGTGTGGATTTTTTGTAGTGTTTTATACTGACCGCACAGTATTCCATCCTGTCCTATCTATCTAGCTAGACTGGCCTTCTGTGCTCATTTTGGTTTCATTCTGTGTATGTCTTTTCCCTCTCCACTCACAGTCATTACTTGTGGGGGGCTATCTATCCTTTGGGGATTTTCTCTGAGGCAAGATAGTTTTCCTGTTTCTATCTTTAGGGGTAGTTAGTTCTCAGGCTGTGACGAGGTGCCTAGGGAGTGTCAGGAGCATCCCACGGCTACTTCTAGTGTTGTGTTGAGCTTAGGGACTGCGGTCAGTACAGGTACCACTTCCTTCAGAGCTCGTCCCATGTTGCTCCTAAACCACCAGATCATAACAATGAACCCTGTGTCTATGCCAGCAGTAGGAGTGTCGTATCATGGGTGAATCGCAGTGCCAAGAAGACCTGCTTCAGAGTGCTCAGAAACCATGGAGCACTCTGCACCACATGGCCATCGCACTCCCACAGCGTGGTAGCTCACTCCAACGCCCGGTCCGACAGAAGAGAAATTATAAATCTCACTTTAGCCTGCTCTCAAGGGAAATGTGCAGCCAGTAGCTCAAGGTATATTGCACACTGGTTCACGAATCCCCTACACGACTTGCTATCGACTGAGTACCTTTCAGGCAGCGGGAGGCAGGATAAGGTCAGAACAAAGGTGGCAGCAGACATACGGGCTGCTGCTTTACTAGCTGCCTTAAAGGCTACTGCAGTCACATCCACAGCTGAGATTGTATGCCGGAGAGCCGCCAACCTGCCCTCCAGCTGCTGGATGTACCGCTGTAGTCGCCATTACTAGCCAGACCCTGGTACTAGTATAATTTTAGGGCTGGCGGAATACACCAAATAAATATAAGGATAATAATGGGGTGCATTCACAGCCCGGGGTCCACCGTGCAGAGGTGTTAACTGCTGCTCGGTAACGGCGGACACAATTTGGCGGGATTGTAATGAACACACGCAGGCTAACAGTCACCCGGTGTAAACCGCAGCGGAGTCTGTTGCTTCACACAACCGCAGGATAAATTAGGCACACTGAGTGCGCGTGTGCCACACTGGCGAACTCCACTAACAAACAAAACTAAGGAAATTATCCAACACGGCGCCGCTGATGTGAACGCCAAACTGACGCTAACTACTGTGGAGTGCAGACTGGGTGCACAGTAGCGTATAGGCAATGCCACTGCTAAGCACTGTCTTTGACTCCAATCGCCCAATACTCATACACAACCAGAGGGTCGGGGATCATTAGGAGCTTTCATCTGAGACATACATGCTTGCTCACACACACCACGATCATAGGATATACTTGGGCACGGCTGTGTGGCAGTCCACCAATAAGCAGTCATCTCACGGGCATGCTCAGATAGAGAAAAGCAGTGCTTAGTCCCAGGAGTGTCTGTTTGCTGCTAACTAATGTTGGTTGCTATAGCTGAACCTGGGACAGCAGCAGCAACCAAACCTACAGCATTATCCTGAGCAAGACACCGGGACCGACATCTCTGCTGAACAGGATTCTCTGCAGCTGAAGAAGAATGGGAGATCGCAGAGGACATGGCTCGAGACTCCTCCTGTGCAGCGGTGGGATCTAGACACCTAAGGCTACTTTCACACTAGCGTTCTTACGGGGCCGTCACCATGTGTCTGCCCGACGTACTGACGCAAACTGTGAAAATAAAGAACAATGGGGGCAGCGGATGCAGTTTTACAACGCATCCGCTGCCCCATTGTAAGGTCCATGGAGGAGGGGGTGGATTTCCGGCCGCGCATGCGCGGTCGGAAATGGCGGCCTCGACGCACAAAAAACGTTACATGTAACTTTTTTTGTGCCGACGGTGCGCAAAAACACGACGCATCCGTCGCACGACGGATGCGACGGGTGGCCATACGTTGCAATGCGTTGCTAATTGCTAAACGACGCATTGCGACGTACAGCAAACAACGCTAGTGTGCAAGTAGCCTAAAACAGAGGGTGGTTATTAATGTAACACATGCTGATTGGGTCACAGATAGCAGTGAAGATCGGCAGGGGTCATATTAGTCCCTCTTTCTTTTAACATATTAAATAATCAAGTTGCAGAAAGCAAATTAAAAGCAAAAAAGACTGCAGATAATGCTAAACTGCAAGAAAAAAAGCATCTCAGAGAAGAATAATTTAATATTACAGATCGTTTTATAATGTATAAGCTGAAGAAATGGGAATTGATGTTTAATGATAATAAATGAAAGGTCATGAACTTGATTCGAGAAAATAAAATATGCAATTATGCGCTAAATGGTAAAACACAAGGTAAACTGTCATTGAAAAAGACATTGAAAAACCAGGGATTCAAGCTTCAGGAGGCTAATTTGCATATTCCAGGTGCCTTCTGGGAGAAGCGAAGTCTCCCTAAGCTAGAAGATCGTTGGGTACAGCCGGGACCAGCTGCTTCGAAAGCATCACCAAACCAGGGATTCAAGCTTCAGGAGGCTAATTTGCATATTCCAGGTGCCTTCTGGGAGAAGCGAAGTCTCCCTAAGCTAGAAGATCGTTGGGTACAGCCGGGACCAGCTGCTTCGAAAGCATCACCAAACCAGGGATTCAAGCTTCAGGAGGCTAATTTGCATATTCCAGGTGCCTTCTGGGAGAAGCGAAGTCTCCCTAAGCTAGAAGATCGTTGGGTACAGCCGGGACCAGCTGCTTCGAAAGCATCACCAAACCAGGGATTCAAGCTTCAGGAGGCTAATTTGCATATTCCAGGTGCCTTCTGGGAGAAGCGAAGTCTCCCTAAGCTAGAAGATCGTTGGGTACAGCCGGGACCAGCTGCTTCGAAAGCATCACCAAACCAGGGATTCAAGCTTCAGGAGGCTAATTTGCATATTCCAGGTGCCTTCTGGGAGAAGCGAAGTCTCCCTAAGCTAGAAGATCGTTGGGTACAGCCGGGACCAGCTGCTTCGAAAGCATCACCAAACCAGGGATTCAAGCTTCAGGAGGCTAATTTGCATATTCCAGGTGCCTTCTGGGAGAAGCGAAGTCTCCCTAAGCTAGAAGATCGTTGGGTACAGCCGGGACCAGCTGCTTCGAAAGCATCACCAAACCGCGCGCCGAATTTTTGCCTGTAGGACATTATTGCAAGAGAGCTTGGCTGAGTAGATTACACAAGAAGGAAAACACACAGCAAGTCAGCAGGATCTAGGAGCAACATGGCAGATGTGACAACCTACATGGTGAGCTGCAGCATGTGCTACATGTTCACAGATCGACCAGAAGAAGAATCCAATTTCACCTATCAGAAGTGAAGACTAGTGGCCCTTTTAGAAGAAAAGGTGCGGGGTCTGGAAGAAAGAATAGCAACTTTGAAACTCATCAAAGAGAATGAAGACTTTCTAGACAGAACAGAAGCATCTCTACTGGTCACAGAAGGTGCAAAAAGTGTCAGAGAACCTCCAAAAGCAGATGAGTGGAAGCATGTGACCAAAAGAAGCAAGAAGACCATGGAGAAATCACCAACCACACAACTGAAGAACCGATATCAAATCTTTGTAGAGGATGAAGATGGCACACCTAAGAATGAAGCAATACCAGCAAGCAAAAAAGAAAAGGGCACACAGCAACAAGTGACAGCAAAAAGTACAGCCAAGAAGCAACGAAGAGTGGTGGTGGTGGGAGACTCACTACTGAGAGGCACCGAAGCAGCCATCTGCAGACCGGACATAACTGCAAGAGAAGTATGCTGCCTTCCAGGTGCGATGATCAAGGATGTGACCGATAGGATACCAAAGCTCTTCAGCTCCAAGGACGTCCACCCATTTCTTCTGATACATGTTGGCACCAATGACACGGCAAGGAAGGACCTACCGACAATCTGCAAGGACTTTGAAGAGTTGGGGAAGAAAGTAATGGAACTGGATGCACAGGTAGTTTTTTCTTCTATCCTTCCAGTAGACGGGCATGGCACCAGGAGATGGAACAGGATCCTTGATGCAAACAACTGGCTAAGACGATGGTGCAGAAGACAAGGATTTGGATTCCTGGACCACGGTGTGAATTACTGGTATGATGGACTCCTCGCCAGAGACGGACTACACCTCAACAAACCTGGGAAACACACATTCGCCAGAAGACTCGCTACACTCATCAGGAGGGCGTTAAACTAGAAGAAGAGGGGACGGGAAGAAAAACATTAGACTCGAACAAAGACGACCCAGGAAAACATACTCAGAAGGGAGGTAAGAACATTTCTAAAACAATCCACAGTGAGGAGATTGGAACAAAACAAAATCCTCTAAACTGCATGCTCGCAAACGCCAGAAGCCTGACAAACAAGATGGAAGAACTAGAAGCAGAAATATCTACAGGTAACTTTGACATAGTGGGAATAACCGAGACATGGTTAGATGAAAGCTATGACTGGGCAGTTAACTTACAGGGTTACAGTCTGTTTAGAAAGGATCGTAAAAATCGGAGAGGAGGAGGGGTTTGTCTCTATGTAAAGTCTTGTCTAAAGTCCACTTTAAGGGAGGATATTAGCGAAGGGAATGAGGATGTCGAGTCCATATGGGTTGAAATTCATGGAGGGAAAAATGGTAACAAAATTCTCATTGGGGTCTGTTACAAACCCCCAAATATAACAGAAAGCATGGAAAGTCTACTTCTAAAGCAGATAGATGAAGCTGCAACCCATAATGAGGTCCTGGTTATGGGGGACTTTAACTACCCGGATATTAACTGGGAAACAGAAACCTGTGAAACCCATAAAGGCAACAGGTTTCTGCTAATAACCAAGAAAAATTATCTTTCACAATTGGTGCAGAATCCAACCAGAGGAGCAGCACTTTTAGACCTAATACTATCTAATAGACCTGACAGAATAACAAATCTGCAGGTGGTTGGGCATTTAGGAAATAGCGACCACAATATTGTGCAGTTTCACCTGTCTTTCACTAGGGGGACTTGTCAGGGAGTCACAAAAACATTGAACTTTAGGAAGGCAAAGTTTGACCAGCTTAGAGATGCTCTTAATCTGGTAGACTGGGACAATATCCTCAGAAATAAGAATACAGATAATAAATGGGAAATGTTTAAGAACATCCTAAATAGGCAGTGTAAGCGGTTTATACCTTGTGGGAATAAAAGGACTAGAAATAGGAAAAACCCAATGTGGCTAAACAAAGAAGTAAGACAGGCAATTAACAGTAAAAAGAAAGCATTTGCACTACTAAAGCAGGATGGCACCATTGAAGCTCTAAAAAACTATAGGGAGAAAAATACTTTATCTAAAAAACTAATTAAAGCTGCCAAAAAGGAAACAGAGAAGCACATTGCTAAGGAGAGTAAAGCTAATCCCAAACTGTTCTTCAACTATATCAATAGTAAAAGAATAAAAACTGAAAATGTAGGCCCCTTAAAAAATAGTGAGGAAAGAATGGTTGTAGATGACGAGGAAAAAGCTAACATATTAAACACCTTCTTCTCCACGGTATTCACGGTGGAAAATGAAATGCTAGGTGAAATCCCAAGAAACAATGAAAACCCTATATTAAGGGTCACCAATCTAACCCAAGAAGAGGTGCGAAACCGGCTAAATAAGATTAAAATAGATAAATCTCCGGGTCCGGATGGCATACACCCACGAGTACTAAGAGAACTAAGTAATGTAATAGATAAACCATTATTTCTTATTTTTAGTGACTCTATAGCGACAGGGTCTGTTCCGCAGGACTGGCGCATAGCAAATGTGGTGCCAATATTCAAAAAGGGCTCTAAAAGTGAACCTGGAAATTATAGGCCAGTAAGTCTAACCTCTATTGTTGGTAAAATATTTGAAGGGTTTCTGAGGGATGTTATTCTGGATTATCTCAATGAGAATAACTGTTTAACTCCATATCAGCATGGGTTTATGAGAAATCGCTCCTGTCAAACCAATCTAATCAGTTTTTATGAAGAGGTAAGCTATAGACTGGACCACGGTGAGTCATTGGACGTGGTATATCTCGATTTTTCCAAAGCGTTTGATACCGTGCCGCACAAGAAGTTGGTACACAAAATGAGAATGCTTGGTCTGGGGGAAAATGTGTGTAAATGGGTTAGTAACTGGCTTAGTGATAGAAAGCAGAGGGTGGTTATAAATGGTATAGTCTCTAACTGGGTCGCTGTGACCAGTGGGGTACCGCAGGGGTCAGTATTGGGACCTGTTCTCTTCAACATATTCATTAATGATCTGGTAGAAGGTTTACACAGTAAAATATCGATATTTGCAGATGATACAAAACTATGTAAAGCAGTTAATACAAGAGAAGATAGTATTCTGCTACAGATGGATCTGGATAAGTTGGAAACTTGGGCTGAAAGGTGGCAGATGAGGTTTAACAATGATAAATGTAAGGTTATACACATGGGAAGAGGGAATCAATATCACCATTACACACTGAACGGGAAACCACTGGGTAAATCTGACAGGGAGAAGGACTTGGGGATCCTAGTTAATAATAAACTTACCTGGAGCAGCCAGTGCCAGGCAGCAGCTGCCAAGGCAAACAGGATCATGGGGTGCATTAAAAGAGGTCTGGATACACATGATGAGAGCATTATACTGCCTCTGTACAAATCCCTAGTTAGACCGCACATGGAGTACTGTGTCCAGTTTTGGGCACCGGTGCTCAGGAAGGATATAATGGAACTAGAGAGAGTACAAAGGAGGGCAACAAAATTAATAAAGGGGATGGGAGAACTACAATACCCAGATAGATTAGCGAAATTAGGATTATTTAGTCTAGAAAAAAGACGACTGAGGGGCGATCTAATAACCATGTATAAGTATATAAGGGGACAATACAAATATCTCGCTGAGGATCTGTTTATACCAAGGAAGGTGACGGGCACAAGGGGGCATTCTTTGCGTCTGGAGGAGAGAAGGTTTTTCCACCAACATAGAAGAGGATTCTTTACTGTTAGGGCAGTGAGAATCTGGAATTGCTTGCCTGAGGAGGTGGTGATGGCGAACTCAGTCGAGGGGTTCAAGAGAGGCCTGGATGTCTTCCTGGAGCAGAACAATATTGTATCATACAATTATTAGGTTCTGTAGAAGGACGTAGATCTGGGGATTTATTATGATGGAATATAGGCTGAACTGGATGGACAAATGTCTTTTTTCGGCCTTACTAACTATGTTACTATGTTACTATGTATGTTACTAAGTCGCTAGGAGCAAAAGTCGGAGCAGGGCACCGATGCACATTGGCGGAGACCCTCATTCTCTCTTTGGAAGCCCAGATGGCATCCTGTGTGTGGTCCCAAATGTCACATGCCTCCACCACCTAGTCTGCCACACTAGAGTCAGTGGACAACAGGGCATGGGCACAGGGACATGCGGATGCTGTCCATAATTAAGGAGGAACGGGGTCAGCCCAGTGGAGTCGGCTACAGTGTTGTACAGCCCAAACTCCACCCACGGTAGCAAAGATGCCCAGTCATCCTGCCTGGTGGAAACAAAATGTCACATATATGTGACCAGGGTCTGGATGGCCCTCTCTACCAACCAGTTCATCTGGGGATGGTAAGCTGAAGAGAGTTTTAGCTCAGTGCTGAGCAGAAGACAAAGCTGACTATTTTCTCAGGCATTCCATGTAGGGGAAAGACATGTTTGATGAACAACGCCCCCAAAGCCCGTACAGAAGGAACCCACGGAAGAGTCACCAAGTGCACCCTTTTATAGAAATGGTTGGTGACTACCCAGATTACAGTGCAGTCATGGGACTTGGGTATACCCACCACAAAGTCCATCTCGACAATTTCCCAGGGCCTATCCACCAGCAGCATGGGGTGCAATAAATCAGCAGGCCATTGCTGAGAAGACCAAATCTTGATCCAGGGGACACATGCCCAAATATAGTCTCCGACGTCACGGGCCATATGCGGTCACCAGTACGTCCTCTCCAGCAGCTGAGACATCCTCTTGGTCCCAAAATGTCCACCCTACCTGGACGAATGAGCCCAAGAGAGAATCTCCGGTTGCAAATTAGGTTGAGAAAAAGTCTTGCCCGGAGGCATAGACTTTAAGAAAACCAGAGCTACAGTTCTTAGCCTCTCTGAAGGGACAATAAGCTGAGACTCCTTTCCCTCCTCAGATGACACTATGGAGCGGAAGAGAGCATCGGCATGAGTGTTCCTCTCCCCAGAGAGAAAGTGGAGCGTACAGTTGAAGCGGGAGAAGAACAGGGATCATCTTGCCTGGTGAGAGTTCAGCTGCTGGGCAGTCTGCAAATACACCAAATTCTTGTGGTCGGTGAAAACCTGGAAGGGGTAATGGGCCCCCTCCAGGAGATGTCTCCACTCAGAAAAGGCCAACTTCATTGCTAGCAACTCCCTATCCCTGATGGAATAATTCCTCTCCGCCGGTGAGAAGGTCTTGGAGAAGAAGAAGCAAGGATGCTTCCGACCTTGAGCATCCTTCTGAAAGAGGACAGCGCCAGCACCAATAGAAGAGGCATCCACCTCCAAGACAAATGGCTTATCCACATCAGGGTGATGTAAAATGGGAGCACTAGTGAAGTGTGTCTTTATAGACAGAAAGGCCTTGGAGACCTCTTCCAACCACAATTTGGGGTGAATTCCCTTCTTGGTGAGGGCAATCAGGGGAGCTACCAAAGTTGAGAAGTGGGGAATGAACTGGCGATAATAATTGATGAACCCTATAAAGCGCTGCACCGCTTTAAGAGAATGAGGTTCCTGCCAGTTCATTACAGACTCTAGTTTGGCAGGATCCTTGGCCAATCCCTGAGCTGAGATGATATAGCCCAAGAAAGGCAAGGACTCCTGCTCAAACACACACTTCTCCAGCTTGGCATAGAGGGAATGTGCCCGAAGAAGGTCGAAAACTCTGCAAACATCTCTCCGGTGGGAGTCTATATCTGGAGAGTAGATGAAAATATCATCCAGATAGACTACGATAGAGGTTGAAAGCATATTCCGGACTATATCTTTCACAAAGTCATGGAAAATGCCAGGGGCATTACAGAGCTCGCAGGGCATCATCATGTATTCATAGTGACCTTCCCTGGTGTTAAAAGCTGTCTTCCACTCGTCCCCCTCACAGATGCGTATCAGGTTATAGGCATCATGTAGATCTAATTTAGTAAATACCCTTGCTCCCCGCAACCTATCAAAGAGTTTGGAGACTAGAGGCACAGGGTATTTATTTTTTATGGTAATAGCGTTAAGACCCCTGTAGTCAATGAATGGATGTAATTCCCAATTCTTCTTCTGCACGAAAAAGAAACCAGCCCCTGCGGATGACACTGACTTCCTAATGAATCCTCTTGCCAGATTCTCCATGATGTATGGAGACATTGCCTCTGTCTCAGGGAGAGATAACAGGTAGATTCGACCCAGGGGAGGCTCAGCACCAGGCAAGAGGTTAATAGGACAGTTATAGGGGCAGTGAGGTGGAAGGGTTTCTGCAGCTTTCTTGGAGAAAACATCCACATGGGTCCAATGGTATTTGGGGAGAGAAGATAGATTTGTGGGAATTGCTGTAGAAGCCACCTGAATGCACTCCTTCTGACATCTACCATTGCATTGACTCACTCCATCCCAAAATTCTCCCTGAGGATCACTCAATATGAGGAGAGAGGTGACGTAACCAAGGTACCCCTAATAATACCTGATCAATACCCTCAGTTATGACTAATAGGGAGATAATCCCCTGATGGGGTGGAGACATACTGAGAGTAAGTGGGATGGCCTGCTTTGTGACCTGTGAGGGCAGTGTCGTTGACCCATTTACCACACATATGGTCACTGGCTTAGTGAGCATCACCAGAGGTATTGCGTGCCATTGGACGTAGGCTGAAGACATGAAATTACCCTCTGCTCTGGAATCCAGGCTAACCTCTACCGCATGAGTTGATGGACTTATTGTGAGTGTCCCTTTGAAGGACAATATAGAGGAAAACGCCACTGTGTCTAGAGAGCCTCCTCCTATATCCACTGGATGGGGAGGTTTTCTCGACCACTGAAGACATCTGGAGGCAAAATTTCCTGATTGCCGGCAAACATAACAGACCATGGGTACTCGAGCGACCCGGGACTTAGATCCTGCTCGAGAAACCTCCATGGCCTCTTGGGGCTCGAACGCCTGATCCGAGGATTCCAGAGGTCTGACAAAGTTAGGAGCCAGCGGAAACCTCTTCCAACACTGGGCTTGCTCTAACCTTTGCTCGGAGAAACAAAGGTCGATGTGAGTGGAAAATAATATTAGCTCTTTCAGTGTGGCTGGAATATCCCTGGTGGCCAGAGCATTCTTCACATGGTCAGCCAGCCCTCCAAAAACAGGGATGAGGACTTTATCTGGCCATTCCAGCTCAGATGCTAAAGTCCAGAAGTGGACAGCAAAATGACTGATCATAGATGAACTGTTGTGAATTCCGCTCTTGGGCTCCCTCCGGTGGTTGTAAGTGGCACTTTTGTGAGTTCTGCTCTTGGGATCCCTCCGGTGGTTTTAAGTGGAATGGCTGCTCCTTGGATTTAGCAGTCAGCAGCTGCTTCCACTGATTGTCTATTCTGCTCGGCTATTTAGCCTGGCTCTTTCCTTCAGCTTGTGCCACTTGTCAATGGTTCCTGGTTGGATTCACATCTCTTTGGATTTCCATGTTATCCTGACCAGTTCAGCAAAGCTAAGTCCTTGCTTGCTCTTTTCTGTCCACAGGTTGTGGACTTATCCATTCTGTGCTTTCTATGTTTGTCCAGCTTGTCAGTATGAATTAATTCTGTGTAGCTGGAAGCTCTGGGAAGCAGATTTACCCTCCACACCTTTAGTCAGGTGTGGAGATTTTTGTAAACTCTGTGTGGATTTTTTGTAGTGTTTTATACTGACCGCACAGTATTCCATCCTGTCCTATCTATCTAGCTAGACTGGCCTTCTGTGCTCATTTTGGTTTCATTCTGTGTATGTCTTTTCCCTCTCCACTCACAGTCATTACTTGTGGGGGGCTATCTATCCTTTGGGGATTTTCTCTGAGGCAAGATAGTTTTCCTGTTTCTATCTTTAGGGGTAGTTAGTTCTCAGGCTGTGACGAGGTGCCTAGGGAGTGTCAGGAGCATCCCACGGCTACTTCTAGTGTTGTGTTGAGCTTAGGGACTGCGGTCAGTACAGGTACCACTTCCTTCAGAGCTCGTCCCATGTTGCTCCTAAACCACCAGATCATAACAATGAACCCTGTGTCTATGCCAGCAGTAGGAGTGTCGTATCATGGGTGAATCGCAGTGCCAAGAAGACCTGCTTCAGAGTGCTCAGAAACCATGGAGCACTCTGCACCACATGGCCATCGCACTCCCACAGCGTGGTAGCTCACTCCAACGCCCGGTCCGACAGAAGAGAAATTATAAATCTCACTTTAGCCTGCTCTCAAGGGAAATGTGCAGCCAGTAGCTCAAGGTATATTGCACACTGGTTCACGAATCCCCTACACGACTTGCTATCGACTGAGTACCTTTCAGGCAGCGGGAGGCAGGATAAGGTCAGAACAAAGGTGGCAGCAGACATACGGGCTGCTGCTTTACTAGCTGCCTTAAAGGCTACTGCAGTCACATCCACAGCTGAGATTGTATGCCGGAGAGCCGCCAACCTGCCCTCCAGCTGCTGGATGTACCGCTGTAGTCGCCATTACTAGCCAGACCCTGGTACTAGTATAATTTTAGGGCTGGCGGAATACACCAAATAAATAT
The DNA here is from genome assembly GCF_032444005.1 of Ranitomeya imitator. Taxonomy (NCBI): domain Eukaryota; kingdom Metazoa; phylum Chordata; class Amphibia; order Anura; family Dendrobatidae; genus Ranitomeya; species Ranitomeya imitator. The sequence continues at coordinate 1,121,080,919 of NC_091282.1, read as the reverse complement.
AAGGATAATAATGGGGTGCATTCACAGCCCGGGGTCCACCGTGCAGAGGTGTTAACTGCTGCTCGGTAACGGCGGACACAATTTGGCGGGATTGTAATGAACACACGCAGGCTAACAGTCACCCGGTGTAAACCGCAGCGGAGTCTGTTGCTTCACACAACCGCAGGATAAATTAGGCACACTGAGTGCGCGTGTGCCACACTGGCGAACTCCACTAACAAACAAAACTAAGGAAATTATCCAACACGGCGCCGCTGATGTGAACGCCAAACTGACGCTAACTACTGTGGAGTGCAGACTGGGTGCACAGTAGCGTATAGGCAATGCCACTGCTAAGCACTGTCTTTGACTCCAATCGCCCAATACTCATACACAACCAGAGGGTCGGGGATCATTAGGAGCTTTCATCTGAGACATACATGCTTGCTCACACACACCACGATCATAGGATATACTTGGGCACGGCTGTGTGGCAGTCCACCAATAAGCAGTCATCTCACGGGCATGCTCAGATAGAGAAAAGCAGTGCTTAGTCCCAGGAGTGTCTGTTTGCTGCTAACTAATGTTGGTTGCTATAGCTGAACCTGGGACAGCAGCAGCAACCAAACCTACAGCATTATCCTGAGCAAGACACCGGGACCGACATCTCTGCTGAACAGGATTCTCTGCAGCTGAAGAAGAATGGGAGATCGCAGAGGACATGGCTCGAGACTCCTCCTGTGCAGCGGTGGGATCTAGACACCTAAGGCTACTTTCACACTAGCGTTCTTACGGGGCCGTCACCATGTGTCTGCCCGACGTACTGACGCAAACTGTGAAAATAAAGAACAATGGGGGCAGCGGATGCAGTTTTACAACGCATCCGCTGCCCCATTGTAAGGTCCATGGAGGAGGGGGTGGATTTCCGGCCGCGCATGCGCGGTCGGAAATGGCGGCCTCGACGCACAAAAAACGTTACATGTAACTTTTTTTGTGCCGACGGTGCGCAAAAACACGACGCATCCGTCGCACGACGGATGCGACGGGTGGCCATACGTTGCAATGCGTTGCTAATTGCTAAACGACGCATTGCGACGTACAGCAAACAACGCTAGTGTGCAAGTAGCCTAAAACAGAGGGTGGTTATTAATGTAACACATGCTGATTGGGTCACAGATAGCAGTGAAGATCGGCAGGGGTCATATTAGTCCCTCTTTCTTTTAACATATTAAATAATCAAGTTGCAGAAAGCAAATTAAAAGCAAAAAAGACTGCAGATAATGCTAAACTGCAAGAAAAAAAGCATCTCAGAGAAGAATAATTTAATATTACAGATCGTTTTATAATGTATAAGCTGAAGAAATGGGAATTGATGTTTAATGATAATAAATGAAAGGTCATGAACTTGATTCGAGAAAATAAAATATGCAATTATGCGCTAAATGGTAAAACACAAGGTAAACTGTCATTGAAAAAGACATTGAAAAACCAGGGATTCAAGCTTCAGGAGGCTAATTTGCATATTCCAGGTGCCTTCTGGGAGAAGCGAAGTCTCCCTAAGCTAGAAGATCGTTGGGTACAGCCGGGACCAGCTGCTTCGAAAGCATCACCAAACCAGGGATTCAAGCTTCAGGAGGCTAATTTGCATATTCCAGGTGCCTTCTGGGAGAAGCGAAGTCTCCCTAAGCTAGAAGATCGTTGGGTACAGCCGGGACCAGCTGCTTCGAAAGCATCACCAAACCAGGGATTCAAGCTTCAGGAGGCTAATTTGCATATTCCAGGTGCCTTCTGGGAGAAGCGAAGTCTCCCTAAGCTAGAAGATCGTTGGGTACAGCCGGGACCAGCTGCTTCGAAAGCATCACCAAACCAGGGATTCAAGCTTCAGGAGGCTAATTTGCATATTCCAGGTGCCTTCTGGGAGAAGCGAAGTCTCCCTAAGCTAGAAGATCGTTGGGTACAGCCGGGACCAGCTGCTTCGAAAGCATCACCAAACCAGGGATTCAAGCTTCAGGAGGCTAATTTGCATATTCCAGGTGCCTTCTGGGAGAAGCGAAGTCTCCCTAAGCTAGAAGATCATTGGGTACAGCCGGGACCAGCTGCTTCGAAAGCATCACCAAACCAGGGATTCAAGCTTCAGGAGGCTAATTTGCATATTCCAGGTGCCTTCTGGGAGAAGCGAAGTCTCCCTAAGCTAGAAGATCGTTGGGTACAGCCGGGACCAGCTGCTTCGAAAGCATCACCAAACCAGGGATTCAAGCTTCAGGAGGCTAATTTGCATATTCCAGGTGCCTTCTGGGAGAAGCGAAGTCTCCCTAAGCTAGAAGATCGTTGGGTACAGCCGGGACCAGCTGCTTCGAAAGCATCACCAAACCAGGGATTCAAGCTTCAGGAGGCTAATTTGCATATTCCAGGTGCCTTCTGGGAGAAGCGAAGTCTCCCTAAGCTAGAAGATCGTTGGGTACAGCCGGGACCAGCTGCTTCGAAAGCATCACCAAACCAGGGATTCAAGCTTCAGGAGGCTAATTTGCATATTCCAGGTGCCTTCTGGGAGAAGCGAAGTCTCCCTAAGCTAGAAGATCGTTGGGTACAGCCGGGACCAGCTGCTTCGAAAGCATCACCAAACCAGGGATTCAAGCTTCAGGAGGCTAATTTGCATATTCCAGGTGCCTTCTGGGAGAAGCGAAGTCTCCCTAAGCTAGAAGATCGTTGGGTACAGCCGGGACCAGCTGCTTCGAAAGCATCACCAAACCAGGGATTCAAGCTTCAGGAGGCTAATTTGCATATTCCAGGTGCCTTCTGGGAGAAGCGAAGTCTCCCTAAGCTAGAAGATCGTTGGGTACAGCCGGGACCAGCTGCTTCGAAAGCATCACCAAACCAGGGATTCAAGCTTCAGGAGGCTAATTTGCATATTCCAGGTGCCTTCTGGGAGAAGCGAAGTCTCCCTAAGCTAGAAGATCGTTGGGTACAGCCGGGACCAGCTGCTTCGAAAGCATCACCAAACCAGGGATTCAAGCTTCAGGAGGCTAATTTGCATATTCCAGGTGCCTTCTGGGAGAAGCGAAGTCTCCCTAAGCTAGAAGATCGTTGGGTACAGCCGGGACCAGCTGCTTCGAAAGCATCACCAAACCGCGCGCCGAATTTTTGCCTGTAGGACATTATTGCAAGAGAGCTTGGCTGAGTAGATTACACAAGAAGGAAAACACACAGCAAGTCAGCAGGATCTAGGAGCAACATGGCAGATGTGACAACCTACATGGTGAGCTGCAGCATGTGCTACATGTTCACAGATCGACCAGAAGAAGAATCCAATTTCACCTATCAGAAGTGAAGACTAGTGGCCCTTTTAGAAGAAAAGGTGCGGGGTCTGGAAGAAAGAATAGCAACTTTGAAACTCATCAAAGAGAATGAAGACTTTCTAGACAGAACAGAAGCATCTCTACTGGTCACAGAAGGTGCAAAAAGTGTCAGAGAACCTCCAAAAGCAGATGAGTGGAAGCATGTGACCAAAAGAAGCAAGAAGACCATGGAGAAATCACCAACCACACAACTGAAGAACCGATATCAAATCTTTGTAGAGGATGAAGATGGCACACCTAAGAATGAAGCAATACCAGCAAGCAAAAAAGAAAAGGGCACACAGCAACAAGTGACAGCAAAAAGTACAGCCAAGAAGCAACGAAGAGTGGTGGTGGTGGGAGACTCACTACTGAGAGGCACCGAAGCAGCCATCTGCAGACCGGACATAACTGCAAGAGAAGTATGCTGCCTTCCAGGTGCGATGATCAAGGATGTGACTGATAGGATACCAAAGCTCTTCAGCTCCAAGGACGTCCACCCATTTCTTCTGATACATGTTGGCACCAATGACACGGCAAGGAAGGACCTACCGACAATCTGCAAGGACTTTGAAGAGTTGGGGAAGAAAGTAATGGAACTGGATGCACAGGTAGTTTTTTCTTCTATCCTTCCAGTAGACGGGCATGGCACCAGGAGATGGAACAGGATCCTTGATGCAAACAACTGGCTAAGACGATGGTGCAGAAGACAAGGATTTGGATTCCTGGACCACGGTGTGAATTACTGGTATGATGGACTCCTCGCCAGAGACGGACTACACCTCAACAAACCTGGGAAACACACATTCGCCAGAAGACTCGCTACACTCATCAGGAGGGCGTTAAACTAGAAGAAGAGGGGACGGGAAGAAAAACATTAGACTCGAACAAAGACGACCCAGGAAAACATACTCAGAAGGGAGGTAAGAACATTTCTAAAACAATTCACAGTGAGGAGATTGGAACAAAACAAAATCCTCTAAACTGCATGCTCGCAAACGCCAGAAGCCTGACAAACAAGATGGAAGAACTAGAAGCAGAAATATCTACAGGTAACTTTGACATAGTGGGAATAACCGAGACATGGTTAGATGAAAGCTATGACTGGGCAGTTAACTTACAGGGTTACAGTCTGTTTAGAAAGGATCGTAAAAATCGGAGAGGAGGAGGGGTTTGTCTCTATGTAAAGTCTTGTCTAAAGTCCACTTTAAGGGAGGATATTAGCGAAGGGAATGAGGATGTCGAGTCCATATGGGTTGAAATTCATGGAGGGAAAAATGGTAACAAAATTCTCATTGGGGTCTGTTACAAACCCCCAAATATAACAGAAAGCATGGAAAGTCTACTTCTAAAGCAGATAGATGAAGCTGCAACCCATAATGAGGTCCTGGTTATGGGGGACTTTAACTACCCGGATATTAACTGGGAAACAGAAACCTGTGAAACCCATAAAGGCAACAGGTTTCTGCTAATAACCAAGAAAAATTATCTTTCACAATTGGTGCAGAATCCAACCAGAGGAGCAGCACTTTTAGACCTAATACTATCTAATAGACCTGACAGAATAACAAATCTGCAGGTGGTTGGGCATTTAGGAAATAGCGACCACAATATTGTGCAGTTTCACCTGTCTTTCACTAGGGGGACTTGTCAGGGAGTCACAAAAACATTGAACTTTAGGAAGGCAAAGTTTGACCAGCTTAGAGATGCTCTTAATCTGGTAGACTGGGACAATATCCTCAGAAATAAGAATACAGATAATAAATGGGAAATGTTTAAGAACATCCTAAATAGGCAGTGTAAGCGGTTTATACCTTGTGGGAATAAAAGGACTAGAAATAGGAAAAACCCAATGTGGCTAAACAAAGAAGTAAGACAGGCAATTAACAGTAAAAAGAAAGCATTTGCACTACTAAAGCAGGATGGCACCATTGAAGCTCTAAAAAACTATAGGGAGAAAAATACTTTATCTAAAAAACTAATTAAAGCTGCCAAAAAGGAAACAGAGAAGCACATTGCTAAGGAGAGTAAAGCTAATCCCAAACTGTTCTTCAACTATATCAATAGTAAAAGAATAAAAACTGAAAATGTAGGCCCCTTAAAAAATAGTGAGGAAAGAATGGTTGTAGATGACGAGGAAAAAGCTAACATATTAAACACCTTCTTCTCCACGGTATTCACGGTGGAAAATGAAATGCTAGGTGAAATCCCAAGAAACAATGAAAACCCTATATTAAGGGTCACCAATCTAACCCAAGAAAAGGTGCGAAACCGGCTAAATAAGATTAAAATAGATAAATCTCCGGGTCCGGATGGCATACACCCACGAGTACTAAGAGAACTAAGTAATGTAATAGATAAACCATTATTTCTTATTTTTAGTGACTCTATAGCGACAGGGTCTGTTCCGCAGGACTGGCGCATAGCAAATGTGGTGCCAATATTCAAAAAGGGCTCTAAAAGTGAACCTGGAAATTATAGGCCAGTAAGTCTAACCTCTATTGTTGGTAAAATATTTGAAGGGTTTCTGAGGGATGTTATTCTGGATTATCTCAATGAGAATAACTGTTTAACTCCATATCAGCATGGGTTTATGAGAAATCGCTCCTGTCAAACCAATCTAATCAGTTTTTATGAAGAGGTAAGCTATAGACTGGACCACGGTGAGTCATTGGACGTGGTATATCTCGATTTTTCCAAAGCGTTTGATACCGTGCCGCACAAGAAGTTGGTACACAAAATGAGAATGCTTGGTCTGGGGGAAAATGTGTGTAAATGGGTTAGTAACTGGCTTAGTGATAGAAAGCAGAGGGTGGTTATAAATGGTATAGTCTCTAACTGGGTCGCTGTGACCAGTGGGGTACCGCAGGGGTCAGTATTGGGACCTGTTCTCTTCAACATATTCATTAATGATCTGGTAGAAGGTTTACACAGTAAAATATCGATATTTGCAGATGATACAAAACTATGTAAAGCAGTTAATACAAGAGAAGATAGTATTCTGCTACAGATGGATCTGGATAAGTTGGAAACTTGGGCTGAAAGGTGGCAGATGAGGTTTAACAATGATAAATGTAAGGTTATACACATGGGAAGAGGGAATCAATATCACCATTACACACTGAACGGGAAACCACTGGGTAAATCTGACAGGGAGAAGGACTTGGGGATCCTAGTTAATAATAAACTTACCTGGAGCAGCCAGTGCCAGGCAGCAGCTGCCAAGGCAAACAGGATCATGGGGTGCATTAAAAGAGGTCTGGATACACATGATGAGAGCATTATACTGCCTCTGTACAAATCCCTAGTTAGACCGCACATGGAGTACTGTGTCCAGTTTTGGGCACCGGTGCTCAGGAAGGATATAATGGAACTAGAGAGAGTACAAAGGAGGGCAACAAAATTAATAAAGGGGATGGGAGAACTACAATACCCAGATAGATTAGCGAAATTAGGATTATTTAGTCTAGAAAAAAGACGACTGAGGGGCGATCTAATAACCATGTATAAGTATATAAGGGGACAATACAAATATCTCGCTGAGGATCTGTTTATACCAAGGAAGGTGACGGGCACAAGGGGGCATTCTTTGCGTCTGGAGGAGAGAAGGTTTTTCCACCAACATAGAAGAGGATTCTTTACTGTTAGGGCAGTGAGAATCTGGAATTGCTTGCCTGAGGAGGTGGTGATGGCGAACTCAGTCGAGGGGTTCAAGAGAGGCCTGGATGTCTTCCTGGAGCAGAACAATATTGTATCATACAATTATTAGGTTCTGTAGAAGGACGTAGATCTGGGTATTTATTATGATGGAATATAGGCTGAACTGGATGGACAAATGTCTTTTTTCGGCCTTACTAACTATGTTACTATGTTACTATGTATTTGTTGACAGCAAACTCAACTTTAGTGACCAGTTGCAAGCAGTTGCTGCCAAGGCAAATAAGATTGTGTGATGCATTAAAAGAAGCAAATATGCTCATGATAAGAATATAGTGTTACCTCTATTCAAGTCACTAGTCAAGTCACACTTAAAATACAATGTACAATTTTGAGCTACAGTGTATTTAAGAAGGACATAGCTGAACTAGAGAGGGTGCAGATTAGAGCAACCAAGAATATATAAATGAGCAAATGTATTTCAGTGGAATTTAATTCTACACAAAATTCTACATGTATGTAAATACAGCAAAATGGTGTCTGGCTGTCCTGGTTGCAGCCAGAACAACATAAGAATGGTCATTCAATTCAAGAAGAATATCTTTGCTGCTAAATGAATCTGTAGAAGCAGTGTAAAGTCTTGATATTTTGCAGCAGGCAAACTAGAGCTTGGGATACTTTGAGATCTGTCATTGGCAGCTGCTGGGTGACATGTGCCACCTATGGGACTCCTTACGCCAAACTGCACAAATACAGTTAGGACCATATATATTTGGACAGAGACAGCATTTTTCTAATTTTGGTTACAGACATTACCACAATGAATTTTAAACAAAACAATTCAGATGCAGTTGAAGGTCAGACTTTCAGCTTTCATTTGAGGGTATCCACATTAAAATTGGATGAAGGGTTTAGGAGTTTCAGCTCCTTAACATGTGCCACCCTGTTTTTAAAGGGACCAAAAGTAATTGGACAATTGACTCCAAGGCTTTTTCATGGACAGGTGTGGGCAATCCCTTCGTTATGTCATTCTCAATTAAGCAGATAAAAGGCCTGGAGTTGATTTGAGGTGTGGTGCTTGCATTTGGAAGGTTTTGCTGTGAAGTAAACATGTGGTCAAAGGAGCTCTCCATGCAGGTGAAACAAGCCATCCTTAAGCTGCGAAAACAGAAAAAACCCATCCGAGAAATTGATACAAAATTAGGAGTGGCAAAATCTACAGTTTGGTACATCCTGAGAAAGAAAGAAAGCACTGGTGAACTCATCAATGCAAAAAGACCTGGGCGCCCACGGAAGACAACAGTGGTGGATGACTGCAGAATAATCTCCATGGTGAAGAGAAACCCCTTCACAACAGCCAACCAAGTGAACAACACTCTCCAGAAGGTCGGCGTATCAATATCCAAATCTATCATAAAGAGAAGACTGCATGAAAGTAAATACAGAGGGTTCACTGCACGGTGCAAGCGACTCATAAGCATCAAGAATAAAAAGGTTAGACTGGACTTTGCTAAAAAAAAATTAAAAAAAGCCAGCACAGTTCTGGAATAACATTCTTTGGACAGACGAAACCAAGATCAACCTCTACCAGAATGATGGAAAGAGAAAAGTATGGCGAAGGCGTGGTACAGCTCATGATCCAAAGCATACCACATCATCTGTAAAACACGGCGGAGGCAGTGTGATGGCTTGGGCATGCATGGCTGCCAGTGGCACTGGGTCTCTAGTGTTTATTGATGATGTGACACAGGACAGAAGCAGCTGAATGAATTCTGAGGTATTCAGAGCCATACTGTGTGCTCAGATCCAGCCAAATGCAGCCAAACTGATTGGTCACCGTTTCATACTACAGATGGACAATGACCCAAAACATAAAGCCAAAGCAACCCAGGAGTTTATTAAAGCAAAGAAGTGGAATATTCTTAAATAGCCAAGTCAGTCACCTGATCTCAACCCAATTGAGCATGCATTTCACTTGTTAAAGACTAAACTTCAGACAGAAAGGCCCACAAACAAACAGCAACTGAAAACCACCACAGTGAAGGCCTGGCAGAGCATCAAAAAGGAGGAAACACAGCGTCTGGTGATGTCCATAGTTCAAGACTTCAGGCAGTCATCGCCAACAAAGAGTTTTCAACCAAGTACTAAAAATGAACATTTTATTTAAAATTATTGAATCTGTCCAATTACTTTTGGTCCTTTAAATTCAGGGTGGCACATGTTAAGGAGCTGAAACTCCTAAACCTTTCATCCAATTTTAATGTGGATACCCTCAAATGAAAGCTGAAAGTCTGAACTTCAACTGCATCTGAATTGTTTTGTTTAAAATTCATTATGGTAATGTCTATAACCAAAATTAGAAAAATGTTGTCTCTGTCCAAATATATATGGACCTAACTGTAAGTGACTGTTGCAGCCAATCAGCAGCAGTTTATTGTTTTGGACCAATGACTGGCTGCAGTAGTCACATATCCATGTCACAGACATCATTGCTGCAGTTGGGTGTAGAAAACAGCTAGGAACCTGAAAATCATTAGAACCAGAGTGGTGGGAGTTGGTAATGTAATTAAGACTTTGTTATGTTATAGCCTAATTAAGCTGTTTTAGAGTTAAGTTTTGCATGACTAGATATATGCTTTGAGAGTTAACATACCAATTACCGTGAGAGACAAAATATAATAAATTACAAGGAAACAAATAACAATAGTGGTTGCATTGTAATGTATGAGTTTATTCTCATACTGTAAAAAAATAGTTCTACTGAATACAAAAGCAACTACAGTAATTAACTAAGCTTTTCTATAATTTGGATAATTTAGTAGAGATAGTTCATTTTAGAGGTAACATTTTCAAGTCTCAACACACCCAAAAATTACTAGAAAATAACTACTATGGGGTAACCTTATTTCTTGATTTTTTACTGAGCGTCTTCTTGTTGTGACTATGGTTTTATAGTTCATATATTTTACTTATTTTTACTTTGAAAATTTATTTATGGTCCTTTTTCCCACATATGCAGGTATTGTAATTAGAAAAGATTATGTGTCGTACAGTGATAATGATAAATTAAATTTTTTTCCTAAGCCAGAACTCCTGGCAATTTGGCCTTGTAAAGTTTAATTGTTTGTGAAAATCTAATATGTGGAGGTTTATTTTTCTATGTTCTTGAATAAAATATTCTCTATAAGCCTTCATTGTAATATGGATTAAAATAATCTTGAAAAAGACTTTGCTCACTTACATTTTAAGATTTTTTTATATAAAAAAATGTAAAAGAATATGTTAATATTTTGAAACAAATGAACAGTTTACAGTCTGATTTGAGTTATAAGTCTAAACATTTTGTGATTTATCTTGTAGTTAGTCTGGATAATAGTGCTCTTGAATAATAAGGAAAAAATTCATTTCACCCATTAGATGCTATTACAATCCGGGAGGAGCACTGCGTCCCTGCTGATGCACAGTGCTGTAGAGAAATGAGGAAAAATAGGGGTGGAACCAGCTCAACACACTGGAAGAATTAAAAAATCACAAAATCTTTATTGAAAATCCTTTAAAAATAAAAATAATAAAAAAATGGGCATCTCAGACAACAAAGCAATAAAAAGGGATGGTGTGTATAACAGAGATCAATCCATATGTGTTTCGAGGATTTTCCATAAAAATGTTGTGATTTTTTAAATTCTTCTGGTGTATTGAGCCGGTTCCACCCCTATTTTCCTCATAATAGTGCTCTTAAATTTTGGAGAGCGGCGAACGGTCGCTAGGGAAACGAGTAAACAGTGTCGTACTTACCAACGACCTGCGTCTTCCGATCCCATGATCGTGATCCGGTTCTCCCTTGATTTCGGGACTCTGTAGATCTGCGCAAGCCCCGAAAAAGCTGCCTCCAACATTATATCTGTAGCGTAAATGAAGGGACTTCCGGTCTCCGTACAGGGAGCTTACATAATAGGATTTCCGGGATTCCGTACACTGATGCGCCGTGACACCTTATTTAGGTGCTGGCGCTTTACATGCTAGTCACTATATTTCATCTGTGTACGACCATATCCGTACAAATGGGACTTCCGGTTTTCGTACACTGATGCACGGCGATACCTCATTGAGGCGCCGGCGCATCATATGTGAGTCATCACACGTCAGCTGTTAGTGGTCGTTCATTAACACCGGGCCCAATCACATTATCACCTATTGTATTTAAGTCGGCTAATCCCCTGCCCTGACATGCCTCCTGAAGAAGCAGTGTGAAACGCGCGTCGGGGCAGAGGGACGCCGCGGCTTATCCCCTTGGGACTGACTATCAGGTACACTTCTGACATTTACATCTATATGCCTTTGTAGGGTTATCTCCTCTTTGCTTTGTCATGTTATTAGGAGATATAGCGTTTTAGCCTCTCTGATATGTATATATTATGACAAACTAGTTTCTCTCAGGTACCATACCGTTTATATGTTTACAAGGCTATTTATGATGTTTTACTGTTATTAGAAGTAGGTCAGTTTATATGTTAGAGATAAGCCCATGGCAGATCCATCCCTCGTTTTTTGGTTCCAGCACCTTCCTTATTAGTAGAAACTTTTTTTTTTTAACATCATTTAATAAATAAAGTTTTTATTGTGTACCATGGTCGGGGTCATTTCATTTACTGATCACGCCGGTGTGAGATACTCTTAAATTTTGCATGTATACCAGCTTTTAGTTCGGCTGATCTCTTTGACTGTTCTGTAATCTCTTGTTTTTTTTGTATAAGCAGGGGCATGACCCCTCTTTTTGAGCTAAGTATACCAACCAATAGATGGGTGTTACAGTCATGACCCTGTCCTGCTCTGCCCTTATTCACATTGAAATCGTTTAACACAAGGAAAGGGTGCTTCTCTGCATGATTGTGGGTAACATTTGGGTTTGCATTTGGCCCCCTCCCTCAAAACAATATTATTGTCTATTGCCTCATCTGAATCTAGTTTTGCAGGGGGGTTCAGATGCAAGCCCCAGAGAAGCGTAATGTGAAAGCACCCTAAGGTTTTAAAACTAGAGACATGTTAGGACCATCCCGGTGAGTGCACCTTGTCGTCCTGTGATTGCTTTTATCCTTTTTAGATCAAAATGGCTAAGACTAAGTATCCTATGTTATTTATAGATACTATCACTGTTTACTTATTTACTTGTTGCAGGGTATATGCTCATTTTGTTTTTATGATTTCTTCCTTGGATTTTTTCTGTGAAATGGCCACAGTGTGAGCATGTGATCACACTTTGCATGTATCCAGGTTATCGTTTTCTTTGGTTTTGCTAAGTCTGGATAATAGTTCAGAGGATCATTAATATTTCTGCTATTTGGTATTGAAAGCAAGGTTATCAAATGGAAATAGTCACCATAAAAGTAGAACATAAAGATTTGCTGGGCCCCAGTATAATGGCCATGATGGTGGTCAATAGTGATAGGTAGGGTTGAGCGAAACGGGTCGTTCATTTTCAAAAGTCGCCGACTTTTGGCAAAGTCGGGTTTCATGAAACCCGATCTGACCCCTGTGCGTGGTCGGCCATGCGGTACGCGACTTTCACGCCAAAGTCGCGTTTCAATGACGCGAAAAGCGCCATTTCTCAGCCAATGAAGGTGAACGCAGAGTGTGGGCAGCGTAATGACATAGGTCCTGGTCCCCACCATCTTAGAGAAGGGCATTGCAGTGATTGGCTTGCTGTCTGCGGCGTCACAGGGGCTATAAAGGGGCGTTCGCGCCGACCGCCATCTTACTGCTGCTGATCTGAGCTTAGGGAGAGGTTGCTGCCGCTTCGTCAGAAGCAGGGATAGCGTTAGGCAGGGTCCATTAACCACCAAACCGCTTGTGCTGTAGCGATTTCCACTGTCCAACACCACCTTCGGTGTGCAGGGACAATGGAAGCTACATTTTTTTTTTCCTCAGCGCTGTAGCTCATTGGGCTGCCCTAGAAGGCTCCCTGATAGCTGCATTGCTGTGTGTACGCCGCTGTGCAAACCAACTGCTTTTTTCAAAGCACAAATCCTCTTGTTCCTTCCTTTCTGCACAGCTATCTTTTTTGTTTGTCCACACTTTTTATTTAATTTGTGCATCAGTCCACTCCTTATTGCTGCCTGCCATACCTGGTTGAAATTACTGCAGGGAGATAGTAATTGTAGGACAGTCCCTGTTTTTTTTTTTTTTTGTGGGAGATTAAGATTGGCATTTCTGCTAGAGTGCCATCCCTGTGTGTGCCATCTCTCACTCAGTGGGCCATAGAAAGCCTATTTATTTTTTTGCTTGATTTGGGTTCTAAAATCTACCTGAAAAAATCACTACATCAATCAGTGGGAGAAAAATATTGGCCTCAGGGCTTGTGTGCCACTCCTGACTCCTGTGTGTGCCATCTCTCACTCAGTGGGCCATAGAAAGCCTATTTATTTTTTTGCTTGATTTGGGTTCTAAAATCTACCTGAAAAAATCACTACATCAATCAGTGGGAGAAAAATATTGGCCTCAGGGCTTGTGTGCCACTCCTGACTCCTGTGTGTGCCATCTCTCACTCAGTGGGCCATAGAAAGCCTATTAATTTTTTTGCTTGATTTGGGTTCTAAAATCTACCTTAAAAAATCACTACATCAATCAGTGGGAGAAAAATATTGGCCTCTGGGCTTTTGTGCCACTCCTGACTCCTGTGTGTGCCATCTCTCACTCAGTGGGCCATAGAAAGCCTATTTATTTTTTTGCTTGATTTGGGTTCTAAAATCTACCTGAAAAAATCACTACATCAATCAGTGGGAGAAAAATATTGGCCTCAGGGCTTGTGTGCCACTCCTGACTCCTGTGTGTGCCATCTCTCACTCAGTGGGCCATAGAAAGCCTATTTATTTTTTTGCTTGATTTGGGTTCTAAATCCTACCTGAAAAAATCAATAAATCAATCAGTGGGAGAAAAATATTGGCCTCTGGGCTTGTGTGCCACTCCTGACTCCTGTGTGTGCCATCTCTCACTCAGTGGGCCATAGAAAGCCTATTTATTTTTTTTTCTTGATTTGGGTTCTAAAACCTACCTGAAAAAATCAATAAATCAATCAGTTGGAGAAAAATATTGGCCTCTGGGCTTATGTGCCACTCCTGACTCCTGTGTGTGCCATCTCTCACTCAGTGGGGCATAGAAAGCCTTTTTTTATTTTTTTTTATTTGGTTTCTAAATTGTCATTGAAGTCTCCCTGAAAAAAAAATAGGTGGGAGATTAATATTGCCCTTTCTGCTTGTGTGCCAGTCTTGACTCCTGGGTGTGCCATCTCTCTCTCTCTCTCTCTCAAATTGTGGGCCATAGAAAGCCTATTAATTTTTTTGCTTGATTTGGGTTCCAAAATCTACCTGAAAAAATCACTACATCAATCAGTGGGAGAAAAATATTGGCCTCTGGGCTTGTGTGCCACTCCTGACTCCTGTGTGTGCCATCTCTCACTCAGTGGGGCATAGAAAGCCTTTTTTTATTTTTTTTTATTGGTTTCTAAATTGTCATTGAAAAAATCATTTTATTTTATTTGGTTTCTAAATTCTTCCTGAAAAAATCATTTTATTTTATTTTGTTTATAAAGTCTCCCTGAAAAAAAAAATAGGTGGGAGATTAATATTGCCCTTTCTGCTTGTGTGCCAGTCTTGACTCCTGGGTGTGCCATCTCTCTCTCTCTCTCTCTCAAATTGTGGGCCATAGAAAGCCTATTAATTTTTTTGCTTGATTTGGGTTCCAAAATCTACCTGAAAAAATCACTACATCAATCAGTGGGAGAAAAATATTGGCCTCTGGGCTTGTGTGCCACTCCTGACTCCTGTGTGTGCCATCTCTCACTCAGTGGGGCACAGAAAGCCATTTTTTATTTTTTTATTAGGTTTCTAAATTGTAATTGAAAAAATCATTTTATTTTATTTGGTTTCTAAATTCTTCCTGAAAAAAATCATTTTATTTTATTTTGTTTATAAAGTCTCCCTGAAAAAAAAAAAAATAGGTGGGAGATTAATATTGCCCTTTCTGCTTGTGTGCCAGTCTTGACTCCTGGGTGTGCCATCTCTCTCTCTCTCTCTCTCTCTCTCAAATTGTGGGCCATAGAAAGCCTAATAATTTTTTTGCTTGATTTGGGTTCCAAAATCTACCTGAAAAAATCACTACATCAATCAGTGGGAGAAAAATATTGGCCTCTGGGCTTGTGGGCCACTCCTGACTCCTGTGTGTGCCATCTCTCACTCAGTGGGGCATAGAAAGCCTTTTTTATTTTTTTTTTATTTGGTGTCTAAATTGTCATTGAAAAAATCATTTTATTTTATTTGGTTTCTAAATTCTTCCTGAAAAAATCATTTTATTTTATTTTGTTTATAAAGTCTCCCTGAAAAAAAAAAAAACAATGGGAGATTAATATTGCCCTTTCTGCTTGTGTGCCAGTCTTGACTCCTGGGTGTGCCATCTCTCGCTCTCTCTCTCTCAAATTGTGGGCCATAGAAAGCCTATTAATTTTTTTGCTTGATTTGGGTTCCAAAATCGACCTGAAAAAATCACTACATCAATCAGTGGGAGAAAAATATTGGCCTCTGGGCTTGTGGGCCACTCCTGACTCCTGTGTGTGCCATCTCTCACTCAGTGGGGCATAGAAAGCCTTTTTTTATTTTTTATTTATTTGGTTTCTAAATTGTCATTGAAAAAATCATTTTATTGTATTTGGTTTCTAAATTCTTCCTGAAAAAATCATTTTATTTTATTTTGTTTCTAAAGTCTCCCTGAAAAAAAAAAAAAAAAATAGGTGGGAGATTAATATTGACATTTGTGCTTTAGTGACAGTCCTGCGTGTGTGGCATCTCTGTGATTTGGTGCCACAGAAAACAGAGTGTGTAACATTGTGCCTGATTTTCCTTGTGGTCTCACCAACCTGTAAAGGGATATTGAAATCATACTGAAGTTATAGGTCACCGTGTAAGTTGTTTGACAGCAACAAATAAAGTTACTTTGGTTAAGTTTTTAAAACAATGAGGAAGTCTGGTGCAAGAGGTCGTGGCCGTTGGCGTTCATTGTCAGCTGGTAATGATGGTAGTGGTAGTGGAGCATCAGGTGGTCGTGGGAAAAAAAATATTCCACCTAAGTCTGGAGCTGTGGAGCCAGTTTCGTCGTCTGGCTACACAAGGCCTCGAACGCTCTCTTTTCTGGGAGTAGGAAAACCGCTTTTAAAGCCGGAGCAGCAACAGTAAGTTTTGGCTTACCTTGCTGACTCAGCCTCTAGCTCTTTTGCCTCCTCTTCTGAAACTGGTAAATGTAAAAGCAGCGCGTCGCTTGTGGATGTTCACGGTCAGGGACAAGTCGCTTCCTTGTCCTCTTCAGCAAAAACAACAACAAGAGAGAAGAATGCAGCAGGCGACTGTTGTGATAGACAATTCAGTAACACAATGTACATAGCGATCAGAGCACATACAGTGATCTGACAATAACCCAAAAATAATAGAACGAGCTCTGAGACGTGGAAACTCTGTAAACCGCAATTCCTGATCCTCTCCAAACACAACTAGAGGCAGCTGTGGATTGCGCCTAAAGCTCCCTATGCAACTCGGCACAGCCTGAGAAACTAACTAGCCTGAAGATAGAAAAATAAGCCTACCTTGCCTCATAGAAATACCCCAAAGGAAAAGGCAGCCCCCCACATATAATGACTGTGAGTAAGATGAAAAGACAAACGTAGGGATGAAATAGATTCAGCAAAGTGAGGCCCGATATTCTAGACAGAACGAGGATAGGAAAGATAACTTTGCGGTCTACACAAAACCCTAAAGAAAACCACACAAAGGGGGCAAAAAGACCCTCCGTACCGAACTAACGGCACGGAGGTACACCCTTTGCGTCCCAGAGCTTCCAGCAAAACAAATAGACAAGCTGCACAGAAAAAATAGCAACAAATAGCAAAGAAGCACTTAGCTACGCAGAGCAGCAGGCCACAGGAATGATCCAGAGAAACACAAGTCCAACACTGGAACATTGACAGGAAGCATGGATCAAAGCATCAGGTGGAGTTAAGTAGAGAAGCAGCTAACGACCTCACCAGATCACCTGAGGGAGGAAACTCAGAAGCTGCAGTACCACTTTCCTCCACAAATGGAAGCTCCCAGAGAGAATCAGCCGAAGTACCACTTGTGACCACAGGAGTGAACTCTGCCACAGAATTCACAACAGTACCCCCCCCTTGAGGAGGGGTCACCGAACCCTCACCAGAGCCCCCAGGCCGACAAGGATGAGCCACATGAAAGGCACTAACAAGATCGGGAGCATGGACATCAGAGGCAAAAACCCGGGAATTATCTTCCTGAGCATAACCCTTCCATTTAACCAGATACTGGAGTTTCCGTCTTGAAACACGAGAATCCAAAATCTTCTCCACAATATACTCCAATTCCCCCTCCACCAAAACCGGGGCAGGAGGCTCAACAGATGGGACCATAGGTGCCACGTATCTCCGCAACAATGACCTATGGAATACGTTATGTATGGAAAAAGAATCTGGAAGGGTCAGACGAAAAGACACAGGATTAAGAACCTCAGAAATCCTATACGGACCAATAAAACGAGGTTTAAACTTAGGAGAGGAAACCTTCATAGGAATATGACGAGAAGATAACCAAACCAGATCCCCAACACGAAGTCGGGGACCCACACGGCGTCTGCGATTAGCGAAAAGTTGAGCCTTCTCCTGGGACAAGGTCAAATTGTCCACTACCTGAGTCCAAATCTGCTGCAACCTGTCCACCACAGTATCCACACCAGGACAGTCCGAAGACTCAACCTGTCCTGAAGAGAAACGAGGCTGGAACCCAGAATTGCAGAAAAACGGCGAAACCAAGGTAGCCGAGCTGGCCCGATTATTAAGGGCGAACTCAGCCAAAGGCAAAAAGGACACCCAGTCATCCTGATCAGCAGAAACAAAGCATCTCAGATATGTTTCCAAGGTCTGATTGGTTCGTTCGGTCTGGCCATTAGTCTGAGGATGGAAAGCCGAGGAAAAAGACAAGTCAATGCCCATCCTACCACAAAAGGCTCGCCAAAACCTCGAAACAAACTGGGAACCTCTGTCAGAAACAATATTCTCTGGAATGCCATGCAAACGAACCACATGCTGGAAGAACAAAGGCACCAAATCAGAGGAGGAAGGCAATTTAGACAAGGGTACCAGATGGACCATCTTAGAAAAGCGATCACAGACCACCCAAATGACTGACATCTTTTGAGAAACGGGAAGGTCAGAAATAAAATCCATAGAGATATGTGTCCAAGGCCTCTTCGGGATCGGCAAGGGCAAAAGCAACCCACTGGCACGAGA
Source organism: Ranitomeya imitator (assembly GCF_032444005.1). Lineage (NCBI taxonomy): Eukaryota > Metazoa > Chordata > Amphibia > Anura > Dendrobatidae > Ranitomeya > Ranitomeya imitator. Next base: position 1,121,062,613 of record NC_091282.1, on the reverse strand, counting down.
ACAGCAGGGCTTAGCCCGAGCACAAATCCCACAAGACTGCACAAAAGTACGCACATCCCACGACAGAGAGGGCCACCAAAAGGATCTAGCCACTAACTCTCTGGTACCAAAGATTCCAGGATGACCAGCCAACACCGAACAATGAAGTTCAGAGATAACTCTATTCGTCCACCTATCAGGGACTAACAGTTTCTCCGCTGGGCAACGATCAGGTTTATTAGCCTGAAATTTTTGCAGCACCCGCCGCAAATCAGGGGAGATGGCAGACACAATTACTCATTCCTTGAGGATACCCGCCGGCTCAGATAAACACGGAGAGTCGGGCACAAAACTCCTAGACAGAGCATCCGCCTTCACATTTTTAGAGCCCGGAAGGTACGAAATCACAAAGTCAAAACGGGCAAAAAACAACGACCAACGAGCTTGTCTAGGATTCAGGCGCTTGGCAGACTCGAGATAAGTCAAGTTCTTATGATCAGTCAATACCACCACGCGATGCTTAGCTCCTTCAAGCCAATGACGCCACTCCTCGAATGCCCACTTCATGGCCAGCAACTCTCGGTTGCCCACATCATAATTTCACTCAGCAGGCAAAACTTCCTGGAAAAGAAAGCGCATGGTTTCATCACTGAGCAACCAGAACCTCTCTGTGACAAAACAGCACCTGCTCCAATCTCAGAAGCATCAACCTCGACCTGGAACGGAAGAGAAACATCTGGTTGACACAACACAGGGGCAGAAGAAAAACGACGCTTCAACTCTTGAAAAGCTTCCACAGCAGCAGATGACCAATTGACCAAATCAGCACCCTTCTTGGCCAAATCGGTCAATGGTTTGGCAACACTAGAAAAATTGCAGATGAAGCGACGATAAAAATTAGCAAAGCCCAGGAACTTTTGCAGACTTTTCAGAGATGTCGGCTGAGTCCAATCACGGATGGCTTGGACCTTAACCGGATCCATCTCGATAGTAGAAGGGGAAAAGATGAACCCCAAAAATGAAACCTTCTGCACACCAAAGAGACACTTTGATCCCTTCACAAACAAAGAATTAGCACGCAGGACCTGAAAAACCGTTCTGACCTGCTTCACATGAGACTCCCAATCATCCGAGAAGATCAAAATGTCATCCAAGTACACAATCAGGAATTTATCCAGGTACTCACGGAAGATGTCATGCATAAAGGATTGAAACACTGATGGAGCATTGGCAAGTCCGAACGGCATCACTAGATACTCAAAATGACCCTCGGGCGTATTAAATGCAGTTTTCCATTCATCGCCTTGCCTGATTCTCACCAGATTATACGCACCACGAAGATCTATCTTAGTGAACCAACTAGCCCCCTTAATCCGAGCAAACAAATCAGATAACAATGGCAAGGGGTACTGAAATTTAACAGTGATCTTATTAAGAAGGCGGTAATCTATACACGGTCTCAGCGAACCATCCGTCTTGGCTACAAAAAAGAACCCTGCTCCTAATGGCGACGATGACGGGCGAATATGCCCCTTCTCCAGGGATTCCTTCACATAACTGCGCATAGCGGTGTGCTCAGGCACGGATAAATTAAACAGTCGACCTTTTGGGAATTTACTACCAGGAATCAAATTGATAGCACAATCACAATCCCTATGCGGAGGCAGGGCATCGGACTTGGGCTCATCAAATACATCCCGGTAATCAGACAAGAACTCTGGAACCTCAGAAGGGGTGGATGACGAAATTGACAGAAATGGAACATCACCATGTACCCCCTGACAACCCCAGCTGGACACCAACATGGAATTCCAATCCAATACTGGATTATGGGCTTGTAGCCATGGCAACCCCAACACGACCACATCATGCAGATTATGCAACACCAGAAAGCGAATAACCTCCTGATGTGCAGGAGCCATGCACATGGTCAGCTGGGTCCAGTATTGAGGCTTATTCTTGGCCAAAGGTGTAGCATCAATTCCTCTCAATGGAATAGGACACTGCAAGGGCTCCAATAAAAACCCACAACGTTTAGCATAATCCAAGTCCATCAAATTCAGGGCAGCGCCTGAATCCACAAAAGCCATGACAGAATACTACGACAAGGAGCATATCAAGGTAACGGACAGAAGAAATTCTGACTGTACAGTACCAATGGTGGCAGACCTAGCGAACCGCTTAGTGCGCTTAGGACAATCAGAGATAGCATGAGTGGAATCACCACAGTAGAAACACAGCCCATTCAGATGTCTGTGTTCTTGCCGTTCAACTCTGGTCATAGTCCTATCGCACTGCATAGGCTCAGGTTTAATCTCAGGTAATACCTCCAAATGGTGCACAGATTTACGCTCACGCAAGCGTCGACCGATCTGAATGGCCAAAGACATAGACTCATTCAAACCAGCGGGCATAGGAAATCCCACCATGACATCCTTTATGGCTTCAGAGAGACCCTTTCTGAACATGGCTGCAAGCGCAGATTCATTCCATTGAGTGAGCACGGACCATTTTCTAAATTTCTGGCAATATAGCTCTATCTCATCCTGAGCCTGACAAAGAGCCAGCAAATTTTTTTCTGCCTGATCTACTGAATTAGGCTCATTGTACAGCAATCCAAGCGCCAGGAAAAACGCATCGATATCACTCAATGCAGGATCTCCTGACGCAAGAGAAAATGCCCAGTCCTGAGGGTCGCCACGCAAAAAAGAAATCACGATCCTAACCTGTTGTGCTGGGTCACCAGAGGAGCGAGGTTTCAAAGCCAGAAACAGTTTACAATTATTCTTGAAACTCAGAAATTTAGTTCTATCTCCAAAAAAACAAATCTGGAATAGGAATTCTCAGTTCTAACAAAGAATTCTGAACCACAAAATTTTGAATATCTTGAACTCTTGCCGTGAGCTGATCTACACATGAAGACAGACCTTTAATGTCCATTGTAACACCTGTGTCCTGAACCACCCAAATGTCTAGGGGAAAAAAAAGACAAATCACAGTGCAAAGGAAAAAAATTGGTCTCAGAACTTCTTTTTTCCCTCTATTGAGAATCATTAGTACTTTGGCTTCCTGTACTGTTGTGATAGACAATTCAGTAACACAATGTACATAGCGATCAGAGCACATACAGTGATCTGACAATAACCCAAAAATAATAGAACGAGTTCTGAGACGTGGAAACTCTGTAAACCGCAATTCCTGATCCTCTCCAAACACAACTAGAGGCAGCTGTGGATTGCGCATAAAGCTCCCTATGCAACTCGGCACAGCCTGAGAAACTAACTAGCCTGAAGATAGAAAAATAAGCCTACCTTGCCTCAGAGAAATACCCCAAAGGAAAAGGCAGCCCCCCACATATAATGACTGTGAGTAAGATGAAAAGACAAACGTAGGGATGAAATAGATTCAGCAAAGTGAGGCCCGATATTCTAGACAGAACGAGGATAGGAAAGATAACTTTGCGGTCTACACAAAACCCTAAAGAAAACCACGCAAAGGGGGCAAAAAGACCCTCCGTACCGAACTAACGGCACGGAGGTACACCCTTTGCGTCCCAGAGCTTCCAGCAAAACAAATAGACAAGCTGGACAGAAAAAATAGCAACAAATAGCAAAGAAGCACTTAGCTATGCAGAGCAGCAGGCCACAGGAATGATCCAGAGAAACACAAGTCCAACACTGGAACATTGACAGGAAGCATGGATCAAAGCATCAGGTGGAGTTAAGTAGAGAAGCAGCTAACGACCTCACCAGATCACCTGAGGGAGGAAACTCAGAAGCTGCAGTACCACTTTCCTCCACAAACGGAAGCTCCCAGAGAGAATCAGCCGAAGTACCACTTGTGACCACAGGAGTGAACTCTGCCACAGAATTCACAACAGGCGACACAACAGGTTACTCCATGGTGCTCTTTACACATACCGTCCCTGGCTTAGAAAGTGAAACACTTAACAGGCCATGCCCATTACAAGTAGATTCTGACATGGAGTGCACTGATGCACAGCCACAGCCAGACTACTATGCTGGTCCTTTGACTCAGACCACAACATTGCCCTCTCAGGGTACTGATCCACAATCAGACCCTGATGAGACTATGTTGCCCGGTCACGAACGCTATACCACCGACCGACACGGTTACACAGACGAAGTTGCACACGAGCTAGAAGAGGAGGTAATAGATGACCCAGTTGTTGACCCCGATTGGCAGCCATTGGGGGAACAGGGTGCAGGCGGCAGTAGTTCAGAAGCGGAGGTGGAGGAGGGGCCGCAGCAGGCATCAACATCGCAACAGGTTCCATCTGCCGGGCCCGTATCTGGCCCAAAACGCGTGGCAAAGCCAAAACCTGTTGGAGGACAGCGTGGCCATCCGGTTAAAGCTCAGTCTGCAATCCCTGAAAAGGGATCCGATGCTAGGAAGAGTGCAGTCTGGCATTTTTTTAAACAACATCCAATTGATCAGCGCAAAGTCACCTGTCAAAAATGTTCAACTAGCTTAAGCAGAGGTCAGAATCTGAAAAGTCTCAATACAAGTTGCATGCATAGACATTTAACCACCATGCATTTTCAAGCCTGGACTAACTACCAAACGTCCCTTAAGGTTGTAGCACCCTCGGCCAATGAAGCTAGTCAGCAACACAACATCCCTTCCGTCACTGTAAGGCCACCATTTTCCGCACCACCGGCAGTATCTGTGCAGGTTTCTTTGCCAGCCAAAAGCAGTCAGGGTCAGGGAATCGCCAGTTTTGTAGGAGGAAATATTGCATCTAGGGCACCGGCGGAAACAATACCGTCTCCAACCGTCTCTCAGTCTGCCATGTCCACCGGCACACCCGCAAGTTCCACGATCTCCAGCTCTCCAGTCCAGCTCACCCTACATGAGACTCTGGTTAGAAAAAGGAAGTACTTATCCTCGCATCCGTGTACACAGGGTTTTAACGCCCACATAGCTAGACTAATCTCATTAGAGATGATGCCCTATCGGTTAGTTGAAAGCGAAGCTTTCAAAGCCCTGATGGAGTACGCTGAACCACGCTACGAGCTACCCAGTCGACACTTTTTTTCCAGAAAAGCCATCCCAGCCCTGCACCAGCATGTTAAACAGCGCATCGTCCATGCACTCAGGCAATCTGTGAGTACAAAGGTGCACCTGACTACAGATGCATGGACCAGTAGGCATGGCCAGGGACGTTACGTGTCCATCACGGCACACTGGGTGAATGTGGTGGATGCAGGGTCCACAGGGGACATCAATTTCGGGACAGTTGTGCCTAGCCCACGGTCTAGGAAACAGTTGGCTGTAGGCGTTCGCACCCCCTCCTCCTCGTCCTCCTGCAGAAGCGACAGCTCTTCCACAGACCGCAGTCGGCCAACCACTCCATCGGCAGCTGACACTGTTGCACACCAGTTGTCCCATTATGGGGGAGCTACTGGCAAGCGTCAGCAGGCTGTATTGGCTATGAAGTGGTTTGGGCGACAACAGACACACCGCGGAAGTTCTGTCCGAGTTCTTGCAACAAGAAACGCAGTCGTGGCTGGGCACAGTAGATCTTGAGGCAGGCAAGGTAGTGAGTGATAACGGACGGAATTTCATGGCTGCCATCTCCCTTTCCCAACTGAAACACATTCCTTGCCTGGCTCACACCTTAAACCTGGTGGTGCAGTGCTTATTGAAAACTTATCCTGGGTTCTCCGACCTGCTCCTCAAAGTGCGTGGACTTTGCTCACATATCCGCCGTTCACCTGTACACTCCAGCCGTATGCAGACCTATCAGCGGTCTTTGAACCTTCCCCAGCATCGCCTAATCATAGACGTTGCAACAATGTGGAACTCAACACTGCACATGCTTCAGAGACTGTGCCAACAGAGGCGGGCTGTTATGTTTTTGTGGGAGGATACACATACACGGGCAGGCAGTAGGATGGCAGACATGGAGTTGTCAGGTGTGCAGTGGTCGAAGATACGAGACATGTGTCAAGTCCTTCAGTGTTTTGAGGAATGCACACGGCTGGTTAGTGCAGACAACGCCATAATAAGCATGAGCATCCCCCTAATGTGTCTGCTGATGCAAAGTTTGACGCACATAAAGGATCAGGCGTCTGCACCAGAGGAAGAGGAAAGCCTTGATGACAGTCAGCCATTGTCTGGTCAGGGCAGTGTACAGGACGAGGTAGCGGGCAAAGAGGAGGTGGAGGACGAGGAGAATGATGGGGATGAGTATATTTTTAATGAGGAAGCTTTCCTGGGGGCACTGGAAATTGGTTGCGTGGCAAGGCTGGGTTCTGGTTTTTTGAGGGACACAAGTGACGTAGATTTGCCTGAAACTGCCCCTCAACCAATCACAACCGCATTTTTGACAACTGGAACTTTGGCCCACATGGCGGATTATGCCTTACGTATCCTCAAAAGGGACACACGCATTACGAAAATGATGAACGATGACGATTACTGGTTGGCCTGCCTCCTTGATCCTCGCTATAAAGGCAAATTGCAAAATATTATGCCCCATGAGAACTTGGAACTAATATTAGCAACCAAACAATCAACTCTTGTTGACCGTTTGCTTCAGGCATTCCCAGCACACAGCGCACGTGATCGTTCTCACACGAGCTCCAGGGGGCAGCAGAACAGGAGTGTTAGGGGTGCACACATCAGAAGTGGCGTTGGACAGAGGGGTTTTCTGACCAGGTTGTGGAGTGATTTTGCTATGACCGCAGACAGGACAGGTACTGCTGCATCAATTGAAAGTGACAGGAGACAACATTTGTCCAGTATGGTTACTAACTATTTTTCATCCCTTATCGATGTTCTCCCTCAACCGTCATTCCCATTTGATTACTGGGCATCAAAATTAGACACCTGGCCAGAATTGGCAGAATATGCGTTGCAGGAGCTTGCTTGCCCGGCAGCTAGTGTCCTATCAGAAAGAGTATTCAGTGCTGCAGGTTCAATATTAACCGAAAAAAGGACTCGTCTGGCTACTCAAAATGTTGATGATCTAACATTCATTAAAATGAACCACAACTGGATTTCGAATTCTTTTGCCCCACTTTGCCCGGCAGACACCTAGCTTTCCTATGAAAAGCTCTTGCCTTGGACTACTGTGAATTACTTTTCTAATGTCTAATTTGCAGCAGCTGATTGTCCAGCATATGACATGTTTACACCTCCCTAAATGGCCAAACTCCCCACACGGGGCCGTGGTATCGCGACTTGGCGCAAGCACCCGTGAGAGTGCTGTTTTTTTTCTGAAGAGGTGGGTGTGCCCGCTTTTGGTCGACGGCACTGCCACTGGGTCCCTCATAGTACAATAAAGTGTCTCTGGCGGTGGTGGTGCGCACCCAACGTCAGACACACTGTTGTAACATGAGGGGCCCTGGGCCTGTACCGCCGGCCACTAGAGAGTTCACCCAACCCCAGGTCAAACATTGCTCTACCACTTCCACAGTTATCTCTCACACTTCCACCAATGTTTAGTCTATGCGCTGACATCCTTCCATTCCTGCCACTGACAATACCATTGTGTTGACATGTATGATGGTACTTAACATAGTCAGGGGCAGTGTCCTCTATTGACCACAGTAAATACTTTGCGCTAAATTAGTAGGTCTGAAACTACGCAGAGGATCCCACCCCTGAACCTAATGATTGCACCCTTTAGTGTTTTCGTTTTGTTTTAATGCGAGACATTCACATTTATTTATTGTTTTGGACTACTAACTGGCAGACACTCATTACAATCGGCCTCCGCTGACCAGACCACTGCTGCCCGTCTACCCCTGGAACCAATTTTAAATTGCCTACAGCCAGCCCATTTTATAATGTTGGCCTTCGAAGCCTGTCTGCGGCCCGTTCTTTCTTCTACTACTACACTGACCAGTCTACTGCTGCCCGAGTACCCCTGGAACCAATGTTTAAGAAATTAAGTGCCTACAGTCCAATATTTTTTTATGTTAGGCCTTCGAAGCCTGTCTGCGGTCCCTCCTTCCACTAGGCCTCCACTGAGCTGTTTACTGCTGCCCGTGTACCCCTGGAACCAATTATAAAGTGCCTACAGCCTGTCCTATTTTATTATGTTAGGCCTTCGAAGCCTGTCTGCGGTCCCTCCTTCCACTAGGCCTCCACTGAGCTGTCTACTGCTGCCCGTGTACCCCTGGAACCAATTTTAAATTGCCTACAGCCAGCCCATTTTATTATGTTAGGCCTTCGAAGCCTGTCTGCGGCCCGTTCTTTCTACTACTACTACACTGATCAGTCTACTGCTGCCTGTGTACCCCTGAAACCTATTTAAAAGTGCCTACAGCCCTATTTTTTTATGTTAGGCCTTCGAAGCCTGTCTGCGGCCCGTTCTTTCAACTACTACTACACTGACCTGGCTACTGCTGCCCGTGTACTCCTGGACCCAATTTTAAATTGCCTACAGCCAGCCCATTGTATTATGTTAGGCCTTCGAAGCCTGTCTGCGGTCCCTCCTTCCACTAGGCCTCCACTGAGCTGTCTACTGCTGCCCGTGTACCCCTGGAACCAATTTTAAATTGCCTACAGCCAGCCCATTTTATTATGTTAGGCCTTTGAAGCCTGTCTGCGGTCCCTCCTTCCACTAGGCCTCCACTGAGCTGTTTACTGCTGCCCGTGTACCCCTGGAACCAATTATAAAGTGCCTACAGCCTGTCCTATTTTATTATGTTAGGCCTTCGAAACCTGTCTGTGGTCCCTCCTTCCACTAGACCTCCACTGACCTGTCTACTGCTGCCCGTGTACCCCTGGAACCAATTATAAAGTGCCTACAGCCTGTCCTATTTTATTATGTTAGGCCATCGAAGCCTGTCTGCGGTCCCTCCTTCCACTAGGCCTCCACTGAGCTGTATACTGCTGCCCGTGTACCCCTGGAACCAATTTTAAATTGCCTACAGCCAGCCCATTTTATTATGTTAGGCCTTCGAAGCCTGTCTGCGGCCCGTTCTTTCTACTACTACTACACTGACCAGTCTACTGCTGCCTGTGTACCCCTGGAACCTATTTAAAAGTGCCTACAGTCCTATATTTTTATGTTAGGCCTTCGAAGCCTGTCTGCGGCCCGTTCTTTCAACTACTACTACACTGACCTGGCTACTGCTGCCCGTGTACTCCTGGAACCAATTTTAAATTGCCTATAGCCAGCCCATTGTATTATGTTAGGCCTTCGAAGCCTGTCTGCGGTCCCTCCTTTCACTAGGCCTCCACTGAGCTGTCTACTGCTGCCCGTGTACCCCTGGAACCAATTTTATATTGCCTACAGCCAGCCCATTTTATTATGTTAGGCCTTCGAAGCCTGTCTGCGGTCCCTACTTCCACTAGGCCTCCACTGAGCTGTTTACTGCTGCCCGTGTACCCCTGGAACCAATTATAAAGTGCCTACAGCCTGTCCTATTTTATTATGTTAGGCCTTCGAAACCTGTCTGTGGTCCCTCCTTCCACTAGGCCTCCACTGACCTGTCTACTGCTGCCCGTGTACCCCTGGAACCAATTATAAAGTGCCTACAGCCTTTCCTATTTTATTATGTTAGGCCTTCGAAGCCTGTCTGCGGTCCCTCCTTCCACTAGACCTCCAATGACCTGTCTACTGCTGCCCGTCTACCCCTGGAACCAATTTTAAATTGCCTACAGCCAGCCCATTTTATTATGTTAGGCCTTCGAAGCCTGTCTGCGGCCCGTTCTTTCTACTACTACTACACTGACCAGTCTACTGCTGCCTGTGTACCCCTGGAACCTATTTAAAAGTGCCTACAGCCCTATATTTTTTTATGTTAGGCCTTCGAAGCCTGTCTGCGGCCCGTTCTTTCAACTACTACTACACTGACCACACCACTGCTGCCTGTGGACCCCTGGAAACTATTTTTAATTGCATAGAGCATCCTTTTTTTAATAGTATGCGTACAAAGTCTGTCTGCAGTCCACTATTGAAATTGTCCTCCACTGCCCAGAGCAATGCTGCCTGTGTACCCCTGTAACCTTTTTTAAACTGCAGTGAGCCACATTTTTGGTTTAAGGCCTACTACCTGTGTCTGTCTGCGCCACTCAATACAGCTGTGTTCCTTTGAAAAATGCTGAGCGTCAATAGTCTTGTTTTCAGCCTCTAGGAATTTTAAAACTGCATTGGGGCTACAACTTTGGTAGGGCCTACTAACGGTGTCTGCCGCCCCAAGGTGTGCCCCAGGTTTCGTCCACATTGCTTCGATCTTCCTACTCTCGTTTAGTAGTTGGTGAAAACTACACTGCATTAGGCCTACAAATTGGGTATGGGGTGTAGAGGCGGTGTGTTCCACTCCAAGGTGTTCTCCAGGTTGCCTTTCCTGAGCTTCTATCTTCAGGCTCTCGTTTAGTAGTTGTTGGAAACTACACTGCATTAGGCCTACAAATTGGGTATGGGGTGTAGAGAGATGGTGTGTTACACTCCAAGGTGTTCCCCAGGTTTTGTCCACATTGCTTCGGTCTTCCGACTCTCGTTTAGTAGTTGTAGAAAACTACACTGCATTAGGCCTACAAATTGGGTATGGGGTGTAGAGAGATGGTGTGTTCCACTCCAAGGTGTTCCCCAGGTTACCTCGCCATTGCTTCTATCTTAATGCTCTCGTTTAGTAGTTGTTGGAAACTACACTGCATTAGGCCTACAAATTGGGTATGGGGTGTAGAGACGGTGTGTTCCACTCCAAGGTGTTCTCCAGGTTGCCTTTCCTGAGCTTCTATCTTCAGGCTCTCGTTTAGTAGTTGTTGGAAACTACACTGCATTATGCCTACAAAATGGGTATGGGGTGTAGAGAGATGGTGTGTTCCACTCCAAGGACTTCCCCAGGTTACCTCGCCATTGCTTCGATCTTAATGCTCTCGTTTAGTAGTTGTTGGAAACTACACTGCATTAGGCCTACAAATTGGGTATGGGGTGTAGAGACGGTGTGTTCCACTCCAAGGTGTTCTCCAGGTTGCCTTTCCTGAGCTTCTATCTTCAGGCTCTCGTTTAGTAGTTGTTGGAAACTACACTGCATTAGGCCTACAAAATGGGTATGAGGTGTAGAGAGATGGTGTGTTCCACTCCAAGGTGTTCCCCAGGTTTCCTCGCCATTGCTTCGATCTTAATGCTCTCGTTTAGTAGTTGTTGGAAACTACGCTGCATTAGGCCTACAAATTGGGTATGGGGTGTAGAGAGAGATGGTGTGCTGCACTCCAAGGTGTTCCTCAGGTTTCCTCTCCATTGCTTCGATCTTCAGGCTCTCGTTTAGTAGTTGTTGGAAACTACGCTGCATTAGGCCTACAAATTGGGTATGGGGTGTAGAGAGATGGTGTGTTGCACTCCAAGGTGTTCCTCAGGTTTCCTCTCCATTGCTTCGATTTTCAGGCTCTCGTTTAGTAGTTGTTGGAAACTACACTGCATTAGGCCTACAAATTGGGTATGGGGTGTAGAGACGGTGTGTTCCACTCCAAGGTGTTCTCCAGGTTGCCTTTCCTGAGCTTCTATCTTCAGGCTCTCGTTTAGTAGTTGTTGGAAACTACACTGCATTAGGCCTACAAATTGGGTATGGAGTGTAGAGAGATGGTGTGTTACACTCCAAGGTGTTCCCCAGGTTTCCTTGCCATTGCTTCGATCTTAATGCTCTCGTTTAGTAGTTGTTGGAAACTACGCTGCATTAGGCCTACAAATTGGGTATGGGGTGTAGAGAGATGGTGTGTTACACTCCAAGGTGTTCCCCAGGTTTCGCCCACATTGCTTCGGTCTTCCGACTCTCGTTTAGTAGTTGTTGGAAACTACACTGCATTAGGCCTACAAATTGGGTATGGGGTGTAGAGAGATGGTTTGTTACACTCCAAGGTGTTCCCCAGGTTTCGTCCACATTGCTTCGGTCTTCCGACTCTCGTTTAGTAGTTGTAGAAAACTACACTGCATTATGCCTACAAAATGGGTATGGGGTGTAGAGAGATGGTGTGTTCCACTCCAAGGTGTTCCCCAGGTTACCTCGCCATTGCTTCGATCTTAATGCTCTCGTTTAGTAGTTGTTGGAAACTACACTGCATTAGGCCTACAAATTGGGTATGGGGTGTAGAGACGGTGTGTTCCACTCCAAGGTGTTCTCCAGGTTGCCTTTCCTGAGCTTCTATCTTCAGGCTCTCGTTTAGTAGTTGTTGAAAACAACACTGCATTAGGCCTACAAATTGGGTATGGGGTTTAGAGACGGTGTGTTCCACTCCAAGGTGTTCTCCAGGTTGCCTTTCCTGAGCTTCTATCTTCAGGCTCTTGTTAAATAGTGGTTAAATGGAACAACTGCATTTGGCGTACTAGTTGGTTTGGGGCCTACTAACAGTGTCTGCCGCTCCTTGCTGTTCTCCTGGTTTCCTGTCCTGAAATTCCATTTTCAGGCTCTCGTTAAGTAGTTGTTAATGTTAGAATGCATTTGGCCTACTAGTTGGGTTGGGGCCTACTATCGGTGTCTGCCACTCCTTGCTGTTCTCCTCCACTGAACAAAGCTGTGCCGCCTGTTTACTACGGTTGCCAATTTTGAACTGCATTTCGACTACTTACTGATTTGGGCCTACTCTCTGTGTCAGCCTCTCATTCCAGTTGTCCTCCACTGCAATGCCCCCTGGTTTGTCCTGTGTTACCAATTTTGAACTGCATTTAGCAAACTTTATTCTTTGGGCCTATATCTGTGTTTCCTCCTCATCCTGCCCATTGCCCAGCCAGTGATAGATGAGTCTGCTGGTACATTGACCCATAACGCAAAATTCCCCGTGCATGCTACACAGCAAGATTGTGACCCTGCTGAAAGTCAGGTTCCTCTTCCCGCATACCATACCACAGTACACGGGGACAAAGAGGAAGGTGCAGATGAAAGTGCAGGTTCCTTCATCAGGTGGGGGGAGGAATACTAGTTGGCAACGTCACTGGCACAGGGCCTCTCATAGTACGCAAAAGTGTTGCTGCCGTTGAGAGGCGCCCCCGCCGTGCAAACACACCGCTGTACTTTGAGGGGCCCTGTGCCAGTGCCAATGCCAACTAGTGGCCCCCCCCTGCTTGCTCAGGATCACAGCACTTGCAAAGTTTAAATACTTACCTCTCCCTGCTCCTCTGCCGTGACGTGTTCCAGATTTCCTGGGCCCACTAATTACTTGAACCAGCCCTACCCCCCACAACTTTAGCCAAATGACCCCCAATTTCAAATGCCTTCCAATTATTATAAGCTAAATTACGATTGACAAGCTTCTGTAACAAGAATGGATGTTTTTCCCATTAAAATGGGCAGTGTAGGTGTTTTCCTGGCCTCCACTCACTGCCGACTATGCTCCCCCATTGACTTGCATTGGGTTTCGTGTTTCGGGCGATACCCGACTTTTCGCGATAATCGGCCGATTCCACTCGACTCGACTTCTAAGATAGTCGGGTTTCGCGAAACACGACTCGACTCTAAAAAGGTCAAGGTCGCTCAACCCTAGTGATAGGACCAGAGCACTGCTAAGTTCCAATTTCTTGCAGAATCCACAGCACCTCTTCTTATTTGCAAGCCCCTGCAATGTCATGTGTACATCACCAGTGTTGCCATCTTGATTTTTTAAATGTTATTATAACAGCTTATCAATAAATTCCGATCAACTAAAAAATGTTATTGACACATTGGAAAATTTAAACAAATCATTAAGATTTTAAGTGATGCACAGTGGGGAAAAAAGTATTAAGTCAGCCACCAATTGTGCAAGTTCTCCCACTTAAAAAGATGAAAGAGGCCTGTAACTGACATCATAGGCAGACCACAACTATGAGAGTCAAAATTGAGAAAACATATCCAAAAAATCACCTTGTTTGATTTGGCAAGATTTATTTTTTCAAATTATGGTGGAAAATAAGTATTTGGTCACCTTTAAACATTCAAGATTTCTGGCTCTCACAGACCTGTATCTTCTTCTTTTAGAGGCTCCTCTGTCCTCCACTCATTACCTGTAGTAATGGCACCTGTTTGAACTTGTTATCAGTATAATAGACACCTGTCCTCAACCTCAAACAGTCACACTCCAAACTCCACTATGGTGAAGACCAAAGAGCTGTCAAAGGACACCAGAAACAAAATTTTAGCCCTGCACCAGGCTGGGAAGACTGAATCTCCAATAGGCAAGCAGCTTGGTGTGATAAAATCAACTGTGGGAGCAATAATAAGAAAATGGAACACATACAAGACCACTGATAATCTTCCTCGATCTGGGGCTCCACTCAATATCTCACCCCATATGTACAAAATGATCACAAGAACATCGAGCAAAAATCCCAGAACCACACGGGGGGACATAGTGAATGACTTGCATAGAGCTGGGACAAGTGTAACAAAGGCTACCATCAGTAACACACTACGCTCCAGCGACTCAGATCCTGCAGTGCCAGACGTGCCCCGTGCTAAAGTCAGTAAAGGTCCGACCTGTCTGACGTTTGCTAGAGAGCATTTGGATTATCCAGAAGAGTATTGAGAGAATGTCATATGGTCTGATGAAACCAATGTAGAACTGTTTGGTAGAAACAAAACTTGTAGTGTTTGGAGGAGATAGAATGCTGATGTAATACCTGTTGCAGTACAGTAGCACACAACCTCCACCAGGGGGTGCAGGTGAAGAAAAACAGGTACACTCACAGTGAAATCACAGAGCAGCAGGCAGGAGCCACTAGTTGGTGAAAGATTAGTCAGAGAAAGCCAGGTCAGCAACAGAGAGGGAATGAAGCACCAGAGGTCACAACAATGCACATGGTCGGAAACAAGCCAAAGAAGTCAGAGCTGAAAGGGAGCGGAAAAGCCAGAGATGCAAGACAGTTAAACAAGTCATAAAGCAAGCCGAGTCAAAAAACAAGGGTTCACAATACGGAGAGCGAGTACAACAAAGAGCAAACTCACTGGGAAATGAACCTATGTAAATTGGCGGAGGATAAATCAGGGTATAACAGGGTCAGCTGCTCAAGCTTGAGACAGGAACTATAACTGATGCTGCTTGCAGGTAACAGCGGAATGAAATAGCCAGATAGACAGATCCCAAAACGAGGCCAGGAAAAGAAACACCCGCATGACCATCGCGGGGAGAGAATAATCAGAAACAAACCCCTGACTGGATCATGACAGCTGAGTTGCATCCAAAGAACACCATACCTACTGTGAAGAATAGGGGTGGCAACATCATGCTTTTGGGCTGTTTCTCTGCAAAGGGACCAGGATGACTTATCCATGTACATGAAAGAAGGAATGGGGCCATGTATGGTGAGATTGAGTACAAACCACCTTCCATCAGCAAGGGCAGTGAAGAAGAAATATGGATGGGTCTTTCAGCATGATAATGATCCCAAACACACCACCAGGGCAGTGAAGGAGTGGTTTCATTAGAAGCATATGAAGGCAGCCTAGCCAGTATACAGATCTCAATCCCATAGAAAACCTTTGGAGGGAGTTGAAAGTCCATGTTGCCCAGCAACAGACCCAAAAATCACTGGAGGAATGGGCCAATATACCATCAACAGTGTGTGCCAACCTTGTGAAGACTTACAGAAAACATTTCAAAAACAGACTGTCACATCCAAACATAGACTAAGTGTGAACAGGTGCTGAACTTAGAGTCACCAACTCATGAAAAATCAAATAAATAGGTCGCACACTGTAGCGCCAAAACTTGCAAACATGAAATATGAAAATTTAATTGCATTACTGCACTAGAAATAGAAAAAATTGAGAAAGTTTAGCGCATAAATTGGCCAATTCATGTGTACCTGGTAGGCACGATAATGCATTTCTTGCTTACCAGGACTGACAGTGCCTCTAAAAGATTTTAGTCTAAGAGAGGACTCACACTATGTTCCCATTCAGATGAAGACTTTATTCTCAGAGAGGAAAGGCGTTGTCAAGTCCTGGTAAACGAGAAATGCCTTATTTCTACAACTTTAATAAATCATGGACACACTACATTTTTTATGGACAGGAGGAAAAAGAGGTCTATTTTTATGGACTGTCCAAAAAATTTTGAGATGTTGGCAATCAATTTTCAGCACTTCGCATGTCACAGGGCTTACTAATTGTACCAAATTCTTTTTCAATAATAACCCACATACCTAAAGTTTAGTAGTCTATTTTTTTTTAAAGAATTGTGAGTGAACTTGAAATGCATAATAAAGCTACTGTACTACCATACCATGGAACAACTACATTTCCAGCAGCATTGCAGTCAATCATAAACGTCATCTCATTTTATTCCCCAATATTATCTGATTTTATTTTTTAAAATTTTTATCATATAATTTTTTAAGAAGTTGCTCAATTTTTAAGGCTAACTATCACGTTGCTCACATTGACAAGACTGGCTGACAGTCTAATGTGTGTTGGACCTCTTGACTCTCTCTCTTAACAGATTAAGTCAGGCGACAGAAGGATCCAAGTCTGCTGAATTGTATTGATCGCTCCTAGAGGAATCTGGCAGTAGTTTTTTAAGGGCTTGCACACACTGTTGAGCAGCATCAGATGATTCTGCCAACATGAGACAAGTGTTATTTTACTATGATGCAACTCTCTCACATGTGATAATCAGACCACAGGTGGAGAGAAGATAGAGAACGTAATTTGTCCATCTTCTTCATTCTGTGAGTTGGCATATATCGGACTGCACTCAGATGACATTTTTTTCTGCACACACCCATAGATTTGTATTGGTGCACGCCATCCGATATACGTTGCCAACTGCAGCATGCAGCAATTTTTTTTATTCTTATGATGCCTGACTCCTCGGCATGATAAAATAAACGCTAGTTGGCACTGCTCCATAATATAACATTGGAGCAAGTGCTAACTGATGAAACATCAAATAGCACTTGTGCAAGTTATACGCTGGCTGCTCGCCAGTGTGAGCAAACCTTAATACAGAACATGGAAGAGCTCAGCAGAGCCAAGAGTTCTTGTACATGGGGCAGTCAGGAGCGAGGGCTGTTGAATGAACAATCATTTGGTCGACACCGATAGAATGTGTATGGGGACCGTTAGATAAATTTCATCAAAGTGTGCTGTCTGTCCATCTTTTTGCAGTTAAGAATATACAGGCTGTGTTATCTAGGTAAGCTAGAATTCATCTAAATCGTCAAAACTGAAACAGAATAAAGTATTTGTCAGGGTAAATCTGCTGACATGTGTCGTGTATTTTAGGCTTAATCATCTTTTGATCCCATTAGTCAACTACAAGAAAAATGCATGCAGCATTTGGAAATTTGTGGCTAAAGCTCTTCTATAAAGAGGAAACAACAGAAATGATATTTACACATATAAATAACTATAAATGCTAAGCTGACAGGCAATATAATTACTTCTGAAGCACTCACCATGCCATAAAAAGGGAAGAAAAATCCTAAGAAACTTTAGCCGTATAATCAATGTGCATTTTGAATTATATGGATTGCAGTTATTACATTAAACCTATACAATTCTATTAAAATCCCTCTTGACTTTTATGTCTTTCAACCATTCACTCGCAAGATGGCATGGCTATTTAAAATTAATGATGTATTTAAATGTCAGATGGAAAAATTCAAGAAAACTGAAATCTTAATACCCTTTCATGGGCTCAGAAGTCTGTAAATCATCTATCTACAATAATTGTTGAAAGACAGACTGAAATAATATCTGACAAATTCTGTATCATTGCTTTCATGGTCTACTAGGCCATTTATAATTTAGTTCTGACTGTTGGCATGATGCTCAGCAAAATTGTTTATTTTGAACTAAAGTACATTCTTACATTACAGGCATCAGAAATGAAGATCTCCCATCATATTCATAGGTGCCTGAGACCGCAGTGACTGCAGAAAATATATAAAACTTTTTTTTTAATCTTTCTTTAGAAAATCATTAAGTGGAAGAATATTAATACTTGGCAAAATTTGAAATATTTTCTGTTTACAGTGGGTGAAGCTTGTGACATGACATTCTCATCAGATGTCAGGAACAACTCATCTAATACAAACAAATTAAACAATAGATGTTCAGAAATTAATTTATGTGTAATAATAAGAAATAATACAAGGAAAAAGTACTGCACATACTAACTGAAATTTAACTAATTCTTTGTACGAAAGCCTTTATTGGTAATGACTAGGGTTGAGCGAAACGGGTCGTTCATTTTCAAAAGTCGCCGACTTTTGGCAAAGTCGGGTTTCATGAAACCCGATCCGACCCCTGTGCGGGGTCGGCCATGCGGTACGCGACTTTCGCGCCAAAGTCGCGTTTCAATGACGCGAAAAGCGCCATTTCTCAGCCAATGAAGGTAAACGCAGAGTGTGGGCAGCGTGATGACATAGGTCCTGGTCCCCACCATCTTAGAGAAGGGCATTGCAGTGATTGGCTTGCTGTCTGCGGCGTCACAGGGGCTATAAAGGGGCGTTCCCGCCGACCGCCATGTTACTGCTGCTGATCTGAGCTTAGGGAGAGGTTGCTGCCGCTTCGTCAGAAGCAGGGATAGCGTTAGGCAGGGTCCATTAACCACCAAACCGCTTGTGCTGTAGCGATTTCCACTGCCCAACACCACCTTCGGTGTGCAGGGACAGTGGAAGCTACATTTTTTTTTTTTTTCCCCTCAGCGCTGTAGCTCATTGGGCTGCCCTAGAAGGCTCCCTGATAGCTGCATTGCTGTGTGTACGCCGCTGTGCAAACCAACTGCTTTTTTCAAAGCACAAATCCTCTTGTTCCTTCCTTTCTGCACAGCTATCTTTTTTGTTTGTCCACACTTTTTATTTAATTTGTGCATCAGTCCACTCCTTATTGCTGCCTGCCATACCTGGCTGAGATTACTACAGGGAGATAGTAATTGTTGGACACTCCCTGTTTTTTTTTTTTTTTTTTTTTTTTGTGGGAGATTAAGATTGACATTTCTGCTAGAGTGCCATCCCTGTGTGTGCCATCTCTCACTCAGTGGGCCATAGAAAGCCTATTTATTTTTTTGCTTGATTTGGGTTATAAAATCTACCTGAAAAAATCACTACATCAATCAGTGGGAGAAAAATATTGGCCTCAGGGCTTGTGTGCCACTCTTGACTCCTGTGTGTGCCATCTCTCAGTCAGTGGGCCATAGAAAGCCTATTTATTTTTTTGCTTGATTTGGGTTCTAAAATCTACCTGAAAAAATCACTACATCAATCAGTGGGAGAAAAATATTGGCCTCAGGGCTTGTGTGCCACTCCTGACTCCTGTGTGCATCATCACTCACTCAGTGGGCCATAGAAAGCCCATTTTTTTTTTTTTTTGCTTTATTTGGGTTCTAAATTCTACCTGAAAAAATCAATAAATCAATCAGTGGGAGATTAATATTGGCCTTTGGGTTTGCGTGCCAGTCCTAAGCGTGCCATCTCTCTTTCTCAGATAGTGGGCCATAGAAAGCCTATTTATTATTTTTTTTATTGGGTTTATAAATTTTCCCTGGAACAAAAAAAAAAAAGGTGGGAGATTAATATTGGCCTCTGGGCTTGTGTGCCAGTCCTGAGCGTGCCATCTCTCTCACAAATAGTGGGCCATAGAAAGCCTATTTATTTTTTATTTTTTGGTTTTATAAATTCTCCCTGAAAAAAAAAGGGAGATTAATATTGGCCTTTGGGCTTGTGTGCCAGTCCTAAGCGTGCCATCTCTCTCTCTCAGATAGTGGGCCATAGAAAGCCTATTTATTATTTTTTTTATTGGGTTTATAAATTTTCCCTGGAACAAAAAAAAAAAGTGGGAGATTAATATTGGCCTCTGGGCTTGTGTGCCAGTCCTGAGCGTGCCATCTCTCTCACAAATAGTGGGCCATAGAAAGCCTATTTATTTTTTTTTTTTGGTTTTATAAATTCTCCCTGAAAAAAAAAGGGAGATTAATATTGGCCTTTGGGCTTGTGTGCCAGTCCTAAGCGTGCCATCTCTCTCTCTCAGATAGTGGGCCATAGAAAGCCTATTTATTATTTTTTTTATTGGGTTTATAAATTTTCCCTGAAAAAAAATAAAAAGTGGGAGATTAATATTGGCCTCTGGGCTTGTGTGCCAGTCCTGAGCGTGCCATCTCTCTCACAAATAGTGGGCCATAGAAAGCCTATTTATGTTTTTGGTTGATTTGGGTTCTAAATTCTACCTGAAAAAATCAATAAATCAATCAGTGGGAGATAAATATTGGCCTCTGGGCTTGTGTGCCACTCCTGACTCCTGTGTGCGTCATCTCTCACTCAATGGGCCATAGAAAGCCTATTTTTTGTTTTATTTGTTTTATAAATTCTCCCTGAAAAAATCATTTTTATTTTATTTGGTTTCTAAATTCTTCCTGAAAAAATCATTTTTTTTTTATTATTTTTTTTTTTCTAAAGTCTCCCTGGGAAAAAAAAAAAAAAAATCAAATCAGTGGGAGATTAATATTGCCCTTTCTGCTTGTGTGCCAGTCTTGACTCCTGGGTGTGCCATCTCTCTCTCTCTCTCCAATTGTGGGCCATAGAAAGCCTATTATTTTTTTAGCTTGATTTGGGTTCCAAAATCTACCTGAAAAAATCACTACATCAATCAGTGGGAGATAAATATTGGCCTCTGGGCTTGTGTGCCACTCCTGACTCCTGTGTGCGTCATCTCTCACTCAGTGGGCCATAGAAAGCCTTTTTTTGTTTTATTTGTTTTCTAAATTCTCCCTGAAAAAATCGTTTTATTTTATTTGGTTTCTAAATTCTTCCTGAAAAAATCATTTTATTCTATTATTTTTTTTTCCTAAAGTCTCCCTGAAAAAAAAAAAAAATCAAATCAGTGGGAGATTAATATTGCCCTTTCTGCTTGTGTGCCAGTCTTGACTCCTGGGTGTGCCATCTCTCTCTCTCTCCAATTGTGGGCCATAGAAAGCCTATTATTTTTTTAGCTTGATTTGGGTTCCAAAATCTACCTGAAAAAATCACTACATCAATCAGTGGGAGATAAATATTGGCCTCTGGGCTTGTGTGCCACTCCTGACTCCTGTGTGCGTCATCTCTCACTCAGTGGGCCATAGAAAGCCTTTTTTTGTTTTATTTGTTTTCTAAATTCTCCCTGAAAAAATCATTTTATTTTATTTGGTTTCTAAATTCTTCCTGAAAAAATCATTTTATTCTATTATTTTTTTTTCCTAAAGTCTCCCTGAAAAAAAAAAAAAATCAAATCAGTGGGAGATTAATATTTACATTTGTGCTTCAGTGACAGTCCTGCGTGTGTGGCATCTCTCTCATTTGTTGCCACCAACAACAGAGTGTGTAACATTGTGCCTGATTTTCGTTGTGGTCTCACTCACCTGTAAAGGGGTAGCTAAATCATACTGAAGTTATAGCTCACCGTGTAAGTTGTGTGACAGCAACAAATACCGTTAGTTTGGTTACGTTTTTAAAACAATGAGGAAGTCTGGTGGAAGAGGTCGTGGCCGGGGGCGTTCATTGTCAGCTGGTAATGAGGGTAGTGGTAGTGGTGGAGCATCAGCTGGTCATGGGAAAAAAAATATTGCACCTAAGTCTGGAGCTGTGGAGCCAGGTTCGTCGTCTGGCTACACAAGGCCTCGAACGCTCCCTTTTCTGGGAGTAGGAAAACCGCTTTTAAAGCCGGAGCAGCAAGAGCAAGTTTTGGCTTATCTTGCTGACTCAGCCTCTAGCTCTTTTGCCTCCTCTCGTGAAACTGGTAAATGTCAAAGCAGCGCGTCGTTAGTGGATGTTCACGGTCAGGGACAAGTCGCTTCCTTGTCCTCTTCAGCAAAAACAACAACAGAGAAGAATGCAGCAGGCGACACAACGGGTTACTCCATGGAGCTCTTTACACATACCGTCCCTGGCTTAGAAAGTGAAGCAGTTAACAGTCCATGCCCATTACAAGTTGAATTTGACATGGAGTGCACTGATGCACAGCCACAGCCAGACTACTATGCTGGTCCTTTGACTCAGACCACAACATTGCCCTCGCAGGGTAATGATCAAGAATCAGACCCTGATGAGACTATGGAAACAGGAACACATGGGCTACTTGCACAGTGAACAAGTCTGTATGATCATGTTCACACACCACCAAGAAACCTGAAGACACAGAAGAGAATAGTAAAACCAAAAACACTCAGTTTGAAAAAATGTTGCAGTAATCCGCAAGTGCTAGTAAAAGATGTAAAAAACAGGGTATTTGGTTGATACGTTTTTTGCAAAAAATGTATACTAAGCTGCTCTACCAATCTTCACGGTATACCCTTATCAGAGCAGTCCTAACTAATGTATGCAATCCCTATCTGATGTATTTAAAAACCTGATCATCTGTATATAACCTGTGTGAACAGGGTTCAGAGAGGAAAAATCCATGTGTGCATACAGGGTAGAACAGCTTTTGTGCAGATAGCCCAAGAGGAGTGGTGGAACTCCCCAGTCTTGTAGACACAAGAGAACAATTATGGAAACAGGAACACATGGGCTACTTGCACAGTGAACAAGTCTGTATGATCATGTTCACACACCACCAAGAAACCTGAAGACTTGGTGGTGGTGGTGTGTGAACATGATCATACAGACTTGTTCACTGTGCAAGTAGCCCATGTGTTCCTGTTTCCATAATTGTTCTCTTGTGTCTACAAGACTGGGGAGTTCCACCACTCCTCTTGGGCTATCTGCACAAAAGCTGTTCTACCCTGTATGCACACATGGATTTTTCCTCTCTGAACCCTGTTCACACAGGTTATATACAGATGATCAGGTTTTTAAATACATCAGATAGGGATTGCATACATTAGTTAGGACTGCTCTGATAAGGGTATACCGTGAAGATTGGTAGAGCAGCTTAGTATACATTTTTTGCAAAAAACGTATCAACCAAATACCCTGTTTTTTACATCTTTTACTAGCACTTGCGGATTACTGCAACATTTTTTCAAACTGAGTGTTTTTGGTTTTACTATTCTCTTTTGTGTCTTCAGGTTTCTTGGTAGTGTGTGAACATGATCATACAGACTTGTTCACTGTGCAAGTAGCCCATGTGTTCCTGTTTCCATAATTGTTCTCTTGTGTCTACAAGACTGGGGAGTTCCACCACTCCTCTTGGGCTATCTGCACAAAAGCTGTTCTACCCTGTATTCACACATGGATTTTTCCTCTCTGAACCCTGTTCACACAGGTTATATACAGATGATCAGGTTTTTAAATACATCAGATAGGGATTGCATACATTAGTTAGGACTGCTCTGATAAGGGTATACCGTGAAGATTGGTAGAGCAGCTTAGTATACATTTTTTGCAAAAAACGTATCAACCAAATACCCTGTTTTTTACATCTTTTACTAGCACTTGCGGGTTACTGCAACATTTTTTCAAACTGAGTGTTTTTGGTTTTACTATTCTCTTTTGTGTCTTCAGGTTTCTTGGTGGTGTGTGAACATGATCATACAGACTTGTTCACTGTGCAAGTAGCCCATGTGTTCCTGTTTCCATAATTGTTCTCTTGTGTCTACAAGACTGGGGAGTTCCACCACTCCTCTTGGGCTATCTGCACAAAAGCTGTTCTACCCTGTATGCACACATGGATTTTTCCTCTCTGAACCCTGTTCACACAGGTTATATACAGATGATCAGGTTTTTAAATACATCAGATAGGGATTGCATACATTAGTTAGGACTACTCTGATAAGGGTATACCGTGAAGATTGGTAGAGCAGCTTAGTATACATTTTTTGCAAAAAACGTATCAACCAAATACCCTGTTTTTTACATCTTTTACTAGCACTTGCGGATTACTGCAACATTTTTTCAAACTGAGTGTTTTTGGTTTTACTATTCTCTTTTGTGTCTTCAGGTTTCTTGGTGGTGTGTGAACATGATCATACAGACTTGTTCACTGTGCAAGTAGCCCATGTGTTCCTGTTTCCATAATTGTTCTCTTGTGTCTACAAGACTGGGGAGTTCCACCACTCCTCTTGGGCTATCTGCACAAAAGCTGTTCTACCCTGTATGCACACATGGATTTTTCCTCTCTGAACCCTGTTCACACAGGTTATATACAGATGATCAGGTTTTTAAATACATCAGATAGGGATTGCATACATTAGTTAGGACTACTCTGATAAGGGTATACCGTGAAGATTGGTAGAGCAGCTTAGTATACATTTTTTGCAAAAAACGTATCAACCAAATACCCTGTTTTTTACATCTTTTACTAGCACTTGCGGATTACTGCAACATTTTTTCAAACTGAGTGTTTTTGGTTTTACTATTCTCTTTTGTGTCTTCAGGTTTCTTGGTGGTGTGTGAACATGATCATACAGACTTGTTCACTGTGCAAGTAGCCCATGTGTTCCTGTTTCCATAATTGTTCTCTTGTGTCTACAAGACTGGGGAGTTCCACCACTCCTCTTGGGCTATCTGCACAAAAGCTGTTCTACCCTGTATGCACACATGGATTTTTCCTCTCTGAACCCTGTTCACACAGGTTATATACAGATGATCAGGTTTTTAAATACATCAGATAGGGATTGCATACATTAGTTAGGACTACTCTGATAAGGGTATACCGTGAAGATTGGTAGAGCAGCTTAGTATACATTTTTTGCAAAAAACGTATCAACCAAATACCCTGTTTTTTACATCTTTTACTAGCACTTGCGGATTACTGCAACATTTTTTCAAACTGAGTGTTTTTGGTTTTACTATTCTCTTTTGTGTCTCCTGATGAGACTATGTTGCCCCATCACGAACGCTATACCACCGACCGACACGGTGACACAGACGAAGTTGCACACGAGCTACAAGAAGAGGTAATAGATGACCCAGTTCTTGACCCAGATTGGCAGCCATTGGGCGAACAGGGTGCAGGCGGCAGCAGTTCTGAAGTGGAGGAGGAGGGGCCGCAGCAGGCATCAACATCGCAACAGGTTCCATCTGCCGGGCCCGTATCTTGCCCAAAACGCGTGGCAAAGCCAAAACCTGTTGGAGGACAGCGTGGCCATCCGGTTAAAGCTCAGTCTGCAATGCCTGAAAAGGTATCCGATGCTAGAAAGAGTGCAGTCTGGCATTTTTTTAAACAACATCCAATTGATCAGCGCAAAGTCATCTGTCAAAAATGTTCAACTAGCTTAAGCAGAGGACAGAATCTGAAAACTCTCAATACAAGTTGCATGCATAGACATTTAACCACCATGCATTTGCAAGCCTGGACTAACTACCAAACGTCCCTTAAGGTTGTAGCACCCTCGGCCAATGAAGCTAGTCAGCAACGCAACATCCCTTCCGGCAGTGTAGGGCCACCATTTTCCGCACCACCTGCAGTATCTGTGCAGGTTTCTTTGCCAGGCCAAAGCAGTCAGGGTCAGGGAATCACCAGTTTCGTAGTAGGAAACACTGCATCTAGGGCACCGGCGGCAACAATACCATCTCCCACCGTCTCTCAGTCTGCCATGTCTACCGGCACCCCCGCTAGTTCCACGATCTCCAGCTCTCCAGTCCAGCTCACCCTACATGAGACTATGGTTAGAAAAAGGAAGTACTTAGCCTCGCATCCGCGTACACAGGGTTTGAACGCCCACATAGCTAGACTAATCTCGTTAGAGATGATGCCCTACCGGTTAGTTGAAAGCGAAGCTTTCAAAGCCCTGACGGACTACGCTGTACCACGCTACGAGCTACCCAGTCGACACTTTTTTTCCAGAAAAGCCATCCCAGCCCTCCACCAGCATGTTAAAGAGCGCATCGTCCATGCACTCAGGCAATCTGTGAGCACAAAGGTGCACCTGACAACAGATGCATGGACCAGTAGGCATGGCCAGGGACGTTACGTGTCCATCACGGCACACTGGGTGAATGTTGTGGATGCAGGGTCCACAGGGGACAGCAAGTTTGGGACAGTTCTGCCTAGCCCACGGTCCAGGAAACAGTTGGCTGTAGCCGTTCGCACCCCCTCCTCCTCCTCTTCGTCCTCCTGCAGAAGCGAGAGCTCGTCCACAGACCGCAGTCGCACAACCACTCCATCCGCAGCTGCCACTGTTGCACACCAGGTCTCCCATTATGGGGCAGCTACTGGCAAACGTCAGCAGGCTGTATTGGCTATGAAGTGTTTGGGCGACAACAGACACACCGCGGAAGTTCTGTCCGAGTTCTTGCAGAAAGAAACGCAGTCGTGGCTGGGCACTGTAGATCTTGAGGCAGGCAAGGTAGTGAGTGATAACGGAAGGAATTTCATGGCTGCCATCTCCCTTTCCCAACTGAAACACATTCCTTGCCTGGCTCACACCTTAAACCTGGTGGTGCAGTGCTTCCTGAAAAGTTATCCGGGGTTATCCGACCTGCTCCTCAAAGTGCGTGGACTTTGCTCACATATCCGCCGTTCGCCCGTACACTCCAGCCGTATGCAGACCTATCAGCGTTCTTTGAACCTTCCCCAGCATCGCCTAATCATAGACGTTGCAACAAGGTGGAACTCAACACTGCACATGCTTCAGAGACTGTGCGAACAGAGGCGGGCTGTTATGTTTTGGTGGGAGGATACACATACACGGGCAGGCAGTAGGATAGCAGACATGGAGTTGTCAGGTGTGCAGTGGTCGAAGATTCAAGACATGTGTCAAGTCCTTCAGTGTTTTGAGGAATGCACACGGCTGGTTAGTGCAGACAACGCCATAATAAGCATGAGCATCCCCCTAATGCGTCTGCTGATGCAAAGTTTGACGCACATAAAGGATCAGGCGTCTGCAGCTGAGGAAGAGGAAAGCCTTGATGACAGTCAGCCATTGTCTGGCCAGGGCAGTGTACAGGACGAGTTAGCGGGCGAAGAGGAGGAGGAGGACGAGGAGGATGATGGGGATGATTATATTTTTAATGAGGAAGCTTTTCCGGGGCCACTGGCCGGGTTCTGGTTTTTGGAGGGACACAAGTGACGTGGATTTGCCTGAAACTGCCCCTCAACCAAGCACAACCGCAGATTTGAGAACTGGAACTTTGGCCCACATGGCGGATTATGCCTTCCGTATCCTCAAAAGGGACACACGCATAACTAAAATGATGAACGATGACGATTACTGGTTGGCCTGCTTCCTTGATCCTCGCTATAAAGGCAAATTGCAAAATATAATGCCACATGAGAACTTGGAACTAATATTAGCAACCAAACAATCAACTCTTGTTGACCGTTTGCTTCTGGCATTCCCTGCACACAGCGCCCGTGATCGTTCTCACACGAGCTGCAGGGGCCAGCAGACCAGAGGAGTTAGAGGGGCAGAAATCAGAAGTGGCATTGGCCAGAGGGGTTTTCTGACCAGGTTGTGGAGTGATTTTGCTATGACCGCAGACAGGACAGGTACTGCAGCATCAATTCAAAGTGACAGGAGACAACATTTGTCCAGTATGGTTACAAACTATTTTTCATCCCTTATCGATGTTCTCCCTCAACCGTCATTCCCATTTGATTACTGGGCATCAAAATTAGACACCTGGCCAGAATTGGCAGAATATGCATTGCAGGAGCTTGCTTGCCCGGCAGCTAGTGTCCTATCAGAAAGAGTATTCAGTGCTGCAGGTTCAATACTAACAGAAAAAAGGACTCGTCTGGCTACCCAAAATGTAGATGATCTAACCTTCATTAAAATGAACCACAACTGGATTTCGAAATCTTTTGCCCCACCTTGCCCGGCTGACACCTAGCTTTCCTATGAAAAGGTCTTGCCTGTGGACTACTTTGAATGCCTTTTCCAATCTCGTAATTTTCTGCACCTGATTGTCCAGCATACAACATGTTTACACCTCACTAAATGGCCAAACTCCCCACACGGGGCCGTGGTATCGACACTTGGCGACAGCACCCGTGAGAGTGCTGTTTGTCTGAAGAGGTGGGTGTGCCCGCTTTTGGTCGACGGCACTGCCACTGGGTCCCTCCTAGTACAATAAAGTGTCTCTGGCGGTGGTGGTGCGCACCCAACGTCAGACACACCGTTGTAATATGAGGGGCCCTGGGCCTGTACCGCCGGCCACAAGACAGTTCCCCCCCCAGCTCAAACAGTGCTCTACCACTTGCAAAATTATCTCACAGCTCCACCAATGTTTAGTCTATGCGCTGACATCCTTCAATGCCTGCCACTGACAATACCATTGTATTGACATTTTTGTTATGTTAGGCCTTCGAAGCCTGTCTGCGGTCACTCCTTCCACTATGCCTCCACTGACCACACCACTGCTGCCCGTGTACCCCTGGAACCAATTTAAAATTGCCTACAGCCAGCCCAATTTTTTTATTTTAGGCCTTCGATGCCTGTCTGCGGTCCGTTCTTTCTACTACTACTACACTGACCAGGCCACTGCTGCCCGTGTACCCCTGGAACCAATTTAAAATTGCCTACAGCCATGTGTTATTATTTTAGGCCTTCGATGCCTGTCTGCGGTCACTCCTTCCACTAGGCCTCCACTGACCACACCACTGCTGCCCGTGTACCCCTGGAACCAATTTAAAATTGCCTACAGCCAGCCCAATTTTTTTATTTTAGGCCTTCGATGCCTGTCTGCGGTCACTCCTTCCACTAGGCCTCCACTGACCACACCACTGCTGCCCGTGTACCCCTGGAACCAATTTAAAATTGCCTACAGCCAGCCCAATTTTTTTATTTTAGGCCTTCGATGCCTGTCTGCGGTCCGTTCTTTCTACTACTACTACACTGACCAGGCCACTGCTGCCCGTGTACCCCTGGAACCAATTTAAAATTGCCTACAGCCATGTGTTATTATTTTAGGCCTTCGATGCCTGTCTGCGGTCACTCCTTACAATATGCCTCCACTGACCACACCACTGCTGCCCGTGTACCCCTGGAACCAATTTAAAATTGCCTACAGCCAGCCCAATTTTTTTATTTTAGGCCTTCGATGCCTGTCTGCGGTCCGTTCTTTCTACTACTACTACACTGACCAGGCCACTGCTGCCCGTGTACCCCTGGAACCAATTTAAAATTGCCTACAGCCATGTGTTATTATTTTAGGCCTTCGATGCCTGTCTGCGGTCACTCCTTACAATATGCCTCCACTGACCACACCACTGCTGCCCGTGTACCCCTGGAACCAATTTAAAATTGCCTACAGCCAGCCCAATTTTTTTATTTTAGGCCTTCGATGCCTGTCTGCGGTCCGTTCTTTCTACTACTACTACACTGACCAGGCCACTGCTGCCCGTGTACCCCTGGAACCAATTTAAAATTGCCTACAGCCATGTGTTATTATTTTAGGCCTTCGATGCCTGTCTGCGGTCACTCCTTACAATATGCCTCCACTGACCATACCACTGCTGCCCGTGTACCCCTGGAACCAATTTAAAATTGCCTACAGCCAGCCCAATTTTTTTATTTTAGGCCTTCGATGCCTGTCTGCGGTCACTCCTTCCACTAGGCCTCCACTGACCACACCACTGCTGCCCGTGTACCCCTGGAACCAATTTAAAATTGCCTACAGCCATGTGTTATTATTTTAGGCCTTTGATGCCTGTCTGCGGTCACTCCTTACAATATGCCTCCACTGACCACACCACTGCTGCCCGTGTACCCCTGGAACCAAGTTAAAATTGCCTACAGCGAGCCCAATTTTTTTATTTTAGGCCTTCGATGCCTGTCTGCAGTCCGTTCTTTCTACTACTACTACACTGACCAGGC
The DNA here is from genome assembly GCF_032444005.1 of Ranitomeya imitator. Lineage (NCBI taxonomy): Eukaryota > Metazoa > Chordata > Amphibia > Anura > Dendrobatidae > Ranitomeya > Ranitomeya imitator. The sequence goes on along the minus strand of NC_091282.1, from coordinate 1,121,033,006 downwards.
CACTGCTGCCCGTGTACCCCTGGAACCAATTTAAAATTGCATACAGCCATGTGTTATTATGTTAGGCCTTCGATGCCTGTTTGCGGTCACTCCTTCCACTAGGCCTCCACTGACCACACCACTGCTGCCCGTGTACCCCTGGAACCAATTTAAAATTGCCTACAGCCAGCCCAATTTTTTTATTTTAGGCCTTCGATGCCTGTCTGCGGTCACTCCTTACAATATGCCTCCACTGACCACACCACTGCTGCCCGTGTACCCCTGGAACCAATTTAAAATTGCCTACAGCCAGCCCAATTTTTTTATTTTAGGCATTCGATGCCTGTCTGCGGTCCGTTCTTTCTACTACTACTACACTGACCAGGCCACTGCTGCCCGTGTACCCCTGGAACCAATTTAAAATTGCCTACAGCCATGTGTTATTATGTTAGGCCTTCGATGCCTGTTTGCGGTCACTCCTTCCACTAGGCCTCCACTGACCACACCACTGCTGCCCGTGTACCCCTGGAACCAATTTAAAATTGCCTACAGCCATGTGTTATTATTTTAGGCCTTCGATGCCTGTCTGCGGTCACTCCTTACAATATGCCTCCACTGACCACACCACTGCTGCCCGTGTACCCCTGGAACCAATTTATAATTGCCTACAGCGAGCCCAATTTTTTTATTTTAGGCCTTCGATGCCTGTCTGCGGTCCGTTCTTTCTACTACTACTACACTGACCAGGCCACTGCTGCCCGTGTACCCCTGGAACCAATTTAAAATTGCCTACAGCCATGTGTTATTATTTTAGGCCTTCGATGCCTGTCTGCGGTCACTCCTTCCACTAGGCCTCCACTGACCACACCACTGCTGCCCGTGTACCCCTAGAACGTATTTATAATTGCATAGAGCATCCTTTTTTTAATAGTAGGCGTACAAAGTCTGTCTGCGGTTCACTATTGAAATTGTCCTCCACTGCCCAGAGCACTGCAGCTTGTGTACCCCTGTAACTTTTTTCTGCTGCAGTGAGCCACATTTTTGGTTTGAGTCCTACTACCTGTGTCTGTCTGCGCCACTCAATTCAGCTGTGTTCCTTTGAAAAAAGCTGAGCGTCAATAGACTTGTTTTCAGCCTCTAGGAATTTTAAAAGTGCATTGGGTGTACAACTTTGGTAGGGCCTACTAACGGTGTCTGCCTCCCCAAGGTGTTCCCCAGGTTTCCTCTCCATTGCTTCAATCTTCATGCTCTCGTTTAGTAGTTGTTGGAAACTACGCTGCATTAGGCCTACAAATTGGGTATGGGGTGTAGAGAGATGGTGTGTTCCACTCCAAGGTGTTCTCCAGGTTGCCTTTCCTGAGCTTCAATCTTCATGCTCTCGTTTAGTAGTTGTTGGAAACTACGCTGCATTAGGCCTACAAATTGGGTATGGGGTGTAGAGAGATGGTGTGTTCCACTCCAAGGTGTTCTCCAGGTTGCCTTTGCTGAGCTTCAATCTTCATGCTCTCGTTTAGTAGTTGTTGGAAACTACGCTGCATTAGGCCTACAAATTGGGTATGGGGTGTAGAGAGATGGTGTGTTCCACTCCAAGGTGTTCTCCAGGTTGCCTTTCCTGAGCTTCAATCTTCATGCTCTCGTTTAGTAGTTGTTGGAAACTATGCTGCATTAGGCCTACAAATTGGGTATGGGGTGTAGAGAGATGGTGTGTTCCACTCCAAGGTGTTCTCCAGGTTGCCTTTCCTGAGCTTCAATCTTCATGCTCTCGTTTAGTAGTTGTTGGAAACTACGCTGCATTAGGCCTACAAATTGGGTATGGGGTGTAGAGAGATGGTGTGTTCCACTCCAAGGTGTTCTCCAGGTTGCCTTTCCTGAGCTTCAATCTTCATGCTCTCGTTTAGTAGTTGTTGGAAACTCCGCTGCATTAGGCCTACAAATTGGGTATGGGGTGTAGAGAGATGGTATGTTCCACTCCAAGGTGTTCTCCAGGTTGCCTTTCCTGAGCTTCAATCTTCATGCTCTCATTTAGTAGTTGTTGGAAACTACGCTGCATTAGGCCTACAAATTGGGTATGGGGTGTAGAGAGATGGTGTGTTCCACTCCAAGGTGTTCTCCAGGTTGCCTTTCCTGAGCTTCAATCTTCATGCTCTCGTTTAGTAGTTGTTGGAAACTACGCTGCATTAGGCCTACAAATTGGGTATGGGGTGTAGAGAGATGGTGTGTTCCACTCCAAGGTGTTCTCCAGGTTGCCTTTCCTGAGCTTCAATCTTCATGCTCTCGTTTAGTAGTTGTTGGAAACTACGCTGCATTAGGCCTACAAATTGGGTATGGGGTGTAGAGAGATGGTGTGTTCCACTCCAAGGTGTTCTCCAGGTTGCCTTTCCTGAGCTTCAATCTTCATGCTCTCGTTTAGTAGTTGTTGGAAACTACGCTGCATTAGGCCTACAAATTGGGTATGGGGTGTAGAGAGATGGTGTGTTCCACTCCAAGGTGTTCTCCAGGTTGCCTTTCCTGAGCTTCAATCTTCATGCTCTCGTTTAGTAGTTGTTGGAAACTACGCTGCATTAGGCCTACAAATTGGGTATGGGGTGTAGAGAGATGGTGTGTTCCACTCCAAGGTGTTCTCCAGGCTGCCTTTCCTGAGCTTCAATCTTCATGCTCTCGTTTAGTAGTTGTTGGAACCTACGCTGCATTAGGCCTACAAATTGGGTATGGGGTGTAGAGAGATGGTGTGTTCCACTCCAAGGTGTTCTCCAGGTTGCCTTTCCTGAGCTTCAATCTTCATGCTCTCGTTTAGTAGTTGTTGGTAACTACGCTGCATTAGGCCTACAAATTGGGTATGGGGTGTAGAGAGATGGTGTGTTCCACTCCAAGGTGTTCTCCAGGTTGCCTTTGCTGAGCTTCAATCTTCATGCTCTCGTTTAGTAGTTGTTGGAAACTACGCTGCATTAGGCCTACAAATTGGGTATGGGGTGTAGAGAGATGGTGTGTTCCACTCCAAGGTGTTCTCCAGGTTGCCTTTCCTGAGCTTCAATCTTCATGCTCTCGTTTAGTAGTTGTTGGAAACTATGCTGCATTAGGCCTACAAATTGGGTATGGGGTGTAGAGAGATGGTGTGTTCCACTCCAAGGTGTTCTCCAGGTTGCCTTTCCTGAGCTTCAATCTTCATGCTCTCGTTTAGTAGTTGTTGGAAACTACGCTGCATTAGGCCTACAAATTGGGTATGGGGTGTAGAGAGATGGTGTGTTCCACTCCAAGGTGTTCTCCAGGTTGCCTTTCCTGAGCTTCAATCTTCATGCTCTCGTTTAGTAGTTGTTGGAAACTACGCTGCATTAGGCCTACAAATTGGGTATGGGGTGTAGAGAGATGGTGTGTTCCACTCCAAGGTGTTCTCCAGGTTGCCTTTCCTGAGCTTCAATCTTCATGCTCTCGTTTAGTAGTTGTTGGAAACTATGCTGCATTAGGCCTACAAATTGGGTATGGGGTGTAGAGAGATGGTGTGTTCCACTCCAAGGTGTTCTCCAGGTTGCCTTTCCTGAGCTTCAATCTTCATGCTCTCGTTTAGTAGTTGTTGGAAACTACGCTGCATTAGGCCTACAAATTGGGTATGGGGTGTAGAGAGATGGTGTGTTCCACTCCAAGGTGTTCTCCAGGTTGCCTTTCCTGAGCTTCAATCTTCATGCTCTCGTTTAGTAGTTGTTGGAAACTACGCTGCATTAGGCCTACAAATTGGGTATGGGGTGTAGCGAGATGGTGTGTTCCACTCCAAGGTGTTCTACAGGTTGCCTTTCCTGAGCTTCAATCTTCATGCTCTCATTTAGTAGTTGTTGGAAACTACGCTGCATTAGTCCTACAAATTGGGTATGGGGTGTAGAGAGATGGTGTGTTCCACTCCAAGGTGTTCTCCAGGTTGCCTTTCCTGAGCTTCAATCTTCATGCTCTCGTTTAGTAGTTGTTGAAAACTACGCTGCATTAGGCCTACAAATTGGGTATGGGGTGTAGAGAGATGGTGTGTTCCACTCCAAGGTGTTCTCCAGGTTGCCTTTCCTGAGCTTCAATCTTCATGCTCTCGTTTAGTAGTTGTTGGAAACTACGCTGCATTAGGCCTACAAATTGGGTATGGGGTGTAGAGAGATGGTGTGTTCCACTCCAAGGTGTTCTCCAGGTTGCCTTTCCTGAGCTTCAATCTTCATGCTCTCGTTTAGTAGTTGTTGGAAACTACGCTGCATTAGGCCTACAAATTGGGTATGGGGTGTAGAGAGATGGTGTGTTCCACTCCAAGGTGTTCTCCAGGTTGCCTTTCCTGAGCTTCAATCTTCATGCTCTCGTTTAGTAGTTGTTGGAAACTACGCTGCATTAGGCCTACAAATTGGGTATGGGGTGTAGAGAGATGGTGTGTTCCACTCCAAGGTGTTCTCCAGGCTGCCTTTCCTGAGCTTCAATCTTCATGCTCTCGTTTAGTAGTTGTTGGAAACTACGCTGCATTAGGCCTACAAATTGGGTATGGGGTGTAGAGAGATGGTGTGTTCCACTCCAAGGTGTTCTCCAGGTTGCCTTTCCTGAGCTTCAATCTTCATGCTCTCGTTTAGTAGTTGTTGGTAACTACGCTGCATTAGGCCTACAAATTGGGTATGGGGTGTAGAGAGATGGTGTGTTCCACTCCAAGGTGTTCCCCAGGTTTCCTCTCCATTGCTTCGATCTTCATGCTCTCGTTTAGTAGTTGTAGAAAACTACACTGCATTAGGCCTACAAATTGGGTATGGGGTGTAGAGAGATGGTGTGTTCCACTCCAAGGTGTTCCCCAGGTTTCGTCCATATTGCTTCGGTCTTCCGACTCTCGTTTAGTAGTTGTAGAAAACTACACTGCATTAGGCCTACAAATTTGGTATGTGGTGTAGAGAGACGGTGTGTTACACTCCAAGGTGTTCCCCAGGTTTCGTCCACATTGCTTCCATCTTCCGACTCTCGTTTAGTAGTTGTTGAAAACTACACTGCATTAGGCCTACAAATTGGGTATGGGGTGTAGAGAGATGGTGTGTTCCACTCCAAGGTGTTCTCCAGGTTGCCTTTCCTGAACTTCTATCTTCAGGCTCTCATTAAATTGTAGTTAAATGGAACAACTGCATTTGGCGTACTAGTTGGTTTGGGGCCTACTATCGGTGTCTGCCACTCCTTGCTGTTCTCCTGGTTTCCTGTCCTGAAATTCCATTTTCAGGCTCTTGTTAAGTAGTTGTTAATGTTAGACTGCATTTGGCCTACTAGTTGGGTTGGGGCCTACTATCGGTGTCTGCCACTCCTTGCTGTTCTCCTCAACTGAACAAAGCTGGGCCGCCTGTTTACTACGGTTGCCAATTTTGAACTGCATGTCGACTACTTACTGATTTGGGCCTACTCTCTGTGTCAGCCTCTCATTCCAGTTGTCCTCCACTGCAATGCCCCCTGGTTAGTCCTGTGTTACCAATTTTGAACTGCATTTAGCCCACTTTATTCTTTGGGCCTATATCTGTGTTTCCTCCTCATCCTGCCCATTGCCCAGCCAGTGATAGATGAGCTGGTACATTGACCCATAACACAAAATTCCCCGTGCACGCTACACAGCAAGATTGTGACCCTGCTGAAAGTCAGGTTCCTCTTCCCGCATACCATACCACCTTACACGGGGACAAAGAGGAAGGTGCAGATGAAAGTGCAGGTTCCTTCATCAGGTGGGGGGAGGAATACTAGTTGGCGACGTCACTGGCACAGGGCCTCTCATAGTACGCAAAAGTGTTGCTGCCGGTGGGAGGCGCCCCCGCCGTGCAAACACACCGCTGTACTTTGAGGGGCCCTGTGCCAGTGCCAATGCCAACGAGTGGGCCCCCCCTGCTTGCTCAGGATCACAGCACTTGCAAAGTTTAAATACTTACCTCTCCCTGCTCCACTGCCGTGACGTGGTCCAGATTTACTGGGCCCACTAATTACTTGAACCAGCCCTACCCCCCACAACTTTAGCCAAATGACCCCCAATTTCAAATGCCTTCCAATTATTATAAGGTAAATTACGATTGACAAGCTTCTTTAACAAGAATGGATGTTTTTGCCATTAAAATGGGCAGTGTAGGTGTTTTCCTGGCCTCCACTCACTGCCGACTATGCTCCCCCATTGACTTGCATTGAGTTTCGTGTTTCGGGCGATACCCGACTTTTCGCGATAATCGGCCGATTCCACTCGACTCGACTTCTAAGATTTTCGGGTTTCGCGACACACGGCTCGACTCTAAAAAGGTCAAGGTCGCTCAACCCTAGTAATGACACCTTCAAGACGCCTCCTGTATGGAGAAACTAGTCGCATACATTGCTCTGGTGTGATTTTGGCCCATTCTTCTTCACAAACACTCTTCAATTTCTGAAGGTCCTTCTGTGAACTATGAGCTTTAGCTCCTTTATTAAATTTTCCATTGGAATCTGGTCACTTGATTGCCTGGGTCATTCTAGCAACTTTATTTTATTTCTTTCTCTAAAACCAATTAAGAGTTTCCTTCACTTTGTGTTTGGAATCATTGTTTTGCTGAAATGTCCATCTTCATTTCATCTTCACCATCCTGGTAGATGGCAGAAGATTTTTATCAAGAATGTCTCGTCACAATTGTCCATTCAATCTTCCTTCAATTATATAAAGTTTGCCAGTGCCATATGCTGAAAAGCAGCCTCACACCACGATGTTCCTACATCCAAACTTCACTGTTGGCAAGGTGCTTTTGGGATGATATGCTGTTCTTTTTGGCCTCCAAACATGGTGTGTAATATGTGTAACAAAGTCACTGGTAAAGTGCTGGAGGTGAGATATGTTTCACTATGCTTAATGGTGTCAGTGATATAAAACCAAGGGTTTTTCCTTGAGCACACTAAGCGCTGTGAGGGGTTAAGCTAATTTATATAATGGGCTGGCTTTTATGTTGACATTCATAGAGTGGGTGGAATGTGAGGGGGCGTAGCCTAGGCAGCCATGGTGTAGGAAGTGCTGTCTGTGAGCTCTGAGGAGGCATACTCAAATATCGACATTCATCACGGCCAGAAATCATTTTTTCTATATTTACACACAATATATCTCCTCCACACATCATCAGGAGTAGGGTTGAGCGACCTTGACCTTTTTAGAGTCGAGCCGTGTTTCGCGAAACCCGACTATCTTAGAAGTCGAGTCGAGTGGAATCGGCCGATTATCGTGAAAAGTCGGGTATCGCCCGAAACACGAAACCCAATGCAAGTCAATGGGGGAGCATAGTCGGCAGTGAGTGGAGGCCAGGAAAACACCTACACTGCCCATTTTAATGGCAAAAACATCCATTCTTGTTAAAGAAGCTTGTCAATCGTAATTTACCTTATAATAATTGGAAGGCATTTGAAATTGGGGGTCATTTGGCTAAAGTTGTGGGGGGTAGGGCTGGTTCAAGTAATTAGTGGGCCCAGTAAATCTGGACCACGTCACGGCAGTGGAGCAGGGAGAGGTAAGTATTTAAACTTTGCAAGTGCTGTGATCCTGAGCAAGCAGGGGGGGCCCACTCGTTGGCATTGGCACTGGCACAGGGCCCCTCAAAGTACAGCGGTGTGTTTGCACGGCGGGGGCGCCTCCCACCGGCAGCAACACTTTTGCGTACTATGAGAGGCCCTGTGCCAGTGACGTCGCCAACTAGTATTCCTCCCCCCACCTGATGAAGGAACCTGCACTTTCATCTGCACCTTCCTCTTTGTCCCCGTGTAAGGTGGTATGGTATGCGGGAAGAGGAACCTGACTTTCAGCAGGGTCACAATCTTGCTGTGTAGCGTGCACGGGGAATTTTGCGTTATGGGTAGTGTTGAGCATTCCGATACCGCAAGTATCGGGTATCGGCCGATACTTGCGGTATCGGAATTCCGATACCGAGATCCGATATTTTTGTGATATCGGGTATCGGTATCGGAAGTGTAAAATAAAGAATTAAAATAAAAAATATTGTTATATTCACCTCTCCGGCGGCCCCTGGACATCAGCGGGAGGATCCGGCGTCCGGCACGGCTTCTTTCTTCAAAATGCGCGCCTTCAGGACCTGTGGAATGACGTCCCGGCTTCTGATTGGTCGCGTGCCGCCCATGTGACCGCCACGCGACCAATCAGAAGCCGCGACGTCATTCCTCAGCTAAAGTCCTAGAATGAGCGCCTTCTAGGACCTGAGGAATGACGTCGCGGCTTCTGATTGGTCGCGTGGCGGTCACATGGGCGGCACGCGACCAATCAGAAGCCGGGACGTCATTCCACAGGTCCTGAAGGCGCGCATTTTGAAGAAAGAAGCCGTGCCGGACGCCGGATCCTCCCGCTGATGTCCAGGGGCCGCCGGAGAGGTGAATATAACAATATTTTTTATTTTAATTCTTTATTTTACACTTTAATATGGATCCCAGGGCCTGAAGGAGAGTTTCCTCTCCTTCAGACCCTGGGATCCATGAGGATACATTCCGATACTTGATGTCCCATTGACTTGTATTGGTATCGGATATCGGTATCGGCGATATCCGATATTTTTCGGGTATCGGCCGATACTATCCGATACCGATACTTTCAAGTATCGGACGGTATCGCTCAACACTAGTTATGGGTCAATGTACCAGCTCATCTATCACTGGCTGGGCAATGGGCAGGATGAGGAGGAAACACAGATATAGGCCCAAAGAATAAAGTGGGCTAAATGCAGTTCAAAATTGGTAACACAGGACTAACCAGGGGGCATTGCAGTGGAGGACAACTGGAATGAGAGGCTGACACAGAGAGTAGGCCCAAATCAGTAAGTAGTCGACATGCAGTTCAAAATTGGCAACCGTAGTAAACAGGCGGCCCAGCTTTGTTCAGTTGAGGAGAACAGCAAGGAGTGGAAAACACCGATAGTAGGCCCCAACCCAACTAGTAGGCCAAATGCAGTCTAACATTAACAACTACTTAACAAGAGCCTGAAATTGGAATTTCAGGACAGGAAACCAGGAGAACAGCAAGGAGTGGCAGACACCGATAGTAGGCCCCAAACCAACTAGTACGCCAAATGCAGTTGTTCCATTTAACTACAATTTAATGAGAGCCTGAAGATAGAAGTTCAGGAAAGGCAACCTGGAGAACACCTTGGAGTGGAACACACCATCTCTCTACACCCCATACCCAATTTGTAGGCCTAATGCAGTGTAGTTTTCAACAACTACTAAACGAGAGCATGAAGATTGAAGCTCAGGAAAGGCAACCTGGAGAACACCTTGGAGTGGAGCACACCATCTCTCTACACCCCATACCCAATTTGTAGGCCTAATGCAGTGTAGTTTTCAACAACTACTAAACGAGAGTCGGAAGATCGAAGCAATGTGGACGAAACCTGGGGAACACCTTGGAGTGTAACACACCGTCTCTCTACACCCCATACCCAATTTGTAGGCCTAATGCAGTGTAGTTTTCTACAACTACTAAACGAGAGTCGGAAGACCGAAGCAATGTGGACGAAACCTCGGGAACACCTTGGAGTGGAACACACCATCTCTCTACACCCCATACCCAATTTGTAGGCCTAATGCAGTGTAGTTTTCTACAACTACTAAACGAGAGCATGAAGATCGAAGCAATGGAGAGGAAACCTGGGGAACACCTTGGAGTGGAACACACCATCTCTCTACACCCCATACCCAATTTGTAGGCCTAATGCAGCGTAGTTTCCAACAACTACTAAACGAGAGCATGAAGATTTAAGCTCAGGAAAGGCAACCTGGAGAACACCTTGGAGTGGAACACACCATCTCTCTACACCCCATACCCAATTTGTAGGCCTAATGCAGCGTAGTTTCCAACAACTACTAAACGAGAGCATGAAGATTGAAGCTCAGGAAAGGCAACCTGGAGAACACCTTGGAGTGGAACACACCATCTCTCTACACCCCATACCCAATTTGTAGGCCTAATGCAGCGTAGTTTCCAACAACTACTAAACGAGAGCATGAAGATTGAAGCTCAGGAAAGGCAACCTGGAGAACACCTTGGAGTGGAACACACCATCTCTCTACACCCCATACCCAATTTGTAGGCCTAATGCAGCGTAGTTTCCAACAACTACTAAACGAGAGCATGAAGATTGAAGCTCAGGAAAGGCAACCTGGAGAACACCTTGGAGTGGAACACACCATCTCTCTACACCCCATACCCAATTTGTAGGCCTAATGCAGCGTAGTTTCCAACAACTACTAAACGAGAGCATGAAGATTGAAGCTCAGGAAAGGCAACCTGGAGAACACCTTGGAGTGGAACACACCATCTCTCTACACCCCATACCCAATTTGTAGGCCTAATGCAGCGTAGTTTCCAACAACTACTAAACGAGAGCATGAAGATTGAAGCTCAGGAAAGGCAACCTGGAGAACACCTTGGAGTGGAACACACCATCTCTCTACACCCCATACCCAATTTGTAGGCCTAATGCAGCGTAGTTTCCAACAACTACTAAACGAGAGCATGAAGATTGAAGCTCAGGAAAGGCAACCTGGAGAACACCTTGGAGTGGAACACACCATCTCTCTACACCCCATACCCAATTTGTAGGCCTAATGCAGCGTAGTTTCCAACAACTACTAAACGAGAGCATGAAGATTGAAGCTCAGGAAAGGCAACCTGGAGAACACCTTGGAGTGGAACACACCATCTCTCTACACCCCATACCCAATTTGTAGGCCTAATGCAGCGTAGTTTCCAACAACTACTAAACGAGAGCATGAAGATTGAAGCAATGGAGAGGAAACCTGGAGAACACCTTGGAGTGTAACACACCGTCTCTCTACACCCCATACCCAATTTGTAGGCCTAATGCAGTGTAGTTTTCTACAACTACTAAACGAGAGTCAGAAGACCGAAGCAATGTGGACGAAACCTGGGGAACACCTTGGAGTGGAACACACCATCTCTCTACACCCCATACCCAATTTGTAGGCCTAATGCAGTGTAGTTTTCTACAACTACTAAACGAGAGCATGAAGATCGAAGCAATGGAGAGGAAACCTGGGGAACACCTTGGAGTGGAACACACCATCTCTCTACACCCCATACCCAATTTGTAGGCCTAATGCAGCGTAGTTTCCAACAACTACTAAACGAGAGCATGAAGATTGAAGCTCAGGAAAGGCAACCTGGAGAACACCTTGGAGTGGAACACACCATCTCTCTACACCCCATACCCAATTTGTAGGCCTAATGCAGCGTAGTTTCCAACAACTACTAAACGAGAGCATGAAGATTGAAGCTCAGGAAAGGCAACCTGGAGAACACCTTGGAGTGGAACACACCATCTCTCTACACCCCATACCCAATTTGTAGGCCTAATGCAGCGTAGTTTCCAACAACTACTAAACGAGAGCATGAAGATTGAAGCTCAGGAAAGGCAACCTGGAGAACACCTTGGAGTGGAACACACCATCTCTCTACACCCCATACCCAATTTGTAGGCCTAATGCAGCGTAGTTTCCAACAACTACTAAACGAGAGCATGAAGATTGAAGCTCAGGAAAGGCAACCTGGAGAACACCTTGGAGTGGAACACACCATCTCTCTACACCCCATACCCAATTTGTAGGCCTAATGCAGCGTAGTTTCCAACAACTACTAAACGAGAGCATGAAGATTGAAGCTCAGGAAAGGCAACCTGGAGAACACCTTGGAGTGGAACACACCATCTCTCTACACCCCATACCCAATTTGTAGGCCTAATGCAGCGTAGTTTCCAACAACTACTAAACGAGAGCATGAAGATTGAAGCTCAGGAAAGGCAACCTGGAGAACACCTTGGAGTGGAACACACCATCTCTCTACACCCCATACCCAATTTGTAGGCCTAATGCAGCGTAGTTTCCAACAACTACTAAACGAGAGCATGAAGATTGAAGCTCAGGAAAGGCAACCTGGAGAACACCTTGGAGTGGAACACACCATCTCTCTACACCCCATACCCAATTTGTAGGCCTAATGCAGCGTAGTTTCCAACAACTACTAAACGAGAGCATGAAGATTGAAGCTCAGGAAAGGCAACCTGGAGAACACCTTGGAGTGGAACACACCATCTCTCTACACCCCATACCCAATTTGTAGGCCTAATGCAGCGTAGTTTCCAACAACTACTAAACGAGAGCATGAAGATTGAAGCTCAGGAAAGGCAACCTGGAGAACACCTTGGAGTGGAACACACCATCTCTCTACACCCCATACCCAATTTGTAGGCCTAATGCAGCGTAGTTTCCAACAACTACTAAACGAGAGCATGAAGATTGAAGCTCAGGAAAGGCAACCTGGAGAACACCTTGGAGTGGAACACACCATCTCTCTACACCCCATACCCAATTTGTAGGCCTAATGCAGCGTAGTTTCCAACAACTACTAAACGAGAGCATGAAGATTGAAGCAATGGAGAGGAAACCTGGAGAACACCTTGGAGTGTAACACACCGTCTCTCTACACCCCATACCCAATTTGTAGGCCTAATGCAGTGTAGTTTTCTACAACTACTAAACGAGAGTCAGAAGACCGAAGCAATGTGGACGAAACCTGGGGAACACCTTGGAGTGGAACACACCATCTCTCTACACCCCATACCCAATTTGTAGGCCTAATGCAGTGTAGTTTTCTACAACTACTAAACGAGAGCATGAAGATCGAAGCAATGGAGAGGAAACCTGGGGAACACCTTGGAGTGGAACACACCATCTCTCTACACCCCATACCCAATTTGTAGGCCTAATGCAGCGTAGTTTCCAACAACTACTAAACGAGAGCATGAAGATTGAAGCTCAGGAAAGGCAACCTGGAGAACACCTTGGAGTGGAACACACCATCTCTCTACACCCCATACCCAATTTGTAGGCCTAATGCAGCGTAGTTTCCAACAACTACTAAACGAGAGCATGAAGATTGAAGCTCAGGAAAGGCAACCTGGAGAACACCTTGGAGTGGAACACACCATCTCTCTACACCCCATACCCAATTTGTAGGCCTAATGCAGCGTAGTTTCCAACAACTACTAAACGAGAGCATGAAGATTGAAGCTCAGGAAAGGCAACCTGGAGAACACCTTGGAGTGGAACACACCATCTCTCTACACCCCATACCCAATTTGTAGGCCTAATGCAGCGTAGTTTCCAACAACTACTAAACGAGAGCATGAAGATTGAAGCTCAGGAAAGGCAACCTGGAGAACACCTTGGAGTGGAACACACCATCTCTCTACACCCCATACCCAATTTGTAGGCCTAATGCAGCGTAGTTTCCAACAACTACTAAACGAGAGCATGAAGATTGAAGCTCAGGAAAGGCAACCTGGAGAACACCTTGGAGTGGAACACACCATCTCTCTACACCCCATACCCAATTTGTAGGCCTAATGCAGCGTAGTTTCCAACAACTACTAAACGAGAGCATGAAGATTGAAGCAATGGAGAGGAAACCTGGGGAACACCTTGGGGAGGCAGACACCGTTAGTAGGCCCTACCAAAGTTGTACACCCAATGCACTTTTAAAATTCCTAGAGGCTGAAAACAAGACTATTGACGCTCAGCTTTTTTCAAAGGAACACAGCTGAATTGAGTGGCGCAGACATACACAGGTAGTAGGACTCAAACCAAAAATGTGGCTCACTGCAGCAGAAAAAAGTTACAGGGGTACACAAGCTGCAGTGCTCTGGGCAGTGGAGGACAATTTCAATAGTGAACAGCAGACAGACTTTGTACGCCTACTATTAAAAAAAGGATGCTCTATGCAATTATAAATAGGTTCTAGGGGTACACGGGCAGCAGTGGTGTGGTCAGTGGAGGCCTAGTGGAAGGAGTGACCGCAGACAGGCATCGAAGGCCTAAAATAATAACACATGGCTGTAGGCAATTTTAAATTGGTTCCAGGGGTACACGGGCAGCAGTGGCCTGGTCAGTGTAGTAGTAGTAGAAAGAACGGACCGCAGACAGGCATCGAAGGCCTAAAATAAAAAAATTGGGCTCGCTGTAGGCAATTTTAAATTGGTTCCAGGGGTACACGGGCAGCAGTGGTGTGGTCAGTGGAGGCATATTGTAAGGAGTGACCGCAGACAGGCATCGAAGGCCTAAAATAATAACACATGGCTGTAGGCAATTTTAAATTGGTTCCAGGGGTACACGGGCAGCAGTGGTGTGGTCATTGGAGGCCTAGTGGAAGGAGTGACCGCAAACAGGCATCGAAGGCCTAACATAATAACACATGGCTGTAGGCAATTTTAAATTGGTTCCAGGGGTACACGGGCAGCAGTGGCCTAGTCAGTGTAGTAGTAGTAGAAAGAACGGACCGCAGACAGGCATCGAAGGCCTAAAATAAAAAAATTGGGCTGGCTGTAGGCAATTTTAAATTGGTTCCAGGGGTACACGGGCAGCAGTGGTGTGGTCAGTGGAGGCATATTGTAAGGAGTGACCGCAGACAGGCATCGAAGGCCTAAAATAAAAAAATTGGGCTGGCTGTAGGCAATTTTAAATTGGTTCCAGGGGTACACGGGCAGCAGTGGTGTGGTCAGTGGAGGCCTAGTGGAAGGAGTGACCGCAAACAGGCATTGAAGGCCTAACATAATAACACATGGCTGTAGGCAATTTTAAATTGGTTCCAGGGGTACACGGGCAGAAGTGGCCTAGTCAGTGTAGTAGTAGTAGAAAGAACGGACCGCAGACAGGCATCGAAGGCCTAAAATTAAAAAATTGGGCTGGCTGTAGGCAATTTTAAATTGGTTCCAGGGGTACACGGGCAGCAGTGGTGTGGTCAGTGGAGGTATATTGTAAGGAGTGACCGCAGACAGGCATCAAAGGCCTAAAATAATAACACATGGCTGTAGGCAATTTTAAATTGGTTCCAGGGGTACACGGGCAGCAGTGGTGTGGTCAGTGGAGGCCTAGTGGAAGGAGTGACCGCAGACAGGCATCGAAGGCCTAAAATAAAAAAATTGGGCTGGCTGTAGGCAATTTTAAATTGGTTCCAGGGGTACACGGGCAGCAGTGGTGTGGTCAGTGGAGGCATATTGTAAGGAGTGACCGCAGACAGGCATCGAAGGCCTAAAATAACACATGGCTGTAGGCAATTTTAAATTGGTTCCAGGGGTACCCGGGCAGCAGTGGCCTGGTCAGTGTAGCAGTAGTAGAAAGAACGGACCGCAGATAGGCATCGAAGGCCTAAAATAAAAAAATTGGGCTGGCTGTAGGCAATTTTAAATTGGTTCCAGGGGTACACGGGCAGCAGTGGTGTGGTCAGTGGAGGCATATTGTAAGGAGTGACCGCAGACAGGCATCGAAGGCCTAAAATAACACATGGCTGTAGGCAATTTTAAATTGGTTCCAGGGGTACCCGGGCAGCAGTGGCCTGGTCAGTGTAGCAGTAGTAGAAAGAACGGACCGCAGATAGGCATCGAAGGCCTAAAATAAAAAAATTGGGCTGGCTGTAGGCAATTTTAAATTGGTTCCAGGGGTACACGGGCAGCAGTGGTGTGGTCAGTGGAGGCATATTGTAAGGAGTGACCGCAGACAGGCATCGAAGGCCTAAAATAACACATGGCTGTAGGCAATTTTAAATTGGTTCCAGGGGTACCCGGGCAGCAGTGGCCTGGTCA
The DNA here is from genome assembly GCF_032444005.1 of Ranitomeya imitator. Lineage (NCBI taxonomy): Eukaryota > Metazoa > Chordata > Amphibia > Anura > Dendrobatidae > Ranitomeya > Ranitomeya imitator. The sequence goes on along the minus strand of NC_091282.1, from coordinate 1,121,017,395 downwards.
GTGTAGCAGTAGTAGAAAGAACGGACCGCAGATAGGCATCGAAGGCCTAAAATAAAAAAATTGGGCTGGCTGTAGGCAATTTTAAATTGGTTCCAGGGGTACACGGGCAGCAGTGGTGTGGTCAGTGGAGGCCTAGTGGAAGGAGTGACCGCAGACAGGCATCGAAGGCCTAAAATAAAAAATTTGGGCTGGCTGTAGGCAATTTTAAATTGGTTCCAGGGGTACACGGGCAGCAGTGGTGTGGTCAGTGGAGGCCTAGTGGAAGGAGTGACCGCAGACAGGCATCGAAGGCCTAAAATAATAACACATGGCTGTAGGCAATTTAAAATTGGTTCCAGGGGTACACGGGCAGCAGTGGCCTGGTCAGTGTAGTAGTAGTAGAAAGAACGGACCACAGACAGGCATCGAAGGCCTAAAATAAAAAAATTGGGCTGGCTGTAGGCAATTTTAAATTGGTTCCAGGGGTACACGGGCAGCAGTGGTGTGGTCAGTGGAGGCATAGTGGAAGGAGTGACCGCAGACAGGCCTCGAAGGCCTAACATAACAAAAATGTCAATACAATGGTATTGTCAGTGGCAGGCATTGAAGGATGTCAGCGCATAGACTAAACATTGGTGGAGCTGTGAGATAATTTTGCAAGTGGTAGAGCACTGTTTGAGCTGGGGGGGGGAACTGTCTTGTGGCCGGCGGTACAGGCCCAGGGCCCCTCATATTACAACGGTGTGTCTGACGTTGGGTGCGCACCACCACCGCCAGAGACACTTTATTGTACTAGGAGGGACCCAGTGGCAGTGCCGTCGACCAAAAGCGGGCACACCCACCTCTTCAGACAAACAGCACTCTCACGGGTGCTGTCGCCAAGTGTCGATATCACGGCCCCGTGTGGGGAGTTTGGCCATTTAGTGAGGTGTAAACATGTCGTATGCTGGACAATCAGGTGCAGAAAATTACGAGATTGGAAAAGGCATTCAGAATAGTCCACAGGCAAGACCTTTTCATAGGAAAGCTAGGTGTCAGCCGGGCAAGGTGGGGCAAAAGATTTCGAAATCCAGTTGTGGTTCATTTTAATGAAGGTTAGATCATCTACATTTTGGGTAGCCAGACGAGTCCTTTTTTCTGTAAGTATTGAACCTGCAGCACTGAATACTCTTTCTGATAGGACACTAGCTGCCGGGCAAGCAAGCTCCTGCAATGCATATTCTGCCAATTCTGGCCAGGTGTCTAATTTTGATGCCCAGTAATCAAATGGGAATGACGGTTGAGGGAGAACATCGATAAGGGATGAAAAGTAGTTTGTAACCATACTGGACAAATGTTGTCTCCTGTCACTTTGAATTGATGCTGCAGTACCTGTCCTGTCTGCGGTCATAGCAAAATTACTCCACAACCTGGTCAGAAAACCCCTCTGGCCAACGCCACTTCTGATTTCTGCCCCTCTAACTCCTCTGGTCTGCTGGCCCCTGCAGCTCGTGTGAGAACGATCACGGGCGCTGTGTGCAGGGAATGCCAGAAGCAAACGGTCAACAAGAGTTGATTGTTTGGTTGCTAATATTAGTTCCAAGTTCTCATGTGGCATTATATTTTGCAATTTGCCTTTATAGCGAGGATCAAGGAGGCAGGCCAACCAGTAATCGTCATCGTTCATCATTTTAGTTATGCGTGTGTCCCTTTTGAGGATACGGAAGGCATAATCCGCCATGTGGGCCAAAGTTCCAGTTCTCAAATCTGCGGTTGTGCTTGGTTGAGGGGCAGTTTCAGGCAAATCTACGTCACTTGTGTCCCTCCAAAAACCAGAACCCGGCCTTGCCGCGCCACCAATTTCCAGTGGCCCCGGAAAAGCTTCCTCATTAAAAATATAATCATCCCCATCATCCTCCTCGTCCTCCTCCTCCTCTTCGCCCGCTAACTCGTCCTGTACACTGCCCTGGCCAGACAATGGCTGACTGTCATCAAGGCTTTCCTCTTCCTCAGCTGCAGACGCCTGATCCTTTATGTGCGTCAAACTTTGCATCAGCAGACGCATTAGGGGGATGCTCATGCTTATTATGGCGTTGTCTGCACTAACCAGCCGTGTGCATTCCTCAAAACACTGAAGGACTTGACACATGTCTTGAATCTTCGACCACTGCACACCTGACAACTCCATGTCTGCCATCCTACTGCCTGCCCGTGTATGTGTATCCTCCCACAAAAACATAACAGCCCGCCTCTGTTCGCACAGTCTCTGAAGCATGTGCAGTGTTGAGTTCCACCTTGTTGCAACGTCTATGATTAGGCGATGCTGGGGAAGGTTCAAAGAACGCTGATAGGTCTGCATACGGCTGGAGTGTACGGGCGAACGGCGGATATGTGAGCAAAGTCCACGCACTTTGAGGAGCAGGTCGGATAACCCCGGATAACTTTTCAGGAAGCACTGCACCACCAGGTTTAAGGTGTGAGCCAGGCAAGGAATGTGTTTCAGTTGGGAAAGGGAGATGGCAGCCATGAAATTCCTTCCGTTATCACTCACTACCTTGCCTGCCTCAAGATCTACAGTGCCCAGCCACGACTGCGTTTCTTTCTGCAAGAACTCGGACAGAACTTCCGCGGTGTGTCTGTTGTCGCCCAAACACTTCATAGCCAATAGAGCCTGCTGACGTTTGCCAGTAGCTGCCCCATAATGGGAGACCTGGTGTGCAACAGTGGCAGCTGCGGATGGAGTGGTTGTGCGACTGCGGTCTGTGGACGAGCTCTCGCTTCTGCAGGAGGACGAAGAGGAGGAGGAGGGGGTACGAACGGCTACAGCCAACTGTTTCCTAGACCGTGGGCTAGGCAGAACTGTCCCAAACTTGCTGTCCCCTGTGGACCCTGCATCCACAACATTCACCCAGTGTGCCGTGATGGACACGTAACGTCCCTGGCCATGCCTACTGGTCCATGCATCTGTTGTCAGGTGCACCTTTGTGCTCACAGATTGCCTGAGTGCATGGACGATGTGCTCTTTAACATGCTGGTGGAGGGCTGGGATGGCTTTTCTGGAAAAAAAGTGTCGACTGGGTAGCTCGTAGCGTGGTACAGCGTAGTCCATCAGGGCTTTGAAAGCTTCGCTTTCAACTAACCGGTAGGGCATCATCTCTAACGAGATTAGTCTAGCTATGTGGGCGTTCAAACCCTGTGTACGCGGATGCGAGGCTAAGTACTTCCTTTTTCTAACCATAGTCTCATGTAGGGTGAGCTGGACTGGAGAGCTGGAGATCGTGGAACTAGCGGGGGTGCCGGTGGACATGGCAGACTGAGAGACGGTGGGAGATGGTATTGTTGCCGCCGGTGCCCTAGATGCAGTGTTTCCTACTACGAAACTGGTGATTCCCTGACCCTGACTGCTTTGGCCTGGCAAAGAAACCTGCACAGATACTGCAGGTGGTGCGGAAAATGGTGGCCCTACACTGCCGGAAGGGATGTTGCGTTGCTGACTAGCTTCATTGGCTGAGGGTGCTACAACCTTAAGGGACGTTTGGTAGTTAGTCCAGGCTTGCAAATGCATGGTGGTTAAATGTCTATGCATGCAACTTGTATTGAGACTTTTCAGATTCTGTCCTCTGCTTAAGGTAGTTGAACATTTTTGACAGATGACTTTGCGCTGATCAATTGGATGTTGTTTAAAAAAATGCCAGACTGCACTCTTTCTAGCATCGGATACCTTTTCAGGCATTGCAGACTGAGCTTTAACCGGATGGCCACGCTGTCCTCCAACAGGTTTTGGCTTTGCCACGCGTTTTGGGAAAGATACGGGCCCGGCAGATGGAACCTGTTGCGATGTTGATGCCTGCTGCGGCCCCTCCTCCTCCGCTTCAGAACTGCTGCCGCCTGCACCCTGTTCGCCCAATGGCTGCCAATCGGGGTCAAGAACTGGATCATCTATTACCTCTTCTTGTAGCTCGTGTGCAACTTCGTCTGTGTCACCGTGTCGGTCGGTGGTATAGCGTTCGTGATGGGGCAACATAGTCTCATCAGGGTCTGATTCTTGATCATTACCCTGCGAGGGCAATGTTGTGGTCTGAGTCAAAGGACCAGCATAGTAGTCTGGCTGTGGCTGTGCATCAGTGTACTCCATGTCAGATTCAACTTGTAAAGGGCATGGACTGTTAACTGCTTCACTTTCTAAGCCAGGGACGGTATGTGTAAAGAGCTCCATGGAGTAACCCGTTGTGTCGCCTGCTGCATTCTTCTCTGTTGTTGTTTTTGCTGAAGAGGACAAGGAAGCGACTTGTCCCTGACCGTGAACATCCACTAACGATGCGCTGCTTTGACATTTACCAGTTTCACGAGAGGAGGCAAAAGAGCTAGAGGCTGAGTCAGCAAGATAAGCCAAAACTTGCTCTTGCTGCTCTGGCTTTAAAAGCGGTTTTCCTACTCCCAGAAAAGGGAGCGTTCGAGGCCTTGTGTAGCCAGACGACGAACCTGGCTCCACAGATCTAGACTTAGGTGCAATATTTTTTTTCCCACGACCAGCTGATGCTCCACCACTACCACTACCCTCATTACCAGCTGACAATGAACGCCCCCGGCCACGACCTCTTCCACCATACTTCCTCATTGTTTTAAAAACGTAAACAAACTAACGGTATTTGTTGCTGTCACACAACTTACACGGTGAGCTATAACTTCAGTATGATTTAGCTACCCCTTTACAGGTGAGTGAGACCACAACGAAAATCAGGCACAATGTTACACACTCTGTTGTTGGTGGCAACAAATGAGAGAGATGCCACACACGCAGGACTGTCACTGAAGCACAAATGTAAATATTAATCTCCCACTGATTTGATTTTTTTTTTTTTTTCAGGGAGACTTTAGGAAAAAAAAATAATAGAATAAAATGATTTTTTCAGGAAGAATTTAGAAACCAAATAAAATAAAAAGATTTTTTCAGGGAGAATTTAGAAAACAAATAAAACAAAAAAAGGCTTTCTATGGCCCACTGAGTGAGAGATGACGCACACAGGAGTCAGGAGTGGCACACAAGCCCAGAGGCCAATATTTATCTCCCACTGATTGATGTAGTGATTATTTCAGCTAGATTTTGGAACCCAAATCAAGCTAAAAAAAATAATAGGCTTTCTATGGCCCACAATTGGAGAGAGAGAGAGAGAGAGATGGCACACCCAGGAGTCAAGACTGGCACACAAGCAGAAAGGGCAATATTAATCTCCCACTGATTTGATTTTTTTTTTTTTCAGGGAGACTTTAGGAAAAAAAAATAATAGAATAAAATGATTTTTTCAGGAAGAATTTAGAAACCAAATAAAATAAAATGATTTTTTCAGGGAGAATTTAGAAAACAAATAGAACAAAAAAAGGCTTTCTATGGCCCACTGAGTGAGAGATGACGCACACAGGAGTCAGGAGTGGCACACAAGCCCAGAGGCCAATATTTATCTCCCACTGATTGATGTAGTGAATATTTCAGCTAGATTTTGGAACCCAAATCAAGCTAAAAAAATAATAGGCTTTCTAAGGCCCACAATTGGAGAGAGAGAGAGAGATGGCACACCCAGGAGTCAAGACTGGCACACAAGCAGAAAGGGCAATATTAATCTCCCACTGATTTGATTTTTATTTTTTTTTCAGGGAGACTTTAGGAAAAAAAAAATAGAATAAAATGATTTTTTCAGGAAGAATTTAGAAACCAAATAAAATAAAATGATTTTTTCAGGGAGAATTTAGAAAACAAATAAAACAAAAAAAGGCTTTCTATGGCCCACTGAGTGAGAGATGACGCACACAGGAGTCAGGAGTGGCACACAAGCCCAGAGGCCAATATTTATCTCCCACTGATTGATGTAGTGATTTTTTCAGGTAGATTTTGGAACCCAAATCAAGCTAAAAAAATAATAGGCCTTCTATGGCCCACAATTGGAGAGAGAGAGAGAGATGGCACACCCAGGAGTCAAGACTGGCACACAAGCAGAAAGGGCAATATTAATCTCCCACTGATTTGATTTTTTTTTTTTTCAGGGAGACTTTAGGAAAAAAAAATAATAGAATAAAATGATTTTTTCAGGAAGAATTTAGAAACCAAATAAAATAAAATGATTTTTTCAGGGAGAATTTAGAAAACAAATAAAACAAAAAAAGGCTTTCTAAGGCCCACTGAGTGAGAGATGACGCACACAGGAGTCAGGAGTGGCACACAAGCCCAGAGGCCAATATTTATCTCCCACTGATTGATGTAGTGATTTTTTCAGGTAAATTTTGGAACCCAAATCAAGCTAAAAAAATAATAGGCTTTCTATGGCCCACAATTGGAGAGAGAGAGAGAGAGATGGCACACCCAGGAGTCAAGACTGGCACACAAGCAGAAAGGGCAATATTAATCTCCCACTGATTTGATTTTTTTTTTTTTTCAGGGAGACTTTAGGAAAAAAAAATAATAGAATAAAATGATTTTTTCAGGAAGAATTTAGAAACCAAATAAAATAAAATGATTTTTTCAGGGAGAATTTAGAAAACAAATAAAACAAAAAAAGGCTTTCTATGGCCCACTGAGTGAGAGATGACGCACACAGGAGTCAGGAGTGGCACACAAGCCCAGAGGCCAATATTTATCTCCCACTGATTGATTTATTGATTTTTTCAGGTAGAATTTAGAACCCAAATAAAGCAAAAAAAAAAAATAGGCTTTCTATGGCCCACTGAGTGAGTGATGATGCACACAGGAGTCAGGAGTGGCACACAAGCCCTGAGGCCAATATTTTTCTCCCACTGATTGATGTAGTGATTTTTTCATGTAGATTTTAGAACCCAAATCAAGCAAAAAAATAAATAGGCTTTCTATGGCCCACTGACTGAGAGATGGCACACACAGGAGTCAAGAGTGGCACACAAGCCCTGAGGCCAATATTTTTCTCCCACTGATTGATGTAGTGATTTTTTCAGGTAGATTTTATAACCCAAATCAAGCAAAAAAATAAATAGGCTTTCTATGGCCCACTGAGTGAGAGATGGCACACACAGGGATGGCACTCTAGCAGAAATGTCAATCTTAATCTCCCACAAAAAAAAAAAAAAAACAGGGAGTGTCCAACAATTACTATCTCCCTGCAGTAATCTCAGCCAGGTATGGCAGGCAGCAATAAGGAGTGGACTGATGCACAAATTAAATAAAAAGTGTGGACAAACAAAAAAGATAGCTGTGCAGAAAGGAAGGAACAAGAGGATTTGTGCTTTGAAAAGAGCAGTTGGTTTGCACAGCGGCGTACACACAGCAATGCAGCTATCAGGGAGCCTTCTAGGGCAGCCCAATGAGCTACAGCGCTGAGGGGAAAAAAAAAATGTAGCTTCCACTGTCCCTGCACACCGAAGGTGGTGTTGGGCAGTGGAAATCGCTACAGCACAAGCGGTTTGGTGGTTAATGGACCCTGCCTAACGCTATCCCTGCTTCTGACGAAGCGGCAGCAACCTCTCCCTAAGCTCAGATCAGCAGCAGTAACATGGCGGTCGGCGGGAACGCCCCTTTATAGCCCCTGTGACGCCGCAGACAGCAAGCCAATCACTGCAATGCCCTTCTCTAAGATGGTGGGGACCAGGACCTATGTCATCACGCTGCCCACACTCTGCGTTTACCTTCATTGGCTGAGAAATGGCGCTTTCGCGTCATTGAAACGCGACTTTGGCGCGAAAGTCGCGTACCGCATGGCCGACCCCGCACAGGGGTCGGATCGGGTTTCATGAAACCCGACTTTGCCAAAAGTCGGCGACTTTTGAAAATGAACGACCCGTTTCGCTCAACCCTAATCAGGAGTACTTTGATACCAAAATTATCATTTTTGGAACAGCTTGGAGAACTTTGCCTGGATCGCATGGCTTAGGCCTACCACCCGACCTACTAAGAGGCTCCCTCACCAGCTCTTTTATAAACTTTTCTTGCTGGCAGCAGGAGGACTCCTGACCCTCTGCAGACCCTGACCTCCAATCAAGAATCAAGGGTAGTCACCCGTGGAGGACCCTTTGAAATTCCGGATCTCCTACTTATACAGGCGTTCCACCCCTTCACATGCTTCCCCGGTCTCCCAGGCTGTCTGGAGTTGGACCAGATCCTCCTACGCTGACATAAGGTGCCGTAACTCCCTGGAGCCCTGCACGGCTGGAGCAGTCTCGCTGGAAATCAAAGAGAGGACTCAGAGCAGCACATTGGACCCTCTGCAGAGAAAACAAGACCGGAAGGTAAGAAGTCCCGGGAGCAGCGCAGCACTCGAACATTAACTCCCTAGTGTGACTGTGACTGAGTTCTGCATGCCGACGGGGGTAATGGCCTTTACATAATAACACTGCCTTTACATAATAACATGGCCACAACCTTAGTTATCAGCCCCAATAAAGCACCATACTCCAGCAGCAGTATTACTCACAGCTGCATCCATCACACCGGGCACGCCAACCTGGAGGGAGACTTCAGGACCAAACAACGCTGCACCCCTAGTGGCTCATAACAGCTCAATTTCGGGTCAATAGCTTTTCAGCAGTGTTCATAGCTATGCTGGTGGCTTCTGGACTATCCCTAAAGGTGGTATATGATCAATCTGCACTGTGTACCCAGCATTTAGCTCCTTTAGACTCTATAACTATAACATCTTTTACAGCCAACATCTAGAACATTAATCCTATCAGGGTGATTATTGGACTTGAGGTACCCTCGGCTTGACCTATCAGTTGATCAAAGGCAATATTGGACATTACACCTAGTTTTGCTTGTGTCCTTGGACTGGTGCTCTCACCTGGAGACACTCACAGTGGACAACTCTCCCCAACCTTATCATACCGAGCAATGCACTCCCACAGACATCTGTCATTCTGGAGCTAGGACGCTTTGATCCCCTGAACCCATTGGTTGATCACAGTGAGGGACAAACTTCCTATATATTTTGTCTTGGAGCCTACATATATTGTCCTCTAACAAACTGAGGTTACAAGTGCTTGCACTCAAATATATCTTCTTAATGATGCAACAGTGAAACCTAGTGTCCATTTCATCTTGAATTTCTTGAATAAAGTCCATTCCATGAATATGTCTATCTAACCACATTTGTGGACCCAATCAGCAATCACAGCTCGCCTGTATTCAACCGTTAATAAAATGGTGCGCTCCAGTAAAGAACAGGCAAAAAGCTTAACCAGAAACCCCTCTGTAAACCTGAAGTCTAACCCAAGCGGTGAACTTGATAAATTTCTAATGAAAAAATCAAAGGCTAGACGGTCTATAGACAAATTTCAAGGACAGGATCATGAATCCTCTGTATTGCCTGAAAATTCAGACGTTAGTCCGGATGAGTCAGAATGCGAATCTATAACAGACGATCAGGTCCCTATGTTAGGGCTAGCGGAATGCACCAAATAATAAAACAGGTAGAATAAGGTGCGTTCGCAGCCCGGGGTCCACCGTGCAGAGATGGAACCTGCTGCCAAGTAATGACGGACTATATGATGGTACAATGTGAATACACACACGGGTTAACTTCACCCTGTGTGAAGGAAGCGAACCCTGTTAAGTCACAGGGCCGTGGTACCGAACACAAGAGCACAAGCAAGGAGTCTCCGAGATCAGTCCTAAGACTCGGGATCTGAGTCTGTGTAGACTACTTGCGGTTGACAATGCTACTGGGGTGTCAGCGTAACCAAAATAATGACAAAATAATGCATGAGAGTGCGTGCGGTGCCGCACTGGCGGATGCCACTAACCACCCAGGCTTAGGTCAGGAAAGCGCTGTGAAAGCGCAGAGCGCCGCACTGGCGGACACAACAACTAGACGCTGTATTGGTGTGTAACGTGCTGTTGGGTAAGTTGGGCGCTAGATAGCAATCATACACCTTCCGCGAACAGTCATCCAATAGGGAGGGTTTTGTAAGGAACGACTTTCACTCACAACACACACACGTTTCCAAATGTACACTAGCGCATGGCCGTGTGGTCATGTGAAGCCTATATAACTGCAGCACGTTCAGGACCTTCCAATAAAGGACCATTGGGAAGCTGCCACAGAAGTTTAGCACCTTCAAGATGTTCCTGGAGGACCAATGGGAACCGCTGCAGCATCTGAGCATGTGACCCTCGATCTCCAATGGGAGATCTCACCCTGGGCATGCTCAGAAGGGAGAAAGCAGGACTTAGTCCCAAAAGCGTCTGCTCGCCGCTGCCCAGCACTGGCTTCAATGGCAGAAGCTGGAAAAGCAGCAGTAACCCTATGCACAGAGTGAGACTGAGCAAGACGCTGGGACAGACGTCTCCGCTGAGCAGACTCCACTGTGGCCGGAGAAGAATGGGAGACTGCAGCACAGATGGTTCGAGATTCCCCCTGTGCAGAGGCGGGAACTTGACACCTAACACCCTATCTCACGAAATGTCAAGAAAAAACAGTTAGCCACCAGCATGAAACCTTTGATTGAAGAGGTTGCGGGCCTGAGGTCCGATGTTAAACACATCGACCATAGAGTGGAAACACTGGAAAGCACACAGTCTGACATGATTGAAGCCTCTAATTTGATGAGAGAATGCCTATTGGCTCACCAAAAGCACATAAATTCAGTCTCTCTGGCCATAGAAGATCAAGAGAACAGAAGTAGGAGGAAAAATATCAGACTCAGGGGTATACCAGAGTCCATTGCCCAGAATCACTTAATAAAGTCTGCAAAGATATTTTCTCCACCATCTTGAGCCAAGACCGAGAGGACGCTATTATAATTGAAAGAGTCCATAGAGCGCTCAGACCGAAACCTAAAATCTCTGATCCACCCAGGGATGTCATCTGTGGTCTTCTAAATTACCTTGACACTGCAGCAATTTTGGCAGGAGCCAGAGAGAAATCCCCATTGATGTATGGGGACACAAATTTTCAAATTTTTCAGGATATTTCACCCTCTACTCTATCTAAGAGGAAAATTTTGAAACCGCTGACAGATGTACTGATAGCTAATGGACTGCGATTCAAATGGCTCTTTCCATTTGGTATCGGGATCACTAAAGATGGACGTCAAGTCACCATTCGAACCCCGAAAGATTTGGAAAACTCTTGGGACTTATTGGATATTAATCTAATTAAAGTTCCTTCCTGGATGCCTTTGGATCTTGGACTGGACATTCCGAAACTAGACAGGCAACAGGAATGGTCCACAAAGAAGAAATTCACCTCACCAAAGGTCAAGAAGAACTCCTTCAAAAGACATCTAGCATGAACTGCTCTAGGGTCTTTCTTTTTCTCTCTATTTCGTTGGACCTGAACTCGCCCTTGAGTTTTACTGCTGGACGAGGAACCATCGTTGTTCCTTGGATTTGAACAGGGTTCCAGTTACCTCTCATCCTCATCAATACCCCTTTTATATTTTATATTTACATTGTTTATTGACATTGATTGTTAATATTTGTACTGTTCACCAATGTGGATGTTGTTTGTGGGTGTTGGAGGAAGAGGTCAATTTTTGGTTGAGCTCAATTTCTCGTGAGAGCATTTCAGGCTGTTTATACTGTTTTATCTTCTTCGATTGCTGATTGGGTCAATTTATGTCTCATCTTTAATGTTGGGGTCTTTAATCCCCCTTACCAAAGATGAGAATGCTTATGTATATAGTTTCATGCTAATTATTGTGTTATTCTACCCCAGGTGTACACTTCTGGCGTTAAGACCTCCTACTCCTGTTACCAATGGCTAAAAAGAATCAGAGAGACTCGGTCACAATGGCCTCATTCAAAGTAAAAGGTATTAACATTCCTGCAAAGAGTAGTCAAATACTCACATTGCTTCAGAAAAGTGGTGCACAGATTCTTCTCCTCCAGGAAACACATTTCAAAGTAGACAGAGCCCCTAAAACCTCATTTTCTCACTACCCTACATGGTTCAATAGCTGCTCTCCCTCAGCAACAAAGGGAGTTAGCATCGCTTTCAAAAAAGGGCTTCCTTTCACTTTAAAAGACTCTCTAGCAGATGCAGAGGGTAGATATATCTTTGTGAAAGGTTTTCTAGTCAATACCATGATCACATTCGGGAATCTATATGCCAATAACAAGGAACAAGCGGGTTGGTTATCTACAACCCTAGATACACTGGCCTTGTTCAAGGAGGATCTTTTGGTTCAAGGCGGAGACCTTAACTTTACGCTAAACCCACATCTTGATACTTCAAATGGCAAGTCCTCTATACCACTAAACGAGAGGAAAAATATTTCGCACAACCTAAGTTCATTAAATCTGATTGATCCATGGAGACTTCTGCACCCCACTACAAAAGACTTTACTTTTTATTCAACACCACATAACTCATAGCAAAGACTAGATTATTTAGTGTTGAAATCTTCATCTGTTTCACTAATTAAAGACACATCAATAGGTTCTATCCCAATATCAGACCACGCTCCTATCTTTCTAAAATTACGTATTACCTCTCTTCCACGAACCGTCCCGACATGGAGATTAAACGACTCCCTGTTAGACAATAAGAACCATGTATCCCAATTAAAGTCTCTATCACTAGATTTTTTAGAGAAAATATATTGGAGAACGGCACTACTCCCATTATTTGGGAAACCCACGAGGCAGTCCTTAGGGGTGAACTAATAACATAGAGCGCCTACATTAAACGAGAGAGAGATAGGGAAATCTCTTCTCTCTTACATCAAATTGGTCTGATGGAAAGCCGAACTGAAGAAATATGACACCCGCACTGCCGTAATTAGTTAGACCCTTGTGACTCAGGGGTATATGTAATGTACCGTATATGCCTTTTGTCAAAAGAAAACATCAATCGCCATGAGCATTCCACCTGGGTGCTGCTTCAGAGAAAAAACAGTTCATATTAGAAGTATCCAAAAGGAAAAAAGTGAGAGCGCACTCACCGGTGGTGAACTTCAGCGATTTATTTACACATAGTTACGTGATGCAGGGAGGGTGGTGAACACACGCAGGACGACAGCTGTTTCGTGCTATACAGCACTTCGACAGGACCTGTCGAAGTGCTGTATAGCACGAAACAGCTGTCGTCCTGCGTGTGTTCACCACCCTCCCTGCATCACGTAACTATGTGTAAATAAATCGCTGAAGTTCACCACCGGTGAGTGCGCTCTCACTTTTTTCCTTTTGGATACTTCTATCTGGTCTGATGGAAAGGCTTCATAAAAATGATAGATCTGAATGTTCACTAGCTGACCTTTGTGCTCTGCATGGCCGACTTAAAGATGTACTAAACATTTCTACTGGCAAAATGCTTGCACGATGTAGACAAAAAGTCTTTATGCACGGCAACAAAGGTAGTAAACTTACATCCAGGTTACTTAAAAAACAAAAAGAAAAATATTTCATAAAACAGATTTGCTTAAATGTTAGAACTAATGAATCAAAGGACATAGCTCAAGCCTTTCAAAATTACTACCACTCGCCGGATAATTTAGACACACCCGTTTCCATGACAGACCCCCTCCAGGCTTAACAGAACATACATAACTTCCTTACACTACTCTCTTTATCAGGGATTTCCTCTCTGGGCCAAGCCTTACTCTTTAAAGAAGTCACGACCCAAGAATTGACAGATATATTAGCGACTATCCCAAACGGGAAATCCCCAGGTCCAGATGGCTTTCCCATATTCTACTACAAAAAATTTGCAGATGTTTTAATCCCATGCATAGTTGAACTCTTTAACTCCTTTCTAAGAGGCACGACACCCCCCCAGACCTTAGAAGCTTATATTACAATAATCCCTAAGGAGGGGAGAGATGACACCCTGTGCAGCAGTTACCGCCCTATATCATTGCTTAACACAGACGTTAAATTATGGGCCAAGCTCTTGGCAACTAGAATCAATTTGGTTTTGGTGCACCTGATCCTCCCTGACCAAGCTGGGTTCCTAAGAAGCAGAGAAGGTAAAGACAATTCCACCAGGATTCTGCAGGCCATCTCCTATGCAAAACATACGCATCAGCAACTCGCGATTCTCTCTACTGATGCAGAGAAGGCTTTTGATTGTATAAGTTGGCACTATTTGGTCTGTGTCTTGCAGAAATTTGCCTTCCCCGCTCCATTTATTGAAGCTATAATGTCCTTGTATGCTCAACCCACAGCTAAAGTCAGAGTTAATGGAATCCTATCAGAATCCTTTAAGATAAGCAATGGTACTAGGCAGGGTTGCCCTCTCTCCCCCTCCTTATTTATTCAGGTCATGGAGACACTTATACAACATATTAGGCAAGACAGGGAAATCAGAGGAGTTAGAATAAACCAATTAGAAGTAAAAGCAGCGGCCTTTGCAGACAATCTCTTACTTTTGACTTCCAACCCGAAAACCGCTTTCCCAAAGCTGTTACAAACCTTCATGTTATTTGGGGACCTTTCTAATTTTAAAATCAACATTGATAAGTCCGAAGCCCTTAATATTTCAGGAAATGCGTCGGATATTCACTTCCTGACATTGCCCTTTAAATGGCAAAAGACAAAATCAAATATCTTGGCATCTTTATCTCCAAAGACCCAAACTCCCTTTTTCCCTATCCTGGAGAACATTAGAAGCCTTCTCACCTCATTTGACTTAGCCTGTCTAGGATAGTGTTATGAAAGGCAATTCAGTACCACAATGGACATAGCGGTCAGAGCACATACCGTGATCTGACAATTACTCAAAATCATAGAACGAGCTCTGAGACGTGGGAACTCTGCAGACCGCAATCCCTAATCCTCTCCAAACAACACTAGAGGCAGCCGTGGATTGCGCCTAACTCTGCCTATGCAACTCGGCACAGCCTGAGAAACTAACTAGCCTGAAAATAGAAAATAAGCCTACCTTGCCTCAGAGAAATACCCCAAAGGAAAAGGCAGCCCCCCACATATAATGACTGTGAGTAAGATGAAAAGACAAACGTAGGGATGAAATAGATTCAGCAAAGTGAGGCCCGACAGAGCGAGGATAGGAAAGATAACTTTGCGGTCTACACAAAACCCTAAAGAATACCACGCAAAGGGGGCAAAAAGACCCTCCGTACCGAACTAACGGCACGGAGGTACACCCTTTGCGTCCCAGAGCTTCCAGCAAAACAATTAGACAAGCTGGACAGAAAAAATAGCAAACAAATAGCAAAAAAGAACTTAGCTATGCAGAGCAGCAGGCCACAGGAATGATCCAGGGAAAAACAAGTCCAACACTGGAACATTGACAGGAAGCCAGGATCAAAGCATTAGGTGGAGTTAAGCAGAGCAGTACCTAACGGCCTCACCACATCACCTGAGGTAGGAAACTCAGAAGCCGCAATAACACTTTCCTCCACCAACAGAAGCTCACAGAGAGAATCAGCCGAAGTACCACTTGTGACCACAGGAGGGAGCTCTGCCACAGAATTCACAACAGTACCCCCCCTTGAGGAGGGGTCACGGAACCCTCACCAGAGCCCCCAGGCCGACCAGGATGAGCCACATGAAAGGCACGAACAAGATCGGGAGCATGGACATCAGAGGCAAAGACCCAGGAATTATCTTCCTGAGCATAACCCTTCCACTTAACCAGATACTGGAGTTTCCGTCTTGAAACACGAGAATCCAAAATCTTCTCCACAATATACTCCAACTCCCCCTCCACCAAAACCGGGGCAGGAGGGTCAACAGATGGAACCATAGGTGCCACGTATCTCCGCAACAATGACCTATGGAATACATTATGTATGGAAAAGGAATCTGGAAGGGTCAGACGAAAAGACACAGGATTAAGAACCTCAGAAATCCTACACGGACCAATGAAACGAGGTTTAAACTTAGGAGAGGAAACCTTCATAGGAATATGACGAGAAGATAACCAAACCAGATCCCCAACACGAAGTCGGGGACCCACACAGCGTCTGCGATTAGCAAAACGTTGAGCCCTCTCCTGGGACAAGGTCAAATTGTCCACTACATGAGTCCAAATCTGCTGCAACCTGTCCACCACAGTATCCACACCAGGACAGTCCGAAGACTCAACCTGTCCTGAAGAGAGACGAGGATGGAACCCAGAGTTGCAGAAAAATGGCGAAACCAAAGTAGCAGAGCTGGCCCGGTTATTAAGGGCGAACTCAGCCAAAGGCAAAAAGGACACCCAGTCATCCTGATCAGCAGAAACAAAACATCTCAGATATGTTTCCAAGGTCTGATTGGTTCGTTCGGTCTGGCCATTAGTCTGAGGATGGAAAGCCGAGGAAAAAGACAAGTCAATGCCCATCCTACCACAAAAGGCTCGCCAAAACCTCGAAACAAACTGGGAACCTCTGTCAGAAACGATATTCTCTGGAATACCATGTAAACGAACCACATGCTGGAAGAACAATGGCACCAAATCAGAGGAGGAAGGCAATTTAGACAAGGGTACCAGATGGACCATCTTAGAAAAGCGATCACAGACCACCCAAATGACTGACATCTTTTGAGAAACGGGAAGATCTGAAATAAAATCCATAGAGATATGTGTCCAAGGTCTCTTCGGGACCGGCAAGGGCAAAAGCAACTCACTGGCACGAGAACAGCAGGGCTTAGCCCGAGCACAAATCCCACAGGACTGCACAAAAGTACGCACATCCCGCGACAGAGATGGCCACCAAAAGGATCTAGCCTTTAACTCTCTGGTACCAAAGATTCCAGGATGACCAGCCAACACCGAACAATGAACCTCAGAGATAACTTTATTCGTCCACCTATCAGGGACAAACAGTTTCTCCGCTGGACAAAGATCAGGTTTATTAGCCTGAAATTTTTGCAGCACCCGCCGCAAATCAGGGGAGATGGCAGACACAATTACTCCCTCCTTGAGGATACCCGCCGGCTCAGACAAACCCGGAGAGTCGGGCACAAAACTCCTAGACAGAGCATCCGCCTTCACATTTTTAGAGCCCGGAAGGTACGACATCACAAAGTCAAAACGGGCAAAAAACAGCGACCAACGAGCCTGTCTAGGATTCAACCGCTTGGCAGACTCGAGATAAGTCAAGTTCTTATGATCAGTCAATACCACCACGTGATGCTTAGCTCCTTCAAGCCAATGACGCCACTCCTCGAATGCCCACTTCATGGCCAGCAACTCTCGATTGCCCACATCATAATTTTGCTCAGCAGGCGAAAACTTCCTGGAAAAAAAGGCGCATGGTTTCATCACTGAGCAATCAGAACCTCTCTGCGACAAAACAGCCCTTGCTCCAATCTCAGAAGCATCAACCTCGACCTGGAACGGAAGAGAAACATCTGGTTGACACAACACAGGGGCAGAAGAAAAACGACGCTTCAACTCTTGAAAGGCTTCCACAGCAGCAGAAGACCAATTGACCACATCAGCACCCTTCTTGATCAAATCGGTCAATGGTTTAGCAATACTAGAAAAATTGCAGATGAAGCGACAATAAAAATTAGCAAAGCCCAGGAACTTTTGCAGACTTTTCAGAGACGTCGGCTGAGTCCAATCATGGATGGCTTGGACCTTAACAGGATCCATCTCGATAGTAGAAGGGGAAAAGATGAACCCCAAAAATGAAACCTTCTGCACACCAAAGAGACACTTTGATCCCTTCACAAACAAAGAATTAGCACGCAGGACCTGAAAAACCGTTCTGACCTGCTTCACATGAGACTCCCAATCATCCGAGAAGATCAAAATGTCATCCAAGTACACAATCAGGAATTTATCCAGGTACTCTCGGAAGATGTCATGCATAATGGACTGAAACACTGATGGAGCATTGGCAAGTCCGAATGGCATCACTAGATACTCAAAATGACCCTCGGGCGTATTAAATGCAGTTTTCCATTCATCGCCTTGCTTAATTCGCACCAGATTATACGCACCACGAAGATCTATCTTGGTGAACCAACTAGCCCCCTTAATCCGAGCAAACAGATCAGATAGCAATGGCAAGGGGTACTGAAATTTAACCGTGATCTTATTAAGAAGGCGGTAATCTATACAAGGTCTCAGCGAACCATCCTTCTTGGCCACAAAAAAGAACCCTGCTCCCAATGGCGACGATGACGGGCGAATATGCCCCTTCTCCAGGGATTCCTTCACATAACTGCGCATAGCGGTGTGCTCAGGCACGGATAAATTAAACAGTCGACCTTTTGGGAATTTACTACCAGGAATCAAATTGATAGCACAATCACAATCCCTATGCGGAGGTAGGGTATCGGACTTGGGCTCATCAAATACATCCCGGTAATCAGACAAGAACTCTGGAACCTCAGAAGGGGTGGATGACGAAATTGACAGAAATGGAACATCACCATGTACCCCCTGACAACCCCAGCTGGACACATGGATTTCCAATCTAATACTGGATTATGGACTTGTAGCCATGGCAACCCCAACACGACCACATCATGCAGATTATGCAACACTAGAAAGCGAATATCCTCCTGATGTGCAGGAGCCATGCACATGGTCAGCTGGGTCCAGTACTGAGGCTTATTCTTGGCCAAAGGTGTAGCATCAATTCCTCTCAATGGAATAGGACACTGCAAGGGCTCCAAAAAAAACCCACAACGCTTATCATACTCCAAGTTCATCAAATTCAGGGCAGCGCCTGAATCCACAAATGCCATGACAGAATACGATGACAAAGAGCAGATCAAGGTAACGGACAGAAGAAATTTTGACTGTACCGTACCAATGGTGGCAGACCTAGCGAACCGCTTAGAGCGCTTAGGACAATCAGAGATGGCATGAGTGGAATCACCACAGTAGAAACACAGACCATTCAGACGTCTGTGTTCTTGCCGTTCAACTCTGGTCAAAGTCCTATCGCACTGCATAGGCTTAGGTTTAACCTCAGGTAATACCGCCAAATGGTGCACAGATTTACGCTCACGCAAGCGTCGACCGATCTGAATGGCCAAAGACATAGATTCATTCAGACCTGCAGGCATAGGAAATCCCACCATGACATCCTTAAGGGCTTCAGAGAGACCCTTTCTGAAAATCGCTGCGAGCGCAGCTTCATTCCATTGAGTGAGTACGGACCACTTTCTAAATTTCTGACAATATACCTCTATCTCATCCTAACCCTGACACAAAGCCAGCAAATTTTTCTCTGCCTGATCCACTGAATTAGGCTCATCGTACAGCAATCCGAGCGCCAGGAAAAACGCATCAATATTACTTAATGCAGGATCTCCTGGCGCAAGGGAAAATGCCCAGTCTTGAGAGTCGCCACGCAAAAAAGAAATAATAATTCTCACTTGTTGAGCTGGGTCACCAGAGGAGTGAGGTTTCAAGGCCAGAAACATATAATTACATAGTTACATAGTTATTAAGGTTGAAGGAAGACTATATGTCCATCTAGTTCAACCCATAGCCTAACCTAACATGCCCTAACATGTTGATCCAGAGGAAGGCAAAAAAACCCCATGTGGCAAAGAGTAAGCTCCACATTGGGGAAAAAAATTCCTTCCCGACTCCACATACGGCAATCAGACTAGTTCCCTGGATCAACGCCCTATCAAGGAATCTAGTGTATATACCCTGTAACATTATACTTTTCCAGAAAGGTATCCAGTCCCCTCTTAAATTTAAGTAATGAATCACTCATTACAACATCATACGGCAGAGAGTTCCATAGTCTCACTGCTCTTACAGTAAAGAATCCGCGTCTGTTATTATGCTTAAACCTTTTTTCCTCCAAACGCAGAGGATGCCCCCTTGTCCCTGTTTCAGGTCTATGATTAAAAAGATCATCAGAAAGGTCTTTGTACTGTCCCCTCATATATTTATACATTAAAATAAGATCACCCCTTAGTCTTCGTTTTTCCAAACTAAATAGCCCCAAGTGTAATAACCTATCTTGGTATTGCAGACCCCCCAGTCCTCTAATAACCTTGGTCGCTCTTCTCAGCACCCGCTCCAGTTCAGCTATGTCTTTCTTAAACACCGGAGACCAGAACTGTGCACAGTATTCTAAGTGTGGTCGAACTAGTGACTTGTATAAAGGTAAAATTATATTCTCCTCATGAGCATCTATGCCTCTTTTAATGCATCCCATTATTTTATTTGCCTTTGTAGCAGCTGCCTGACACTGGCCCCTGAATATGAGTTTGTCATCCACCCATACACCCAGGTCTTTTTCATTGACGGTTTTGCCCAGAGTTTTAGAATTAAGCACATAATTATACATCTTATTACTTCTACCCAAGTGCATGACCTTACATTTATCCCCATTAAAGCTCATTTGCCATTTATCAGCCCAAGCTTCTAGTTTACATAAATCATCCTGTAATATAGAATTGTCCTCCTCGGTATTGATTACCCTGCAGAGTTTAGTGTCATCTGCAAATATTGAAATTCTACTCTGAATGCCCCCTACAAGGTCATTAATAAATATGTTAAAAAGAAGAGGGCCCAATACTGACCCCTGTGGTACCGCACTGCTAACCGCTACCCAGTCCGAGTGTGCTCCATTAATAACCACCCTTTGTTTCCTATCCCTGAGCCAGCTCTCAACCCACTTGCACATATTTTCCCCTATCCCCATTATTCTCATTTTATGTATCAACCTTTTGTGTGGCACCGTATCAAAAGCTTTTGAAAAGTCCATATACACTACATCCACTGGGTTCCCTTGGTCCAATCCGGAACTTACCTCTTCATAGAAACTGATCAAATTAGTCTGACATGAACGGTCCCTAGTAAACCCGTGCTGATACTGGGTCATGAGGTTATTCCTCTTCAGATACTCCAGTATAGCGTCCCTTAGAATGCCCTCCAGGATTTTACCCACAGTAGAGGTTAAGCTTACTGGCCTATAATTTCCGAGTTCAGTTTTTGTTCCCTTTTTGAATATTGGCACCACATTTGCTATACGCCAGTCCTGTGGCACAGACCCTGTTATTATGGAGTCTTTAAAGATTAAAAATAATGGTCTATCAATGACTGTACTTAATTCCTGCAGTACTCGAGGGTGTATCCCATCCGGGCCCGGAGATTTGTCAATTTTAGGGATTTGTAGACGCCGCCGCACTTCCTGCTGGGTTAAGCAGGTGACATTTAATTGGGAATTTTTATCACTAGTCATTTTGTCTGCCATGGGATTTTCTTGTGTAAATACTGATGAAAAAAAGTCATTTAGCATATTGGCCTTTTCCTCATCCTCATCCACCATCTCACCCAGACTATTTTTAAGGGGGCCAACACTATCATTTTTTAGTTTCTTACTATTTATGTAGTTAAAGAATATTTTAGGATTATTTTTACTCTCTCTGGCAATGAGTCTCTCTGTCTCAATCTTTGCTGCCTTGATTTGCTTTTTACAGAATTTATTTAATTTTCTGTATTTATTTAATGCCTCCTCACTACCTACTTCCTTTAATTCTCTAAATGCTTTCTTTTTGTCACTTATTGCGCCCCTTACAGCTCTATTTAGCCATATTGGTTTCCTCCTATTTCTAGTATGTTTATTCCCATACGGTATATACTGTGCACAGGTCCTAGCCAGGATGCTAATAAACGTCTCCCATTTTCTTTGTGTATTTTTGTGTCTCAGGACATCGTCCCAGTTAATTGCACCAAGATCCTCTCTCATCCGTTGGAAATTTGCCCTCCTGAAGTTTAGTGTCCTTGTAACCCCTCTACTACACATCTTTTTAAAGGATACATGAAAACTTATTATTTTGTGATCGCTATTTCCCAAGTGACCCCCAACCCTTATATTTGATATGCGGTCTGGCCTGTTGGTTAATATTAGGTCTAGCAGTGCCCCCTTTCTTGTTGGGTCCTGAACCAGTTGTGAAAGGTAATTGTCTCTCATAGTTGTCACTAACCGATTAGCTTTGCTGGAACTGCAGGTTTCTGTTCCACAATCTATTTCAGGGTAGTTGAAGTCCCCCATAATAATGACTTCTCCTTGAGTCGCAGCTTCATCTATTTGCTTTACGAGGATATTCTCCATTGCTTCCATTATTTTTGGAGATTTATAACAAACCCCTATCAGTAATTTATTATTTTTTCCCCCTCCCCTTATCTCCACCCACAGGGATTCTACATTTTCATTAAATTCACCTATATTATCGCGCAGGATGGGTTTTAAGGACGATTTTACATATAGACACACCCCTCCCCCTCGCTTATCTGTACGGTCATTTCTGAACAGGCTATAGCCCTGCAAGTTAACAGCCCAGTCATGGCTCTCATCCAGCCACGTTTCAGATATCCCCACCATGTCATAATTATGCTCCAACAACATTAGTTCTAATTCGTCCATTTTGTTGGCGAGGCTTCTGGCATTAGTATACATGCACTTTATGTTCCTCTCTGTACTTCTATTTCTTAAATTATTAACTGTTCTGACCCCACCCCCCATGCCACCGCCACCCCCAACTTCCTTATTTGTGCCCAGGTCTCTGTCTGCACTATCTTCCCCTCCTATAAAATGAATACCTCCCCCCAATTCCTAGTTTAAACACTCCTCCAACCTTCTAGCCATTCTCTCCCCCAGCACAGCTGCACCCTCCCCATTGAGGTGCAGTCCATCCCTAGCGTAGAGCCTGTAGCCAACTGAGAAGTCGGCCCAGTTCTGCAGGAACCCAAACCCCTCCTTCCTACACCAATTCTTGAGCCACTTATTAACCTCCCTAATCTCCCGTTGCCTCTCTGGCGTGGCACGTGGTACCGGCAGTATTTCGGAAAATACCACGTTGGAGGTCCTTGCTTTCAGCTTGCAGCCTAATTCCCTGAAATCATCTTTAAGGACCTTCCACCTACCTCTAACTTTGTCATTAGTGCCAATGTGCACCATGACCGCTGGGTCCTCACCAGCCCCTCCCAATAATCTGTCCACCCGATCAGCGATGTGTCGGACTCGAGCGCCAGGTAGGCAGCACACCGTTCGACGATCCCTGTCTTTGTGACAGATTGCCCTATCTGTTCCCCTAATAATTGAGTCGCCCACTACCAGCACCTGTCTGGCCTGCCCTGCTCTCCTATTTCCCTCCTTACTGGAGCAGTCACTCCTCCGGCTTTCAGAGGACATGCCTGGCTGCAGCAGTGCTACCCCTGTACTGGCACCCCCCTCATCTGCCAACTTAGCAAACTTATTGGGGTGTGCCAGGTCAGGACTAGCCTCCCTAGCACTCTTCCCTCTACCCCGCTTCCTAACTGTCACCCAGCTTCCTACTTCACCATCCTGCAGCTCCATCCTACCATCCCCCCCCTCATCTGTCCCATTGAGCGTCTGCTCCGTGAGCAGAAGACTCCTCTCCATATTGTCTATGGATCTCAGTGTTGCCAGCTGCACATTTAGAGTCAGAATCTGGGTTTCCAAATGCACAACGTGCTCACATCTCGCACAGCAGTATGCACCCTCGATCGGCTGCTCAAGGACTGCATACATGTGGCAAGACGTGCACTGGATGGCATTAACAAGAGTGGAGCACATTTCCTAATGGGGATTGCACCAGACAGAACAGTTCAATAAAAAAAATAAAAATTAAATACAAAGTATTAATAAAAATCAGACAGCAATTCAGTAATTCCTCCCTTGGAAACTCCCTGAATCCAAAGTCACTGAATCACAAGTCACACTTACCGCCGTCCACACTTACGCTCAGGCCACACTCAGCTCGCTCACACTCGCTATGCTGAAGATTTAAAGATTTTTTTTTTCTCTCCCTTAACAGCAATCCACCTTGCTGTCCAAATGCACTTCCAAAAAGGACTGGAGCCCCAAACAGCTGCCCCTTATAAACCCTTAATTATGAGCCCCCACCCTAAGTTAACCCCTTATGAATATAGCTACCCCCAATTCAGCAACTCACACCAATTCACACAGGTATTTGTTAAAGGCTTTCCAAATACCTCTTCACTGAATCACAAGTCACACTTACCGCCGTCCACACTTACGCTCAGGCTACACTCAGCTCGCTCACACTCGCTATGCTGAAGATTTAAAGATTTTTTTTTTTTTCTCTCCCTTAACAGCAATCCACCTTGCTGTCCAAATGCACTTCCAAAAAGGAAACAGTTTGCAATTATTTTTGAAATTCACAAACTTGACTCTATCACCATAAAACAAATCAGGAATAGGAATTCTTGGTTCAAACATAGGCTTCTGAACCACCAAATCTTGAATGTTTTGTACATTTATAACGAGATTATCCATTGAAGAGCACAGACCCTGAATGTCCATGTCCACACCTGTGTCCTGAACCACCCAAATGTCTAGGGGAAAAAAAAGGCAAAACACAGTGCAAAGAAAAATAAATGGTCTCAGAACTTCTTTTTTCCCTCTATTGAGAATCATTAGTACTTTGGGCTTCCTGTACTGTTATGAAAGGCAATTCAGTACCACAATGGACATAGCGGTCAGAGCACATACCGTGATCTGACAATAACTCAAAATCATAGAACGAGCTCTGAGACGTGGGAACTCTGCAGACCGCAATCCCTAATCCTTTCCAAACAACACTAGAGGCAGCCGTGGATTGCGCCTAACTCTGCCTATGCAACTCGGCACAGCCTGAGAAACTAACTAGCCTGAAGATAGAAAATAAGCCTACCTTGCCTCAGAGAAATACCCCAAAGGAAAAGGCAGCCCCCCACATATAATGACTGTGAGTAAGATGAAAAGACAAACGTAGGGATGAAATAGATTCAGCAAAGTGAGGCCCGACTTTTTTAACAGAGCGAGGATAGGAAAGATAACTTTGCGGTCTACACAAAACCCTAAAGAATACCACGCAAAGGGGGCAAAAAGACCCTCCGTACTGAAGTACACCCTTTGCGTCCCAGAGCTTCCAGCAAAACAATTAGACAAGCTGGACAGAAAAAATAGCAAACAAATAGCAAAGAAGAACTTAGCTATGCAGAGCAGCAGGCCACAGGAATGATCCAGGGAAAAACAAGTCCAACACTGGAACATTGACAGGAAGCCAGGATCAAAGCATTAGGTGGAGTTAAGTAGAACAGTACCTAACGACCTCACCACATCACCTGGGGTAGGAAACTCAGAAGCCGCAATACCACTTTCCTCCACCAACAGAAGCTCACAGAGAGAATCAGCCAAAGTACCACTTGTGACCACAGGAGGGAGCTCTGCCACAGAATTCACAACAGGATAGGTAGAGTGAACATTTTTAAGTCATGTATCCTACCCAAAATCCTCCATGTCATGAACATGGTTCCCATCTCACTTCCGAAATCTTTCTTTAACACACTAAATAAAATTATCTCAAAATTCATCTGGAAAGCTAAAAAAGCTAGATTACCCTTTAAGAGTGGGTGGTATGTAAATATTATCTCCACACCAGGGTGTGGTCTGGGCTTAAAAGCTGGACTCTAGAGGCCATCTGGGTTCAGCAAGGCTGGATAGAGGATCTCCAGTGGTTTGTGTCCTGAGGAGGAAAGACTGAACCTATGTTGCTCCAGAGCGAACAGCTCCCGCAAGTGTATGGACTGTGTTACAGATTTTGTTTTCTTTTTGCAGTTTTTCCTGCTTTGCCTGAAGGGCCCTGCTTATTTTTCCCCTCGTGTTGGTTTATGATGCTATACAATAAGCCAACAGAAGATTTAAAGAAACAATGTTCCTGTTTTCTAACTCCAGGTACTGCTAAGTGAGTTGAACTGCCACATATGGCATTAAAAGAGTTAAATTTTGGTCTCATCTGACCAGACAACAATTTCCCAGTATTTCAAAAGCTGACCTAAATGTTATTGAGAAAACTATAAATGCACTTGAATGTGCTTTTAATTCACCAATAGAGTCTTGCGTGGTGAGCATGTCTGAAATCTTTTTAGAGAGCACCTGGTCATGGCCAGTTTAGGTGAAATTATGTTCATTTCACTACCGTATTATAGCACCAACAGTGTTCACTGAAACATTCATAAGTTTAGACATTTTTCTGTAACCAATGCCTACAGTATATTTTGCAACAATAAGGTTATGAAGGTCTTGACACAGCTTACTGGTTTTACCAATCTTGAGATGCTACTTGTGTGGCACCTTGTTTAATGAGTCACCTTTTTATAGGCCATCACTTGAACCAGCTGATATTATTATTATTATTTTCAGTAAATTGCAGGATTGCTTTCTAATTACAGATAGACTTCAGCTGGTGTCATGACTTTCCATGGCCTTTTGTACCTCTCTTTTTTAATGTGTTCAATTCTTTTTCCTGAGTGATTTCTTATAATTACACATAACTTAATTTATGGACATCTATGGTTTGGATTCTTTATCTGTGTGGTTTGGATAGGTTGTTACTGACATCTAGTGAGTAGGGTTGAGCGACTTTTACTTTTATAGGATCGGGTCGGGTTTCACGAAACCCGACTTTTTCAAAAGTCGGGTTGAGTGAAATTGGCCGATCCTATAAAAAGTCGGGGTTGGCCGAAACACGAAACCCAATGCAGTCCATTGGGTTTCCAATGGTTCCCAGGGTCTGAAGGAGAGGAAACTCTCCTTCAGGCCCTGGGATCCATATTTAAGTGTAAAATAAAGAATTAAAATAAAAAATATTGCTATACTCACCCTCGGACGCGCCCTGGTACTAACCGGCAGCCTTACTTCCTTAGAATCAGCGTGTGAAGGGCCTTAGATGACGTCGCGGCTTGTGATTGGTCGCGCGACCGCCCATGTGACCGCTCGCGCGACCAATCACAAGCCGTGACGTCACCGAAGGTCCTTCAAGCGCTGATTCTTAGGAAGGAAGGCTGCCGGAAAGAAGCAGGGCGTGTCCGAGGGTGAGTATATTCCTATTAGGTATATGGGCGGTCGCGTGACCAATCACAAGCTGCGACATCATCTAAGGCCCTTCACGCGCTGATTCTAAGGAAGGAAGGCTGCCGGTTAGTACCAGGGTGCGTCAGAGGGTGAGTATAGCAATATTTTTTATTTTAATTCTTTATTTTACACTTAAATATGGATTCCGATACCGATTCCCAATATTGCAAACATATCGGAACTCGGGATCGGAATTCCGATACCAGATTCAGAAGATCGCCGACCTCATGGCCGACCCCACACAGGGGTCGGGTTGGGTTTCATGAAACCCGACTTTGCCAAAATTCGGCGACTTCTGAAAATGGCCGACCCATTTCGCTCAACCCTACTAGTGAGTATTTAATGTCAATAGCACCTTTAGAAATAAATTATTTTGAAAATTTTATGACGTGTTCAGTTCTTATTTTACCCACTGTATAATGATCATTCATCAGCAATTAAAAAGACAAATGAAAACAGATAAATGTTCCAATATTAAAGGCAGTGTAGACCTGCAGATAAAGTGGTTACCTGAAAGATGCCAGTGAGGGCATTGCATAACAAGTTCAGGTAATGAGTGGGTACTGTATTACTAATATAGGAAAGAAAAGCCAGCTCACCATGTTAGACTGGTTACATCTAGAGTTTGTAGTAATGTCATAAAATTGCAGAAGAAAATCCAGCTCCAAGGATATAAAATCTTCATGTTATTAATAAGATTTTAAAACTATTTTTACATTAAAGTCTTAGTTCATCAATTAAAACACCAATGCATTTCTGGTGCACGTAGCACCTTTACTCATAGTGCATAAAAAATGTTGGGAGTGCACTTAAATGATTTTCTGTATTGGTGAGCACACTGAAGGAATAATACAAGTGGACAAGAACATTTGGAAAAAGTTATTAGAAATAAAGATGAAGATTTTGTATCCATGGAGCAAGATCTTCTTCTACAATTACATGATTGTATTACTACACAGATTGATCCGATTGGTCCTTTAGTGACGACAGCTTTTGATTGTACAATTCAGAACTTTCAGAGCTACAATTAATGTATTGTTCTTTGTCATGTCTTGATCTTTATTATTTATTATACAAAGAATTAATGGACGTCGTTCTAAAGTCCCGCATACCTTATTTTGCCTCCAATAGATATATAGCACTGCATCTTTTACAGAGAAATCACTTTTACAGTAATAGACTTGTTCATATGTTCACATGTTGCATCTCTTAGGCTACGTTCACACTAGCGTTCGGCTAGTGTGCGTCGCGCTAGCGTCGGGCGACGCAGCGGCGACGCACGCGTCATGCGCCCCTATTTTTAACATGGGGGACGCATGCGTTTTTGCTTGTTGCGTTTTCTGACACGTGCGTCTTTTTTGACGCTAGCGTCGGACCAAGAAAATGCAACAAGTTGCATTTTTCTTGCGTCCGATTTTCGTCAAAAAACGACGCACGCGTCGAAAAACGCAGCGTTTTTGCGTGCGTTTGCACGCGTTTTTCGGTGCATTGTGCTTCGCGTCGCCGACGCAGCGGCGCACAACGCTAGTGTGAACGTAGCCTTAGCAGTAAAGAAGCTGCTTACAAAAACGGTTTAACTGTATGTTTGCTTCATTCTTGTGGTCTTTTGGTACATTTTTGCTGTGTTTTTTCTGCATTTTGTATACAGATTACATTAGACATTTCCAATTCATTTTAGAAAAAAAAAAACAATTGTGCATGAGATTTCTGAAATCTCATAGTTTTGGCTTTTACTCTAAAAAGTAGCTTTTAATTTGCATAAAAAATACAGTAAAACCACAAAGTGTGAACATAGCCTTAGTGTTTAAAGTAACATGATAATTATTTAGAGCGCCCTATTAAAGTAAAAGTAATGCAATATTCTCTGACATATTCTAATCAATTTGCCAATTATTATTATATCATCCTAAAAACAAATGAATAAACCAACAAAACTGCTAATACTCTACTTTGCATGCAAATACTTATGTGTCCAACTGAGTTTTAGCCCATACTTTTACACATCTTCTCATTAAAAAAAAAAAGTATAGCTGATCATAAAGACACATGCAGGAAAAGAACGCTTTTGATTTCCTGTGAAGCAGTAGGACTGTGAAACTATGATTACAAAGGTTGGACTGGCGGTCAAAGAGACATGGTAATTATAATGTGAGAAATGAAATGAAGGGAGAAAGGAAGACAATGATGTACAAAAGACAGGGTAAATCGCACAGTAATAATAAAATAACACTTCAATAAATAAAATACTTTACATACTATATATTATAATCCATGCAAATATTAAAATAATTGCAATAAAACAGTACCGCAATTCTTGAAGAAGAGAAGGAAAAACTCACCTACTGTCATTTGACCTGTTAGTTGACCATTCGGGTTCCTTGCATTTACTGTTACATTCCTGTCTGATTGTAACACCAGTGCACTGTCCTGCAACAATGAAGTATAATTTTGGAAGATGCTATGCTTAAATAGAATCATATTAATAGGTACATAGAAGTAAAGCCCACTGAAAGGCTACAATCAAACATGCATTGTACATATCTGTGTGCTGTCCAATTTTGCGTGCCAGGGAACGCAAGTGCCAACATAACTGGAACAGCGATGGCACAGGAGGTGAGTATACACTACCATTTAAAAGTTAGTCACTTAGAAATGTCCTTATTTTTTAAAGAAAAGCACAGTTTTTTCCAATGAAGCTAACATTGAATTATTCAGAAATACACTCTATACATTGATAATATGGTAAATGACTATTCTAGCTGCAAATGTCTGGTTTGTAATGCAATATCTTCATAGTGTATAGAGGCCCATTTCCAACAACCATCACTCCAGTGTTCTTATGGTACTTTGTGCTTGTTAACTGTGTAAGAAGGCTAATGGATGGTTAGAATACCCTTGAAAACCCTTGTGCAAGTATGTTAGTACAGCTGAAAACAGTTTGGCTGATTAGAGAACCTATAAACCAGACCTTCCTTTGAGCTAGTTGAGATTCTGGAGCATTACATTTGTTTTTTCCATTAAACTCTCAAAATGGTCATAAAAAAAGAACGTTCATGTGAAACTCGACAGTCTATTCTTGTTAAGGGTTATGAACAGACAAATCCAAGTTTGAGGTGTTTGGATCACACTTAAGAACATTTGTGAACAACTGAAAAGATGCTGGAAGAGTGCCTGACACCATCTGTCAAGCTTGGTGGAGGTAATGTGATGGTCTGAGGGTGCTTTGGTGCTGGTAAAGTGGGAGATTTATACAAGGTAAAAGGGATTTTGAATAATGAAGGCTATCACTCCATTTTGCAACGTCATGCCATACCCTGTGGACAGTGCTTGAATGGTGCCAATTTCATACTACTACAGGACAATGACTCAAAGCACACCTCCAAATTATGCAAGAACTATGTAAGGTTTTAGACAATTTGCTATATCTGCTGTTATTTTTAGTAGAACCTAGTTTATCCTGTCGGCAATTTTGTTTTCTGTTCTGCTGTATCTAACATACATAGTAACATAGTAACATAGTTAGTAAGGCCGAAAAAAGACATTTGTCCATCCAGTTCAGCCTATATTCCATCATAATAAATCCCCAGATCTACGTCCTTCTACAGAACCTAATAATTGTATGATACAATATTGTTCTTCTCCAGGAAGACATCCAGGCCTCTCTTGAACCCCTCGACTGAGTTCGCCATCACCACCTCCTCAGGCAAGCAATTCCAGATTCTCACTGCCCTAACAGTAAAGAATCCTCTTCTATGTTGGTGGAAAAACCTTCTCTCCTCCAGACGCAAAGAATGCCCCCTTGTGCCCGTCACCTTCCTTGGTATAAACAGATCCTCAGCGAGATATTTGTATTGTCCCCTTATATACTTATACATGGTTATTACATCGCCCCTCAGTCGTCTTTTTTCTAGACTAAATAATCCTAATTTCGCTAATCTATCTGGGTATTGTAGTTCTCCCATCCCCTTTATTAATTTTGTTGCCCTCCTTTGTACTCTCTCTAGTTCCATTATATCCTTCCTGAGCACCGGTGCCCAAAACTGGACACAGTACTCCATGTGCGGTCTAACTAGGGATTTGTACAGAGGCAGTATAATGCTCTCATCATGTGTATCCAGACCTCTTTTAATGCACCCCATGATCCTGTTTGCCTTGGCAGCTGCTGCCTGGCACTGGTTGCTCCAGGTAAGTTTATCATTAACTAGGATCCCCAAGTCCTTCTCCCTGTCAGATTTACCCAGTGGTTTCCCATTCAGTGTGTAATGGTGATATTGATTCCTTCTTCTCATGTGTATAACCTTACATTTATCATTGTTAAACCTCATCTGCCACCTTTCAGCCCAAGTTTCCAACTTATCCAGATCCATCTGTAGCAGAATACTATCTTCTCTTGTATTAACTGCTTTACATAGTTTTGTATCATCTGCAAATATCGATATTTTACTGTGTAAACCTTCTACCAGATCATTAATGAATATGTTGAAGAGAACAGGTCCCAATACTGACCCCTACGGTACCCCACTGGTCACAGCGACCCAGTTAGAGACTATACCATTTATACTATACTTTGCTCTTAACCAGCATGGAGTTCTCAGTTTCAATGTTTCTCTGCCACTTGCCCTTTTAAGCAGCATCAGCTGTTTGATCAGTGCTTCAGAATCATGTCTGCATTTTACTTGTCACCTTGCTCCTGGAAGTCTTGGACTTATTATCCTAAACACCTTCTACTTCAGATCCTTGGACATGTGTGGACTCAGGAATCCCTCAGCTTACCATCAACATTGGCAAGGGAAGTAGAGAGAGAACCTTTAACCTGTTTCTGTGACTAGATGGACTTAAGGTTTATTCCTGCCTGTCTTGTATCCTGCCTGCAGCTGTGTTAACCCTTACTTGTATGAAGTAATACAAGAGCTACTTAAACAAGCCTGTGTCTTCTGTGTTTCCTTGCACCCAAGTAAAAGACTCTATGCAGACTGTATTTTATATTTGACAAACTATTTAGGGAAGAAGCAGACAGCTGGTAGTAATAATAATAATAATAATAATAATAATAATAATCTTTATTTTGTTTATATAGCGCTAACATTTTCCGCAGCGCTTTACAGTTTTGCACACATAATCATTGCTGTCCCCAATGGGGCTCACAATCTAAATTCCCTATCAGTATGTCTTTGGAATGTGTGAGGAAACCGGAGTACCCGGAGGAAACCCCCTTGCACAATTCTGTCTCTGAGCGTCTTGGCCAGATCCTTTGACCTCATGATTCTTATTTGGTCTGACATGTACTGTGAGCTGTGAGGTCTTATATAGACAGGTGTGAGCCTTTCCAAATCAAGTCCTATCTGTTTAATTAAACACAGCTGGACTCCAATGAAGGGGTAGAACCATTTTCAGGAGGATCACAAGGAATATTAAATACAGACTTAAATATGAGTGTTTGTGCAAAGATTTTGATCTTTTTTATTAAATTTACAAAAATTTCTACATTATTGTTTTTTATCAGTCAAGTTGGGGTGCAGAGTGTATATATAGTGCCTTGCAAAAGTATTCGGCCCCCTGGAACTTTTCAACCTTTTCCCACATGTCATGCTTCAAGCATAAAGATACCAAATGTAAATTGTTGATGAAGAATCAACAACAAGTTGAACACAATTGTGAAGTTGAACAAAATTTATTGGTTGTTTTACATTTTTGTGGAAATTCAAAAACTGAAAAGTGGGGCATGCAATATTATTTGGCCCCTATATTTTCAGTGCAGCAAACTCACTCCAGAAGTTCATTGTGGATCTCTGAATGATCCAATGTTGTCCTAAATGCCTAATGATGATAAATATAATCCACCTGTGTGTAATCAAGTCTCCGTATAAATGCACCTGCTCTGTGATAGTCTCAGAGTTCTGTTTGAAGCACAGAGAGCATTATGAAGACCAAGGAACACAACAGGCAGGTCCGTGATACTGTTATGGAGAAGTTTAAAGCCGGATTTGGATACAAAATGATTTATAAAGCGTTAAACATCCCAAGGAGCACTGTGCAAGCTGACATATTGAAATGGAAGGAGTATCATACCACTGCAAATCTACCTAGACCCGGCCATCCCTCTAAACTTTCATCTCAAACAAGGAGAAGACTGATCAGAGATGCAGCCAAGAGGCCCATGATCACTCTGGATGAACTGCAGAGATCTACAGCTGAGGTGTGACAGTCTGTCCATAGGACAACAATCAGTCGTGCACAGCACAAATCTGGCCTTTATGGAAGAGTGCCAAGAAGAAAGCCATTTCTCAAATATATCCATAAAAAGTGTTGTTTAAAGTTTGCAACAAGCCACCTTGGAAAGACATCAAACATGTGGAAGAAGGTGCTCTGGTCAGATGAAACCAAAATCGAACATTTTGGGAACAATGCCGAATGATATGTTTGGCGTAAAGGCAACACAGCTCATCACCCTGAACACACCTTCCCCACTGTCAAACATGGTGGTGGCAGCATCATGGTTTCAGCCTGCTTTTCTTCAGCAGGGACAGGGAAGAGGATTAAAATTGATGGGAGGATGGATGGAGCCAAATACAGGACCATTCTTGAAGAAAACCTGTTGTAGTCTGCAACAGACCTGAGACTTGGACGGAGATTTGTCTTCCAACAAGACAATGATCCCAAATATACAGCAAAAGCTACAATGAAATGGTTCACAAATAAATGTATCCAGGTGTTAGAATGGCCAAGTCAAAGTCCAAACCTCAATCAAATCGAAAATCAGTGGAAAGAACTGAAAACTGCTGTTCACAAACGATCTCCATCAAACCTCACTGAGCTCGAGCTGTTTCCAAGGAAGAATGGGCAAGAATTTCAGTCTCTCGATGTACAAAACTGATAGAGACATACCCCAAGCGACTTGCAGCTGTAATCGCAGCAAAAGGTGGTACAGCAAAGTATTAAGTTAAAGGGGCCGAATAATATTGCACGTCTCACTTTTTAGTTTTTGAATTTCCACAAAAATGTAAAATAACCAATAAATTGTGCTCAACTTCATAATTGTGTTCCACTTGTTGATTCCTCACCAAAAATTTACATTTGGTATCTTTAGCTGATAAGTTCCAGCGGGCTGAATACTTTTGCAAGGCACTGTGTGTATATATATATACAGTGGGGCAAAAAAGTATTTAGTCAGTCAGCAATAGTGCAAGTTCCACCACTTAAAAAGATGAGAGGCGTCTGTAATTTACATCATAGGTAGACCTCAACTATGGGAGACAAACTGAGAAAAAAAAATCCAGAAAATCACATTGTCTGTTTTTTTAACATTTTATTTGCATATTATGGTGGAAAATAAGTATTTGGTCAGAAACAAAATTTAATCTCAATACTTTGTAATATATCCTTTGTTGGCAATGACAGAGGTCAAACGTTTTCCGTAAGTCTTCACAAGGTTGCCACACACTGTTGTTGGTATGTTGGTCCATTCCTCCATGCAGATCTCCTCTAGAGCAGTGATGTTTTTGGCTTTTTGCTTGGCAACACGGACTTTCAACTCCCTCCAAAGGTTTTCTATAGGGTTGAGATCTGGAGATTGGCTAGGCCACTCCAGGACCTTGAAATGCTTCTTACGAAGCCTTTGTTGCCCTGGCGGTGTGCTTTGGATCATTGTCATGTTGAAAGACCCAGCCACGTTTCATCTTCAATGCCCTTGCTGATGGAAGGAGGTTTGCACTAAAAATCTCACGATACATGGCCCCATTCATTCTTTCATGTACCCGGATCAGTCGTCCTGGCCCCTTTGCAGAGAAGCAGCCCCAAAGCATGATGTTTCCACCACCATGCTTTACAGTAGCTATGGTGTTTGATGGATGCAACTCAGTATTCTTTTTCCTCCAAACACGACAAGTTGTGTTTCTACCAAACAGTTCCAGTTTGGTTTCATCAGACCATAGGACATTCTCCCAAAACTCCTCTGGATCATCCAAATGCTCTCTAGCAAACTTCAGACGGGCCCGGACATGTACTGGCTTAAGCAATGGGACACGTCTGGCACTGCAGGATCTGAGTCCATGGTGGCGTAGTGTGTTACTTATGGTAGGCCTTGTTACATTGGTCCCAGCTCTCTGCAGTTCATTCACTAGGTCCCCCCGCGTGGTTCTGGGATGTTTGCTCACCGTTCTTGTGATCATTCTGACCCCACGGGGTGGGATTTTGCGTGGAGCCCCAGATCGAGGGAGATTATCAGTGGTCTTATATGTCTTCCATTTTCTAATTATTGCTCCCACTGTTGATTTCTTCACTCCAAGCTGGTTGGCTATTGCAGATTCAGTCTTCCCAGCCTGGTGCAGGGCTACAATTTTGTTTCTGGTCTCCTTTGACAGCTCTTTGGTCTTCACCATAGTGGAGTTTGGAGTCAGACTGTTTGAGGGTGTGCACAGGTGTCTTTTTATACTGATAACAAGTTTAAACAGGTGCCATTACTACAGGTAATGAGTGGAGGAAAGAGGAGACTCTTAAAGAAGAAGTTACAGGTCTGTGAGAGCCAGAAATCTTGATTGTTTGTTTCTGACCAAATACTTATTTTCCACCATAATATGCAAATAAAATGTTAAAAAAACAGACAATGTGATTTTCTGGATTTTTTTTTCTCAGTTTGTCTCCCATAGTTGAGGTCTACCTATGATGTAAATTACAGACGCCTCTCATCTTTTTAAGTGGTGGAACTTGCACTATTGCTGACTGACTAAATACTTTTTTGCCCCACTGTATATATATATATATATATATATATATATATATATATATATAAAAAAACACTGCTCAAAAAATAAAGGGAACACTAAAATCCTACATCCTAGATATCACTGAATGAAATATTCCAATTGTAAATCTTTATTAATTACATAGTGGAATGTGTTGACAACAATAAAACCTAAAAATGGATCAATATAAATCAACACTAATATCCCACGGGGGTTTGGAGTTGGAATGATGCTCAAAATCAAAGTGGAAAATGAAGTTAGAGGCTAATCCACCTTCAGTAGAAATGCCTCAAGACAAGGAAATGATGCTCAGTAGTGTGTGTGGCCTCCACATGCCTGTATGACCCCCTACAATGCCTGGGCATGCGCTCGATGAGGCGGTGGATGATCTCCTGAGGGATCTTCTCCGAGACCTGGACTAAAGCATCTGCCAACTCCTGGAGAGTCTGTGGTGCAACGTGACATTGGTGGATGGTGCGAGACATGATGTCCCAGATGTGTCCAATCAGATTCTGGTCTGGGGAACGGGCGAGCCAGTCCATAGCTTCAATGTCTTCATCTTGCAGGAACTGCTGACACACTCCAGCCACATGAGGTCTTACATTGTCCTGCATTAGGAGGAAGCCAGGGCCAACCGAACCAGCATATGGTCTCACAAGG
Organism: Ranitomeya imitator; assembly: GCF_032444005.1. NCBI lineage: Eukaryota > Metazoa > Chordata > Amphibia > Anura > Dendrobatidae > Ranitomeya > Ranitomeya imitator. The sequence continues at coordinate 1,120,981,264 of NC_091282.1, read as the reverse complement.
GGTCTGAGGAGCTCATCTCGGTACCTAATGGCAGTCATGCTACTTCTGGCAAACAAATGGGGGCCTCCAAAGCAATGTGGCCCTCCAAAGAAATGCCACCTCAAACCATTACTGACCCACTGCCAAACCGGTCATGCTGAAAGATGTTTCAGGCAGCAGATCACTCTCCACACCATCTCCAGACTCTGTCACATCTGCAACATGTTCTCAGTGTGAACCTGCATTCATCTGTGAAGAGCACAGGGCACCAGTGGCGAATTTGCCAATCCTGGTGTTCACTGGCAAATGCCAAGCATCCTGCACGGTGCTGGGCTGAGAGCACAACCCCCATCTGTGGACGTTGGGCACTCAGACCATCCTCATGGAGTCGGTTTCTAACTGTTTGTGCAGACACATGCACATTTGAGGCCTGCTGGAGGTCATTTTGCAGGGCTCTGGCAGTGCTCCTCCTGTTCCTCCTTGCACAAAGATTGAGGTAGTGGTCCTGCTGCTGGATTGTTGCCCTTTCTATGGCCCCCTCCACATCTCCTGGTGTACTGGCCTGTGTCCTGGTAGCGTCTCCAGTCTCTTGACACTACGCTGACAGACACAGCAAACCTTCTTGCCTCAGCTCGCATTCATGTGCCATCCTGGATGAGCTGCACTACCTGAGTCACAGATGTGGGTTGTAGAGTCTGTCTCACGCTACCACAAGTGTGAAAGCACAACCAACATTCAAAAGTGACCAAAGCATCAGCAAGAAAGCATTGGTACTGAGATGTGGTCTGTGGTCCCCACCTGCATAACCACTCCTTTATTGAGTGTGTCTTGATAATTGGCAATAATTTCCATCTGTTGCCTATTCCTTTTGTACAAAAGCATGTGAAATTGATTGTCAAACAGTGTTGCTTTGTAAGTAGACAGTATGATCTCACAGAAGTTTGATTTACTTGGAGTTAGGTTCTGTTGTTTAAGTGTTCCCTTTATTTTTTTGAGCAGTGTATGGATATGTATATATATATATATATATATATATATATATATATATAAACTAGATGGCAGCCTGATTCTAAAGAATCGGGAGTCTAGAATCCATATATACTTTATTTATTCAAATGTAAGAATAATACAATTAATAAATAATAGTAAGAAAGAACAAAAATAATAGGCAGTATATGGAGAAAACACCAAACAAAAGTTCAAAATTGGTGTGAAAATGTCACTGAACCACTTCACAACTAAATATATATAGTTTTGGTGAATGGTATTATCATTTTTTTGACGAAATTCGGCAGGAGCTTGAAGAGCAACGTCACTGGGCCCGCCTCCACGCAGTAGAAACTTGCTGTGAGGTAAAAATTCAAAAATCACACCAAAATGGCGGGCGGAGTGTGTCACAGTACGGCACGTTTCTGATTGGTCGCTCGCAGCAGGCGGCAACCAATCAGACACTGGACACTGTTGACGTCACTTATCTCCGCACATTAGCTCCGGACATTATCTCCGGACATTAGCTCCAGACATTAGCTCCGGACATTAGCTCCAGACATTAGCTCCGGACAAAGCCACGGAAGTTGGCACAAATTGCAGGAAGTAGTATTCTAGGCAATTATATATTAGATACAGTGGGAGAAATGAGTATTTGATCCCTTGCTTATTTTGTAAGTTTGCCCACTGACATAGACATGAACAGTCTGTAATTTTAAGGGTAGGTGAATTTTAACATTGAGAGGTAGAAATCTTCAGCACTACTTATAAAGATTGACCAGGGCAAAGAGGAAATATAACAATCCAGATAATAGTGGAGAATAAAGCCTGTGCAGACTGTGTAATGGGAGCCCATTAGTATTAATGATGTTCACACACATTGGAATTAATGTTGGTATGCTGCCTATTTTTCACCGCCTCCTCCAGAAACGTATAAATATTGATTCATTGGATGCTTGACACCATTAATCTTGTGCTGTGTGACATTGATTACCAATAATCTTTATTTTCAACTTCATTATGTCCGTTTAGAATGACTACAAATTGACTATAATAAAGTGGCAGCACTAGAGGCAATAATAATAATTATGATAATTTAGTGACCTGTTTGCATGCTGTTCCACTACCACTGCCAATTACTGTAGATAAAGAAATCCTTGGAGCTATTTTTACCCTACAAGGCTCTGTATGTTCCTTAGTTAATTTTCTGAATGTAAGCACATAACTATAATTGGCAATATCATTGTGAATTTATGCATGATAGAAGAAAGCAGATAATAATATGGCATTCCCAACTATTTTACTTCTCAATTTTATTAATTGATGTGGTAACGTCTAAAATATACATGAATATATTTAAAAAAAAATATTTAAAGATTTAGTATCAAAGACTGCGAAAATAATTTGTTACATCTATAGCTTATATGCATAGATTCAAACAAAAGTGCAGATTAAGGTCAAAATAGGCTGGGTCATGAAGGGGTTAATAGAGCTTCTATGCAATATCCGTTAAAGTCAATGGACTTGTGTTATTATGTTTACGGAAAAGCAAATTTAGTTTTTTTTTTTTAATCCAGTGCAAACATATTAAAATAAAAAATATTATCATAAACCTAATTCATATTTGTGCCGCTAAAACAGTTGTCAGGGATAACATTAACAGAATAGAGAAATGTATAAAAATTAAAAAAAAACAAAAAAAAAAAACAGGGCTTTCAGACCTCAAATAATGCAAAGAAAACAAGTTCATAATCATTTAGAAACAAAAATACTAATGTTTTAACTCAGGAAGAGTTCAGAAATCAATATTTTGTGGAATTAATCACAGCTTTCATGCGTCTTGGCATGCTTTCCATCAGTCTTTCACACTGCTCCTGGTGCAAAAAATGTAAGCAGTTCTTCTTTGTTTGATGGCTTGTGACTATCCATCTTCCTATTGATCACATTCCAGAAGTTTTCAATGGTGCTCAGGTCTGGAGATTGGGCTGCCCATGACAGGGTTTTGATGTGGTGGTCTCTTAATTTTTGCCAGAGCAGTGTTGTGGATCATTTAGTTAAATGATCTTAGCATACCATGTCTAATTTGTTAATAAAATATGTTGGACTTCATGATAAAAAGTCTTCATTAGGCTGGTGGAACATCATTTTAGGTTTTGGTTTTTTTAAAATGTCATACTGTGTCACTGATTTATTCCTCAAATAGAGCTTTATTAATGAGTAATTTAAGCTCTGTGCATCGATTTTCAACCAAATGTTATAATTTTTACACAAATTCAAAATTCTATTTAATTTTTCATTTCCATTGGCTTACCACAACCAAGAGCTCTTTTGTTTATGAGGTAGAACGTAGTGTTCTTGCATAATTCATGCAGCTTACGTTCCATGAAAATAGGTCTTCGATTCAGAATAAAGCTTTGCTTACATGGCAAAATAAAATGCAGTGTTTCATCTTTCTGACTGACGGCTAAATAAAATCTAAAGAGGGTCTTAGAGTATATACAGGTCCTTCTAAAAAAATTAGCATATAGTGTTAAATTTCATTATTTACCATAATGTAATGATTACAATTAAACTTTCATATATTATAGATTCATTATCCACCAACTGAAATTTGTCAGGTCTTTTATTGTTTTAATACTGATGATTTTGGCATACAACTCCTGATAACCCAAAAAACCTGTCTCAATAAATTAGCATATTTCACCCATCCAATCAAATAAAAGTGTTTTTTAATAACAAACAAAAAAACCAACAAATAATAATGTTCAGTTATGCACTCAATACTTGGTCGGGAATCCTTTGGCAGAAATGACTGCTTCAATGCGGCATGGCATGGAGGCAATCAGCCTGTGACACTGCTGAGATGTTATGGAGGCCCAGGATGCTTCAATAGCGGCCTTAAGCTCATCCAGAGTGTTGGGTCTTGCGTCTCTCAACTTTCTCTTCACAATATCCCACAGATTCTCTATGGGGTTCAGGTCAGGAGAGTTGGCAGGCCAATTGAGCACAGTAATACCATGGTCAGTAAACCATTTACCAGTGGTTTTGGCACTGTGAGCAGGTGCCAGGTCGTGCTGAAAAATGAAATCTTCATCTCCATAAAGCATTTCAGCAGATGGAAGCATGAAGTGCTCCAAAATCTCCTGATAGCTAGCTGCATTGACCCTGCCCTTGATGAAACACAGTGGACCAACACCAGCAGCTGACATGGCACCCCACACAATCACTGACTGTGGGTACTTGACACTGGACTTCAGGCATTTTGGCATTTCCTTCTCCCCAGTCTTCCTCCAGACTCTGGCACCTTGATTTCCGAATGACATGCAAAATTTGCTTTCATCAGAAAAAAGTACTTGGGACCACTTAGCAACAGTCCAGTGCTGCTTCTCTGTAGCCCAGGTCAGGCGCCTCTGCCGCTGTTTATGGTTCAAAAGTGGCTTTACCTGGGGAATGCGGCACCTGTAGCCCATTTCCTGCACACGCCTGTGCACGGTGGCTCTGGATGTTTCCACACCAGACTCAGTCCACTGCTTCCTCAGGTTCCCCAAGGTCTGGAATCGGTCCTTCTCCACAATCTTCCTCAGGGTCCGGTCTCCTCTTCTCGTTGTACAGCGTTTTCTGCCACATTGTTTCCTTCCAACAGACTTACCATTGAGGTGCCTTGATACAGCACTCTGGGAACAGCCTATTTGTTGAGAAATTTCTTTCTGGGTCTTACCCTCTTGCTTGAGGGTGTCAATGATGGCCTTCTTAACATCTGTCAGGTCGCTAGTCTTACCCATGATGGGGGTTTTGAGTAATGAACCAGGCAGGGAGTTTATAAAAGCCTCAGGTATCTTTTGCATGTGTTTAGAGTTAATTAGTTGATTCAGAAGATTAGGGTAATAGGTCGTTTAGAGAACCTTTTCTTGATATGCTAATTTATTGAGACAGGTTTTTTGGGTTATCAGGAGTTGTATGCCAAAATCATCAGTATTAAAACAATAAAAGACCTGACAAATTTCAGTTGGTGGATAATGAATCTATAATATATGAAAGTTTAATTGTAATCATTACATTATGGTAAATAATGAAATTTAACACTATATGCTAATTTTTTGAGAAGGACCTGTACAAATACAATAAAAAAGAACTTTAATGACCTTTAACTGTTAAAAGAATATTCTGTGACTGAATTAACCCCTTAGTGACGGAGCCAAATTTTTAAAATCTGACCAGTGTCACTTTATGTGGTAATAACTCTGCAACGCATCAACAAATCCCAGTGATTTTGAGATTGTTTTTTCGTGACACATTATACTTTATGATAATGGTAAATTTAGGTCAATATGTTTTGCGTTTATTTATTAAAAATATCAAAAATTTGAGAAAAATGTTAAAAAATCAGCAATTTTCTAAATTTTAATGATTATCCCTTTAATCCAGAAGTTCATACCACAGCAAACCATTAATAAATAACATTTCCCACATGTCGGCTTTACATCAGCACCATTTGTAAAATGTTCTTTTATTTTGTTAGCATTTTAGGAGGTTTAAAAATGTAGCAGCAATTTTTCATTTTTTCAAGGAAATGTACAAAATTTATTTTTTTGGGGACCTATCCATGTTTGAAGTGACTTTAGGGGTCTCATATATTGGGAAACCCCCAAACGTGATACCATTTTAAAAACAGGACCCCCAGACGTATTGAAAACTGCTGTCAGGTAGTTTATTAACCCTTAAGGTGCTTTACAGGAATTAATGCAAAGTGGTATGATAGAAATGAAAATGTGTATATTTACCACCTAAATGTCTCTAAAGATACCTTCACACATAACGATATTGTTAACGATATCGTTGCTATTTGTGACGTAGCAACGATATCGTTAACGATATCGTTATGTGTGACAGCGACCAACGATCAGGCCCCTGCTGGGAGATCGTTGGTCGCTGAAGAAAGTCCAGAACTTTATTTCGTCGCTGGACTCCCTGGAGACATCGCTGGATCGGCGTGTGTGACACCGATCCAGCGATGTCTTCACTGGTAACCAGGGTAAACATCGGGTAACTAAGTGCAGGGCCACGCTTAGTAACCCGATGTTTACCCTGGTTACCATGCTAAAAGTAAAAAAAAACAAACACTAGATACTTACCTACCGCTGTCTGTCCTCCAGCGCTGTGCTTCTCTGCACTCCTCCTGTACTGTCTGTGAGCTGGAAAGCAGAGCGGTGACGTCACCGCTCTGCTTTCCGGCTCACAGCCAGTACAGGAGGAGTGCAGAGAAGCAGAACGCAGTGCTGGAGGACAGACAGCGGTAGGTAAGTATCTAGTGTTTGTTTTTTTTTACTTTTAGCATGGTAACCAGGGTAAACATCGGGTTACTAAGCGCGGCCCTGCGCTTAGTTACCCGATGTTTACCCTGGTTACCGGCATCGTTGGTCGCTGGAGAGCTGTCTGTGTGACAGCTCTCCAGCGACCAAACAGCGACGCTGCAGCGATCCGGATCGTTGTCGGTATCGCTGCAGCGTCGCTTAGTGTGAAGGGGCCTTAACTTCTGAACAGATTACTACAGCCATCAGACTCTAAGGCCGCTATTTGGTCATGAATTTCCATCGCAAACATCAGGACCACAAAATCATGATCTGAGGGCACCAATTTGGATAAAGAGGAAGCCCCCACACTCTGTTAACCATATATAATGATTTAGTCACTATTGACAGCAGCATCTAAGGGGTTAAACAGATATGTATGGTGCCAACACTGATCGTGGCTGATACAGCAAGTTGTCAGCTATAGTGGACAGCCAACAGCTGCTGGATTGTCATCTGTATGGGGAGGCTATTCTCTTATATCTCAGGTCAGTTAAAAGACGTATTGGCGGTCATTAAGGGGTTAAAGCTTGATTCTCACTTTAACAACATGTAAAAAAAAATCAGTGATTTCCTTAAAAAATTTATGAAAAGGTGCTCTTTATATATTTTTTATTTTATTCATGCATACAGTAAATTTTATTTGAACATTTAAAAAAATGATAATGTTTTTGCTAAATAAGGTAATAATAATAATTTTATTTATATAGCGCCAACATATTCCACAGCGCTTTACAAATTATAGAGGGGATTTGAACAGACTATAGACATTACAGCAGGGGTGGCAAACTGCATTTCTGGAGGGCTGCAAACAGGTCATGTTTTCAGGATTTCCTTGTACTGCACAGGTGATAATTTAGTCACCTATACAAATAATGAGTTGGTGATTAAATTATCACCTGTGCAGTACAAGGAAATCCTGAAAACATGACCTGTTTTATCTGATGTAATGCAGCAAGATGCAGTATTTATACCATTTACAACAAATGTAACTCTCAATGTAATTCATGTAGCCCTCCCCCGTTACCCTGGGGTCATACTGACCTTTCTCACATACCCGGAGCATGTTGTGGCTGACTATTGAGAACATACATGATAAGAAGTGTAGTCTCCTTGAAGAGGAGACCATCAGACAATTGCGTCAACAGATTCTAGTAATTCTAGCAATTAAAGGCAAAAGGCACTGAAAGGCAAACTATTAACCCTCCTATATCAACCATTAGATTTAGCTGTTAGTAGATCATTAGAGACTTTAGTGAGGGCAGTTTCAGTAGAGTGTAAAGAGCGGAAACCAGATTAAAGAGGGTCGAGAAGAGAGTTATCTGACAGATAGCGGATAAGACAGGAGTGGACCAGGCGTTCCAGGAGTTTAGAGATGAAGGGAAGATTAGAGACAGGTTTATAATTAGCGGCACAGTTTTGGTCGAGGGATGGTCTTTTAAGTAATGGGTGTATGATGGAATACTTAAATAAAGAGCGAAAAATACCGGAAGAGAGAAAAAGGTTGAATATTTTTGTTAGGTGAGAGGTCACAGCCAGGGAAAGGGACTGGAGGAGATGTGACAGAATGGGGTCACTGGTGCAAGTGGTCAGGCGAGAAGATGCATGGAGCCTGATTACTTCTTCTGTAACTGGTTCAAAGTCAGAGAGTGAAATAGATGCAGTGGGGGAGGTTGGACAGTGCATTGTATGAAGGGATTGGGAGATAATTCCCTGTCAAATGTAGTCAATTTTTTCTTTGAAATAATTGGCCAGATCATCAGCGCGGAGATCCGTGGTTGGGGCCTGCACTCTTGGGTTGAGTAGGGAATGGAAAGTGTCAAAGAGACTTTAGGGTTATTGGACAGTGAGGTGATGAGGGTGTTAAAATAGGTTTGCTTGCAGAGGTGAAGGGCAGAGTTGTATGTTTTAAGCATGAACTCATAATGGATGAAATCTTTGGGTAGATTAGATTTTCTACACAGACGTTCGGTGTACCTGGAGCACTGCTGCAGGAAACATGTTTGCAGGATGTGCCACGGTTGTCACCGTCTGTGTGAGTTTTTCTATGTATAGGAGGTACAATTTCATCCATGGCACTTTGGAGGATTTCATTGAGAAGATGAAGTTCTCATAAAGCCCTATCAGACCTTCTATCAAGTGATAGCCCAATGCTGGTAATCAAAGAGTGCTACCGCACACATAATACACATCTAAGCCCAGGGGGCTCTTCACAGCTTGTGCAGGTCACGTATCACCTTTACTTTATCTTATCTATATACAACATAGAGATGGGCTTAGATGTGTATTATGTGTGCGGTAGCACTCTTTGATTACCAGCATTGGGCTATCACTTGATAGAAGGTCTGATAGGGCTTTATGAGAACTTCATCTGTGTGCACTAGCATGTATTATAGCAAGGCGCAGCATTGTTCTGGCCACATTGGCAGAAGCAGATGTTAATATAGCCTGTATATGTCATTCAGTTCAACTTCCTGTATTTATTTTGGATGGTGTGTGCAATAGCTCTATACTCTCTATGTATGCTTGTATTGAGATTCACCTATAGATGTGATACTGTTCCTGCACCTGCTGTGGTGTTGCATGTGCATCTCCATTTTTTATCTACTACTTTTATCACTTGTGGATAAACTTATTATCTTTAATAAAGCAATTTTTTGGATTATATTTATGACTAGTGCTTCCGTATTTGGTATATGTTGGAATTTTATTGTGCAGTATAATCTACAGCAAAAGTACAGTAGGGTCAAATGACCTCAAATCAACTGTGTGCAGGCTTTCCCATAATACCTTGCAGCTATCACATGACATGGTATAGCACAGCCAATCAAAAGGTACTATCATAGCCTGTATAAAATCTTAGACAACCATTTTAGGGTGATTTAGGATATTAAAGGGCAGACGCTGTGTTTGCTTGTCTCAAGTAAACTTTGCATTAGTTTTAGCAAAGGGGAATAGTTTTTTAAATAGGTTTTTTTCCTAAAATTCTGATTTTTTACTGCGACTGTCTACCTCACAAAATGTGTGTGCTGCAATCAATGTTTTGCACATCTGTTTTACTAGTAAAATTGTACATTCGTATACAACCACACCAATACAGCGCCCTATTGCAGGTGCTGACATGTAGGTATCTAACATTTCTAGATAACTCATTCTTGAAAAGGGTACAATTTTATTAAATAGAAAACAAAATGGGATTGTCTGATTTTGGATACCTGTCTTACAAGTCCAATTTGACAATCAGATAAGATACAACTACACTGCTGCTTGCTGCCACTTGCATGTGCTACATAATTTTATTCTTGTAATGGTCTTTTCTGGAAAGGATCAAATAACTGAAGTTAGAAAGATTGTAAATCATTACTTTTAGTGTTAAGCAAAATGTATTTAGTGTTGTAAAGCAAAAAGTGGCAGAAATTCAATGGATGGGGTATTGTTAAATAGAAAAAGAAAACATATACCACAACTAAGAAACATCGATCTTCTAACAGCAGCAGAAGCACAAACGCCAATGGCCCCATCTGACATTAAAGTCAACGTTCTCCCTTATTACAAATTACTAAAGGGGATAATTATTGGCCTACTTTTAGTGAAAAAAAAAAATTAACAGACTGACAGTGCAATGTGTTGTTAAATAAAGTGATAGTTATTACAAGGTTACCATCTGTTTCCAGCAGTACTAGACTCAATGTGATTGACCAATTGACCAGTGATTTAGTGTAGCTGGAATTTGTCCTGCTGCATTTAAATTACAATTGTAAATTTTCTTCATTTTAATGCACTAGAAAGTAACAGTAAGGTAGCACAATAGTTTTTGCCGAAAAAAAATCTGAAATCAGTGTCAGTCAAAGACAGTGTGCTTGATAGTATCAAGTGAGTTTTTCTATGCTTTGTACAATTGCTTTTGTAAAAAGGAAATAATTGCTTTTTAAAATACAAAAAAAACTACTCAATAAACCCTGCAGCTTATTTTACAAGATTTACCTACCTACAGTATCTGAAATAATTGAATTATTTGAAATTCAAATTTATCCAATTTATCAATTTTTTCAAAAATGACATTCAAAGCGAATAAATTTACTGATAATCACAGGTACTCCAATTGCCATGAATAGATAAATCTAACACCTTTCCATATCTTTAACAAAAACTCCAAATTACTAATATCAAAGTGTTTTCTAGTGGTTTTAAATTGTTTTTGAAAAAATTAAAAATGGTCTAACAACCCCTAGTCATTTGTGATCAGTGCAGAACATTGAGTTAGGCCGGGGTCACACTTAACATAGGGAAAATCAGTCCGAGTCTCACTGCTGAGAGTCGCAAGAGTGTTCCCCGTATGATCATCCGTGTGTAATGCATTTGCAATGCGATGATGTGATTTTCTGCACCTATGTATGACATCTGTATGACATGTGTATGGCTTTACATTTCTCACTGCTTTTCCCCATTGAATTTAATGGTTCAATGGGCTGAAATGAGGAAAATGTGTGCGCATTTCTCAAAAGTCACACGGATGGTCCGTTTTTGGTGTCTGATTCTTTCTCGCACCCATGGGCTTGCATTGGCGAGACTCAGACGATATACGCTTAAAATCGCAGCATGCTGCGATTTTACATGCACGTAGAATACGCCTGAGAGAAAATACGGTGATGTAAGCTGTCCCATAGATTAACACTGGTCCGAGTGCTATGCGATGTTTTCTAGCATAACACTCAACCGTATTCTACGGTAGTGTGACCCTGGCCTTAAACTGACGGTTTTGCTTTTAAAGGTGAGATTGTCTTGCTGTAACTGAGAGAATAAATGTGCCATGTATTCCATGAAAAACAGTGATTCATCTTCACTATTGTGCTTTGTGTTGGCAAAGTAAACCAAATGTAGCCTGCATTTGACAGTGCTATTGCCAAGATGACTGATGCCTTACCGCTGTCTCTAACATCATGTCCTCCCTTTATCTGAAACTGAACCTGTCAAAAACTGAACTCCTCGTGTTTTCTCCCTCTATTATCCTACGTTTGCCTGACATTGCCATCTCCGTGTGCGGTTCCACCATTACTCCAAAGCAATGCCAGCTGCCTTGGGGTCATACTTGATTCCGAGCTTTCATTCACCCCCTGTTAGGGCTAGCGGAACGCACCAAATATTAAGACAGATAGAGTATGGTGCGTTCGCAGCCCGGGGTCCACCGTGCAGAGATGGAACCTGCTGCCAAGTAACGACGGACTATATGGCGGTACTCATAAGTATACACATGTGGGTTAAACTTCACCCAACGTGAAGGAAGCGATCCTGTTGCGTCACAGGACCGCGGTACCGCACATAGAGCGCGAGCAAGTAGCCAGCGAACTCAACCCCAACTAGGATTGAAGTCCGATTAGACCCTTGCTGGCATAACACCGCAACTGGGTGTGTAAGGAAACTAAATAACGATTTTAAGGCACAAGAGTGCATGCGGTGCCGCACTGACGAACGCCACTAACCACCCAGGCTTGGGTAAGGAAAGCACAGAGGAAGTGCATGGCGCCGTACTGGCGGTCACAGCAACTGGACGCTGTAATGTGTGATTCGTGCTGTAGGCTAAGTCGGGCGCTAGATAGCAACCATACACCTTCCGTGAACAGACATTCAATAGGGTAGGGGTATCCAAGGATGACTTGCACTCACAACATACACACATTAACAATTGTACACTAGCGCATGGCCGTGCGGTCATGCGCAGTTTATATAGTTGCAGCACAGGAAGTGGCCACAGAAACTTTGCCCTTCCAAGACCTGCCAAGAGGACCAATGGAATGTACTGCAGGGCCTGAGCACATGACCCTCGATCTCCAATGGGAGATCTTGCCCTGGGCATGCTCAGTGTGTGCAGACAAGGACTTAGTCCCAGAGAAGTCCGCTCGCTGCTGACCAGCACTGACTTTAATGGCAGAAGCTGAAGAAGCAGCAGTAACTCTCTGTACAGCGTGAGACTGAGCAAGACGCTGGGACCGACGTCCCTGCTGAGCAGACTCCACTGCGGCTGGATAAGAATGGGAGACCGCAGCGGAGATGACTCGAGATTCCTCCTGTGGAGAGAAGCGGGAACTCGAGACCTAACACCCCCCACATCCGATCACTGGGTCGCTCTTCTTATCTGCATCTCAAAAGCATTTCAAGAATTCACCCATTTCTTACTTTTGACTCTGCAAAAACTCTTACTGCTTCACTTATTCGTTCTCGTCTGGACTACTGTGACTCTCTACTAGCCGGCCTCCCTCTTACCAAACTCTCCTCACTCCAATCTGTCCTGAATGCTGCAGCCAGGATCATATTCCTCACCAACCGTTACACTGATGCCTCTACCTTGTGCCAGTTATTACACTGGTTATCCATCCACTCAAGAATCCAGTACAAAACTACTACCTTATCCACAAAGCACTCCATGGCTCAGCACCGCCCTACATCTCCTCTCTGGTCTCAGTCTACCACCCTACCCATGCCCTTCGCTCCGCTAATGACCTCAGGTTAGCATCTTCAATAATCAGAACCTCCCACTCCCGTCTCCAAGACTTTACACGTGCTGCGCCGATTCTTTGGAATGCACTATCTAGGTTAATACGATTAATCCCCAATCCCCACAGTTTTAAGCGTGCCCTAAAAACTCATTTGTTCAGATTGGCCTACCACCTCAACACATTAACCTAACTATCCCTGTGTGGCCCATTCAAAATAAAAATAAAAACATAATCAGGTTCCTCGCATCATGTTCTCATACACTTTATGCAGTTAATAGCCCTCTGTGTCTGTACTGTTACATACTTAGGCAGTTAACTGGTTCATGCAGCTTTACATGAACACCTGAGCCTTACACTATGGCTTGTCCGAATAACTAAAGCAATTGTTACCATCCACCTCTCGCGTTTCCATTTTTCCTCATAGTTTGTAAGCTTGCGAGCAGGGCCCTCATTCCTCTTGGTATCTATTTTGAACTTTGATTTCTGTTATGCTGTAATGTCTATTGTCTGTACAAGTCCTCTCTATAATTTGTAAGGCGCTGTGGAATATGTTGGCGCTATATAAATAAAATAATAATTATTATTATTATTACGCCTGTGGTGGTGCTTCAGCTGCTACCATGGTATGTTTTTATTTTACCATACATTTTGAACAACACTATGATTGTTGGCAATGTTTTCAATTCAAATTATTCAACCCTTGCCAAAAACGATGTAATAAAAAATATTAGGTTGGTAGGTACACGTAAAACAAATTGTAGCAGAAGGCTGCATTATTGATGTGGTTCTGTATCAATGTAATATTTGACTAGTAAAACTGATGCCCAAAAAAAGTTTGCTCCTTCAAAAAATGATTACTTAAGAAATGAAATAACTCAGCATAGTCACTTGTGACAAGCAAGCCCAATGTATGATAGTGATTCCAGATACGCTTTTTCTAAAGCTATTGTGTAAATGCCCGGATGTTCATTACTCAAACCGAACGATTCCTAGTGTTCGAGCAACAATTGTAATGAGAGTCTATGGAAATCCAAGCATTTTTCCATCAGACCCTGCAAGTAGGTCTTGGGGGTCTGTGAAAATATTTAAATGGATGGAAAAAGTGCTGAATAGAAGGAAAACAGTATGGGGAAGACCCTTTGAAGCATATCTGACTCTAGGATCACTGCTACGAAAAGTGGTGCCACAGTTTTACTTCACTTTAACCCCTTTCTACCATCTGATGTACTATCCCGTCGAGGTGACCTGGGACTTAATTCCTACGGACGTGATAGTCCGTCATCACCGATCAGAGATCAGCTATTTGACACTATATAGTCATGTCCCCACCTGGGGCAATGTTAAAAAAAATTATATAAATGAGGCATTGCTGTAATCGTACTGACCTGAAGAATAAAACTGCTTTATCAATTTTACCAAACACGGAACAATATGAACGCCCCCCAAAAGAAATTCATGAATTGCTGTTTTTTATTAATTGAAATTAGAGTTGGGATGAGGGTTAGGGGTGTTTCAGGGTTAGGGGTGTGGTTAGGGTTATGGTTGGGATTAAGGTAAGGAGTGTGTAGGAGTTAGGGGTGTGGTTAGGGTTGGGATTAGGGTTGGGTATGTTGGGGTTAGGGGTGTGGTTATAGTTGGAATTAGGGTTAAGGCTGGTTTCACACTTGCGTTTTAAAACGCATGCGTTTAAAAAAAAACGCATGGTGAAAAAACGCATGTAAACTCGTGCAAACGCTGCGTTTTTTAGACGCATGCGTTTTTGCATGTGGTGAAAAATATGCGGCGTTTTGACGCGTTTACATGCGTTTTTTCATGTGTTTGCGTTTTTTAAACGCATGATGAGAAGTGTGTGACAGCTGCCAATCATCAAAATCAAGTAAAAAACCCACTATAAACAGAAATAGCTAGGGTTAGGGTTAGGGTTAGGGGTAGGGATCCTAACCCTAACCCTAACCCTAAAGGGATCCTAACCCTAACCATAACCCTACCCCTAACCCTAACCCTAGGGATCCTAACCCTAACCCTAACCCTACCCCTAACCCTAACCTTAACCTTAAAGGGATCCTAACCCCAACCCTTAGGGTTAGGGTTAGGGGTAGGGTTAGGGGTAGGGTTAGGGGTAGGGTTAGGATACCTAGGGTTAGGGTTAGGGTTAGGGGTAGGGTTAGGGTTAGGATCCCTTTAGGGTTAGGGTTAGGATCCCTTTAGGGTTAGGGTTAGGATCCCTTTATCACCTTTATGGTGGGGGGTGGCATATCAGTGTGTTTTCTGTTTTTTTTCTATAAAAACGCATGCCTTTTTAACACAACCAAACGCATGTGCTTAAAAACGCATGCGTTTACATAGACAGCAATAGGGTTTTTTGCTGCAAAAAAGCATGCGTTTTTTGCGGCAAAAAAACGCCGCTAAAAATTACTACATTGCATTTCTGCAACACAACGCATGCATAGAAAAGACGCATGCGGCTGCAAAAAGGGGCAAAACGCATGCAAAAAAAACACATGCGTTTTTAATGTTAAGTATAGAAAAATAAAAAACGCATGCGTTTTTTTGCTCAAAAACGCAGCGGCAAAAAACGCAAATGTGAAACCAGCCTTAGGGCATGCTGGGGTTAGGTTGGAGTTAGAATTGGAGAGTTTCCCCTGTTTATGCACATCAGGAGCTCTGCAAATGCGACATGGCATCCGATCTCAATTCCAGCCAATTCTGCGTTGAAAAAGTAAAACAGTGCTCCTTCCCTTCTGAGCTCTCCCGTAGGCCCAAACAGGGGTTTACTCCAACCTATGGTGTATGAGCATACTCAAGACAAATTGGACAGCAACTTTTGTGGTCCAATTTCTGTTGTTACCCTTGGTAACATCAAAATTTGAGGGCTAAAAAATTATTTTTGTGGGAAAAAAGATTTTTTATTTTCACGGCTCTGCGTTATAAACTGTAGTTAGACACTGGGGAGTTCAAAGTTCTTACAACACATCTAGATAAGTTCCTTAGGGGGTCTACTTTCCAAAGTGGTGTCAATTGTGGGGGTTTCCACTGTTTAGGCACATCAGGGGCTCTCCAAACGCGACATGGTGTCCTATCTCAATTCCAGTCAATTTTGCATTGAAAAGTCAAACAGTGCTCCTTCCTTTCCAAGCTCTGCCATGCGCCCAAACAGTAGTTTACCCCCACATATGGGGTATCAGCATACTCAAGACAAATTGCACAACAAATATGGTGTCCAATTTCTGTTATCCTTGGGAAAATAAAAAAAATGGGGCCAAAAAAATCATTTTTTTGAAAAAATATGATTTTTTATTTTTACGGCTCTATTTTATAAACTTCTGTGAAGCACTTGGGCATTCAAAGTGCTCATCACAAATCTAGATATATTCCTTAGGGGGCGTACTTTCCAAAATGGCATCACTTGTGGGGGGGTTTTACTGTTTTTGCACATCAGGGGCTCTCCAAACGCGACATGGCGTCCTTTCTCAATTCCAGCCAATATTGCATTGGAAAGTCAAATGGCGCTCCTTTCCTTCCGAGCTCTGCCATGCGCCCAAACAGTGGTTCCCCCCACATATGGGGTATCTACGTACTCAGGACAAATTGTACAACAACTATTGGGGTCCAATTTCTCCTGTTACCCTTGGAAAAATAAAATAAATTGGATCTGAAGTAGAATTTTTGTGAAAAAAGTTAAATGCTCATTTTTTTTAAACAATCCAAAAATTCCTGTGAAACACCTGAAGAGTTAGTAAACTTCTTGAATGTGATTTTAAGCACCTTGAGGGGCGCAGTTTTTAGAATGGTGTCACACTTGGGTATTTTATATCAAATAAGACCCGCCAAAGTGACTTCAAATGTGAAGTGGTCCCTAAAAAAAGGGTGTTGTAAAAATTAGAAATTGCTGGTCAAATTTTAACCCTAACTCCCTAACAAAAAAAGTTGGTTCTAAAATTGTGCTGATGCAATGTAGACATGTTGGAATTGTTATTTATTAAGTATTTTGTGTGTCATATCTCTGTGATTTAAGGGCATGAAAATTCAAATTTGGAAAATTGAGAAAATTTCAAATATTTTGCCAAATTTCCATTTTTTTCACAAATAAACACAAGTAATGTAATGGAAATTTTACCACTAAGATGAAGTACAATATGTCTTGAGAAAAAACAATGTCAGAATCACTAGAATCCATGCAAGCGTTCCAGAGTTATAACCTCATAAAGGGACAGTGGTCAGAATTGTAAAAATTGGCCCAGTCATTAACATGCAAACCACACTTGGGGGTTAAGGACTGACAGTAAAACATTCAAAATCGAAAATAAATTGGAGATAAGAGAAAAAAGTTATGAAACATTCTTTCCTGCATAATGACATCTGTATAAGGCAAAATTTAAAAGGGATATTCAAAAAATAATTTAAGCAAATCAAAATCGAAATTTTTATAAAAAAAATATTGAAATTTCAGTGTAATTTATCATGGAAGCAAGAACTGCCAAAAGTGTGATAGAAGAAGATACACCTTGTATTAAAGATAAAGGAGGGTCTCATGCACAATCTGTTTAAATTGTCGTGTAATGGTACTCCTGCACTCACAACGACCTGCAAGACCTGCCCAAAATTACAAGCAGCATCATCCATACACCCTTGAATGCACCAACTGTAGTGACTCATTCAAATGCGGAATATGTTAGTGGTATATAAATAAAAAAATATTATTGTTATTTTGTGAGCAAAGTTTAGTTGTATGAAGAAAGTGAATGGTAGTCAGCTCACCTGGTAATGGATTCATCTATGTCCAAACTAGCACGGAAAAGGGCTGAGCGGCCAGTTGTAGACTTAGCAAGAAACAAGTATAATTCCAGCGAGAGACAGTGTCTTTTAAATTAAAATATAGCTTTTAATGAGCCATTTAAAAAGAAAATTAATATCACTAATAGTGTTAAACAAAAATAGATTCAGCACATTACAGTCTCATACACATAATGCAGTGTTTCCACTAATGCGTTTCGACTACCGTCTTAATCATGGTATCATCATATAGTGTACTCACTTATTATGTATCGCACAGTCCCTTAGTATATAGTGTACGCACTTATCATATATTGCAGAATCCCTTAGTATATGGTGTACTCACTTATTATTTATAACACTGTCCTTAGTTACATAGTTTAATCTTTTATTATGTATAACACGATCCCTTATTATGTACCATCCTCTCTAGTTACATATGGTGCCATCCCTTATTATACAGCTTCATCTGCTGTTATGTACAGCGCTGTCTCTACATAGTTTATTCTTGATATTTTTGTTTTTCGCAGTGCACTCTTTTATTACATAGTCCCCTCTCTTGTTAGATATAAAATCACTGCTGATGATGGAGCCAGTGACCATACGACCAGTCCATCAGCTCCTCCAATAGAAAAGAAGCTTTCCCATGATCCATCAGCTGTCATTGCATTATATATCTAACAAGAAAAGACGTATCTAATAAAGATAGGGCTTTATATAATCCGTTATGTAAGGGATGGTGCTGTACATAACAAGAGATGGCACTGTGTAATGAGGTAGTGTAATATTCATAATAAAGGAGACTATGTAATATATATATATACATATATGTGTGAGTGTGGCTATATATATGTGTATAGATACATAGATAGATAGATAGATAGATAGATAGATAGGGATTCAAGCTTGAGGAGGCTAATTTGCATATTTCAGGTGCCTTCTGGGAAAAGCGAAGTCTCCCTAAGCTAGATCGTTGGGTACAGCCGGGACCAGCTGCTTGGAAAGCATCACCAAACCAGGGATTCAAGCTTGAGGAGGCTAATTTGCATATTCCAGGTGCCTTCTGGGAAAAGCGAAGTCTCCCTAAGCTAGAAGATCGTTGGGTACAGCCGGGACCAGCTGCTTGGAAAGCATCACCAAACCAGGGATTCAAGCTTGAGGAGGCTAATTTGCATATTCCAGGTGCCTTCTGGGAAAAGCGAAGTCTCCCTAAGCTAGAAGATCGTTGGGTACAGCCGGGACCAGCTGCTTGGAAAGCATCACCAAACCGCGCGCCGTAAGAAGTGTAGACTAGTGGCCCTTTTAGAAGAAAAGGTGCGGGGTCTGGAAGAAAGAATAGCAACTTTGAAACTCATCAAAGAGAATGAAGACTTTCTAGACAGAACAGAAGCATCTCTACTGGTCACAGAAGGTGAAAAAAGTGTCAGAGAACCTCCAAAAGCAGATGGGTGGAAGCATGTGACCAAAAGAAGCAAGAAGACCATGGAGAAATCACCAACCACACAACTGAAGAACCGATATCAAATCTTTGTAGAGGATGAAGATGGCACACCTAAGGATGAAGCAATACCAGCAAGCAAAAAAGAAAAGGGCAAACAGCAACAAGTGACAGCAAAAAGTACAGCCAAGAAGCAACGAAGAGTGGTGGTGGTGGGAGACTCACTACTGAGAGGCACAGAAGCAGCTATCTGCAGACCGGACATAACTGCAAGAGAAGTATGCTGCCTTCCAGGTGCGATGATCAAGGATGTGACCGATAGGATACCAAAGCTCTTCAGCTCCAAGGACGTCTACCCATTTCTTCTGATACATGTTGGCACCAATGACACGGCAAGGAAGGACCTACCGACAATCTGCAAAGACTTTGAAGAGTTGGGGAAGAAAGTAAAGGAACTGGATGCACAGGTAGTTTTTTCTTCTATCCTTCCAGTAGATGGGCATGGCACCAGGAGATGGAACAGGATCCTTGATGCAAACAACTGGCTAAGACGATGGTGCAGACAACAAGGATTCGGATTCCTGGACCACGGTGTGAATTACTGGTACGATGGACTCCTCGCCAGAGACGGACTACACCTCAACAAATCTGGGAAACACACATTCGCCAGAAGACTCGCTACACTCATCAGGAGGGCGTTAAACTAGAAGAAGAGGGGACGGGAAGAAAAACATTAGACTTGAACAAAGAAGACCCAGGAAAACATACTCAGATGGGAGGTAAGAACATTTCTAAAACAATCCACAGCGAGGAGATTGGAACAAAACAAAATCCTCTAAACTGCATGGTCGTAAACGCCAGAAGCCTGACAAACAAGATGGAAGAACTAGAAGCAGAAATATCTACAGGTAACTTTGACATAGTGGGAATAACCGAGACATGGTTAGATGAAAGCTATGACTGGGCAGTTAACTTACAGGGTTACAGTCTGTTTAGAAAGGATCATAAAAATCGGAGAGGAGGAGGGGTTTGTCTCTATGTAAAGTCTTGTCTAAAGTCCACTTTAAGGGAGGATATTAGCGAAGGAAATGAGGATGTCGAGTCCATATGGGTCGAAATTCATGGAGGGAAAAATGGTAACAAAATTCTCATTGGGGTCTGTTACAAACCCCCAAATATAACAGAAACCATGGAAAGTCTACTTCTAAAGCAGATAGATGAAGCTGCAACCCATAATGAGGTCCTGGTTATGGGGGACTTTAACTACCCGGATATTAACTGGGAAACAGAAACCTGTGAAACCCATAAAGGCAACAGGTTTCTGCTAATAACCAAGAAAAATTATCTTTCACAATTGGTGCAGAATCCAACCAGAGGAGCAGCACTTTTAGACCTAATACTATCTAATAGACCTGACAGAATAACAAATCTGCAGGTGGTTGGGCATCTAGGAAATAGCGACCACAATATTGTGCAGTTTCACCTGTCTTTCACTAGGGGGACTTGTCAGGGAGTCACAAAAACACTGAACTTTAGGAAGGCAAAGGTTGACCAGCTTAGAGATGCCCTTAATCTGGTAGACTGGGACAATATCCTCAGAAATAAGAATACAGATAATAAATGGGAAATGTTTAAGAACATCCTAAATAGGCAGTGTAAGCGGTTTATACCTTGTGGGAATAAAAGGACTAGAAATAGGAAAAACCCATTGTGGCTAAACAAAGAAGTAAGACAGGCAATTAACAGTAAAAAGAAAGCATTTGCACTACTAAAGCAGGATGGCACCATTGAAGCTCTAAAAAACTATAGGGAGAAAAATACTTTATCTAAAAAACTAATTAAAGCTACCAAAAAGGAAACAGAGAAGCACATTGCTAAGGAGAGTAAAACTAATCCCAAACTGTTCTTCAACTATATCAATAGTAAAAGAATAAAAACTGAAAATGTAGGCCCCTTAAAAAATAGTGAGGAAAGAATGGTTGTAGATGACGAGGAAAAAGCTAACATATTAAACACCTTCTTCTCCACGGTATTCACGGTGGAAAATGAAATGCTAGGTGAAATCCCAAGAAACAATGAAAACCCTATATTAAGGGTCACCAATCTAACCCAAGAAGAGGTGCGAAACCGGCTAAATAAGATTAAAATAGATAAATCTCCGGGTCCGGATGGCATACACCCACGAGTACTAAGAGAACTAAGTAATGTAATAGATAAACCATTATTTCTTATTTTTAGGGACTCGATAGCGACAGGGTCTGTTCCGCAGGACTGGCGCATAGCAAATGTGGTGCCAATATTCAAAAAGGGCTCTAAAAGTGAACCTGGAAATTATAGGCCAGTAAGTCTAACCTCTATTGTTGGTAAAATATTTGAAGGGTTTCTGAGGGATGTTATTCTGGATTATCTCAATGAGAATAACTGTTTAACTCCATATCAGCATGGGTTTATGAGAAATCGCTCCTGTCAAACCAATCTAATCAGTTTTTATGAAGAGGTAAGCTATAGGCTGGACCACGGTGAGTCATTGGACGTGGTATATCTCGATTTTTCCAAAGCGTTTGATACCGTGCCGCACAAGAGGTTGGTACACAAAATGAGAATGCTTGGTCTGGGGGAAAATGTGTGTAAATGGGTTAGTAACTGGCTTAGTGATAGAAAGCAGAGGGTGGTTATAAATGGTATAGTCTCTAACTGGGTCGCTGTGTCCAGTGGGGTACCGCAGGGGTCAGTATTGGGACCTGTTCTCTTCAACATATTCATTAATGATCTGGTAGAAGGTTTACACAGTAAAATATCGATATTTGCAGATGATACAAAACTATGTAATGCCGTTAATACAAGAGAAGATAGTATTCTGCTACAGATGGATCTGGATAAGTTGGAAACTTGGGCTGAAAGGTGGCAGATGAGGTTTAACAATGATAAATGTAAGGTTATACACATGGGAAGAAGGAATCAATATCACCATTACACACTGAATGGGAAACCACTGGGTAAATCTGACAGGGAGAAGGACTTGGGGATCCTAGTTAATGATAAATTTACCTGGAGCAGCCAGTGCCAGGCAGCAGCTGCCAAGGCAAACAGGATCATGGGGTGCATTAAAAGAGGTCTGGATACACATGATGAGAGCATTATACTGCCTCTGTACAAATCCCTAGTTAGACCGCACATGGAGTACTGTGTCCAGTTTTGGGCACCGGTGCTCAGGAAGGATATAATGGAACTAGAGAGAGTACAAAGGAGGGCAACAAAATTAATAAAGGGGATGGGAGAACTACAATACCCAGATAGATTAGCGAAATTAGGATTATTTAGTCTAGAAAAAAGACGACTGAGGGGCGATCTAATAACCATGTATAAGTATATAAGGGGACAATACAAATATCTCGCTGAGGATCTGTTTATACCAAGTAAGGTGACGGGCACAAGGGGGCATTCTTTGCGTCTGGAGGAGAGAAGGTTTTTCCACCAACATAGAAGAGGATTCTTTACTGTTAGGGCAGTGAGAATCTGGAATTGCTTGCCTGAGGAGGTGGTGATGGTGAACTCAGTCGAGGGGTTCAAGAGAGGCCTGGATGTCTTCCTGGAGCAGAACAATATTGTATCATACAATTATTAGGTTCTGTAGAAGGACGTAGATCTGGGGATTTATTATGATGGAATATAGGCTGAACTGGATGGACAAATGTCTTTTTTCAGCCTTACTAACTATGTTACTATAGATAGATAAAAAGTAGTAGAGTAAAGCAGCACAAGAAATGGAAGGTAAAGAGTCCGTGTGCAAAAAAGCTCCTACAGGTATGTACCAAACTTTGAATACAGAAATCCAAAAAACAGGAGCAGCGCACCGTTGTAAGAAAAAAAAAATGGTGTTTTATTTAGTCCATGACGGCAACGTTTTGGTCCAAAAAAGTAAAGAGAAAGGTTCACTTACAACGGTGTGCTGCTCCTGTTTTTTTGGATATATATATATATATATATATAAAAGCTTCCTTCTCACCCCCATGAGAGTCGTCTTTGTTGTCCTTTCTCATTCTCGGGTCCTCTATCAGAGGCCTGGGAGTTTGAGGGCTCTGTGCAGGATCTTAGCTGTTCCCAGCATTGCGCATTTCTGGACAGAGAGCTCGGATATTACTCCTGGGATCTGTTGTAGCAATTCTTCCAACTTAGGGGTCATTACTCCAAGTGCTCCCATCACCACTGGAATCACTGTTGCCTTCACCTTCCACATCTTCTCCAGTTCTCCTTTGAGGGCCTGGTATTTCTCCAGCTTCTCATATTCCTTCTTTCTGATGTTGCTCTCACTTGGCACTGCCACATCTATCATGGCTGTCTTCTGATCCTTGTCTACTGTCACAATGTCTGGTTGGTTAACCAACACCTGCTTATCCGTCTGGATCTTGAAGTCCCACAGGATTTTAGCTCTTTCATTCTCCATCACTTTTTTATGGGGTCTCTCACTTGGACTTAGGAGGACTTAGCCCATTTGCTGTGCAGATGTTCCTGTATAAAATCCCTGCTACTTAGTTGTGGCATGACCAGAACACCTGACCACCACAGGATAAGAAATCATGGAAACAGGAACACATGGGCTACTTGCACAGTGAACAAGTCTGTAGGAACATGTTCACACACCACCAAGAAACCTGAAGACACAAAAGAGAATAGTAAAACCAAAAACACTCAGTTTGAAAAAAATTGCAGTAATCCGCAAGTGCTAGTAAAAGATGTAAAAAACAGGGTATTTGGTTGATACGTTTTTTGCAAAAAATGTATACTAAGCTGCTCTACCAAACTTCACGGTATACCCATATCAGAGCAGTCCTAACTAATGTATGCAATCCCTATCTGATGTATTTAAAAACCTGATCATCTGTATATTACCTGTGTGAACAGGGTTCAGAGAGGAAAAATCCATGTGTGCATACTCTGAATAGGGGGGTCATATCAGCTCACTGCATAAAAAGGTGCGCAAGTGCAACAGCCTATTATGGATTAATAACCATGCGGGCAAATGATTACAGCAGATAAGCTTGTTATAACTATGTTAGAGGAGAGACTGGGTCCGGTACCTGCGTGCGCCCGCATCCCCCTATTCAGAGCATCTACCTCACTGTGTTAGTACTATTACTTCTATGGTTATTTGCACCTGGGCACTTTGAATGTAGTGTGCTGCTGTAACTCTCCTATTTAGAGTACCTACCTCGTTGTGCTAGCACCATTGTTGTTAACAGTCACTTTATTTATGTCCCTTTATAGGGCTATGCACTGCTTTCACTTTTTTTAAAAGTCTAGCTCGGTCTCGCTCGGTACAGAGAGTTACTGCTGCTTCTTCAGCTCCTGCCATTAAAGTCAGTGCTGGTCAGCAGCGAGCGGACTTCTCTGGGACTAAGTCCTTGTTTGTGCACACTGAGCATGCCCAGGGCAAGATCTCCCGTTGGAGATCAAGGGTCATGTGCTCAGGCTCTGCAGCGCATTCCATTGGTCCTCTTGGCAGGTCTTGGAAGGGCAAAGTTTCTGTGGCCACTTCCTGTCCTGCAACTATATAAACTGCGCATGACCGCACGGCCATGCGCTAGTGTACAATTATTATGTGTGTGTGTAGATGGATGTATGTCGATGGATGAAAGCTCCTAAGTATCCCTCCCTAGAGTTGTTGATTGCTCGCCGATGATGGTAGCTCTCTAGCACCCGACTATCCATCTGTATGTTACACACATCACAGCGTCCTATAGCTGTGCCTGCCAGTACGGCGCCGTGCGCTTGCCTCGCGCTTTCCATCCCCAAGCCTGGGTGGTTAGTGGCGTCCGTCAGTGCGGCATCGCACGCACTCTTGTGCTCATATATTGCAGATAAGGTTCTTTACACACCCAGTTGCGGTGTTGTGCCAGCAAGGGTCTAATCGGACTACAATCCCTTTTGGGGTTAAGTTCGCTGACTACTTGCTCGCGCTCTATGTGCGGTACCGCGGTCCTGTGACTTAACAGGATCGCTTTCTTCACGTTGGGTGAGGTTTAACCCACGTGTTTATACTTTTAAGTACCGCCATATAGTCTGTCATTTACTAGCAGCGGGTTTCGCCTGCACGGTGGACCCCGGACTGCGAACGCATCTATATCATCTTACTTGGTGCGTTCCGCCAGTCCTAACATTACACTAGCGCCAGGGTCTGGCTAGTGATGACAGACAAACAGCAATCCTTCCGGTATATCCAGCAGCTGGAGGGTAGGTTGGCAGCTCTCGAGAGCGCAACCTCAGCTGTGGATGTTACCGCAGTTGCTGTACAGGCTGCCAGAGTGGCTGCAGCAACTTTGTCCATTGCCACCCCTGTTCCGACATTTTCTCGCCTCCCGCTGCCAGAAAAATTTTCTGGTGATAGCAAATTTTGTAGGGGATTTGTGAGTCAGTGCTCTATTCATCTTAAGCTCCTGGCTGCACGCTTCCCCACAGAGCGGGCTAAGGTGGGATTTATTGTATCTCTATTGTCGGACAGGGCGTTGGAATGAGCTACGCCGCTGTGGGAGCGTGGCGATCATGTGGTGCAGAGTGCTCCGCTGTTTTTGAGCACTCTGAAACAGGTCTTTTTAGGACCTCAAGTCACCCATGATACTGCGCTCCAACTGCTGGCATTGACTCAGGGTGAGTCCTTGGTCAGTCATTTTGCCGTCCAATTCCGCACTTTAGCATCTGAGCTGGAATGGTCGGATAAAGCTCTTATCCCCATATTTTGGAGGGGCTTGGCTGACCACGTAAAGGACGCTCTGGCCACAAGGGAGATTCCTGCCACACTGGAGGAGTTAATAACAGTCTCCACTCGAATAGATCTCCGTTTTAACGAGCGGAGGTTGGAGCGAGCCCAGTGTAGGCAGAGGTTTCGGCTGTCTCCTACTTTCGCCAAACCTCTGGAATCTCCGGTCCTGGTTCCTGAGTCACATGAGGCCAGAGAACTGTCACAAGTGGGATCTAAGTCCCGGACCACTTGTGCACTCAGGGTCTGTCATGTTTGCCAGCAGTCAGGACATCTAGCCACCAGATGTCCTCAGCGGTCGAGGAAATGTCAGCGTCTAGTGGTCGTAGGTGGAGGTACACTAGACACGGCGACGTTTGCCTCTAAATTGTCCTTTAAGGGGACAATTACTATAGGCTCATTTTCTCACTCGGTAGAGCTCTGCGTGGATTCTGGGGCGGAGGGCAATTTCATGTCTTCTGCCTTCGCCCAACGTCACGCAATACCTCTGGTTATGCTAGCTCAACCTGTAACGGTACGAGTGGTGAATGGGTCGACACTGCCCTCACAGATAACACACCAGACCATCCCTTTTACTCTGTCCATGTCGCCATCTCATCAGGAGATTATTTCTCTGCTCGTCATTCCAGAAGGAATTGATGAGGTCCTGTTGGGAATACCTTGGCTACGGTACCACTCTCCTCATATCGAGTGGTCCTCAGGCAGAATTCTGGGATGGGGTGAATCTTGTGGGGGTAGGTGTCAGAGGGAGTGCGTTCAGGTTGCTACTACTGAGGTACCCGCAGATCTATCCTCTCTCCCCAAGCAGTATTGGTCTTATGCAGACGTGTTCTCCAAAAAGGCGGCGGAGACCCTTCCGCCCCATCGCCCCTATGATTGTCCTATTGACCTCTTGCCTGGTGCTGAGCCTCCCCGGGGTAGAGTCTCTCCGCTATCTCTCCCGGAGACAGAGGCAATGTCACAGTACATCCAGGAAAATCTGGCAAGAGGGTTCATCAGGAAGTCAGTGTCACCTGCTGGGGCAGGATTCTTCTTCGTGCAGAAGAAGAATGGGGAATTGCGTCCATGCATAGACTACAGGGGTCTTAACGCTATCACCGTTAAGAATAAGTACCCTTTGCCTTTGATATCTGAGCTATTCGATAGGCTTCGGGGAGCAAGGGTATTTACTAAATTAGATCTGCGGGGTGCTTACAATCTGATTCGCATCCGTGAGGGGGACGAATGGAAGACGGCGTTTAACACCAGGGATGGGCACTATGAATATCTAGTGATGCCCTTCGGGCTCTGTAATGTCCCAGCCGTTTTCCAAGACTTTGTGAAGGATATCTTCCGGGATATGCTTTCCACCTCGGTCGTAGTCTATCTGGATGATATTCTCATCTTCTCTCCAGATATTGACTCCCACCGGAGAGATGTTTGCAAAGTCTTCGACCTCCTACGGGCAAACTCCCTCTATGCCAAGTTGGAGAAGTGTATGTTTGAGCAGGAGTCCTTACCTTTCCTAGGCTACGTCATCTCAGCCCAGGGATTGGCTATGGATCCTGCCAAACTACAGGCTGTAATGGACTGGCAGGAACCCCATTCTCTTAAAGCGGTGCAGCGCTTTATGGGATTCATCAATTATTATCGCCAGTTCATCCCGCACTTCTCAACTTTGGTAGCTCCCTTGGTTGCCCTCACCAAGAAGGGGGCGAATCCCAAATTGTGGTCTGAGGAGGTCTCCAAGGCCTTTATCTCTATAAAGTCACACTTCGCTAGCGCTCCCATTCTACATCGCCCCGATGTTGATAAGCCATTTATCATGGAGGTGGATGCCTCTTCTGTTGGTGCTGGAGCAGTCCTCTTCCAAAAGGATGCTCAAGGTCGGAAGCATCCTTGCTTCTTTTTCTCCAAGACCTTCGCACCAGCAGAGAGGAATTATTCCATCGGGGACAGGGAGTTGCTAGCCATGAAGTTGGCTTTCTCGGAGTGGAGACATCTCTTGGAAGGAGCACGTTTTCCCTTCCAAGTCTTCACAGACCATAAAAATTTGGTGTACCTGCAGACAGCTCAGCGGTTGAATTCTTGCCAGGCCAGATGGTCCTTGTTCTTCTCCCAGTTTCATTTCACCCTCCATTTCCTTTCTGGGGAGAAGAACATTCGGGCCGACGCTCTCTCTCGCTCCGTTGTGTCATCTGCGGAGGAGGAGGAGGAGCCTCGGCTTATTGTCCCCACCGAGAGCTTGAGAACTGTGGCTCCGGTTTCGCTGGAGTCTGTGCCCCCGGGCAAGACTTTTGTTCCATCCAGCTTGCGACCGGAGGTTCTTTCTTGGGCGCACTCGTGCAGGGTGGGTGGACATTTTGGTACTAAAAGGACATCTGAGTTACTGGCGAGGACATACTGGTGGCCGCATATGGCCCGTGATGTCGCGGAGTATGTTCGGGCGTGTGTCTCTTGCGCCAGGAACAAGACTCCTCGGCAACGGCCAGCTGGTTTGCTTTATCCTCTGCCCGTAGCGGACAGGCCCTGGGAGATGGTCGGGATGGACTTTGTGGTGGGCTTGCCCAAGTCTCGTAACTGCACCATTATCTGGGTGATCACCGACCATTTTTCCAAAATGGTGCATTTGGTGCCTCTTCCACGGCTACCATCTGCACGGGCGTTGGCTGTCTTGTTTATCAAGCATATCTTTCGCCTACACGGTATGCCAGACAAAATTGTTAGTGACCGGGGTCCCCAGTTTGCGTCTCGATTCTGGAGAGAGCTTTGTCGTCTACTCAGTATTGAGTTAAATTTCTCTTCGGCATATCATCCAGAGACGAATGGGTTGGTTGAAAGGGCCAACCAGACCTTGGTCACATATCTGCGACATTTTGTTTCTGCCAGGCAGGATGACTGGGCATCCTTGCTACCGTGGGCAGAGTTTGCACTTAACAATGCCGTAGCCGACTCCACCGGTCAGACTCCATTCCTCTTAAATTACGGCCAGCATCCGCGTGTTCCTGTGCCCATGCCTGTGTCTTCCGCTGATTCCAGGGTGGCAGACTGGGCTGTGGAGGCACGGGATATTTGGGATCGCACGCAGGATGCCATTCGGGCCTCCAAGGAGAGAATGAGGTCCTCCGCCGATGTTCATCTGCGCCCCGCTCCGACCTTTGCCCCTGGCGACTTGGTGTGGCTCTCCGCCCGTAACATCAGGCTGCGAGTTGAGTCCACTAAGTTTGCTCCTCGCTACTTGGGTCCCTTCAAGGTTCTCGAACAGGTTAATCCCGTGGTCTACCGTCTGGCTCTTCTTCCACGCTTGGGTATCACCGACACCTTTCACGTGTCCCTCTTGAAACCCGTATACATGTCCCGGTTTTCCGAGTCATATGCCGGGACATCGGGTTCATCTACGGACGATTATGAGGTGAACGCTATTTTGGGGTGCAAGGTGGTACGCGGCAAAAAGTTCTATTTGGTGGATTGGAAGGGTTATGGCCCAGAGGACAGGTCATGGGAACCTGCTGAAAACATTCGGGCCCCGCAGCTCATTGCTGCCTTCGAGCGTAGCGAGGCCCAAGGAGGGGGGGGGGGGCCCTAGGAGGGGGGTAATGTTAGGTCTCGAGTTCCCACTTCTGCACAGGGGGAATCTCGGGCCGTCTCCGCTGCGGTCTCCCATTCCTATCCAGCCGCAGTGGAATCTGCTCAGCAGGGACGTCGGTCCCAGCGTCTAGCTCGGTCTCGCTCGGTACAGAGAGTTACTGCTGCTTCTTCAGCTCCTGCCATTAAAGTCAGTGCTGGTCAGCAGCGAGCGGACTTCTCTGGGACTAAGTCCTTGTTTGCGCACACTGAGCATGCCCAGGGCAAGATCTCCCGTTGGAGATCAAGGGTCATGTGCTCAGGCTCTGCAGCGCATTCCATTGGTCCTCTTGGCAGGTCTTGGAAGGGCAAAGTTTCTGTGGCCACTTCCTGTCCTGCAACTATATAAACTGCGCATGACCGCACGGCCATGCGCTAGTGTACAATTATTATGTGTGTGTGTAGATGGATGTATGTCGATGGATGAAAGCTCCTAAGTATCCCTCCCTAGAGTTGTTGATTGCTCGCGGATGATGGTAGCTCTCTAGCGCCCGACTATCCATCTGTATGTTACACACATCACAGCGTCCTATAGCTGTGCCTGCCAGTACGGCGCCGTGCGCTTGCCTCGCGCTTTCCATACCCAAGCCTGGGTGGTTAGTGGCGTCTGTCAGTGCGGCATCGCACGCACTTTTGTGCTCATATATTTCAGATAAGGTTCTTTACACACCCAGTTGCGGTGTTGTGCCAGCAAGGGTCTAATCGGACTACAATCCCTTTTGGGGTTAAGTTCGCTGACTACTTGCTCGCGCTCTATGTGCGGTACCGCGGTCCTGTGACTTAACAGGATCGCTTTCTTCACGTTGGGTGAGGTTTAACCCACGTGTTTATACTTTTAAGTACCGCCATATAGTCTGTCATTTACTAGCAGCGGGTTTCGCCTGCACGGTGGACCCCGGACTGCGAACGCATCTATATCATCTTACTTTGTGCGTTCCGCCAGTCCTAACATAGTGTTTGAATTTAATGTTATATATATTCTACACAATTCCCATATATGGGTCATATATAACTTATTTTTATATATAGACTTTTTGGTCTGTTATAGATCTTTTTATTTATTTTTTTGTCATTTTTTACATATATATAATTTTTAGATTTTCTTACTTTCTCTGGCACAGCGAGTAAAGGTATTATTCATCACTCTCTTTGGGGAGTTATTTATATTATATTTTTTCTAGGAGTTTCTGGGTACCATATAGTATTGTTCCTGCGTTTTTTGTTTTGTTTTTATTGCTAAAAACACATACTGTATTTTATGTACAAATTGCCAATATATTTAATAAAAGCATATTAGTGGTCCCAGTGCTTTATTACTTTCTGGTGATTTCTTATCCTGTGGTGGTCAGGTGTTCTGGTCTCTTCATTTCAGTGTTTTATTCACTGAAGCTTTCACAGTGCACCCTAATCCTATGAGATATATTCTATACTAATTGGATTCCTGTATGAGTTAGAATTGTGGTTACAATAGGGGTTCACTGTGTCTTTTTTAATTTTTTTTTTTTTAGTTGTGGCATTCAGTATATGGTGTTCATACTTGCATTTTGCACCCTGCCACAATGTGTCGAACGGTTTCTGAGGTTTCTTTGCACCTTGGGTCTTGTCTTGCGTGGTAGATTCCTGCTTCTTTGGATCTGGAACTTAGTGCTTGCTCTTGTGCCACTATGATTAGTGCCTCTGTGATGTCTCAGAGTCCTGCTTTCTCCAGCAACTGGCAGGATTTCTCCATGTCAGCCACCTCCATTATGTGTCGATGGTACATCCCATGCAGCGGTTTGTCTTGCCATGACGCTTCATATTCCTGTTCTTCCTTCCAGATCTGTTGTTGTTGCTGCCTTAAGCTTTCTCTCAGCTTCTCATCTTTTGGTGCCATTTTCCTGATGCATTCCTGGATACTCCTTGTTTCATCTGTGATGGTGGCTTGAATGCTTATCAAGCCTTGACCACCCCCTTTCTGTTGGCATACAATCTTTGTGTGTTACACTTAGGGTGGAGACCTTCATGCATTGTGAGGAGCTTTTGTGTCTTCACTAGAGTTGAGCGACCTTGACCTTTTTAGAGTCGAGCCGGGTTTTGCGAAACCCGACTATGTCCAAAGTCGGGTCGAGTGAAATCGGCCGATTATGACGTAAAGTCGGGATCGACCGAAACACGAAACCCAATGCAAGTCAATGGGGCAGCATAGTCGGCAGTGAGTGGGGGCCAGGAAAACACCTAGAGTGGCCATTTTAATGTCAAAACCATCCATTCTTCTTAATGAAGCTTGTCAAGCGTAATTTACCTTATAATAATTGGAAGGCATTTGAAATTGGGGGTCATTTGGCTAAAGTTGTGGGGGGTAGGGCTGGTTCAAGTAATTAGTGGGCCCAGGAAATCTGGACCACGTCACGGCAGTGGAGCAGGGAGAGGTAAGTATTTCAACTTTGCAAGTGCTGTGAACCTGAGCAAGCAGGGGGGGCCCACTCGTTGGCATTGGCACTGGCACAGGGCCCCTCAAAGTACAGCGGTGTGTTTGCACGGCGGGGGCGCCTCCCACCGGCAGCAACACTTTTGCGTACTATGAGAGGCCCTGTGCCAGTGACGTCGCCAACTAGTATTCCTCCCCCCACCTGATGAAGGAACCTGCACTTTCATCTGCACCTTCCTCTTTGTCCCCGTGTAAGGTGGTATGGTATGCGGGAAGAGCAACCTGACTTTCAGCAGGGTCACAATGTTGTTGTGTAGCGTGCACGGGGAATGTTGCGTTATGGGTCAATGTACCAGCAGACTCATCTATCACTGGCTGGGCAATGGGCACGATGAAGTGGAAACACAGATATAGGCCCAAAGAAGAAAGTGGGCTAAATGCAGTTCAAAATTGGTAACACAGGAATAACCAGGGGGCATTGCAGTGGAGGACAACTGGAATGAGAGGCTGACACAGAGAGTAGGGCCAAATCAGTAAGTAGTCGAAATGCAGTTCAAAATTGGCAACCGTAGTAAACAGGCGGCACAGCTTTGTTCAGTGGAGGAGAACAGCAAGGAGTGGCAGACACCGATAGTAGGCCCCAAACCAACTAGTACGCCAAATGCAGTTGTTCCATTTAACCACAATTTAATGAGAGCCTGAAGATAGAAGCTCAGGAAAGGCAACCTGGGGAACACCTTGGAGTGTAACACACCATCTCTCTCCACCCCATACCCATTTTGTATGGCCTAATGCAGTGTACTTTTCTACAACTACTAAACGAGAGTCGGAAGACCGAAGCAATGGCAAGGAAACCTGGGGAACACCTTAGAGTGTAACACACCCTCTCTCTACACCCCATACCCAATTTGAAGGTCTAATGCAGTGTAGTTTCCAAGAACTACTAAACGAGAGCCGGAAGATCGAAGCTCAGGAAAGGCAACCTGGGGAACACCTTGGAGTGTAACACACCCTCTCGCTACACCCCATACCCAATTTGAAGGCCTAATGCAGCGTAGTTTCCAACAACTACTAAACGAGAGCCGGAAGATCGAAGCTCAGGAAAGGCAACCTGGGGAACACCTTGGAGTGTAACAAACCCTCTCTCTACACCCCATACCCAATTTGTAGGCCTAATGCAGCGTAGTTTCCGACAACTACTAAACGAGAGCCGGAATATCGAAGCTCAGGAAAGGCAACCTGGGGAACACCTTGGAGTGTAACACACCCTCTCTCTACACCCCATACCCAATTTGAAGGCCTAATGCAGTGTAGTTTCCAAGAACTACTAAACGAGAGCCGGAAGATCGAAGCTCAGGAAAGGCAACCTGGGGAACACCTTGGAGTGTAACAAACCCTCTCTCTACACCCCATACCCAATTTGTAGGCCTAATGCAGCGTAGTTTCCGACAACTACTAAACGAGAGCCGGAATATCGAAGCTCAGGAAAGGCAACCTGGGGAACACCTTGGAGTGTAACACACCCTCTCTCTACACCCCATACCAAATTTGAAGGCCTAATGCAGTGTAGTTTCCAAGAACTACTAAACGAGAGCCGGAAGATCGAAGCTCAGGAAAGGCAACCTGGGGAACACCTTGGAGTGTAACACACCCTCTCGCTACACCCCATACCCAATTTGAAGGCCTAATGCAGCGTAGTTTCCAACAACTACTAAACGAGAGCCGGAAGATCGAAGCTCAGGAAAGGCAACCTGGGGAACACCTTGGAGTGGAACACACCATCTCTCTACACCCCATACCCAATTTGAAGGCCTAATGCAGAGTAGTTTCCAAGAACTACTAAACGAGAGCCGGAAGATCGAAGCTCAGGAAAGGCAACCTGGGGAACACCTTGGAGTGTAACACAACGTCTCTCTACACGACGGAAGGGCTGATTCTTAGGAAGGAAGGCTGTTGGAAATAAGCATTGCGCGTCCGAGGGTGATTATATTCTTATTAGGTATATACTCACCCTCGGACGCGCCCTGCTTCTTTATTTGGAATGAATGTTTATTTGCAATGTGGTGTTGACTTTCTCTATTATTTTGGTAATTAATGATTTTATTATTTTCATTATTTTGCATCTTCTCGGCAATAATATAAAGAAGACGCGACAGGACAACACTCGGTGGATGCCATATGTGTGTTTTCAATTTAAAAAAACTTTCAGTTAACTACTTGCAGGAGAAAGTAATTGTAGCTGGTGGCCATTTTTAGTACTGTACCAGATTTTAGTTGTGTGTTTGTTTTTAATGTTAAAATGTCTGCATTTGATATCTCACCAGTATTTTCTTTTTTATAAGCAAAATACTTATTTTTATATTTTCTGATGTTGGTTCCAGGGGTACACGGCCAGCAGTGCCCTGGTCAGTGTAGTAGTAGTTGAAAGAATGGACCGCAGACAGGCATCGAAGGCCTAAAATAATAACACATGGCTGTAGGCAATTTTAAATTGGTTCCAGGGGTACACGGACAGCAGTGGTGTGGTCAGTGGAGGCCTAGTGGAAGGAGTGACCGCAGACAGGCATCGAAGGCCTAAAATAATAACACATGGCTGTAGGCAATTTTAAATTGGTTCCAGGGGTACACGGGCAGCAGTGACCTGGTCAGTGTAGTAGTAGTTGAAAAAATGGACCGCAGACAGGCATCGAATGCCTAAAATAATAACACATGGCTGTAGGCAATTTTAAATTGGTTCCAGGGGTACACGGGCAGCAGTGGTGTGGTCAGTGGAGGCCTAGTGGAAGGAGTGACCGCAGACAGGCATCGAAGGCCTAAAATAATAACACATGGCTGTAGGCAATTTTAAATTGGTTCCAGGGGTACACGGGCAGCAGTGACCTGGTCAGTGTAGTAGTAGTTGAAAAAATGGACCGCAGACAGGCATCGAATGCCTAAAATAATAACACATGGCTGTAGGCAATTTTAAATTGGTTCCCGGGGTACACGGGCAGCAGTGACCTGGTCAGTGTAGTAGTAGTTGAAAAAATGGACCGCAGACAGGCATCGAATGCCTAAAATAATAACACATGGCTGTAGGCAATTTTAAATTGGTTCCAGGGGTACACGGGCAGCAGTGGTGTGGTCAGTGGAGGCCTAGTGGAAGGAGTGACCGCAGACAGGCATCGAAGGCCTAAAATAATAACACATGGCTGTAGGCAATGTTAAATTGGTTCCCGGGGTACACGGGCAGCAGTGACCTGGTCAGTGTAGTAGTAGTTGAAAAAATGGACCGCAGACAGGCATCGAATGCCTAAAATAATAACACATGGCTGTAGGCAATTTTAAATTGGTTCCAGGGGTACACGGACAGCAGTGGTGTGGTCAGTGGAGGCCTAGTGGAAGGAGTGACCGCAGACAGGCATCGAAGGCCTAAAATAATAACACATGGCTGTAGGCAATTTTAAATTGGTTCCAGGGGTACACGGGCAGCAGTGACCTGGTCAGTGTAGTAGTAGTTGAAAAAATGGACCGCAGACAGGCATCGAATGCCTAAAATAATAACACATGGCTGTAGGCAATTTTAAATTGGTTCCAGGGGTACACGGACAGCAGTGGTGTGGTCAGTGGAGGCCTAGTGGAAGGAGTGACCGCAGACAGGCATCGAAGGCCTAAAATAATAACACATGGCTGTAGGCAATTTTAAATTGGTTCCAGGGGTACACGGGCAGCAGTGACCTGGTCAGTGTAGTAGTAGTTGAAAAAATGGACCGCAGACAGGCATCGAATGCCTAAAATAATAACACATGGCTGTAGGCAATTTTAAATTGGTTCCCGGGGTACACGGGCAGCAGTGACCTGGTCAGTGTGGTAGTAGTTGAAAAAATGGACCGCAGACAGGCATCGAATGCCTAAAATAATAACACATGGCTGTAGGCAATTTTAAATTGGTTCCAGGGGTACACGGACAGCAGTGGTGTGGTCAGTGGAGGCCTAGTGGAAGGAGTGACCGCAGACAGGCATCGAAGGCCTAAAATAATAACACATGGCTGTAGGCAATTTTAAATTGGTTCCAGGGGTACACGGGCAGCAGTGACCTGGTCAGTGTAGTAGTAGTTGAAAAAATGGACCGCAGACAGGCATCGAATGCCTAAAATAATAACACATGGCTGTAGGCAATTTTAAATTGGTTCCCGGGGTACACGGGCAGCAGTGACCTGGTCAGTGTAGTAGTAGTTGAAAAAATGGACCGCAGACAGGCATCGAATGCCTAAAATAATAACACATGGCTGTAGGCAATTTTAAATTGGTTCCAGGGGTACACGGGCAGCAGTGGTGTGGTCAGTGGAGGCCTAGTGGAAGGAGTGACCGCAGACAGGCATCGAAGGCCTAAAATAATAACACATGGCTGTAGGCAATTTTAAATTGGTTCCAGGGGTACACGGGCAGCAGTGACCTGGTCAGTGTAGTAGTAGTTGAAAAAATGGACCGCAGACAGGCATCGAATGCCTAAAATAATAACACATGGCTGTAGGCAATTTTAAATTGGTTCCCGGGGTACACGGGCAGCAGTGACCTGGTCAGTGTAGTAGTAGTTGAAAAAATGGACCGCAGACAGGCATCGAATGCCTAAAATAATAACACATGGCTGTAGGCAATTTTAAATTGGTTCCAGGGGTACACGGGCAGCAGTGGTGTGGTCAGTGGAGGCCTAGTGGAAGGAGTGACCGCAGACAGGCATCGAAGGCCTAAAATAATAACACATGGCTGTAGGCAATTTTAAATTGGTTCCAGGGGTACACGGGCAGCAGTGACCTGGTCAGTGTAGTAGTAGTTGAAAAAATGGACCGCAGACAGGCATCGAATGCCTAAAATAATAACACATGGCTGTAGGCAATTTTAAATTGGTTCCCGGGGTACACGGGCAGCAGTGACCTGGTCAGTGTAGTAGTAGTTGAAAAAATGGACCGCAGACAGGCATCGAATGCCTAAAATAATAACACATGGCTGTAGGCAATTTTAAATTGGTTCCAGGGGTACACGGGCAGCAGTGGTGTGGTCAGTGGAGGCCTAGTGGAAGGAGTGACCGCAGACAGGCATCGAAGGCCTAAAATAATAACACATGGCTGTAGGCAATGTTAAATTGGTTCCCGGGGTACACGGGCAGCAGTGACCTGGTCAGTGTAGTAGTAGTTGAAAAAATGGACCGCAGACAGGCATCGAATGCCTAAAATAATAACACATGGCTGTAGGCAATTTTAAATTGGTTCCAGGGGTACACGGACAGCAGTGGTGTGGTCAGTGGAGGCCTAGTGGAAGGAGTGACCGCAGACAGGCATCGAAGGCCTAAAATAATAACACATGGCTGTAGGCAATTTTAAATTGGTTCCAGGGGTACACGGGCAGCAGTGACCTGGTCAGTGTAGTAGTAGTTGAAAAAATGGACCGCAGACAGGCATCGAATGCCTAAAATAATAACACATGGCTGTAGGCAATTTTAAATTGGTTCCAGGGGTACACGGACAGCAGTGGTGTGGTCAGTGGAGGCCTAGTGGAAGGAGTGACCGCAGACAGGCATCGAAGGCCTAAAATAATAACACATGGCTGTAGGCAATTTTAAATTGGTTCCAGGGGTACACGGGCAGCAGTGACCTGGTCAGTGTAGTAGTAGTTGAAAAAATGGACCGCAGACAGGCATCGAATGCCTAAAATAATAACACATGGCTGTAGGCAATTTTAAATTGGTTCCCGGGGTACACGGGCAGCAGTGACCTGGTCAGTGTAGTAGTAGTTGAAAAAATGGACCGCAGACAGGCATCGAATGCCTAAAATAATAACACATGGCTGTAGGCAATTTTAAATTGGTTCCAGGGGTACACGGGCAGCAGTGACCTGGTCAGTGTAGTAGTAGTTGAAAGAATGGACCGCAGACAGGCTTCGAAGGCCTAACATAACAAAATTGGGCTGGCTGTAGGCACTTTAAATTGGTTCCAGGGGTACATGGGCAGCAGTGTATGGTCAGTGGAAGTCTAGTGGAAGGAGTGACGGCAGACAGTCTTCGAAGGCCTAACATAACAAAATTGGGCTGACTGTAGGCACTTTTAAATTGGTTCCAGGGTAACACGGCCAGCAGTGGCCTGGTCAGTGTAGTAGTTGTAGAAAGAAGGGACCGCAGACAGGCTTCGAAGGCCTAACATAACAAAAATGTCAAAACAATGGTATTGTCAGTGCCAGGCATTGAAGGATGTCAGCGGCTAGACTACACATTGGTGAAGCTGTGAGAGATAATTTTGCTAGTGGTAGAGCACTGTTTGAGCTGGGGGGGGGAACTGTCTTGTGGCCGGCGGTACAGGCACAGGGCCCCTCATATTACAACGGTGTGTCTGACGTTGGGTGCGCACCACCACCGCCAGAGACACTTTATTGTACTATGAGGGACCCAGTGGCAGTGCCGTCGACCAAAAGCGGCCACACCCACCTCTTCAGACAAACAGCACTCTCAAGGGTCCAAGCGCAAAGTGGCGATAGCACGGCCCCGTGTGGGGAGTTTGGCCATTTCGTGAGGTGGAAACATGTCGTATGCTGGACAATCAGGTGAAGAAAATTACGAGATTGGAAAAGTCATTCAGAATAGTCCACAGGCAAGACCTTTTCATAGGAAAGCTAGGTGTCAGCCGGGCAGGGTGGGGCAAAAGATTTTGAAATCCAGTTGTGGTTCATTTTAATGAAGGTTAGATCATCTACATTTTGGGTAGCCAGACGAGTCCTTTTTTCTGTTAGTATTGAACCTGCAGCACTGAATACTCTTTCTGATAGGACACTAGCTGCCGGGCAAGCAAGCTCCTGCAATGCATATTCTGCCAATTCTGGCCAGGTGTCTAATTTGGATGCCCAGTAATCAAATGGGAATGACGGTTGAGGGAGAACGTCGATAAGGGATGAAAAATAGTTTGTAACCATACTGGACAAATGTTGTCTCCTGTCACTTTGAATTGATGCTGCAGTACCTGTCCTGTCTGCGGTCATAGAAAAATCACTCCACAACCTGGTCAGAAAACCCCTCTGTCCAACGCCACTTCTGATTTCTGCCCCTCTAACACCTCTGGTCTGCTGGCCCCTGGAGCTCGTGTGAGAACGATCACGGGCGCTGTGTGCAGGGAATGCCAGAAGCAAACGGTCAACAAGAGTTGATTGTTTTGTTGCTAATATTAGTTCCAAGTTCTCATGTGGCATAATATTTTGCAATTTGCCTTTATAGCGAGGATCAAGGAGGCAGGCCAACCAGTAATCGTCATCGTTCATCATTTTTGTAATGCGTGTGTCCCTTTTGAGGATACGCAAGGCATAATCCGCCATGTGGGCCAAAGTTCCCGTTGTCAAATCTGCGGTTGTGCTTGGTTGAGGGGCAGTTGCAGGCAAATCTACGTCACTTGTGTCCCTCAAAAAACCAGAACCCGGCCTTGCCACGCCACCAATTTCCCGTGCCCCCGGGAAAGCTTCCTCATTAAAAATATACTCATCCCCATCATCCTCCTCATCCTCCACCTCCTCTTCGCCCGGTACCTCGTCATGTACACTGCCCTGACCAGACAATCGCTGACTGTCATCAAGGCTTTCCTCTTCCTCTGGTGCAGACGCCTGATCCTTTATGTGCGTCAAACTTTGCATCAGCAGACGCATTAGGGGGATGCTCATGCTTATTATGGCGTTGTCTGCACTAACCAGCCGTGTGCATTCCTCAAAACACTGAAGGACTTGACACATGTCTTGAATCTTCGACCACTGCACACCTGACAACTCCATGTCTGCCATCCTACTGCCTGCCCGTGTATGTGTATCCTCCCACAAAAACATAACAGCCCGCCTCTGTTCGCACAGTCTCTGAAGCATGTGCAGTGTTGAGTTCCACCTTGTTGCAACGTCTATGATTAGGCGATGCTGGGGAAGGTTCAAAGAACGCTGATAGGTCTGCATACGGCTGGAGTGTACAGGCGAACGGCGGATATGTGCGCAAAGTCCACGCACTTTGAGGAGCAGGTCGGATAACCCCGGATAACTTTTCAGGAAGCACTGCACCACCAGGTTTAAGGTGTGAGCCAGGCAAGGAATGTGTTTCAGTTGGGAAAGGGAGATGGCAGCCATGAAATTCCTTCCGTTATCACTCACTACCTTGCCTGCCTCAAGATCTACAGTGCCCAGCCACGACTGCGTTTCTTGCTGCAAGAACTCGGACAGAACTTCCGCGGTGTGTCTATTGTCGCCCAAACACTTCATAGCCAATACAGCCTGCTGACGTATGCCAGTAGCTGCCCCATAATGGGAGACCTGGTGTGCAACAGTGGCAGGTGCGGATGGAGTGTTTGTGCGACTGCGGTCTGTGGACGAGCTCTTGCTTCTGCAGGAGGACGAGGAGGAGGAGGAGGAGGGGGTGCGAACGGCTACAGACAACTGTTTACTAGACCGTGGGCTAGGCAGAACTGTCCCAAACTTGCTGTCCCCTGTGGACCCTGAATCCACCACATTTACCCAGTGTGCCGTGATGGACACGTAACGTCCCTGGCCATGCCTACTGGTCCATGCATCTGTTGTCAGGTGCACCTTTGTGCTCACAGATTGCCTGAGTGCATGGACGATGCGCTCTTTAACATGCTGGTGGAGGGCTGGGATGGCTTTTCTGGAAAAAAAGTGTCGACTGGGTAGCTCGTAGCGTGGTACAGCGTAGTCCATCAGGTCTTTGAAAGCTTCGCTTTCAACTAACCGGTAGGGCATCATCTCTAACGAGATTAGTCTAGCTATGTGGGCGTTCAAACCCTGTGTACGCGGATGCGAGGCTAAGTATTTCCTTTTTCTAACCATAGTCTCATGTAGGGTGAGCTGGACTGGAGAGCTGGAGATCGTGGAACTAGCGGGGGTGCCGGTGGACATGGCAGACTGAGAGACGGTGGGAGATGGTATTGTTGCCGCCGGTGCCCTAGATGCAGTGTTTCCTACTACGAAACTGGTGATTCCCTGACCCTGACTGCTTTGGCCTGGCAAAGATACCTGCACAGATACAGCAGGTGGTGCGCTAAATGGTGGTCCTACACTGCCGGAAGGGATGTTGCGTTGATGACTAGCTTCATTGGCCGAGGGTGCAACAACCTTAAGGGACGTTTGGTAGTTAGTCCAAGCTTTCAAATGCATGGTGGTTAAATGTCTATGCATGCAACTAGTATTGAGACTTTTCAGATTCTGACCTCTGCTTAAGGAAGTAGAACATTTTTGACAGATGACTTTGCGCTGATCAATTGGATGTTGTTTAAAAAAATGCCAGACTGCACTCTTTCTAGCATCGGATACCTTTTCAGGCATTGCAGACTGAGCTTTAACCGGATGGCCACGCTGTCCTCCACCAGGTTTTGGCTTTGCCACGCGTTTTGGGCAAGATACGGGCCCGGCAGATGGAACCTGTGGCGATGTTGATGCCTGCTGCGGCCCCTCCTCCTCCTCTGCTTCAGAACTGCTGCCGCCTGCACCCTGTTCCCCCAATGGCTGCCAATCGGGGTCAAGAACTGGGTCATCTAATAACTCTTCTTGTACCTCCTGCGCAACTTCGTCTGTGTCACCGTGTCGTTCGGTGGTATAGCGTTCGTGATGGGGCAACATAGTCTCATCAGGGTCTGATTCTTGATCAGCACCCTGCGAGGGCAATGTTGTGGTCTGAGTCAAAGGACCAGCATAGTAGTCTGGCTGTGGCTGTGCGTCAGTGCACTCCATGTCAGATTCAATTTGTAATGGGCATGGACTGTTAACTGCTTCACTTTCTAAGCCAGGGACGGTATGTGTAAAGAGCTCCATGGAGTAACCCGTTGTGTCACCTGCTGCATTCTTCTCTGTTGTTGTTTTTGCTGAAGAGGACAAGGAAGTGACTTGTCCCTGACCGTGAACATCCACTAACGACGCGCTGCTTTTACTTTTACCAGTTTCACGAGATGAGGCAAAAGAGCTAGAGGCTGAGTCAGCAAGATAAGCCAAAACTTGCTCTTGCTGCTCCGGCTTTAAAAGCGGTTTTCCTAATCCCAGAAAAGGGAGCGTTCGAGGCCTTGTGTAGCCGGACGACGAACCTGGCTCCACAGCTCCAGACTTAGGTGCAATATTTTTTCCCCCACGACCACCTGATGCTCCACCACTACCACTACCCTCATTACCAGCTGACAATGAACGCCCCCGGCCACGACCTCTTCCACTAGACTTCCTCATTGTTTTAAAAACGTAACCAAACTAACGTTATTTGTTGCAGTCACACAACTTACACGGTGAGCTATAACTTCAGTATGATTTAGCTACCCCTTTACAGGTTGGTGAGACCACAGCGAAAATCAGGCCCAATGTTACACACTCTTTTTTTGGTGGCTGCAAATTAGAGAGATGCCCCACACGCAGGACTGTCACTGAAGCACAAATGTTAATATTAATGTCACACTATTATTTTTTTTTTATTTTTATTTTTTTCAGGAACACTTTAGAAACCCCCCCAAAAAAAAAAAATAGATTTTTGCAGGGAGAATTTAGAAAACAAATGTAACAAACTATATGCTTTCTATGGGCCACTGAGTGAGAGATGACGCACACAGGAATCAGGAGTGGCACACAAGCCCAGAGGCCAATATTTTTCTACCAATGATTGATGGAGTTATTTTCTCTGGTAGATTTTGGAACCCAAATCAAGGAAAAAAAATGTAGGCTTTCTATGGACCACAATTGGAGAGAGAGAGAGAGAGAGATGGCACACCCAGGAGTCAAGACTGGCACACAAGCAGAAAGGCCAATATTAATCTCCCACTGTTTTTTTTTTTTTTTTTTTTTCAGGGAGACTTTAGAAAAAAAAATAATAAAAAAAATATGATTTTATCAGGAAGAATTTAGAAACCAAATAAAATAAAATGATTTTTTCAGGGAGAATTTATAAAACAAATAAAAACAAAAATAGGCGTTCTATGGCCCACTGACTGAGAGATGACGCACACAGGAGTCAGGAGTGGCACACAAACCCAGAGGCCAATATTTTTCTACCAATGATTGATGGAGTTATTTTCTCTGGTAGATTTTGGAACCCAAATCAAGGAAAAAAAATGTAGGCTTTCTATGGACCACAATTGGAGAGAGAGAGAGAGAGAGATGGCACACCCAGGAGTCAAGACTGGCACACAAGCAGAAAGGCCAATATTAATCTCCCACTGTTTTTTTTTTTTTTTTTTTTTTCAGGGAGACTTTAGAAAAAAAAATAATAAAAAAAATATGATTTTATCAGGAAGAATTTAGAAACCAAATAAAATAAAATGATTTTTTCAGGGAGAATTTAGAAAACAAATAAAACCAAAAATAGGCGTTCTATGGCCCACTGACTGAGAGAGAGAGAGAGAGATGGAACGCTTAGTACTGGCACACAAGCCCAAAGGGCAATATTAATCTCCCTTTTTTTTTCCAGGGAGAATTTCTAAAACCCCAAAAAAAAATAAAATAGGCTTTCTATGGCCCACTATTTGTGAGAGAGATGGGACGCTCAGGACTGGCACAGATGGCACGCTCAGGACT
This sequence comes from Ranitomeya imitator, assembly GCF_032444005.1. Lineage (NCBI taxonomy): Eukaryota > Metazoa > Chordata > Amphibia > Anura > Dendrobatidae > Ranitomeya > Ranitomeya imitator. Next base: position 1,120,937,928 of record NC_091282.1, on the reverse strand, counting down.
GGCACACAAGCCCAGAGGCCAATATTAATCTCCCTTTTTTTCTGGGAGAATTTATAAAACCAAAAAAATATTTAAATAGGCTTTCTATGGCCCACTATTTGTGAGAGAGATGGCACGCTCAGGACTGGCACAGATGGCACGCTCACAACTGGCACACAAGCCCAGAGGCCAATATTAATCTCCCTTTTTTCAGGGAAAATTGATAAAACAAAAAAAAAAATTAAATAGGCTTTCTATGGCCCACTATTTGTGAGAGAGATGGCACGCTCAGGGCTGGCACAGATGGCACGCTCAGGACTGGCACACAAGCCCAGAGGCCAATATTAATCTCCCTTTTTTTCAGGGAGAATTTATAAAACCCCCCAAAAAAATAAAATAGGCTTTCTATGGCCCACTATTTGTGAGAGAGATGGGACGCTCAGGACTGGCACAGATGGCACGCTCAGGACTGGCACAGAAGCCCAGAGGCCAATATTAATCTCCCTTTTTTTCTGGGAGAATTTATAAAACCAAAAAAATATTTAAATAGGCTTTCTATGGCCCACTATTTGTGAGAGAGATGGCACGCTCAGGACTGGCACAGATGGCACGCTCACAACTGGCACACAAGCCCAGAGGCCAATATTAATCTCCCTTTTTTCAGGGAAAATTGATAAAACAAAAAAAAAAATTAAATAGGCTTTCTATGGCCCACTATTTGTGAGAGAGATGGCACGCTCAGGGCTGGCACAGATGGCACGCTCAGGACTGGCACACAAGCCCAGAGGCCAATATTAATCTCCCTTTTTTTCAGGGAGAATTTATAAAACCCCCCAAAAAAATAAAATAGGCTTTCTATGGCCCACTATTTGTGAGAGAGATGGGACGCTCAGGACTGGCACAGATGGCACGCTCAGGACTGGCACAGAAGCCCAGAGGCCAATATTAATCTCCCTTTTTTTCTGGGAGAATTTATAAAACCAAAAAAATATTTAAATAGGCTTTCTATGGCCCACTATTTGTGAGAGAGATGGCACGCTCAGGACTGGCACAGATGGCACGCTCACAACTGGCACACAAGCCCAGAGGCCAATATTAATCTCCCTTTTTTCAGGGAAAATTGATAAAACAAAAAAAAAAATTAAATAGGCTTTCTATGGCCCACTATTTGTGAGAGAGATGGCACGCTCAGGGCTGGCACAGATGGCACGCTCAGGACTGGCACACAAGCCCAGAGGCCAATATTAATCTCCCTTTTTTTCAGGGAGAATTTATAAAACCCCCAAAAAAAATAAAATAGGCTTTCTATGGCCCACTATTTGTGAGAGAGATGGGACGCTCAGGACTGGCACAGATGGCACGCTCAGGACTGGCACAGAAGCCCAGAGGCCAATATTAATCTCCCTTTTTTTCAGGGAGAATTTATAAAACCAAAAAAAAAAATAAAATAGGCTTTCTATGGCCCACTATTTGTGAGAGAGATGGCACACTCAGGACTGGCACACAAGCCCAAAGGCCAATATTAATCTCCCACTGTATTTTTATCAGGGAGAATTTATACACCCCACAAAAAAAAATACAGAAAAATGAAAAGGCTTTCTATGGCCCACTATGTGAGAGAGATGGCACACACAGGGATGGCACTCTAGCAGAAATGCCAAATTGCCAATCTTAATCTCCCACCAAAAAAAAACAAAAAAAAAAAACAGGGAATGTCCTACAATTACTATCTCCCTGCCTGCAGTAATCTCAGCCAGGTATGGCAGGCAGCTACTATCTCCCTGCCTGCAGTAATCTCAGCCAGGTATGGCAGGCAGCAATAAGGAGTGGACTGATGCACAAATGAAATAAAAAGTGTGGACAAACAAAAAAGATAGCTGTGCAGAAAGGAAGGAACAAGAGGATTTGTGCTTTGAAAAAAGCAGTTGGTTTGCACAGCGGCGTACACACAGCAATGCAGCTATCAGGGAGCCTTCTAGGGCAGCCCAATGAGCTACAGCGCTGAGGGGAAAAAAAAAAAAAAAAAAACTTCCACTGTCCCTGCACACCGAGGGTGGTGTTGGACAGTGCAAATCGCTGCAGCACAAGCGGTTTTGTGGTTAATGGACCCTGCCTAACGCTATCCCTGCTTCTGACAAAGCGGCAGCAACCTCTCCCTAAGCTCAGATCAGCAGCAGTAAGATGGCGGTCGGCGGGAACGCCTCTTTATAGCCCCTGTGACGTCGCAGACAGCAAGCCAATCACTGCAATGCCCTTCTCTAAGATGGTGGGGACCAGGACCTATGTCATCACGCTGCCCACACTCTGCGTTTACCTTCATTGGCTGAGAAATGGCGCTTTTCGCGTCATTGAAACGCGACTTTGGCGCGAAAGTCGCGTACCGCATGGCCGACCCCGCACAGGGGTCGGATCGGGTTTCATGAAACCCCGACTTAGCCAAAAGTCGGCGACTTTTGAAAATGTTCGACCCGTTTCGCTCAACCCTAGTCTTCACATTTGCAGCTTCCATCTCTTCTTTTGGCCAGCACACTATGTCAGCAGGATATCTGGCAGGGCATATGTATGATGGAGCGGATTTTATTCTTCCCATTGAGCTGGCTTTTTAGGACCTGTCTTACCCTTTGATGGTATTTGGATGTTGCTGCTTTCCTTGCCTCCTCATCATGGTTACCATATCCCTGTGAAATGCCGAGGTACTTGTAGCATGTCTGTACTTCTGCTATGTTCCCTGCTGGTAATTCCACTCCTTCAGTCTTGACTATCTTGCCTCTCTTTATTACCAACTGGCCGCACTTCTCCAGTCTGAAGGACATCCCGATGTCTTCACTGTAGATCCTTGTCAGGTGGATCAGTGAATTGATGTCTTGTTCATTTTTCACATACATGGACAAAGCAAGAGAACCTATATATATATATATAATCAAAACCAAGAAGAGTAAAGGAAGCATCAACTAGTCCAAAATAATGAAAAAATACAAAAGACTTTATTGATAATAACAACAGGTAAAAACATAACGGAGGGATATAGCAATCCCCGTACTACACAGAGCTGGCGGTGGAACATACGCATGAAGGTAACATCATCCCTCCATGTATTCGTCCTCGTTCCAGCAGGTTCCCCCCTCTGTCTTCTTGTTCTTCTATTGATACCTTCGTCCGGGTGGTGACAGAGGACCTTGGAAAAATTAAAAGATCCTTTTCGCATGATAATCTATCTAGAGCGGAAAGGAATAGACTACAATTCCTTCAGAATTTACCTAATGTGGTCATCAAGCCGGCCGATAAAGGTGGTAACGTCGACCTTTGGCCAGTGGATATGTATGAGAGGGAGGCATTTAGACAGTTGGATAACAACATATGTTGTAAAAAACTTACATATAACCCCCTCTCTGCATTTTCTGCAAAACTTGAATCTATTATCCAGCGGGCCGTAGGGAACGACGTTATCACCAAAGATTTGGCTACGGCATTAATGGTGAGGGAACCAACTATTCCCACCTTCTATCTATTACCAAAAATTCATAAGGGCCTCCAGTCACCACCCGGTAGACCTATTATTTCAGGCAGGGGTAACCTGCTGGAAAACGTGAATAGATGGATAGATTTCCACCTCCAGCCCCTAGTTACCAGCCTTCCCTCTTTCCTCAGGGATACTGGGGACTTACTACGTAGGGTCGACGGATTGTGTTTAGAGGGTGGTACTCTATTGGTTTCGGCGGATGTCGAGTCTCTGTATACCAATATCAGGCATAAGGATGGTATCCGTGCCGTTAGATACTTCTTGGATAATTCATCTCTTTCTACTGGTATGAGATCGCTTCTGCTGGAACTTCTAGAGTTCACCCTCACCCATAACTTTTTTGTTTTTAAAGGGTCCTTCTACCTACAGCTCCAGGGGACCGCTATGGGGGCTGCTTTTGCACCCGCGTATGCAGGTCTCTTCCTGGGGCTGTGGGAGAGGGACCTTCCCCTGTCAGATGAACAGGGATCGATTGATCGTGTCCCATTGTGGACACGCTATATCAATGATGTCTTCTTCATCTGGCAGGGCACATCCGCCGACCTTGCGCAGTTTATGTCTCTCCTGAACAGCAACGACCTAAACATCCACCTCACGTTTGTATTTAGTGGTGAGTCCATTGACTTCTTAGATGTCACAATTAAGAGGGATATGAGGGGGTCCCTAAATACGGACATTTTTCGCAAAAAAACATCAACCAATACCCTGCTGCATGCCACCTCGGGACTCCCCAAACACATGATAAAATCCATCCCAGTGGGGCAATTCCTTCGTCTTAGACGTATTTGTTCGGATATGGGGGATTTCGAGAAAAGAGCTGACGAACTCCGTCTAAGATTTAAGGAACGTGGGTATAGCGGTAGATCCGTAAAAAGAGCTTATTTGAGAGCAAAACATACCCCCCGCGATACTCTAATCTATGGCCCCGCTAATAGGCCGACTGCTGGTGCTAATACAAATACTAGGTTCATTACCACGTATAGCACTCAATCTGAGCAGATACGCCGGACTCTTGAGAGAGCCTGGCCAATCCTGAGGGTGGACCCGATTATTGGGAAGTTTCTCCCTACTCGGCCACTATTGACATTTAGACGAGCTAGAAACCTCCGAGATAGTTTGGTCCGCAGCCACCATGTAAGCCAGCGTCCCCCGACCTTCTTGGATAGACATACTCCCAGGACTGGATGTAGTCCGTGCGGTCACTGTGTCGCCTGCCCCAATGTGGACTCCTGTGATACGTTTGTTGATTCAAGGGGTGATAAGGTGCATTCCATCAGAACGTATATTACGTGTACGACACGATATGTTATCTATTATGCCACCTGCCCCTGCGGACTCATCTATGTTGGATTGACCAGTCGTCAATTAAAAGTCCGTATCCGGGAGCACGTTCTGGGTATACAGGCGGCACGTGACTGCACGGACCCTTCGATGCTCAAAACGCTGCCTAGGCACTTTTGGGAACATCACGGATGTGATGCTACATCTTTAAGGGTTAGGGGGATCGATGCATTAAAAATTAATATCAGGGGGGCCAACTATCTAAGAGACTTGGTATGCTGGAGACGCGATGGATTTGGCATCTCCGGACTACCTATCCAGAGGGCTTGAATGAAAATATTTCATTCGCCCGATTTCTGTAGTCCACGGGTTGCTGTTGCCTATATCCCTGTGCGCATCTCCGCATGCATATATTTTTTAAGTGATTTTAATGGGTGTTTTCTCTTTTTTCTTATTTTTAGTATTAATGGTTCCTTTTTGAGAGGATGGTCTACTGACTACTGCTGCATGAACATTCTAAGGAGTCTTTTGATCTGTATAGACCGGTCTACTGAATGAAACATCTATTGAAATGGGCCGCCAAAGAATCTGCTTAATATAGCTGGATTCATTATTATGGACATTTCGTCTTTTTTTCTTTTTTTCTTTTTTCTTTTTTTCTTTTTTACTTTAGTGATATTCTTTAGTAGTATTTGATGTATTCTGTTTTTTTTTTTGCGGTGGTCCATGGGACTGTGACTCCGGAATTTAGCTATTATGTACATTATCCTCTTTTGGTTTTGTGTTTTTCTGTTTTTTGTTTTTTGTTTCGTATATTTCTTATACAGTATATTATTTTTCATTTTATTTATTTATTTTTCTTCTTTCAGTGGTTTTGTGTTCACACCTGGGCTTAATATATATGCGCTTTTCTATTGTCTCTATATGGATTTCCCATGTCTGGGATAGTATATTATTTCACATATTGGCCATTCTATTTTTTATGTGGCTGCAGCGCTATTCTAGTAGTACCCGGTTTGGGTGCATTAGTCTGTGGCTCTACACGGGTTAGGGCAATTATTTAATTACTAAGAGATCGTTTTCAAACTATAGAAAGCATCTTTAAGGTCTCCCCTTAATATGTGGGCTGCAGTTCCTTTCTATATGCCCGCACCGCTGAGTGTAATATGGTCCCTTTCATAATGGCCACACAGTGTGCTTTCATATGGTCTTCTTTTAAATGGCCGACTAATGCGGTCTGCGCATGCGCGGACGCTCTGCATCTGTACAACCCGGAAGTGCGGCTTCTGCTCTGGGCGGCGTGGCGCCATCGCTGCGGTGAGCGCATGGGGCCCCGTGCGACTCCTGTTGCGTGGCGTCCAGGTGCTCCGTGAGTGGATCCACCAGGGACTTCATTATCATCAGGTACTCCGCTGCCATTGGTTATATAATTAGCGCTTGTCCTATCATGGTGTGCCCCTTTCCCTTATATACTTCACCCAGCTTGTCACTACTATACCCCTTGAAAAAGGCAGTAGCCGAAACGCGCGTCGGGGGGGGACAGGTGTGTGGTGCCTTCTGATACTTGTGACCTCTGCACTCTACCCGGTATGTATATGTGTTACTATGCATTGGCTCTATTTTCTGTACCCTATGGGTCTTAGTACATGTAGCTACATCAGGCTATCTTTGCATTGCCTCTAACGTTTGATAGACTGTGCTTACAGGGTAGTAGTGTTTATAAGTTTTATACTATTGGCACCTACCACCTGCCCATTTTTTGTGCATGCTCTGTGTAGTACGGGGATTGCTATATCCCTCCGTTATGTTTTTACCTGTTGTTATTATCAATAAAGTCTTTTGTATTTTTTCATTATTTTGGACGAGTTGCTGCTTCTTTTCCTCTTCTTGGTTTTGGCTATAATTGTGCAGTGTGTCCACTATGGTCCTATCTAGGGTCCCGTTACACTGTATATATAGATATACCCTGAATGGGTCTATGTAATAATGTTGGTGACCTTTCGTTCATCCACTTTGGGTATTTACCTAATTCTGTCTGCTGTGTTATGCACAGGTTGCGTGGATTTAAACATGGACTATCGAGCCAAGGAACAATCTTGGCTAGACCAAATGGACCAGGTTTTTAATGACGGTGGGATGGAGGCGCAGCAACCGGTGGACTCCAGATGGGACGATAAACTACAGTCCATTAAGACAATGATATTGAAACGCTCGCGACTGTGGTGGAACAAAATGTTTTTAGAAAAATACATTCGGAATAAAATGATCCCTAGAGGGCTGAGGGTGAGGATTCTCCCTTCCTTCCCAGTGGAGGATAGTATCTTTACTACACAATGGGAAGAGGCATGCACCCTTTGTTCCACCACCCTCATGCAGCTCCTTATTAACTTTAATACCTGTAGTATCTCTGAATTGGATAAGTCCATAGACTCAATACAGGCTGAAGTGAAAACTGGGTGCCCCCCTATTAAATTGCAACAGTTTGAAGGTGACTTGGAGAAGTCAATGGACTCGCTGGTGAAGAAAATCCAGGAATCACAGACATCCAAATTTAATAAGGATAAAAAAGATTATCTATCTAAGAGAGTCTATGTGTGGAGGACAAAGACGATTGTACAATCAGATAGAACCATGTCTAACACCTCCCTCTCGTCTATGAGTGGACGCTCGGATATGTCATCGGTTTCCACAACTGGTGATGGTGGAAACAGACTACGAGATCATACATACCACCCGTATAGGAGGAACAATAAGACATCTAAAACATCTAAACGAGATAACAAGGTGATTAACCTGAGTAGCTATGATCTTTCTGATACTGATGTACAGCTACTGGAGAGGGGCCTTTCCTTCTCCCCAGCTTCTAATTTTGATCTTTTTTCCACAATTAAGGATCTTCACCTATTTGCACGGTCGTTGCTGTTCAGGAGATATCATTTCAATAATGAATTACATCTTTTATTCCCCACAGAGGAAGAGCAAAATACTCTGAGAATCCTGGAGGAGCTGGCGGTGGAACATACGCATGAAGGTAACATCATCCCTCCATCTATTCGTCCTTGTTCCAGCAGGTTCCTCCCTCTGTCTTCTTGTTCTTCTATTGATACCTTCGTCCGGGTGGTGACAGAGGACCTTGGAATAATTAAAAGATCCATTTCGCATGATAATCTATCTAGAGCGGAAATGAATAGACTACAATTCCTTCAGAATTTACCTAATGTGGTCATCAAGCCGGCCGATAAAGGTGATAACGTCCTCCTTTGGCCAGTGGATATGTATGAGAGGGAGGCATTTAGACAGTTGGATAACAACATATGTTATAAAAAACTTACATATAACCCCCTCTCTGCATTTTCTGCAAAACTTGAATCTATTATCCAGCGGGCCGTAGGGAACGATGTTATCACCAAAGATTTGGCTACGGCATTAATGGTGAGGGAACCAACTATTCCCACCTTCTATCTATTACCAAAAATTCATAAGGGCCTCCAGTCACCACCCGGTAGACCTATTATTTCAGGCAGGGGTAACCTGCTAGAAAACGTGAATAGATGGATAGATTTCCACCTCCAGCCCCTAGTTACCAGCCTTCCCTTGTTCCTCAGGGATACTGGGGACTTACTGCGTAGGGTCGACGGATTGTGTTTAGAGGGTGGTACTCTATTGGTTTTGGCGGATGTCGAGTCTCTGTATACCAATATCAGGCATAAGGATGGTATCCGTGCCGTTAGATACTTCTTGGATAATTCATCTCTTTCTACTGGTATGAGATCGCTTCTGCTGGAACTTCTAGAGTTCACCCTCACCCATAACTTTTTTGTTTTTAAAGGGTCCTTCTACCTACAGCTCCAGGGGACCGCTATGGGGGCTGCTTTTGCACCCGCGTATGCAGGTCTCTTCCTGGGGCTGTGGGAGAGGGACCTTCCCCTGTCAGATGAACAGGGATCGATTGATCGTGTCCCATTGTGGACACGCTATATCGATGATGTCTTCTTCATCTGGCAGGGCACATCCGCCGACCTTGCGCAATTTATGTCTCTCCTGAACAGCAACGACCTAAACATCCACCTCACGTTTGTATTTAGTGGTGAGTCCATTGACTTCTTAGATGTCACAATTAAGAGGGATATGAGGGGGTCCCTAAATACGGACATTTTTCGCAAAAAAACATCAACCAATACCCTGCTGCATGCCACCTCGGGACACCCCAAACACATGATAAAATCCATCCCAGTGGGGCAATTCCTTCGTCTTAGACGTATTTGTTCGGATATGGGGGATTTCGAGAAAAGAGCTGACGAACTCCGTCTAAGATTTAAGGAACGTGGGTATAGTGGTAGATCCGTAAAAAGAGCTTATTTGAGAGCAAAACATACCCCCCGCGATACTCTAATCTATGGCCCCGCTAATAGGCCGACTGCTGGTGCTAATACAAATACTAGGTTCATTACCACGTATAGCACTCAATCTGAGCAGATACGCCGGACTCTTGAGAGAGCCTGGCCAATCCTGAGGGTGGACCCGATTATTGGGAAGTTTCTCCCTACTCGGCCAATATTGACATTTAGACGAGCTAGAAACCTCCGAGATAGTTTGGCCCGCAGCCACCATGTAAGCCAGCGTCCCCCGACCTTCTTGGATAGACATACTCCCAGGACTGGATGTAGTCCGTGCGGTCACTGTGTCGCCTGCCCCAATGTGGACTCCTGTGATACGTTTGTTGATTCAAGGCGTGATAAGGTGTATTCCATCAGAACGCATATTACGTGTACGACACGATATGTTATCTATTATGCCACCTGCTCCTGCGGACTCATCTATGTTGGATTGACCAGTCGTCAATTAAAAGTCCGTATCCGGGAGCACGTTCTGGGTATACAGGCGGCACGTGACTGCACGGACCCTTCGATGCTCAAAACGCTGCCTAGGCACTTTTGGGAACATCACGGATGTGATGCTACATCTTTAAGGGTTAGGGGGATCGATGCATTAAAAATTAATATCGGGGGGGCCAACTATCTAAGAGACTTGGTATGCTGGAGACGCGATGGATTTGGCGTCTCCGGACTACCTATCCGGAGGGCTTGAATGAAAATATTTCATTCGCCCCATTTCTGTAGTCCACGGGTTGCTGTTGCCTATATCCCTTTGCGCATCTCCGCATGCATATATTTTTTAAGTGATTTTAATGGGTGTTTTCTCTTTTTTCTTATTTTTAGTATTAATGGTTCCTTTATGAGAGGATGGTCTACTGACTACTGCTGCATGAACATTCTAAGGAGTCTTTTGATCTGTATATACCGGTCTACTGAATGAAACATCTATTGAAATGGGCCGCCAAAGAATCTGCTTAATATACCTGGATTCATTATTATGGACATTTCTTCTTTTTTTCTTTTTTCTTTTTTTCTTTTTTACTTTAGTGATATTCTTTAGAAGTATTTGATGTATTCAGTTTTTTCTGCGGTGGTCCATGGGACTGTGACTCCGGAATTTAGTTATTATGTACATTATCCTCTTTTGGTTTTGTGTTTTTCTGTTTTTTGTTTTTTGTTTCGTATATTTCTTATACAGTATATTATTTTTCATTTTATTTATTTATTTTTCTTCTTTCAGTGGTTTTGTGTTCACACCTGGGCTTAATATATATGCGCTTTTCTATTGTCTCTATATGGATTTCCCATGTCTGGGATAGTATATTATTTCACATATTGGCCATTCTATTTTTTATGTGGCTGCAGCGCTATTCTAGTAGTACCCGGTTCGGGTGCATTAGTCTGTGGCTCTACACGGGTTAGGGCAATTATTTAATTACTAAGAGATCGTTTTCAAACTATAGAAAGCATCTTTAAGGTCTCCCCTTAATATGTGGGCTGCAGTTCCTTTCTATATGCCCGCACCGCTGAGTGTAATATGGTCCCTTTCATAATGGCCACACAGTGTGCTTTCATATGGTCTTCTCTTAAATGGCCGACTAATGCGGTCTGCGCATGCGCGGACGCTATACATCTGTACAACCCGGAAGTGCGGCTTCTGCTCTGGGCGGCGTGGCGCCATCGCTGCGGTGAGCGCATGGGGCCCCGTGCGACTCCTGTTGCGTGGCGTCCAGGTGCTCCGTGAGTGGATCCACCAGGGACTTCATTATCATCAGGTACTCCGCTGCCATTGGTTATATAATTAGCGCTTGCCCTATCAAGGTGTGCCCCTTTCCCTTATATACTTCACCCAGCTTGTCACTACTATACCCCTTGAAAAAGGCAGTAGCCGAAACGCGCGTCGGGGGGACAGGTGTGTGGTGCCTTCTGATACTTGTGACCTCTGCACTCTACCCGGTATGTATATGTGTTACTATGCATTGGCTCTATTTTCTGTACCCTATGGGTCTTAGTACATGTAGCTACATCAGGCTATCTTTGCATTGCCTCTAACGTTTGATAGACTGTGCTTACAGGGTAGTAGTGTTTATACCACCTGCCCATTTTTTGTGCATGCTCTGTGTAGTACGGGGATTGCTATATCCCTCCGTTATGTTTTTACCTGTTGTTATTATCAATAAAGTCTTTTGTATTTTTTCATTATTTTGGATCAGTTACTGCTTCTTTTCCTCTTCTTGGTTTTGGCTATAATTGTGCAATGTGTTGTCCACTATGGTCCTATCTAGGGTCCCGTTACACTGTATATATAGATATACCCTGAATGGGTCTATGTAATAATGTTGGTGACCTTTCGTTCATCCACTTTGTGTATTTATATATATATAATGTAGCTTTGTCACCATAAAAGGTGGGGGGCACAGACACATTTCTTGCACAGGGGCCCCAAGCTGTCTGTGTTCACCCCTGGTCATCCATGAACCCTTTAAGGCAACAAACTGGGGGATCTCATTCACATATTGGGGATTAAAAACACTTTATTTACTGCTGTCAACTGGTGGTGCGAAAAAGTTGTAGTCAATCCAGGCTTTATTCATTTTTATAAGAGCGAGCCTGTCAACATTTTCTGTGGACAGGCAAAAGCACCTGTCTGTTATGAGCCCCTAGGTGACACCAAAAACCAGCTTAGACAGGATGCTAATGGCAGGGTTGCACAACTCCAAGGCACAGAGGGACAGCTCAGGCCAGGTCTCCAGCTTTGCGACCCAATAGTTGAAAGTTGCAGAGAAATTAGGGAGTACACTGTTTTTGTCAGCCATAGCTTGACCATCTTCAAAAACCTTTCTCTCATTGTCAACAATACCCAGTCATCAGGGAAGGAATGCTGGGACGGTGTCATGAAAATGGCCCAGACATTTGACCGTGTACCCCTGACTCTACTGTACCTGGTGTGAATCTCCCTCACCTCACCTGCTTGGTTGGGGAAGGAAGCGTTCTCCCTGCTGCTAGTGTTGTTTGATTTTTCTGATTTTTTCAACATATTTTCCACAATGGCCTTGTGGTATAGCACAATTTTAGTAGATCTCTCCACCTCAGGAAGGATAAATGTAAGGTTCTCCTTGTAGAGTGAGTCTAGCCGGTTGATCATCCAGTATTCTTTATTGGTGAAGATGAATATAGCATGAGGGTCATGGGAAAGGCAGCAGTACATTATGTCTGCCATATGGGTCAAGATCCCTACAACTGACACTTCCTTGTCTCCACTATGGTTATAAATCTGCATTCCCTCCTCCCACTCCTTCCTCTTTTCTTCCTCATTCCCCTCCTCATCCCATCTACATAGGAGAGAAGGGACAAAACTTGTGAGAGTACTAGCCTACGTTGCACTGGCAGCAAGCTACTGTTCCTCCTCCTCCTACTCAGCCTTCCCCTCCTCATTGTTACCCAATCCAAGCTGAGAAAATGAGATGAGACTGGGATGGGTAGTATCTCCCTGTCTCATGTCTTACTCCATCTCCGTCTGGTCCACATGCAAAGATTCATGTTTAATTGTAATCAATGATTGTTTAAGCACTCCTCCTCCTCACCTCAACCTCTTCATTGTTACCCAATCTACATAGAGTAAATGAGATGAGGCTGGACTGGGTAGTATCTCCCTTTCTCATGTCTTCCTCATCTCCATCTGGTCTGCATGCCAAGCTTCATGTTTAATTGTAATCAGCGAATTTTTAAGTAGCAACAGAAGCAGAATTGTTGGGCTGATTATGGCGTTATCGCCATTCACTTTCTTTGTGGTGTCCTCAAAGTCTTGGAGAGCCAAACAAATGACAGACATCCATGCCCACTCTTCAGTTGTTATGTGCAGACTGACCAGAATGTTGATGGGCATGTTGGAGCTGGTATTCCACAATTGGCCTCTGCTGCTCACAAAGCCATGCTAGTATGTGTAGTGTAGAGTTCCAGAGTGTGGTGATGTTGCACACCAGTTAGTGAGATGACACTTGCATATGCTGCTGCAGAACTGCTAGAGGGGTGGCAGCTGTAACTGACTTGCAGAAATGGCTCTGATATGGCATACCTTTACAAGAAGCTCTAGCAAATTTGGGTAGGTTTTCAGAAACTGCTGAACTACCTAGTTGAGCATGTGAGCCAAGTGAGCATTCCAAGCTTCTCAGCCGCCACAGTGTTATGCCCATTACCACACACAAGCATGCCTGGTTGTATGTTCAGCGTCAAGAATCACAGATCTGTCTGGTCTATTATTCCTTTCAATATCTGTGCCATGGTGTGCAGTTTGTCTCCTAGACAAATTAGCTTAGCCTGTTCCTACTTCACTGAGGCAGTGCTGCAGAGCTTCCAGCTGAAAACATATCAGAGATGGAGGATGCATCGGAGCAGAAGGGTGTACATGAACCGGTGTAGTAGGTGGAGGAAACCCTGATAGAAGTAGGGACAGACATCCTCAAGGTTGACCCAGTTTGCTGTCAGGGAAAGGTAGCATCCCTAGAAGCCTAAGCGGTAACATTTCCATGGCAAGCAGGTTGGAAATGTGTCTCTTTAGTGTTTGGGCCTGTGTGTACGTGGGTAGAAACTTTCTTTTTCATTCCAATTCCTTTGGTAAGAACAGTTTTCCACTTTGCTGGGACAAGGATTTGGAAATGCCTAATCATAGTTCCTCAGAATGTGAAAGGAAAAGTGCAGGGTGAGAAGAATCTGTGCCAGTGTCATTTACAGGGGATTGGCAAACACCTAGCACATGAGAAGAGGAAGTGGTGTCACCCAATGGCACCAAGTGTGATCTCAGGAATTTAGCCCATCAAGTCAGGTGCTTAGATGACATGTGCCTGATCATGCTGGTGGTGGTTTGGCTCTGAATGATCAGTACCCTGCTGATCTTGGTATGGCAGAGGTTGCAAAAGATAATTTTTTGGTCTCAGCATCCTCTTTAAAAAAAACTTCCAGATTGGGGAACACCTAACTCTTTGATGGAGAAATTCACAAGTGTCGGTGTTCTGGGGAACAGTTGGCAGCCTTCTCTCTCTGGTCACCCCATTGCTTCTTCCTGCCTGTTTCAATGCTGTTGGTACCTCACCCTCAGCCCTGCTGGCCTCCATCTGCATGCCAACTTCCCAGATTGGGTCAGTGACTTCGTCTTCCACCACTGAAACCTGGTTTTCCTGACTCGATGACTTAACAACAACCTGACTTATCTGCAACTGTGTCTCATCATCATCTACCTCCTTAGACAAAATTTGCTCTTCCCCACCATCATCTTTTTATGACCGTGGTTGCTCAAATTTTTGTGCATTACTGAACAGCTTGTCCTTCTGTCCCTCTTGGAATATGCAGGGTGAGAGACCACAATCAAGAAATGATGGTGTAAAGAGCCTCTCAGGGTGTCCAAGTGTGGAATCATTGGTCTCTTGGGACTCATCATGGTGGGAGCAAAGAGGATGAGGGTGAGGATTAAGTGATCCAGACAATTGAAAGGTGAGACTTGACCGTGTGGAAGACAGGGTGGTGCTGGTTAACATGCTGTAAGCATTATCTGCTATTCAACAGACCACCTTTTCACACTAGTGTGGCTTCAGAACTGGTGTCCCATACCTCCATATACAGTAACATAGTAACATAGTTAGTAAGGCCGAAAAAAGACATTTGTCAATCCAGTTCAGCCTATATTCCATCATAATAAATCCCCAGATCTACGTCCTTCTACAGAACCTAATAATTGTATGATACAATATTGTTCTGCTCCAGGAAGACATCCAGGCCTCTCTTGAACCCCTCGACTGAGCTCGCCATCACCACCTCCTCAGGCAAGCAATTCCAGATTCTCACTGCCCTAACAGTAAAGAATCCTCTTCTATGTTGGTGGAAAAACCTTCTCTCCTCCAGACGCAAAGGATGCCCCCTTGTGCCCGTTACCTTCCTTGGTATAAATAGATCCTCAACGAGATATTTGTATTGTCCCCTTATATACTTATACATGGTTATTAGATCGCCCCTCAGTCGTCTTTTTTCTAGACTAAATAATCCTAATTTCGCTAATCTATCTGGGTATTGTAGTTCTCCCATCCCCTTTATTAATTTTGTTGCCCTCCTTTGTACTCTCTCTAGTTCCATTATATCCTTCCTGAGCTTCCGGTGCTCAGTGGGACAGTGAGCTATGTGTCGTGGACGGGCATTTTGCTTGTGCTCCAGCAACAGGTGCAGTCACACCTGCCCCATATCCTCACTGTCTGTGTGCACCATCAGCAGCACTTTGACTTCCCCATGCCTTACCACATACCTTACGCATTTTGTAATTGCAAGGTCTCTGTAAACTTAGTATCCTTGAATAATTGAAGCTAATTTTTTTTAAGAAACAAACTTTGGTCAACTGTAGCATGCCAATCGGTTTTTAAAAATTTGAAACCAATGTAACTCCACACAAAGCACGTTAAACTATGTGAATGACAATGATCAATTTTTGGACCAAAAAATGTCACCTGCAGCAGGTCAAGTGATTTTTAAAAATTTAAAACCAGCTTTATTTTACACAAAGCACGTGAAACTGTATGGATGACAATGGTCAATTTTTGGAACAAAAAATGTTGTGAATCGTAGCAAACCAAGCAGTTTTTTTTTTATTTTAAACCACTGTAATTTTACACATAGCACATTAAACTATATGGCTGACAATATAGTAAATCCCCCGCCCCCCAAAAAAACTGTGGTTCACCTACAGCAGCTATATATTTAGCAATGGACTGCAAATATCTAAGCTCTGCTTAAAGGCTGTGTTTAGCCACTCTCTTTGCTCCAGAAGTTGTTCCTATGCTAAATGCAGGGTGTATCTTACAGAAACAGAAAAAGAACAAGATTAGCCCTTAGAAGGATTTTTAGTATGATGGTTCAGCATCAGCAACCCATAGACCACTAGAGGACTCTTATTAATGAAACTGTGCACAAACATACCTGGACTACTAATATGTCCCTTCAATCACAACTGTTCCTGAACTGTGAAATGGTGTCAGTGACCTGAGCATGGCGGCCTCTGATGAGGTAATGCTTCCAGCCAATCACAGTAATGCCACTACCAAGATGGCTATGACATTACAATGACTGTCAGGCAATCAGCACATGTCTATTGGCTGTATAACAGGTGCCAAACATGCAGAGTGGGGCTTCAAGCAATCAATCCGAGCACCAGCCAATGATCGTCGAGTACTGAGCATATCCAAGCATCCAAGTAAACAAGTGATATCGGAGTATCACCGACCACGTTCGCTCATTACTACTATTGGGTTGTCTTGCTTCCGCTTTTTACTGCATTAAGAATGAAGAAGAAAAATGTGTCATTGTAATTCAAATGCAGCTGATCAGATATCAACTGCACCATATCAATGATTAATCATATTTAGACTGACACAGAAGCTATTGACTCACCTTCTATCTCTCTTTCCCTTAATTAATTGAATCTGTTTCTACTACTTCCATTAGTAATAGTTATCCATTGTTTATGGACTTTCTCTTCCTATCTCTATTGCTGAGCTATGAGCATGTCTTCTCAGAAAAAATGGAATTATTTCTATAGCTGCATGACTGGCAGGCATCCTACACACTCAGGAAAACCCCTAACCTTAATGAGAATAATGGCATAGGATGAACCATTCAATTTACTCAATAGAATAGGTTCTCAGTACAAAGACTGTATTCTCTAGAAATTGATCCAGTAGCTGGATCCTCCCTCATAAATCAGACATCATATTGCTCACACAACAGATTGCTGTGTCTGGAAAATCATTTTAGCAGCGGGGAGCATGGTAAGGATAAGAATACTTTACAGCAAGAAATGGTAGGAGAGGATAAAAAGGAGGTGGCAGCATCGATGTTACCTCCTCAAAATTGCACATTATGGGGATATGGAGAATTGAAAGGACATTGACGTGGGGGGCAAAGGAAGAAGTACCTTCCACAGTTTAAGCAATGATCTCACAAAGCGAGAGATGGAAATCGAAACGATGTTGCATCTGCTTTGATGGACTTTGTTGTGATGAGACCTTAATGCAGAGAAAGTTGTCTGTTCATAGCAAGTATCACTAAAAAGGAAAACCAATGGGCTATAATTTGGAATGAAATCAAACAATACTGAAAAACTGAAAATCTAAAAGTCAGAGCAATAGAAATGCATACTTAGGTTTAGTGTTTAGAATAAAACTTAAAGACCTGGCCGTTTTTGTAATTCTGACCAGTGTCCCTTTATGAGGTAATAACTCAGGAACACTTCAACGAATCCTAGCAGTTCTGAGAATGTTTTTTCATGACATATTGGGCTTCATGATAGTGGTAAATTTAGGTCGATAATTGTTGCGTTTATTTGTGAAAAAAAATGGAAATTTGGCTAAAATTTTGAAAATTTTGCAATTTTCAAATTTTGAATTTTTATTCTGTTAAACGAGAGAGTTATGTGACACAAAATACAGTGGGGCAAAAAAGTATTTAGTCAGTCAGCAATAGTGCAAGTTCCACCACTTAAAAAGATGAGAGGCGTCTGTAATTTACATCATAGGTAGACCTCAACTATGGGAGACAAACTGAGAAAAAAAAATCCAGAAAATCACATTGTCTGTTTTTTTAACATTTTATTTGCATATTATGGTGGAAAATAAGTATTTGGTCAGAAACAAAATTTCATCTCAATACTTTGTAATATATCCTTTGTTGGCAATGACAGAGGTCAAATGTTTTCTGTAAGTCTTCACAAGGTTGCCACACACTGTTGTTGGTATGTTGGCCCATTCCTCCATGCAGATCTCCTCTAGAGCAGTGATGTTTTTGGCTTTTCGCTTGGCAACACGGACTTTCAACTCCCTCCAAAGGTTTTCTATAGGGTTGAGATCTGGAGACTGGCTAGGCCACTCCAGGACCTTGAAATGCTTCTTACGAAGCCACTCCTTCGTTGCCCTGGCGGTGTGCTTTGGACAATTGTCATGTTGAAAGACCCAGCCACGTTTCATCTTCAATGCCCTTGCTGATGGAAGGAGGTTTGCACTCAAAATCTCACAATACATGGCCCCATTCATTCTTTCATGTACCCGGATCAGTCATCCTGGCCCCTTTGCAGAGAAACAGCCCCAAAGCATGATGTTACCACCACCATGCTTTACAGTAGGTATGGTGTTTGATGGATGCAACTCGGTATTCTTTTTCCTTCAAACACGACAAGTTGTGTTTCTACCAAACAGTTCCAGTTTGGTTTCATCAGACCTTGGACATTCTCCCAAAACTCCTCTGGATCATCCAAATGCTCTCTAGCAAACTTCAGACGGGCCCGGACATGTACTGGCTTAAGCAGTGGGACACGTCTGGCACTGCAGGATCTGAGTCCATGGTGGCGTAGTGTGTTACTTATGGTAGGCCTTGTTACATTGGTCCCAGCTCTCTGCAGTTCATTCACTAGGTCCCCCCGCGTGGTTCTGGGATTTTTGCTCACCGTTCTTGTGATCATCCTGACCCCACGGGGTGGGATTTTGCGTGGAGCCCCAGATCAAGGGAGATTATCAGTGATCTTGTATGTCTTCCATTTTCTAATTATTGCTCCCACTGTTGATTTCTTCACTCCAAGCTGGTTGGCTATTGCAGATTCAGTCTTCCCAGCCTGGTGCAGGGCTACAATTTTGTTTCTGGTGTCCTTTGACAGCTCTTTGGTCTTCACCATAGTGGAGTTTGGAGTCAGACTGTTTGAGGGTGTGCACAGGTGTCTTTTTATACTGATAACAAGTTTAAACAGGTGCCATTACTACAGGTAATGAGTGGAGGAAAGAGGAGACTATTAAAGAAGAAGTTACAGGTCTGTGAGAGACAGAAATCTTGATTGTTTGTTTCTGACCAAATACTTATTTTCCACCATAATATGCAAATAAAATGATAAAAAAACAGACAATGTGATTTTCTGGATTTTTTTTTCTCAGTTTGTCTCCCATAGTTGAGGTCTACCTATGATGTAAATTACAGACGCCTCTCAACTTTTTAAGTGGTGGAACTTGCACTATTGCTGACTGACTAAATACTTTTTTGCCCCACTGTAGTTAATAAATAACATTACCCACATGTCTACTTTACATCAGCACAATTTTGGAATTTTGCTAGGAAGTTATAAGGGTTAAAATTTGACCAGCGATTTCTCATTATTGCAGCAAAATTTACAAAACTATTTTTTTTAGTGACCACCTCACATTTGAAGTCAGTTTGAGAGGTCCATATGGCTGAAAATACCCAAAATTGACACCATTCTAAAAACTGCACCCCTCAAGGTGCTCAAAACCACATTCAAGAAGTTTATTAACCCTTCAGGTGCTTCACAGCAGCAGAAGCAACATGGAAGGAAAAAATGAACATTTAACTTTTTAGTCACAAAAATGATGTTTTAGCAACAATTTTTTTATTTTCCCAAGTGTAAAAAGAGAAACTGGACACCAAAAGTTATTGTACAATTTGTCCTGAGTACACCAATACGCCATATGTGGGGGGGAACCACTGTTTGGGCGCATGACAGGGCTCGGAAGGGAAGGAGCGCCATTTGACTTTTTCAATGAAAAATTGGCTCCAATCTTTTGCGGACACCATGTCGCGTTTGGAGAGCCCCTGTGTGCCTAAATATTGGAGCTCCCCACAAGTGACCCCATTTTGGAAACTAGACACCCCATGGAGTTTATCTAGATGCATAGTGAGCATGTTGAACCCCCAGATGCTTCGCAAATTGATCCGTAAAAATGAAAAAGTACTTTTTTTCACAAAAAATTTCTTTTAGCCTCAATTTTTTCATTTTCACATGGGTAACAGGATAAAGTGGATCCTAAAATGTGTTGGGCAATTTCTCCTGAGTACACCGATACCTCATATGTGGTCACAAACCACTGTTTGTGCACACGGCAAGGCTCGGAAGGGAAGGAGCGCCATTTGACTTTTGAATGAAAAATTAGCTCCAATCATTAGCGGACACCATGTCGCGTTTGGAGAGCCCCTGTGTGCCTAAACATTAGAGCTTCCCCACATGTGACCCCATTTTGGAAACTAGACCCCCCAAGGAACTTATCTAGATGCATAGTGAGCACTTTGAACCCTCAGGTGCTTCACAAATTGATCCATAAATATGAAAAAGTACTTTTTTCACAAAAAAATTCTATTCGCCTCAATTTATTCATTTCCACATGGACAACAGGATAAAATGGATTATAAAATGTATTGGGCAATTTCTCCTGAGTACACTGATACCTCACATGTGGGGGTAAACCACTGTTTGGGAACACGGCAGGGCTCGGAAGGAAAGGAGCGCCATTTGACTTTTTGAATAAAAAATTAGCTCCAATCGTTAGCGGACACCATGTCGCGTTTGGAGAGCCCCTGTTTGCCTAAACATTGGAGCTTCCCCACATATGACCCCATTTTGGAAACTAGACCTCCTAAGGAACTAATCTAGATGTGCGGTGACCACTTTAAACCCTCAAGTGCTTCAATGAAGTTTATAACGCAGAGCCGTGAAAATAAAAAACATTTTTCTTTCCTCAAAAATTATTTTGTAGCCCACAATTTTTTATTTTCACAAGAGTAACAGGAGAAATTGGACCCAAAAAGTTGTTGTCCAGTTTGTCCTGAGTACGGTGATACCCCATATGTGGGATGAACCACTGTTTGAGCACACGTCGGGGCTCAGAAGCGAAGTAGTGACTTTTGAAATGCAGACTTTGATGGAATGGTCTGCGGGCATCACGTTGCGTTTGCAGAGCCCCTGATGTGCCTAAACAGTAGAAACCCCCCACAAATTACCCCACTTTGGAAACTAGACCCCACAAGGAACTTATCTAGATATGTGGTGAGCACTTTGAACCCCCAAGTGCTTCACAGAAGTTTACAACGCAGAGCCGTGAAAATAAGAAATCATGTTTCTTTCCTCAAAAATGATGTTTTAGCAAGCAATTTTTTTATTTTCACAAGGGTAACAGGAGTAACTGGACCTCAATAATTGTTGCTGAGTTTGTCCTGAGTACACTGATACCCCATATGTAGGGGTAAACCACTGTTTGGGCGCATGTCGGGGCTCGAAAGGGAAGTAGTGACTTTTGAAATGCAGACTTTGATGGAATGGTCTGCGGGCGTCACATTGCGTTTGCCCAGTTTGTCCTGAGTATGCTGGTACCCCATATGTTGGGGTAAACCACTGTTTGGGCGCACGACGGGGCTCAGAAGGGAGGGAGCACCATTTGACTTTTTGAATGCAAGATTGACTGGAATCAATGGTGGCGCCATGTTGCGTTTGGAGACCCCTGATGTGCCGTAACAGTGGAAACCCCTCAATTCTAACTCCAACACTAACCCCAACACACCCCTAACCCTAATCCCAACTCTAGCCATAACCCTAACCACAACCCTAACCCCAACACACCCCTAACCACAACCCTAACCCCAACACACCCCTAACCCTAATCTAAACCCCAACCCTAATCCTAACTCTAATCCCAACCCTAACCACAACACACCCTTAACCCTAACAATAACCCTAACCACAGCCTAATCTTAACCCTATTTCCAACCCTAGCCCTAATTCCAACCCTAACCCTAAGGCTGTGTGCCCACGTTGCGGATTCGTGTGAGATGTTTCCGCACCATTTTTGAAAAATCTGCAGGTAAAAGGCACTGCATTTTACCTGCAGATTTACCACGGATTTCCCGTGTTTTTTGTGCGGATTTCACCTGTGGATTCCTATTGAGGAACAGGTGTAAAACGCTGCGGAATCCGCTCAAAGAAGTGACATGCTGTGGAAAATATAACGCAGCGTTCCCGCGCGATATTTTCCGCACCATGGGCACAGCGGATTTAGTTTTCCATAGGTACTGTAAACCTGATGTAAAACTGCTACGAATCCGCAGCGGCCAATCCGCTGTAGATCTGCAGCCAAATCCGCACCGTGTGCACATAGCCTAATTCTAACCCTAACCCTAGTTCTAACCCTAATTCTAGCCGTAACCCTAACCCTAAGGCCAGGTTTACACTGTGCTAGCAGCAGCCCGTTCAGCACATACTCTAAAGGGCTGCTGCTAGCGCAAGTGCCGACGTTTGCATTGCGCTAGCGCAGATAGAGCATCTGCTTGCTCTATCTGCGCTAGCAGTGACGGACCTGGAAATGCTGCAGCCCACGTCTCCGGGTCCGTCACTCAATGACGGCACATCTCTAGCGCACGCCCATTGTGGGCGTGCGCTAGTGATGCGTCTGACATTGCTGTCAATGGTGGCCGTAACGGACTATGTTACACCGCGTTTATGTCGCGGTGTAACGTAGTCCGTTTAACGGACTGCTTAGATGCAATGTGAACCAACCCTAACCCTAACCGGGCAAAGAAAAAAAAATTTCTTTATTTTCTTATTGTCCCTATCCATGGGGGTGATAAAGGGGGGGTTATTTATTGTTATTTTTATTTTGATCGCTGTGATAGAACCTATCACAGTGATCAAAATGTACCTGTAACGAATCTGCCGGTCGGCAGATTCAGCAGGCGCATTGCGCATGCGCCCGCCATTTTGGAAGATGGCGGCGTCCATCAAACACACAGACGGACACCGGGAGGGACCCAGGTCGATAAGTATGAGTAGGGGGGTGATCGGACAGCGGGGGGGGAGTGGTGTTATGATCCGGTGACCTTGGAGCCGCATGGAACTTTCTCTGGAGTTGATGGAAAATATACTGACCGCAAATCCTGAACTTATCACCGCAACTAGAAGTAGCCGTGGGGTGTGCCTAACAAATCCTAGACACCTCGACACAGCCGGAGGACTAAATACCCCTATAGATGAAAATAGGAATACTACCTTGCCTCAGAGCAGAAGCCCCAAGGGATAGGCAGCCCCCCACAAATATTGACTGTGACTAGTAGAGGAAAAAGACACACACAGGCAGGAAACAGGATTTAGCAAAAGAGGCCACTCTAGCTAAAATAGGAAAGGATAGGATAGAATACTAAGCGATCAGTATTAAAACCCTTCCAAAAATATCCACAGCAAAAAATACAAAAAACTCCACCATCTAACTGAAGATGTGAAGCGTATATCTGCAACTCCAGAGAATCCAGCAAGACAGAGAAAAACACTGACTCAATCTAAGCTGGACAAGAGAAAACAAATGAATAGCACAGAATTATTAAGCACACAGCATGTGTGCCACAGAAACAAAAATCAGACACTTATCTTTGCTGAAATGGCAGCAAGGCTGGAGGAACCAGACAAAGATCCAAAACCTCCCAGAACCATGGACAACTGGCAAGGACTAATGAATCCTGCACACCTAAATATCCCAGTCAGAACTGCAATCAGCAGATACACCTGGCCAGGACTGCGACTCAGGGACAACTGCATTCCCACCTACAACCACTGGAGGGAAGCCAAAAGCAGAATTCACAACAGTACCCCCCATTGAGGAGGGGTCACCGAACCCTCACCAGGGCCCTCAGGACGATCAGGATGAGCCAGATGAAAGGCACGGACCAAATCAGCAGCATTGACATCAGAGGCAAAAACCCAAGAATTATCCTCCTGGCCATAACCCTTCCATTTGACAAGGTACTGAAGCCTCCGTCTCGAAAAACGAGAATTCAAAATCTTCTCAACCACATACTCCAACTCTCCATCAACCAACACAGGGGCCGGTGTTGTGAATTCTGTTGTCGGGCACCCTCCTGTGGTCATGAATGATACTTCGGCTGGTTCTGTCCATGGACTTCCTCTGGTGGGTGTTGTTATGATAAGGTAATTCAGTACCACAATGGACATAGAGGTCAGAGCACATACAGTGACCTGACAATAACCCAAAAACATAGAACGAGCTCTGAGACGTGGGAACTCTGCTGACCGCAATCCCTAATCCTCTCCAACAACACTAGAGGCAGCCGTAAATTGCGCCTAACGCTCCCTATGCAACTCGGCACAGCCTGAGAAACTAGCTAGCCTGAAGAAAGAAAATAAGCCTACCTTGCCTCAGAGAAATACCCCAAAGGAAAAGGCAGCCCCCACATATAATGACTGTGAGTTAAGATGAAAAGACAAACGTAGAGATGAAGTAGATTTAGCAAAGTGAGGCCCGACTTTCTGAACAGAGCGAGGATAGGAAAGGTAACTTTGCGGTCAACACAAAACCCTACAAAAACCACGCAAAGGGGGCAAAAAGACCCTTCGTACCGAACTAACGGCACGGAGGTACACCCTCTGCGTCCCAGAGCTTCCAGCAAGCAGGAAAAAACAAATATACAAGCTGGACAGAAAAAACAGCAAACAAAATAGCAAAGCGGAACTTAGCTATGCAGAGCAGCAGGCCACAGGAACGATCCAGGAGGAAACAGGTCCAATACTAGAACATTGACTGGAGGCCAGGAACAAAGCACTAGGTGGAGTTAAATAGAGCAGCACCTAACGACTTCACCACATCACCTGAGGAAGGAAACTCAGAAGCCGCAGTACCACTTTCCTCCACCAACGGAAACTCACAGAGAGAATCAGCCGAAGTACCACTTGTGACCACAGGAGGGAGCTCTGCCACAGAATTCACAACAGTACCCCCCCCTTGAGGAGGGGTCACCGAACCCTCATCAGAGCCCCCAGGACGACCAGGATGAGCCATATGAAAGGCACGAACAAGATCGGGAGCATGGACATCAGAGGCAAAGACCCAGGAATTATCTTCCTGAGCATAACCCTTCCACTTAACCAGATACTGGAGTTTCCGTCTTGAAACACGAGAATCCAAAATCTTCTCCACAATATACTCCAACTCCCCCTCCACCAAAACCGGGGCAGGAGGATCAACAGATGGAACCATAGGTGCCACGTATCTCCGCAACAATGACCTATGGAATACGTTATGTATGGAAAAAGAATCTGGAAGGGTCAGACGAAAAGACACAGGATTAAGAACCTCAGAAATCCTATACAGACCAATGAAACGAGGTTTAAACTTAGGAGAGGAAACCTTCATAGGAATATGACGAGAAGATAACCAAACCAAATCCCCAACACAATGTCGGGGACCCACACAGCATCTGCGATTAGCGAAACGTTGAGCCTTCTCCTGGGACAAGGTCAAATTGTCCACTACATGAGTCCAAATCTGCTGCAACCTGTCCACCACAGTATCCACACCAGGACAGTCCGAAGACTCAACCTGCCCTGAAGAGAAACGAGGATGGAACCCAGAGTTGCAGAAAAACAGCGAAACCAAGGTAGCCGAGCTGGCCCGATTATTAAGGGCAAACTCAGCCAAAGGCAAAAAGGACACCCAGTCATCCTGATCAGCAGAAACAAAGCATCTCAGATATGTTTCCAAGGTCTGATTGGTTCGTTCGGTCTGGCCATTAGTCTGAGGATGGAAAGCCGAGGAAAAAGACAAGTCAATGCCCATCCTAGCACAAAAGGCTCGCCAAAACCTCGAATCAAACTGGGAACCTCTGTCAGACACGATATTCTCTGGAATGCCATGTAAATTAACCACATGCTGGAAGAAAAATGGCACCAAATCAGAGGAGGAAGGTAATTTAGACAAGGGTACCAAATGGACCATCTTAGAGAAGCGATCACAGACCACCCAAATGACTGACATCTTTTGAGAGACGGGAAGATCTGAAATAAAATCCATAGAGATATGTGTCCAAGGCCTCTTCGGGACCGGCAAGGGCAAAAGCAACCCACTGGCACGAGAACAGCAGGGCTTAGCCCGAGCACAAATCCCACAGGACTGCACAAAAGTACGCACATCCCGCGACAGAGATGGCCACCAAAAGGATCTAGCCACTAACTCTCTGGTACCAAAGATTCCAGGATGACCAGCCAACACCGAACAATGAACCTCAGAGATAACTTTATTCGTCCACCTATCAGGGACAAACAGTTTCTCCGCTGGGCAACGATCAGGTTTATTAGCCTGAAATTTTTGCAGCACCCGCCGCAAATCAGGGGAGATGGCAGACACAATTACTCCCTCTTTGAGGATACCCGCCGGCTCAGATAAACCCGGAGAGTCGGGCACAAAACTCCTAGACAGAGCATCCGCCTTCACATTTTTAGAGCCCGGAAGGTACGAAATCACAAAGTCAAAACGGGCAAAAAACAGCGACCAACGAGCCTGTCTAGGATTCAACCGCTTGGCAGACTCGAGATAAGTCAAGTTCTTATGATCAGTCAAGACCACCACGCGATGCTTAGCTCCTTCAAGCCAATGATGCCACTCCTCGAATGCCCACTTCATGGCCAGCAACTCTCGATTGCCCACATCATAATTTCGCTCAGCAGGCGAAAACTTCCTGGAAAAGAAGGCGCATGGTTTCATCACCGAGCAATCAGAACTTCTCTGCGACAAAACAGCCCCTGCTCCAATCTCAGAAGCATCAACCTCGACCTGGAACGGAAGCGAAACATCTGGTTGACACAACACAGGGGCAGAAGAAAAACGACGCTTCAACTCTTGAAAAGCTTCCACAGCAGCAGAAGACCAATTGACCACATCAGCACCCTTCTTGGTCAAATCGGTCAATGGTTTAGCAATACTAGAAAAATTGCAGATGAAGCGACGATAAAAATTAGCAAAGCCCAGGAACTTTTGCAGACTTTTCAGAGATGTCGGCTGAGTCCAATCATGGATGGCTTGGACCTTAACAGGGTCCATCTCGATAGTAGAAGGGGAAAAGATGAACCCCAAAAATAAAACCTTCTGAACACCAAAGAGACACTTTGATCCCTTCACAAACAAAGAATTAGCACGCAGGACCTGAAACACCGTTCTGACCTGCTTCACATGAGACTCCCAATCATCCGAGAAGATCAAAATGTCATCCAAGTACACAATCAGGAATTTATCCAGGTACTCTCGGAAGATGTCATGCATAAAGGACTGAAACACTGATGGAGCATTGGCAAGTCCGAATGGCATTACTAGATACTCAAAATGGCCCTCGGGCGTATTAAATGCAGTTTTCCATTCATCGCCTCGCTTAATACGCACAAGATTATACGCACCACGAAGATCTATCTTGGTGAACCAACTAGCCCCCTTAATCCGAGCAAACAAATCAGATAACAACGGCAAGGGGTACTGAAATTTAACCGTGATCTTATTTAGAAGGCGGTAATCTATACAAGGTCTCAGTGAACCATCCTTCTTGGCTACAAAAAAGAACCCTGCTCCTAATGGCGACATTGACGGGCGAATATGCCCCTTCTCCAAGGACTCCTTCACATAACTCCGCATAGCGGCGTGCTCAGGCACAGGTAAATTAAACAGTCGACCTTTTGGGAATTTACTACCAGGAATCAAATCGATAGCACAATCACAATCCCTATGCGGAGGTAGGGTATCGGACTTGGGCTCATCAAATACATCCCGGTAATCAGACAAGAACTCTGGAACCTCAGAAGGGGTGGATGACGAAATATTCAGAAATGGGACATCACCATGTACCCCCTGACAACCCCAGCTGGACACAGACATGGATTTCCAATCTAATACTGGATTATGGACTTGTAGCCATGGCAACCCCAACACGACCACATCATGCAGATTATGCAACACCAGAAAGCGAATAAACTCCTGATGTGCAGGAGCCATGCACATGGTCAGCTGGGTCCAGTACTGAGGCTTATTCTTGGCCAAAGGCATAGCATCAATTCCTCTCAATGGAATAGGACACTGCAAGGGCTCCAAGAAAAACCCACAACGCCTAGCATACTCCAAGTCCATCAAATTCAGGGCAGCGCCTGAATCCACAAATGCCATGACAGAATATGATGACAAAGAGCAGATCAAGGTAACGGACAGAAGAAATTTTGACTGTACCGTACCAATGGTGGCAGACCTAGCGAACCTCTTAGTGTGCTTAGGACAATCAGAGATAGCATGAGTGGAATCACCACTGTAGAAACACAGCCCATTCAGACGTCTGTGTTCTTGCCGTTCAACTCTGGTCAAAGTCCTATCGCACTGCATAGGCTCAGGTTTAAGCTCAGGTAATACCGCCAAATGGTGCACAGATTTACGCTCACGCAAGCGTCGACCGATCTGAATGGCCAAAGACATAGACTCATTCAGACCAGCAGGCATAGGAAATCCCACCATGACATCCTTAAGGGCTTCAGAGAGACCTTTTCTGAAAATAGCTGCGAGCGCACCTTCATTCCATTGAGTGAGTACGGACCACTTTCTAAATTTCTGACAATATACCTCTATCTCATCCTGACCCTGACACAGAGCCAGCAAATTTTTGTCTGCCTGATCCACTGAATTAGGTTCATCGTACAGCAATCCGAGCGCCAGGAAAAATGCATCGATATTACTTAATGCAGGATCTCCTGACGCAAGAGAAAATGCCCAGTCCTGAGGGTCGCCACGTAAAAAAGAAATAATGATCCCAACTTGTTGAACTGGGTCACCAGAGGAGCGAGGTTTCAAAGCCAGAAATAGTTTACAATTATTTTTGAAACTCAGAAATTTAGTTCTATCTCCAAAAAACAAATCAGGAATAGGAATTCTCGGTTCTAACATAGAATTCTGAACCACAAAGTCTTGAATATTTTGTACTCTTGCCGTGAGCTGATCCACACATGAAGACAGACCTTTAATGTCCATCGCTACACCTGTGTCCTGAACCACCCAAATGTCTAGGGAAAAAAAAAGGCAAAACACAGTGCAGAGAAAAAAAAATGGTCTCAGAACTTCTTTTTTCCCTCTATTGAGAATCATTAGTACTTTCGGCCTCCAGTACTGTTATGATAAGGTAATTCAGTACCACAATGGACATAGAGGTCAGAGCACATACAGTGACCTGACAATAACCCAAAAACATAGAACGAGCTCTGAGACGTGGGAACTCTGCTGACCGCAATCCGTATTCCTCTCCAACAACACTAGAGGCAGCCGTGGATTGCGCCTAACGCTCCCTATGCAACTCGGCACAGCCTGAGAAACTAGCTAGCCTGAAGAAAGAAAATAAGCCTACCTTGCCTCAGAGAAATACCCCAAAGGAAAAGGCAGCCCCCACATATAATGACTGTGAGTTAAGATGAAAAGACAAACGTAGAGATGAAATAGATTTAGCAAAGTGAGGCCCGACGTTCTGAACAGAGCGAGGATAGGAAAGGTAACTTTGCGGTCAACACAAAACCTTACAAAAACCACGCAAAGCGGGCAAAAAGACCCTCCGTACCGAACTAACGGCACGGAGGTACACCCTCTGCGTCCCAGAGCTTCCAGCAAGCAGGAAAAAACAAATGTACAAGCTGGACAGAAAAAACAGCAAACAAAATAGCAAAGCGGAACTTAGCTATGCAGAGCAGCAGGCCACAGGAACGATCCAGGAGGAAACAGGTCCAATACTAGAACATTGACTGGAGGCCAGGAACAAAGCACTAGGTGGAGTTAAATAGAGCAGCACCTAACGACTTCACCACATCACCTGAGGAAGGAAACTCAGAAGCCGCAGTACCACTTTCCTCCACCAACGGAAGCTCACAGAGAGAATCAGCCGAAGTACCACTTGTGACCACAGGAGGGAGCTCTGCCACAGAATTCACAACAGGGTGTTTCTGAGTTTCACAGGTGACTAGGTTAATTCGTTAGCTGCTGCTCTATTTAACTCCACTTAGATCTTTGCTCCATGCCACCTGTCAATGTTCCAGTATTGGTCTGTTCACTCCTGGATCGTTCTTGTGACCTGTCTTCCCATCAGAAGCTAAGTTCCAGCTTGTATTTCTTTGGTTGGCTATTTTTCTGTCCAGCTTGCTATTTAATTTGTTGTCTTGCTTGCTGGAAGCTCTGGGACGCAGAGGGAGCGCCTCCACACCGTGAGTCGGTTTGGAGGGTCTTTTTGCGCCCTCTGTGTGGTCTTTTTGTAGGTTTTTGTGCTGACCGCAAAGTAACCTTTCCTATCCTCGGTCTGTTCAGTAAGTCGGGCCTCACTTTGCTAAATCTATTTCATCTCTGTGTTTGTATTTTCATCTTTACTCACAGTCATTATATGTGGGGGGCTGCCTTTTCCTTTGGGGAATTTCTCTGAGGCAAGGAAGGCTTTATTTTTCTATCTTCAGGGCTAGCTAGTTTCTTAGGCTGTGCCGAGTTGCATAGGGAGCGTTAGGCGCAATCCACGGCTATTTCTAGTGTGTTTGATAGGTTTAGGGATTGCGGTCAGCAGAGTTCCCACGTCCCAGAGCTCGTCCTTATTATCAGTAACTATCAGGTCATTCCGTGTGCTCTTAACCACCAGGTCCATTATTGTCCTGACCACCATTTCATAACAGTACAGGTGGCCCAAAGTACTAATGCATCTCAATAGAGGGATAAGAGAAGTTCTGAGACCATTTTTTTTTCTTTGCAGTGTGTTTTGTCTCTATTTTCCCCTTTACCTCTGGGTGGTTCAGGACACTGGTGTAAACATGGACATTCAAGGTCTGTCCTCTTGGATGGATAATCTCACTACAAGGATACAAAACATGCAAGATTTTGTGGTTCAGAATCCGATGTCAGAGCCTAGGATTCCAATTCCTGATTTGTTTTTTGGTGATAGATCTAAGTTCTTGAATTTCAAAAATAATTGTAAATTGTTTCTTGCCTTGAAACCTCGCTCCTCAAGTGACCCTGTTCAACAAGTAAAGATCATTATTTCTTTGTTACGTGGTGACCCTCAAGACTGGGCATTTTCCCTTGCGCCAGGAGATCCGGCATTGCGTGATGTTGATGCATTTTTCCTTGCGCTTGGATTGCTTTATGACGAACCTAATTCAGTGGATCAGGCAGAGAAAATCTTGCTGGCTCTGTGTCAGGGTCAGGATGAAGCGGAGATATATTGTCAGAAGTTTAGAAAGTGGTCTGTGCTCACTCAGTGGAATGAATGTGCCCTGGCAGCAATCTTCATAAAGGGTCTCTCTGAAGCCCTTAAGGATGTCATGGTGGGGTTTCCCATGCCGGCTGGTCTGAATGAGTCTATGTCCTTGGCCATTCAGATCGATCGACGCTTGCGTGAGCGTAAAGCTGTGCACCATTTGGCGGTGCTATCTGAGCATGGGCCTGAGCCTATGCAATGTGATAGGACTTTGACCAGAGCTGAACGGCAAGAACACAGACGTCGGAATGGGCTGTGTTTTTACTGTGGCGATTCCACTCATGCTATCTCCGATTGTCCTAAGTGCACTAAGCGGTTCGCTAGGTCTGCCACCATTGGTACGGTACAGTCTAAATTTCTATTGTCAGTTACTCTGATTTGCTCTTTGTCATCCTATTCTGTTATG
Source organism: Ranitomeya imitator (assembly GCF_032444005.1). Taxonomy (NCBI): domain Eukaryota; kingdom Metazoa; phylum Chordata; class Amphibia; order Anura; family Dendrobatidae; genus Ranitomeya; species Ranitomeya imitator. The sequence goes on along the minus strand of NC_091282.1, from coordinate 1,120,906,478 downwards.
GCATTTGTGTATTCAGGCGCTGCCCTGAATTTGATGGACTTGGAGTATGCTAGGCGCTGTGGTTTTTTCTTGGAGCCCTTGCAGTATCCTATTCCATTGAGAGGAATTGATGCTACGCCTTTGGCCAAGAATAAGCCTCAGTATTGGACCCAATTGACCATGTGCATGGCTCCTGCACATCAGGAGGAAATCCGCTTTCTGGTGTTGCATAATCTGCATGATGTGGTCGTTTTGGGGTTGCCATGGCTACAGGTTCATAATCCAGTATTGGACTGGAAATCTATGTCTGTGTCCAGCTGGGGTTGCCAGGGACTACATGGTGATGTTCCATTTTTGTCTATTTCGTCTTCCACTCCTTCTGAAGTTCCAGAGTTTTTGTCGGATTATCGGGATGTATTTGATGAGCCCAAAGCCAGTGCCCTACCTCCTCATAGGGATTGCGATTGTGCAATTAATTTGATTCCTGGTAGTAAGCTTCCTAAGGGCCGATTGTTCAATTTATCTGTGCCAGAACACGCCGCTATGCGGAGTTATATAAAGGAATCCTTGGAGAAAGGCCATATTCGCCTGTCGTCATCACCGTTAGGAGCAGGGTTCTTTTTTGTGGCCAAGAAGGATGGTTCTTTGAGACCTTGTATTGATTACCGCCTTCTTAATAAAATTACAGTCAAATTTCAGTATCCTTTGCCATTGCTGTCTGATTTGTTTGCTCGGATTAAAGGGGCTGGTTGGTTCACCAAGATAGATCTTCGAGGGGCGTATAATCTTGTGCGTATTAAACAAGGCGATGAATGGAAAACAGCATTTAATACGCCCGAGGGCCATTTTGAGTACCTGGTTATGCCATTCGGGCTTTCCAATGCTCCATCAGTATTTCAGTCCTTTATGCATGACATCTTCCGAGAGTACCTGGATAAATTCCTGATTGTGTATTTGGATGATATTTTGGTCTTTTCGGATGATTGGGAGTCTCATGTGAAGCAGGTCAGAACGGTGTTTCAGGTCCTGCATGCGAATTCCTTGTTTGTGAAGGGGTCAAAGTGTCTCTTTGGAGTTCAGAAGGTTTCATTTTTGGGGTTCATTTTTTCCCCTTCTACTATCGAGATGGACCCTGTTAAAGTCCAGGCCATTTACGATTGGACTCGGCCGACATCTGTGAAGAGCCTGCAAAAGTTCCTGGGCTTTGCTAATTTTTATCGGCGCTTCATCGCTAATTTTTCTACTGTTGCTAAACCGTTGACTGATTTGACCAAGAAGGGTGCTGATGTGGTCAATTGGTCTTCTGCGGCTGTAGAGGCTTTTCAGGAGTTGAAGCGTCATTTTTCTTCTGCCCCTGTGTTGTGCCAGCCAGATGTTTCGCTTCCGTTTCAGGTTGAGGTTGATGCTTCTGAGATTGGAGCAGGGGCTGTTTTGTCGCAAAGAAGTTCTGAGGGCTCGGTGATGAAACCATGTGCTTTCTTTTCTAGAAAGTTTTCGCCTGCTGAGCGTAACTATGATGTTGGTAATCGTGAATTGTTGGCCATGAAGTGGGCATTCAAGGAATGGCGTCATTGGCTGAAAGGAGCCAAGCATCGCGTGGTGGTCTTGACAGATCACAAGAATTTGACTTATCTTGAGTCTGCCAAACGGTTGAATCCGAGACAGGCTCGATGGTCATTATTTTTCTCCCGTTTTGATTTTGTGGTTTCGTACCTACCGGGTTCTAAGAATGTGAAGGCTGATGCCCTGTCAAGGAGTTTTGTGCCTGACTCTCCGGGTGTTCCTGAGCCGGCGGGTATTCTCAAAAAGGGGGTAATTTTGTCTGCCATCTCCCCTGATTCGCGGCGGGTGCTGCAAAAATTTCAGGCTGATAGACCTGACCGTTGCCCAGCGGAGAAACTGTTTGTCCCTGATAGATGGACTAGTAGAGTTATCTCTGAGATTCATTGTTTAGTGTTGGCTGGGCATCCTGGAATCTTTGGTACTAGAGATTTGGTGGCTAGATCCTTCTGGTGGCCGTCTTTGTCGCGGGATGTGCGTTCTTTTGTGCAGTCCTGTGGGACTTGTGCTCGGGCTAAGCCCTGCTGTTCTCGTGCCAGTGGGTTGCTTTTGCCCTTGCCGGTCCCGAAGAGGCCCTGGACGCATATTTCTATGGATTTTATTTCGGATCTCCCCGTCTCTCAAAAGATGTCGGTCATTTGGGTGGTTTGTGATCGCTTTTCTAAGATGGTCCATTTGGTACCTTTGTCTAAATTGCCTTCCTCCTCTGATTTGGTGCCATTATTTTTCCAGCATGTGGTTCGTTTACATGGTATCCGGAAGAACATCTTTTCTGACAGAGGTTCCCAGTTTGTTTCAAGGTTTTGGCGATCCTTTTGTGCTAGGATGGGCATTGATTTGTCTTTTTCCTCGGCTTTCCATCCTCAGACAAATGGCCAAACCGAACGAACTAATCAAACTTTGGAAACATATCTGAGATGCTTTGTTTCTGCTGATCAGGATGATTGGGTGTCCTTTTTGCCGTTGGCTGAGTTCGCCCTTAATAATCGGGCCAGCTCGGCTACTTTGGTTTCGCCGTTTCTCTGTAATTCTGGTTTCCATCCTCGTTTCTCTTCAGGGCAGGTTGAGTCTTCAGACTGTCCTGGTGTAGATACTGTAGTGGATAGGTTGCAGCAGATTTGGACTCATGTGGTGGACAATTTGACATTGTCCCAGGAGAAGGCTCAATGTTTCGCTAACTGCCGGCGCTGTGTGGGTCCCCGACTTCGTGTTGGGGATTTGGTTTGGTTGTCGTCTCGTTATGTTCCTATGAAGGTTTCCTCTCCTAAGTTTAAGCCTCGTTTCATTGGTCTGTATAAGATTTCTGAGGTTATCAATCCTGTGTCATTTCGTTTGGCCCTTCCTGCTTCTTTTGCCATCCATAATGTGTTCCATAGGTCGTTATTGCGGAGATACGTGGCGCCTGTGGTTCCATCCGTTGATCCTCCTGCCCCGGTGTTAGTTGAGGGGGAGTTGGAGTATGTGGTGTAGAAAATTTTGGATTCTCGTGTTTCGAGACGGAAACTCCAGTACCTGGTCAAGTGGAAGGGTTATGGTCAGGAAGATAATTCCTGGGTTTTTGCCTCTGATGTTCATGCTGCCGATCTGGTTCGTGCCTTTCATTTGGCTCATCCTGGTCGGCCTGGGGGCTCTGGTGAGGGTTCGGTGACCCCTCCTCAAGGGGGGGTACTGTTGTGAATTCTGTTGTCGGGCTCCCTCCTGTGGTCATGAATGGTACTTCGGCTGGTTCTGTCCATGGACTTCCTCTGGTGGGTGTTTCTGAGTTTCACAGGTGACTAGGTTAATTCGTTAGCTGCTGCTCCATTTAACTCCACTTAGATTTTTGCTCCATGCCACCTGTCAATGTTCCAGTATTGGTCTGTTCACTCCTGGATCGTTCTTGTGACCTGTCTTCCCATCAGAAGCTAAGTTCCAGCTTGTATTTCTTTGGTTTGCTATTTTTCTGTCCAGCTTGCTATTTAATTTGTTGTCTTGCTTGCTGGAAGCTCTGGGACGCAGAGGGAGCGCCTCCACACCGTGAGTCGGTTTGGAGGGTCTTTTTGTGCCCTCTGTGTGGTCTTTTTGTAGGTTTTTGTGCTGACCGCAAAGTAACCTTTCCTATCCTCGGTCTCTTCAGTAAGTCGGGCCTCACTTTGCTAAATCTATTTCATCTCTGTGTTTGTATTTTCATCTTTACTCACAGTCATTATATGTGGGGGGCTGCCTTTTCCTTTGGGGAATTTCTCTGAGGCAAGGAAGGCTTTATTTTTCTATCTTCAGGGCTAGCTAGTTTCTTAGGCTGTGCCGAGTTGCATAGGGAGCGTTAGGCGCAATCCACGGCTATTTCTAGTGTGTTTGATAGGTTTAGGGATTGCAGTCAGCAGAGTTCCCACGTCCCAGAGCTCATCCTTATTATCAGTAACTATCAGGTCATACCGTGTGCTCTTAACCACCAGGTCCATTATTGTCCTGACCACCAGGTCATAACAAGCCGGAGGATCAACAGAGGGAACAACGGGAACCACATATTTCCGCAATAAAGATCTATGGAAGACATTATGGATAGCAAAAGAGGCCGGAAGCGCCAAATGAAAAGACACCGGATTAATAATCTCAGAAATCTTATAAGGACCAATAAACCGAGGCTTAAACTTAGGGGAAGAAACCTTCATAGGAACATGACGGGAAGACAACCAGACCAGATCGCCAACCCGAAGCCGGGAACCAACACACCGACGACGGTTAACAAAACGTTGAGCCTCCTCCTGAGACAACACCAAATTGTCCACCACATGAGCCCAAATCTGCTGCAACCTGTCAACCACAGAAACCACACCAGGACAGTCAGAAGGCTCAACCTGCCCAGAAGAAAAACGAGGATGAAAACCAAAATTACAAAAAAAGCGAAACCAAAGTAGCTGAACTAGCCCGACTATTAAGGGCAAACTCGGCCAATGGCAAGAAGGCCACCCAATCATCCTGATCAGCAGACACAAAGCATCTCAAATAAGTCTCCAAAGTCTGATTAGTTCGCTCGGTCTGGCCATTTGTCTGAGGATGAAATGCAGAAGAAAAAGACAAATCAATGCCCAGCCTAGCACAAAAGGCCTGCCAAAACCTAGAAACAAACTGGGAACCTCTGTCGGACACAATATTCTCCGGAATACCATGCAAACGAACCACATGCTGAAAAAACAACGGAACCAAATCTGAAGAGGAAGGCAATTTAGGCAAAGGCACCAAATGAACCATCTTAGAGAACCGGTCACAAACAACCCAGATAACAGACATCTTCTTGGAAACCGGAAGATCAGAAATAAAATCCATCGAAATATGCATCCAGGGCCTCTCAGGGACTGGCAATGGCAAAAGCAACCCACTAGCACGGGAACAACAAGGCTTGGCCCGCGCACAAGTCCCACAGGACTGCACAAAAGAATGCACATCATGTGAGAAAGAAGGCCACCAAAAGGACCTACCAACGAATTCTCTGGTACCAAATATACCAGGATGACCAGCCAGCACAGAACAATGAACCTCAGAAATCACTCTACTAGTCCATCTGTCAGGAACAAACAGTTTCCCCACTGGACAGCGGTCATGTCTGTCAGCCTGAAATTCCTGAAGAACCCGTCGTAAATCAGGGGAAGTGGCAGAAAGGACCACCCCTTCTTTCAGAATGCCGACCGGTTCAAGGACCTCAGGAGAATCAGGCAAAAAACTCCTAGAGAGGGCATCAGCCTTAATATTCTTTGATCCCGGAAGATACGAAACTACAAAATCAAAACGGGAAAAAAACAAGGACCATCGAGCCTGTCTAGGATTCAGCCATTTGGCAGACTCGAGGTAAATCAGATTCTTATGATCGGTCAAGACCACAATACGGTGCTTAGCTCCCTCAAGCCAATGTCGCCACTCCTCAAACGCCCACTTCATTGCCAACAACTCCCGATTGCCGACATCATAATTGCGTTCAGCAGGCGAAAACTTACGAGAAAAGAAGGCACATGGTTTCATCAAGGAACCAAAAGGATCCCTCTGAGACAAAACGGGCCCTGCCCCAATCTCAGAAGCGTCAATCTCAACCTAAAACGGAATTGAAACATCTGGTTGGCGCAACACCGGAGCAGAAGTAAATCGGTGTTTAAGCTCCTGAAAGGCAGAGACAGCCGCAGAAGACCAATTCGCCATATCAGCGCCTTTCTTCGTCAAATCGGTCAAGAGTTTAACCACGCTAGAGAAATTAGCAATGAAACGGCGATAAAAATTAGCAAAACCCAAACATTTCTGAAGGCTCTTCACGGATGAGGGTTGAATCCAATCATGAATGGCCTGAACCTTAGCCGGATCCATCTTCATAGATGAGGGAAAAAAAATGAAGCCCACAAAAGAAACCTTCTGCACCCCAAAGAGACACTTAGACCCTTTCACAAACAAAGCATTGTCACGAAGGATCTGAAACACCATCCTGACCTGTTGCACATGAGACTCCCAATCATCGGAAAAAATCAAAAATCAAAATATCGTCCAAATATACAATCAAGAATTTATCAAGATAAGTCCGGAAGATATCATGCATGAAGGACTGAAAAACAGATGGAGCATTAGTGAGCCCGAATGGCATCACAAGATATTCAAAATGACCTTCGGGCATATTAAACGCAGTTTTCCATTCATCACCCTGCTTAATACGAACAAGATTATATGCCCCCCGAAAGTCAATCTTAGTAAACCAACTAGCCCCCTTAATACTAGCAAACAAATCAGAAAGCAAAGGAAAAGGGTATTGAAACTTGACCGTGATCTTATTCAAGAGGCGATAATCAATACAGGGTCTCAAGGAGCCTTCCTTCTTAGCAACAACAAAAAAATCCCGCGGCCTTTCGCCAAAGACTCCTTAATATAATTCCGCCTGGCGGTATGTTCAGGCACCGACAGGTTGAAAAGTCGGCCTTTAGGAAACTTACAGCCTGGAATCAAGTCAATAGCACAATCACAGTCCCTGTGCGGTGGAAGGGAACTGGACTTGGGCTCATCGAATACATCCTGAAAATCAGACAAAAACTTAGGAATTTCAGAAGAGGAAGAAGAGGAGATTGACATCAAAGGAACATCATTATGAATCCCCTGACAACCCCAACTAGTCACAGACATAGACTTCCAGTCCAACACAGGATTATGTACCTGCAACCACGGAAAACCCAGCACGATAGCATCATGCAAGTTATGCAACACCAGAAATCGAAAATCTTCCTGATGGGCTGGTGCCATGCGCATGGTCACCTGTGTCCAAAACTGGGGCTTATTTTTAGCCAAAGGTGTAGCATCAATGCCCCTTAAAGGAATAGGGTTCTGCAAAGGCTGCAAGGAAAAACCACAACGCCTGGCAAATTCAAAGTCCATTAAGTTCAAGGTGGCGCCTGAATCCACAAACGCCATGACAGAAAATGATGACAAAGAGCAGATCAAGGACACAGATAACAGAAATTTGGGTTGTACAGTACTGATGGTAAATGAACTAGCGATCCTCTTTGTCCGCTTAGGGCAGACTGAAATGACATGAGAAGCATCGCCACTAGGGTTGAGCGACCTTTACTTTTATAGGATCGGGTTGGGTTTCACGAAACCCGACTTTTTCAAAAGTCGGGTCGAGTGAAATCGGCCGATCCTATAAAAGAGTCGGGGTCGGCCGAAACTCGAAACCCAATGCAGTGCATTGGGTTTCCAATGGTTCCCAGGGTCTGAAGGAGAGGAAACTCTCCTTCAGGCCCTGCGATCCATATTTAAGTGTAAAATAAAGAATAAAAATAAAAAATATCGCTATACCTATCCTCTGACGCGCCCTGGTACTAACCGGGAACCTTCCTTCCTTCGAATCAGCGCTTTCAGGACCTTGCGGTGACGTCGCGGTGACGTCGCAGCTTGTGATTGGTCGCGCGACCGCCCATGCGTCCGCCGCGCGACCAATCAGAAGCCGTGACGTCACCGCGACGTCACCGAAGGTCCTGGAAGCGCTGATTCTTAGGAAGGAAGGCTGCCGGAAAGAAGCAGGGCGCGTCCGAGGGTGAGTATATTCCTATTAGGTATATACTCACCCTGGGGCATGGGCGGTCGCGCGACCAATCACAAGCCGCGACGTCACCGCAAGGTCCTGAAAGTGCTGATTCGAAGGAAGGAAGGTAGGTTCCCGGTTAGTACCAGGACGCGTCAGAGGGTAAGTATAGCGATATTTTTTATTTTTATTCTTTATTTTACACTTAAATCTGAATTGCGATACCAATTCCCGATATCTTAAACATATCGGGAATCGGTATCGGAATTCCGATTCCAGATTCAGAAGATCGCCGACTTCATGGCCGGCGCCACACAGGGGTCGGGTCAGGTTTGATGAAACCCGACTTTGCCAAAAGTCGGCGACTTCTGAAAGTGGCCGACCTTGTTTCGCTCAACCCTAATCGCCACAATAATAACACAACCTATTCTGACGTCTGAAACCTTGTCGTTCTGTTCTAGACAGAATCCTATCACACTGCATTGGCTCAGGAATCTGCTCTGAGGACAACGCCACAGCGCGCACAGTTCTGCGCTCCCGCAAGCGCCGGTCAATCTGAATGGCCAGAGACATAGAATCACTCAGACCAAAAGGCGTGGGAAACCCCACCATAACATCTTTAATGGATTCAGAAAGACCCTTTCTGAAAATTGCCGCCAAAGCATCATCATTCCATTTAGTCAACACAGACCATTTTCTAAATTTCTGACAATACAATTCTGCCGCCTCTTGACCCTGAGACAGGGCCAACAAGGTCTACTCCGCTTGATCCAGAGAATTAGGTTCATCATATAATAATCCAAGAGCCTGAAAAAAGGAGTCTACATTAAGCAAAGCCGGATTCCCTGATTCCAGGGAAAATGCCCAATCCTGTGGATCGCCACGCAGCAGGGAGATGATGATTTTAACCTGCTGAATGGAATCACCAGAGGATCGAGGTCTCAGAGCAAAAAACAGTTTACAGTTGTTTTTAAAACTCAAAAATTTGGACCTGTCACCAAAAAACAAATCAGGATTAGGAATCTTTGGCTCTAAAACAGGAGTCTGAACAATATAATCAGAAATACCCTGTACCCTAGCAGCAAGCTGGTCCACACGAGAAGCTAATTCCTGAATATCCATGCTAGCACAAGACTCCCCAGCCACCCAGAGAAAAAGAGGGAAGAGAAGAGACAGAAAAAAAAATGGCTCAACACCTTTCTTCCCTTCTTCTGATATGCATTTAACTCATTATCGGCCAGTTGTACTGTTATGATCCGGTGACCTTGGAGCCGCATGGAACTTTCTCTGGAGTTGGTGGAAACTATACTGACTGCAAATCCTGAACTCATCACCGCAACTAGAAGTAGCCGTGGGGTGTGCCTAACAAATCCTAGACACTTCGACACAGCCGGAGGACTAAATACCCCTATAGATGAAAATAGGAATACTACCTTGCCTCAGAGCAGAAACCCAAAGGATAGGCAGCCCCCCACAAAAATTGACTGTGAGTAGTAGAGGAAAAAGACACACACAGGCAGGAAACAGGGTTTAGCAAAAGAGGCCACTCTAGCTAAAATAGGAAAGGATAGGATAGAATACTAAGCGGTCAGTATTAAAACCCTTCTAAAAATATCCACAGCAGAAAATACAAAAAACTCCACCATCTAACTAAAGATGTGGAGCGTATATCTGCAACTCCAGAGAATCCAGCAAGACAGAGAAAAACACTGACTCAATCTAAGCTGGACAAGAGAAAACAAATACTAGCACAGAATTATTAAGCACACAGCATGTGTGCCACAGAAACAAAAACCAGACACTTATCTTTGCTGAAATGGCAGCAAGGCTGGAGGAACCAGACAAAGATCCAAAACCTCCCAGAACCATGGACAACTGCCAAGGACTAATGAATCCTGCACACCTAAATATCCCAGTCAGAACTGCAATCAGCAGATACACCTGGCCAGGACTGCGACTCAGAGACAACTGCATTCCCACCTACAATCACTGGAGGGAACCCAAAAGCAGAATTCACAACAGAGCGGACAGCGGGGGGAGCAGACAGGAGACCGGAGGGGAGCGGGGGACACTATTTGACCGGACAGAGGACCGGAGGGGAGGTGATCCGTGGCGGTGGGGGGGGGGGGCAGATCGTGATCTCCAGCCATGGCTGATGCTATTGCAGCATCGGCCATGGCTGGATTGTAATATTTCACCAATTTTCATTGGTGAAATATTACTATCGCTCTGATTGAAAGTGAAAGTAAAACGTCACTTTCAACAGCCAATCAGAGCAATCGTAGCCACGGTGGGGTGAAGCCACCCCCCCCCTGGGCTAAAGTACAACTCCTCCTGTCCCTGCAGGCCGGGTGAAATTACAGTTAACCCTTTCAACCGGCCTGCAGCAGCCCAATCCGGCCATGACGCATATGCTGCGTCACAGGTCGGAATGGCACAGGTTTTCATGACGCATACGGTGCGTCAAGGGTCGTGAAGGGGTTAAATTAGTAAAACCTCTCACAATCTATTGAAACAACAAATCAATGGCATTTTTTTAAGAGCAGCAGTGTTTTTTCTAGTACAGAACATTTTTTGTAAATTAATGGTACATTTGTAAATAAGGAACTTTGTTTTATAAGACAAACTGCTTTTATCTTCTATTGAGCTTATGATTCATTCTAAAAAAATTCTCAATTAATGGGTAAAATCTGCATTCATTAAATATATATCTTCCCATTACTGAGAGAGGATTTGACAGTTGGTGCTAATAAATTTCTATGAAAACTGAAATTGTCATTTCAGTAGAGCCTGCAGCGGACTGTCTGTGTCTGCCTCTAACACCCCGCTCCATAGAATTTTAAAAACACTAACTGCCATCTCCTATCTCAGTAATTGGAAAATCTATCTTTACTGAATTCAGAATTAGCAGATTTTAGACATGAATTGAGAGTGACAGTTAAACTGAGGCGGAGAAAGAAGATTTCTAGGATAAATATATTAAAAAATGTGTTTGTTTTCATGTCTGCTATTGAGTAACGGAATAAAAATTGAAACTATAGTTTCCCGTAAGCCAAATTTCTGGCTATATGGCATAATTATATTTGTTAACTTGTCACAAGCACATTGGTCATCTGTTATATATTACTTGTTTCTTGCTACAATGACAGTTACATCCCTTTTCTTCCCTTATAATCTATGAGTCCTAGCTCATGACAACTCACCAACGTCAACCTATAATATATCTTTATTTTTTTTTATTTCACTATGTGACCATTTTGACTATATATTTAAGTTCAATTTTTATGTAATGAAAAAAATAAATGGGGAAATTCGGATCTGGATCCACAATGGGATTATAGCTGTAATGACCTACTAAATGAAATGTATCAGCCTAAGGTCTCATTCACATGTCTATGTTTAAACATGTATGTGAAAAAATGGTAATGGTGTCATCAGTGTTTTGTACCAGTGTCATCAGTGTTTGGTTCCTGCGTCCATATTTACCATCAGTGTGTTATCGGTGTGTCCATTGTTACCATCAGTGTCATCAATGTTTGATTCCTAAGCTCCTGTTTACTATCAGTGTGTAATCAGTATGTACATTGTTACCATCAGTGTCATCTGTGTTTGGTTCTTGTGTTCGAGCTTACCTTCAGTGTCATCAGTGTTTGTTCCCTGCGTCCATGTTTACCATCAGTGTGTTATTAGTGTTTGGTCCCACTGCCCATGTTTACCATCAGTGTGTTTTCAGTGTGTCCATTGCTACTATCAGTGTCATCAGTGTTTGGTCCCTGTGTCCATGTTACCATCAGTGTTTGGTCCCTGTGTCCATTTTTACCATGAGCAAGTAATCAATGTTTTTCACAGATGGATAAATAAATAAATTATAAATAGTGTTGAGCATTCCGATACTGCAAGTATCGGGTATCGGCCGATATTTGCTGTATCGGAATTCCGATACCGAGTTCCGATATGTTTGCGATATTGGAAATCGGAATCGGCGTGTATGGTGCGTATGGTTCCAAGGGTCTGGAGGAGAGGAGACTCTCCTTCAGGCCCTGGGATCCATTTTCATGTAAAAAATAAAGAATAAAAATAAAAAATATGGATATACTCACCCCTCCGGCGAACCCTGGCTGTCACTGCCGCGAGCGTCTGCCTCCGTTCCTAAAATTGCAGAGAGTGAAGGACCTTCGATGACGTCACGGTCACGTGAGCGGTCAGGTGACCGGTCACCTGACTGCGACATCATCGAAGGTCCTTCACTCACTGCATTCTTAGGAACGGAGGCAGACACTAGCAGCGGTGACAGCCAGGGTCCTTCGGATGGGTGAGTATATCCATATTTTTTATTTTTATTCTTTATTTTTTACATGAAAATGGATCCCAGGGCCTGAAGGAGAGTTTTCTCTCCTTCAGACCCTGGGAACCATCCAGGATACCTTCCGATATTTGTGTCCCATTGACTTGCATTGGTATATTTTTTTGTGTATCGGCCGATACCATCCGATATCGATACCTTCGAATATCGGAAGGTATCGCTCAACACTAATTATAAAGCTTCTCCTTTACTTTGCAATGTTAAACATATAAAGCACATGAATGCCATCTACTGTATGTTCTGTACAAGTTTTTCACAGATTTAAAGACTTATAATGGCCTTTTTATCCATGCTGCTGGAAAAAAAACACATGTCTAAACGTGTTTTGCATGGACACACAGTCCATGAAAAAGCACAGGCATGTGAACAGACCCGTACACTATAATGGGCACATATTTTATCAGTGAAAATATTGTTTTGCCCATTCTGCAAATTCAGCGCACTGATCTGGGTCATCCTCCTTGAGATGCTGCAGCAGCTGGATTTTGTAAGGATGCCATTTGTGAGTAGCTAATATCCACCGAAGGGATGTTCGACTGATGCCAGATTGGTACGCTGAATTTGCAGAATGGGCAAAACAAAATTTGAAACAGGACCCTCAGTTTACACAGAACATTATGTTCAGTGATGAGGTAAAAACTTTTTTGGGTGGGCTATTTATATGGACACACCTAAATAACGTGGGAATGGTGACAGTTTTCTTGCATAGGGTGTCTTGCATTGAAATATCTGCTGTAATGACCCGGGTACTGTGTTCACCAGACATCAACACAATTTCTATCCGTTCCTCATGTGTTAACCTTTGAGACATGTTAATGGCTCTAAACAAAGATAAATTTGTAAATAACTCACGAAAGAATAAAGTTACGTTAAAACCAAGCGCACAATTTTTTTTCTTATGACATTCTCCATAAGTCTGATGTGTCACATGACCCTCTTCCCGCTGGAAAAAATAAAGTTGGATCCAAAATGGCCGACTTCAAAATTGCCGCCATGGTCACAACCCATCTTGAAAAGTTTTCCCCCTCCCATATACTAATGTGCCACAAACAGGAAGCTGATATCACCAAGCATTCCTATTTTATTTAGGTGTATCCATATACATGGCCCACCCTGTATTTTATTTAATATTTATACAATTACAATTATTAGTTGCCTAATACAAAAAACCTTTCTGCTATGAATTTTAACTGGGCTTTTGTACAATGGTTTAATATACAGTATGTAATGTGTAATACTCCACCAATTTTTTCTTATTTGGTGGATACAAGGTTCACAAAACAGCAATTAATTATATAGCTCTGTCGACTCTGTGTTTCAAGAAACACTCCCATCATAGTTTTTACCTCCTTCCTGTATTGCACTATTCATATTATATAGCACTGTGTACTTACAATTGCTCATTTTACCTTTCTACTCAGCTAATTCTCCTCTTTGCTAAATGTAGGAACAGGAAGCCTCTTTTTCCTGTATGAGTCATTCCCTTCTACAACTCCTGACCAAGCTACTCCGCTCCTCCCCCTTGCTAGGAAGTTTGCAGTGAGGTAGAATTGTAGACCTCTTCATGACTCGTGAAGGGAAAAGAGACTTCTTGTTTCTGTTTTAGTCACATAATGTCATAGTCATAATAGAAAAGAAAATAATTAGCTGGGTAGAAGGGCAAAATGAAAAATTGTAAGTACGCAATGGTATATAATATGATGATTGCAATGTATTAACCCCTCCATGCCATGGCCATTTTCAGTTTTTGCGCTCTCATTTTTTCCTCACCTTATTCCAAGATTCATAACTATTTTATTATTTCATCAACACAACTGTATGAGGGCTTGTTTTTTTTGTGGAAGGAGTTGCACTTTTGAATGACACCATTCATTAAACCAGAGTTCATTAGAAAACAGGAAAAAAAATCCAAGTGTGTTGAAACTTCACGAAAAGTGCACATTTCAATACTGTTCTTTTGATTTTTAATTTACAAATATACTCATTACTCGAGATTTCGCGAGCACGCTCAGTGGTCCTCCGATTATTTTTTAGTGCTTGGAGATTTAGTTTTCATTGCCGCAGCTGAATGATTTACATCTGTTAGCCAGCATAAGTACATGTGGGGGTTGCCTGGTTGCTAGGGAATCCTCATATGTAATCAAGCTGGATAAGAGATGTAAATCATTCAGCTGAGGTGAGGAAAACTAAAAAGTACTCGGAGGTCATCTGAGCGTGCCCGGGAAATCTCGAGTAACGAGTATATTCGCTCATCACTATTTACCATGTTAACTATATGGTACAACTGACCTGGCAGTACAGTTATCCAGGTCAGTATGAGGATGCAGATGTCAAACATATATTTTTTTTCATTTAGGTTGTAAAAAAAATATGGAAAAATGTTTTGTATTTGTTGCCTTTTTCTGAGACATTAACATTTTCATTTTTAAAGATACTGGGCTGTGTGATGGCTTATGTTTTTTGCCCTGAGCTGATGATTTTATCCCCTTAGTGACAGAGCCAATTTGGTACTTAATGACCGAGCCAATTTTTGCAATTCTGACCACTGTCACTTTATGAGGTTATAACTCTGGAACGCTTCAACGGATCCCGCTGATTCTGAGATTGTTTTTTCGTGACATATTGTACTTCATGTTAGTGGTAACATTTCTTCGATATTACTTGCGATTATTTATGAAAAAAACGGAAATATGGCGAAAATTTTTAAAATTTTGCAATTTTCAAACTTTGTATTTTTATGCCCTTAAATCAGAGAGATATGTAACATAGTAACATAGTAACATAGTTAGTAAGGCCGAAAAAAGACATTTGTCCATCCAGTTCAGCCTATATTCCATCATAATAAATACCCAGATCTACGTCCTTCTACAGAACCTAATAATTGTATGATACAATATTGTTCTGCTCCAGGAAGACATCCAGGCCTCTCTTGAACCCCTCGACTGAGTTCGCCATCACCACCTCCTCAGGCAAGCAATTCCAGATTCTCACTGCCCTAACAGTAAAGAATCCTCTTCTATGTTGGTGGAAAAACCTTCTCTCCTCCAGACGCAAAGAATGCCCCCTTGTGCCCGTCACCTTCCTTGGTATAAACAGATCCTCAGCGAGATATTTGTATTGTCCCCTTATATACTTATACATGGTTATTAGATCGCCCCTCAGTCGTCTTTTTTCTAGACTAAATAATCCTAATTTCGCTAATCTATCTGGGTATTGTAGTTCTCCCATCCCCTTTATTAATTTTGTTGCCCTCCTTTGTACTCTCTCTAGTTCCATTATATCCTTCCTGAGCACCGGTGCCCAAAACTGGACACAGTACTCCATGTGCGGTCTAACTAGGGATTTGTACAGAGGCAGTATAATGCTCTCATCGTGTGTATCCAGACCTCTTTTAATGCACCCCATGATCCTGTTTGCCTTGGCAGCTGCTGCCTGGCACTGGCTGCTCCAGGTAAGTTTATCATTAACTAGGATCCCCAAGTCCTTCTCCCTGTCAGATTTACCCAGTGGTTTCCCGTTCAGTGATGTAATGGTGATATTGATTCCCTCTTCCCATGTGTATAACCTTACATTTATCATTGTTAAACCTCATCTGCCACCTTTCAGCCCAAGTTTCCAACTTATCCAGATCCATCTGTAGCAGAATACTATCTTCTCTTGTATTAACTGCTTTACATAGTTTTGTATCATCTGCAAATATCGATATTTTACTGTGTAAACCTTCTACCAGATCATTAATGAATATGTTGAAGAGAACAGGTCCCAATACTGACCCCTGCGGTACCCCACTGGTCACAGCGACCCAGTTAGAGACTATACCATTTATAACCACCCTCTGCTTTCTATCACTAAGCCAGTTACTAACCCATTTACACACATTTTCCCCCAGACCAAGCATTCTCATTTTGTGTACTAACCTCTTGTGCGGCACGGTATCAAACGCTTTGGAAAAATCGAGATATACCACGTCCAATGACTCACCGTGGTCCAGTCTATAGCTTACCTCTTCATAAAAACTGATTAGATTGGTTTGACAGGAGCGATTTCTCATAAACCCATGCTGATATGGAGTTAAACAGTTATTCTCATTGAGATAATCCAGAATAACATCCCTCAGAAACCCTTCAAATATTTTACCAACAATAGAGGTTAGACTTACTGGCCTATAATTTCCAGGTTCACTTTTAGAGCCCTTTTTGAATATTGGCACCACATTTGCTATGCGCCAGTCCTGCGGAACAGACCCTGTCGCTATAGAGTCACTAAAAATAAGAAATAATGGTTTATCTATTACATTACTTAGTTCTCTTAGTACTCGTGGGTGTATGCCATCCGGACCCGGAGATTTATCTATTTTAATCTTATTTAGCCGGTTTCGCACCTCTTCTTGGGTTAGATTGGTGACCCTTAATATAGGGTTTTCATTGTTTCTTGGGATTTCACCTAGCATTTCATTTTCCACCGTGAATACCGTGGAGAAGAAGGTGTTTAATATGTTAGCTTTTTCCTCGTCATCTACAACCATTCTTTCCTCACTATTTTTTAAGGGGCCTACATTTTTTTATGTCACAAAAAATAGTTAATAAATAACATTTTCCACATGTCTACTTTACATCAGTACAATTTTTGAAACAAATTTTTTTTTTGTTAGGGAGTTATAAGGGTTAAAAGTTGACCAGCAATTTCTCATTTTTACAACACCTTTTTTTTTTAGGGACCACATCACATTTGAAGTCATTTTGAGGGGTCTATATGATAGAAAATAATGATGTGTGGCACCATTCTAAAAACTACACCCCTCAAGGTTCTCAAAACCACATTCAAGAAGTTTATTAATCCTTTACGTACTTCACAGGAACTGAAACGATGTGGAAGGAAAAAATGAACATTTAACTTTTTTTTGCAAACATTTTAATTCAGAACCATTTTTTTTATTTTTACAAGTGTAAAAACAGAAATGTAACCATAAATTTTGTTTTGCAATTTCTCCTGAATATGCCAATACCCCATATGTGGGTGTAAACCACTGTTTGGGTGCACCGCAGAGCTTGGAATTGAAGGAGCACTGTTTGACTTTTTCAATGCAGAATTGGCAGGAATTGAGATTGGACGCCATGTCGCGTTTAGAGAGCCCCTGATGTGCCTAAACAGTGGAAACCCCCACAAGTGACACCATTTTGTAAACTAGACCCCTTAAGGAACTTATCTAGATGTGTGGTGAGCACTTTGAACCCCCAAGAGCTTCACAGAAGTTTATAACGTAGAGCCGTGAAAATAAAAAATTGCATTTGTTTACACAAAAATGATCTTTTCGCCCACAAATTCTTATTTTCACAAGGGTAACAGGAGAAATTAGACCACAAAAGTTGTTGTGCGATTTCTCCTGAATACGACGATACCCCATATGTGAGGGTAAACTACTGTTTGGGCGCACCGCAGATCTTGGAAGTGAAGGAGCGCCGTTTTACTTTTTCAATGTAGAATTGGCAGGAATTGAGATTGGACGCCATGTCGCGTTTGGAGAGCCCCTGATGTGCCTAAACAGTGGAAACCCCCCACAAGTGACACCATTTTGGAAACTAGACCCCTTAAGGAACTTATATAGATGTGTGGTGAGCACTTTGAACCCCCATGTGCTTCACAGAAATTTATAACGTTGAGCCGTGAAAATAAAAAATCGCATTTTTTCTACAAAAATGATCTTTTTGCCCCCAAATTTTTATTTTCACAAGGGTAACAGGAGAAATTAGACCACAATAGTTGTAGTGCAATTTCTCCTGAGTACGTCGATACCCAATATGTGGGGGTAAACCACTGTTTGGGTGCACCGCAGAGCTTGGAAGAGAAAGAGTGCCGGTTTACTTTTTCAATGTAGAATTGTCTGGAATTGAGATCGGTCGCCATGTCGCGTTTGGAGAGCCCCTGATGTGCCTAAGCAGTGGAAACCCCCCACAAGTGACCCCATTTTGGAAACTAGACCCCCCATGGAACTTATCTAGATGTGTGGTGAGAACTTTCAATGCCCAAGTGCTTCACAGAAGTTTAGAATGCAGAGTCGTGAAAATAAAAAATATTTTTTTTCCACAAAAAAGATATTGTAGCCCCCAAGTTTTTATTTTCGCAAGGGTAACAAGAGAAATTGGACCACAAGGTTTGTTGTCCAATTTATCTCGAGTACATTGATGTGCCATATGTGGGGGTAAACCACTGTTTGGGCGCACGGCAGAGCTCGGAAGGGAAGGAGCGCTGTTTTGGAATGCAGACTTTGATAGAATGGTCTGTGGGCGTTATGTTCCGATTGCAGAGTCCCTGATGTACCTAAACAGTAGTAACCCCCCACAAGTGACCCCATTTTGGAAACTAGACCCCCCAAGGAACTTATCTAGATGTGTGGTGAGAACTTTGAATGCCCAATTGCTTCACAGAAGTTTAGAATGCAGAGTCGTGAAAATAAAAAAATAATTTTTTTTCCGCAAAAAAGATTTTGTAGCCCCCAAGTTTTTATTTTCACAATGGTAACAGGAGAAATTGGACCCCAAAAGTTGTTGTCCAATTGATCCCGAGTACGCTGATGCCCCATATGTAGGGGTAACCCACTGTTTGGGTGCATGGCAGAGCTCAGAAGGGAGGGAGCACCGTTTGACTTTTTGAGCGTAAAATTGGCTGTCGTGTTTGGAGACCCCCTGATGTAACTAAACAGTGGAAACCTCCCAATTCTAGCTCCAACCCTAACCCCAACACATCCCTAACCCTAATCCCAACCCGATCCATAATCCTAATCACTAACCCTAACGATAATCACAACCCTTACCCCAAAACAACCCTAATGTCAACCCTAACCCTAATCAAAACCCTAAATTCAACACACCCCTAATCCTAACCTCAAACCTAACCCTAATCCCAATACACCCCTAATCACAACCCTAACCTTAACCCTAATCCCAAACCTAACACTAATGCCAAGCGTAACCCTAATACCAACCCTAACCCTAATACCAACCCTAATCCCAACTCTAACCCTAACTTAAGTCCCAAACCTAACCCTAATCCCAAGCGTAACCCTAATGCCAACCCTAACCCTAATACCAACTCTAATCCAAACCCTAACCCCATATCTAACCCTAACTTTAGCCCCAACCCTAGCTGTTATGATAAGGTAATTCAGTACCACAATGGACATAGAGGTCAGAGCACATACAGTGACCTGACAATAACCCAAAAACATAGAACGAGCTCTGAGACGTGGGAACTCTGCTGACCGCAATCCCTAATCCTCTCCAACAACACTAGAGGCAGCCGTGGATTGCGCCTAACGCTCCCTATGCAACTCGGCACAGCCTGAGAAACTAGCTAGCCTGAAGATAGAAAATAAGCCTACCTTGCCTCAGAGAAATACCCCAAAGGAAAAGGCAGCCCCCACATATAATGACTGTGAGTTAAGATGAAAAGACAAACGTAGAGATGAAATAGATTTAGCAAAGTGAAGCCCGACTTTCTGAACAGAGCGAGGATAGGAAAGGTAACTTTGCGGTCAACACAAAACCCTACAAAAACCATGCAAAGGGGGCAAAAAGACCCTCCGTACCGAACTAACGGCACGGAGGTACACCCTCTGCGTCCCAGAGCTTCCAGCAAGCAGGAAAAAACAAATAGACAAGCTGGACAGAAAAAACAGTAAACAAAATAGCAAAGCAGAACTTAGCTATGCAGAGCAGCAGGCCACAGGAACGATCCAGGAGGAACCAGGTCCAATACTAGAACATTGACTGGAAGCCAGGATCAAAGCACTAGGTGGAGTTAAATAGAGCAGCACCTAACGACTTCACCACATCACCTGAGGAAGGAAACTCAGAAGCTGCAGTACCACTTTCCTCCACCAACGGAAGCTCACAGACAGAATCAGCCGAAGTACCACTTGTGACCACAGGAGGGAGCTCTGCCACAGAATTCACAACACCTAGCCCTAACTTTAGCCCCAACCCTAACCCTAGCCCTAAGGCTACTTTCACACTTGCGTCGTTTGGCATCCATCGCAATCCGTCGTTTTGGACAAAAAACGGATCCTCCAAATGTGTCCGCAGGATGCGTTTTTTTGCCCATAGACTTTTATTGCCGACGGATCGTGACGGATGGCCACACGTCGCGTCCGTCGTGCACTGGATCAGTTGTGTTTTGGCGGACCGTCAGCATAAAAAATGTTCAATGTAATGTTTTTTTGTACGTTGCGTCTGCCATTTCTGACCGCGCATGCGTGGCCGTAACTCCGCCCCCTCCTCCCCAGGACCTAGATTGGGCAGCGGATGCGTTGAAAAACTACATCCGCTGCCCACGTTGTGCACAATTTTCACAACGTGCATCGGTATGTCGGGCCGATGCATTGCGACGGCCCCGTACCGACGTAAGTGTGAAAGAACCCTAACCCTGAATTTAGCCCCAACCCTAACCCTAAATGTAGCCCCAACCCTAACCCTAGCCCTAACCCTAGCCCTAACCCTATCTCTAGCCCTAACCCTAACACCTAACCCTAGCCCGAACCCTAACCATAGCCCTAACCCTATCCCTAACCCTAGCCCTAACCCTAACCCTAGCCCTAACCCTAGCCCTAACCCTAGCCCTAGCCCTAACCCTAACCCTAACCCTAACCCTAGCCCTAACACTAACCCTAGCCCTAGCCCTAACCCTAACCCTAATTTTAGCCCCAACTGCTCTTCTCCTGTCGGCCGGCAGATGGCGATAGATGGCGGGCGCACTGCGCATGCGCCCGCCATTTTCTTTTCCCCGGCAGCCAGGAGGAGCAGCAGGAGGATCCAGGGACTCCGGTGAGTATGATAGGGTCCCTGAATCCCCCTATTTCTCTGTCCTCTGATGTGCGATCACATCAGAGGACAGAGAATTACACTTTGATTTTTTTTTTTTGCGGTCGCCGGTAAACAGTTAATTACCGGCGATCGCAAAACAGGGGTCGGTAAAACCGACCCCGATCATGTTCGTTGGGGTCTCGGCTACCCCCGGCAGCCGAGACCCCAAAGATCCTCCCAATGCCGGCCGGCGGGCGCACTGCGCATGCGCCCGCCATTTTGAAGATGGCGGCGCCCACCGGGAGCCACGAGGAGCACCGGGGGAGATAAGTGAGTATCGGGGGGCTACCTGGGACCCCTTTTCTCTGTCCTCTGATGTGCGATCACATCGGAGGACAGAGAAATTAAAAAGAGATCGCTTTTTTTTTTTTGCGATCGCCGGTAAACGGTTAATTACCGGCGATCGCAAATGCGGGGTCGGTAAAAAAACACCCCGAATCATGTTCTCTGGGGTCTCGGCTACCCCCGGCAGCCGAGACCCCTTAGAAAATCCGACTCTGGGGGGCGCTATTCACTTTTTCCACAGCACCGTTAATTAACGGCGCTGTGATTTAAGTACCCTTAGCGTATCGGCGGTCGCTAAGGGGTTAATGATACCACTTTGATTCAATGTTTTGATCAAATCTTATTGCATTTTATTGCAATATTTCGGCTTCCAAAAAAATCACAGTTCTCAAGTTTTGATTTTTTTTTGTTACGCTGCTTAACAATTGGATTAATTTATTTTAAATTTTGATAACGTGAACGCAGCAATATCAAAAATGTATAATTGTTACTTTTATTTAATTTTTAATGCGACAAAAAGGGGTGACTTAAACTTGTATTTTGCTTTTTTCTGAATGTATTAGTCCTCATACAAACAATTTTAGCTTTTGTTCCTATGTTATGTGACACAGGTAAAAAACACTATACAGACAGATTAATAATAGATCAATAGTTCAATAAATGTTTGGATGCTCGTTTGAAGCAACAAATTTAGTAGCAGTCACTGGAAAATCTGAGCATTTTTATGGCAGACTCTACAAAGTGGTCTGGGGGACAGTGAAAATGTTGAAATGGATGGGGAAAGTGATGAATGGAAGGAGAACTGCATGGGGAAGACTCCTGGATGCATCTCTGACTCCCAGATTGCTTCTGAGAACATTGGTGTCACACTTTAACACAACTTTAAGGACTGACAATAAAACATTCAAAATCGATGAGAAATTAGAAATAACAGGAAAAATGTTAAGAAACATTCTTTCCTGTATAATGACTTGTATAGAAGGCAAAATGTAAAAAGTTTAAAGAAAATAATATTTTAATTAAGCCAAAATTGAAATTTGTATTACAAAATTAGAAATTTCAGTGGAATTTATGAAGAAAGCAAAAACGGACAAAAATGTGTTGGAAGAAGAACTGTGATACAGGCTGTATGAGACATAAAGGATTGTCTCATGCAAATTCTGTTCAAATTGTTATGTAGTGGTACTCCTAGACTCATAAAGGCTATGAACCAAGTGCAAAACTTGCCAAAAATTACAAGCAGAGTCCTCCATACACCCTTAAAGACACCAACTGTAGTGCTTCATTCAAATATTGTCAACAAGGTAGAGTTGTCAAACTCCTACACACATGAAAGTTCTACATAGTGCAAAACCTGCCGAAAAAATACCGTATTTAAATATTGAGAACAAAGTGTACTTGTGGCACACTGGCTCTGCTCTGCACACAGGGCAAAGCCAGGAAAAAAATATATGCAAATTTTCCATAGATCCCTTAACAACAACTGGCAAGCCTCTTTAAATTATTAAGAAAGTGTAGTTGATGTGCTCCTACACTCACAAATGCTCTGAACAAAGTGCAAAGTCACAAAAAAATTCCCTAGCACCACAGTAGGGGTGTCGAGCGCAAGAGATCTAGAGGGACTCTTATCCTGAGTCTTGGGGCAGAGTTCTGTCCTTGCTTGTGCTCTCTGTGCAGTATCGTGGCCTGATGCAACAGGGTTCACTTCCTTCATGCCGGATGAAGCCTACCCGTGTGTGTACTCACATAATACCGCCATATAGTCCGTCATTACCAAGCAGCAGGTGTCTTAGCTGCATGGTGGACCCCGGACTGCGAAAGCACCTTATATCATCTCTAATTAATATTTGGTGTAATCCGCCAGTCCTAACATTACACTAGCACCAGGGTCTGGCTTGTAATGGTGGCTCTATAGCGTACAACCTTGGCTGTGGATGTTACCGCAGTCGCTGTTCAGGCTGCTAGTGTCCACTGCCACCCCTGCTCCGACCTTATCCCATCTCCTGCTACCTGATAAGTTTACTGGTGACAGTATGCTGTGTCGGAGATTCGTGAGTCAGTGTGCCATACACCTTGAGCTCCTGGCTGCACGTTTTCCCATGGAGCGGGCGAAGGTGGGATTTATTGTATCCCTGTTGTCAGGCAGGGTGTTGGAGTGGGCAACGCCGCTGTGGGAGCGTGAAGATCATGTGGTACAGAGTGCTCCAAGGATTCTGGACTGGTCTTTTTGGGACCTCGTGTCACCCATGATTCGGCACTCCGTAGCCACACGGCGGTGCGCTATTATAGGCCATGAAATGTGATTTGTATGCATGAATGATTGTCTCTGGTGAAAACTCCTAATATATTTCCTACCTATGGTTGTGCATGTATTCAGGGGAGATTGGAAATAGAGCCAATGGCGGCTTGGCTTGCATGACATCATGCGCATTGTGGGTCCAGTCAGACTCTTAGCTCAGCATTCCAGGGGCTGAGCTTAGGGACCTCATAGCGCCATTTCTGCTGTGCCTTGTGACGCTTAACAGGGACAGCATTCTATTGCATTGTTTACTGTGGTTCTGTGGTTCAACAGAGTTCGCTGCTGTTCACAAAGGGTGACATTTAACCCATGTGTCTTCGGTGCTCTACCTCCATCTTGTGTCCACCATTGCCTAACAGCAGGTTCCATCTCTGCACGGTGGACTCCAGGTTGTGAACACACCTTACTATTATATTTTGTTTGCTGCGTTCTGCCAACCCTAACACTATGTCTAAACACATTAACATTTTCTCTGATGACACACTGTATAACATATGGAAGTTTAAATGTTACTGTATTTCAATCCACATGCAGAGAATGAGAATTCTTCAGTAGGGTTGAGCGAAACGGGTCGAACATTTTCAAAAGTCGCCGACTTTTGGCTAAGTCGGGGTTTCATGAAACCCGATCCGACCCCTGTGCGGGGTCGGCCATGCGGTACGCGACTTTCGCGCCAAAGTCGCGTTTCAATGACGCGAAAAGCGCCATTTCTCAGCCAATGAAGGTAAACGCAGAGTGTGGGCAGCGTGATGACATAGGTCCTGGTCCCCACCATCTTAGAGAAGGGCATTGCAGTGATTGGCTTGCTGTCTGCGACGTCACAGGGGCTATAAAGAGGCGTTCCCGCCGACCGCCATCTTACTGCTGCTGATCTGAGCTTAGGGAGAGGTTGCTGCCGCTTTGTCAGAAGCAGGGATAGCGTTAGGCAGGGTCCATTAACCACAAAACCGCTTGTGCTGCAGCGATTTGCACTGTCCAACACCACCCTCGGTGTGCAGGGACAGTGGAATTTTTTATTTTTTTTTTTTTCCCCTCAGCGCTGTAGCTCATTGGGCTGCCCTAGAAGGCTCCCTGATAGCTGCATTGCTGTGTGTACGCCGCTGTGCAAACCAACTGCTTTTTTCAAAGCACAAATCCTCTTGTTCCTTCCTTTCTGCACAGCTATCTTTTTTGTTTGTCCACACTTTTTATTTCATTTGTGCATCAGTCCACTCCTTATTGCTGCCTGCCATACCTGGCTGAGATTACTGCAGGCAGGGAGATAGTAGCTGCCTGCCATACCTGGCTGAGATTACTGCAGGCAGGGAGATAGTAATTGTAGGACATTCCCTGTTTTTTTTTTTTTTTTTTTTTTGGTGGGAGATTAAGATTGGCAATTTGGCATTTCTGCTAGAGTGCCATCCCTGTGTGTGCCATCTCTCTCACATAGTGGGCCATAGAAAGCCTTTTCATTTTTCTGTATTTTTTTTTGTGGGGTGTATAAATTCTCCCTGATAAAAATACAGTGGGAGATTAATATTGGCCTTTGGGCTTGTGTGCCAGTCCTGAGTGTGCCATCTCTCTCACAAATAGTGGGCCATAGAAAGCCTATTTTATTTTTTTTTGGGTTTTATAAATTCTCCCTGAAAAAAAGGGAGATTAATATTGGCCTCTGGGCTTCTGTGCCAGTCCTGAGCGTGCCATCTGTGCCAGTCCTGAGCGTCCCATCTCTCTCACAAATAGTGGGCCATAGAAAGCCTATTTAATTTTTTTTTTGGTTTTATAAATTTTCCCTGAAAAAAGGGAGATTAATATTGGCCTCTGGGCTTGTGTGCCAGTTGTGAGCGTGCCATCTGTGCCAGTCCTGAGCGTGCCATCTCTCTCACAAATAGTGGGCCATAGAAAGCCTATTTAATTTTTTTTTTGGTTTTATAAATTTTCCCTGAAAAAAGGGAGATTAATATTGGCCTCTGGGCTTGTGTGCCAGTTGTGAGCGTGCCATCTGTGCCAGTCCTGAGCGTGCCATCTCTCTCACAAATAGTGGGCCATAGAAAGCCTATTTAAATATTTTTTTGGTTTTATAAATTCTCCCAGAAAAAAAGGGAGATTAATATTGGCCTCTGGGCTTCTGTGCCAGTTGTGAGCGTGCCATCTGTGCCAGTCCTGAGCGTGCCATCTCTCTCACAAATAGTGGGCCATAGAAAGCCTATTTAAATATTTTTTTGGTTTTATAAATTCTCCCAGAAAAAAAGGGAGATTAATATTGGCCTCTGGGCTTCTGTGCCAGTCCTGAGCGTGCCATCTGTGCCAGTCCTGAGCGTCCCATCTCTCTCACAAATAGTGGGCCATAGAAAGCCTATTTTATTTTTTTTTTGGGTTTCAGAAATTCTCCCTGGAAAAAAAAAGGGAGATTAATATTGCCCTTTGGGCTTGTGTGCCAGTACTAAGCGTTCCATCTCTCTCTCTCTCTCAGTCAGTGGGCCATAGAACGCATATTTTTGGTTTTATTTGTTTTCTAAATTCTCCCTGAAAAAATCATTTTATTTTATTTGGTTTCTAAATTCTTCCTGATAAAATCATATTTTTTTTATTATTTTTATTTCTAAAGTCTCCCTGAAAAAAAAAAAAAAAAAAAACAACCAAAAAAACAGTGGGAGATTAATATTGGCCTTTCTGCTTGTGTGCCAGTCTTGACTCCTGGGTGTGCCATCTCTCTCTCTCTCTCTCTCTCTCTCTCTCTCTCTCTCTCTCCAATTGTGGTCCATAGAAAGCCTATATTTTTTTTCCTTGATTTGGGTTCTAAAATCTACCAGAGAAAATAACTACATCAATCATTGGTAGAAAAATATTGGCCTCTGGGTTTGTGTGCCACTCCTGACTCCTGTGTGCGTCATCTCTCAGTCAGTGGGCCATAGAACGCCTATTTTTGGTTTTATTTGTTTTCTAAATTCTCCCTGAAAAAATTATTTTATTTTATTTGGTTTCTAAATTCTTCCTGATAAAATCATATTTTTTTTATTATTTTTTTTTCTAAAGTCTCCCTGAAAAAAAAAAAAAAAAACAGTGGGAGATTAATATTGGCCTTTCTGCTTGTGTGCCAGTCTTGACTCCTGGGTGCGTCATCTCTCAGTCAGTGGGCCATAGAACGCCTATTTTTGGTTTTATTTGTTTTATAAATTCTCCCTGAAAAAATCATTTTATTTTATTTGGTTTCTAAATTCTTCCTGATAAAATCATATTTTTTTTATTATTTTTTTTTCTAAAGTCTCCCTGAAAAAAAAAAAAAAAAAACAACCAAAAAAAACAGTGGGAGATTAATATTGGCCTTTCTGCTTGTGTGCCAGTCTTGACTCCTGGGTGCGTCATCTCTCAGTCAGTGGGCCATAGAACGCCTATTTTTGGTTTTATTTGTTTTCTAAATTCTCCCTGAAAAAATCATTTTATTTTATTTGGTTTCTAAATTCTTCCTGATAAAATCATATTTTTTTTATTATTTTTTTTTCTAAAGTCTCCCTGAAAAAAAAAAAAAAAAAAACAACCAAAAAAAACAGTGGGAGATTAATATTGGCCTTTCTGCTTGTGTGCCAGTCTTGACTCCTGGGTGCGTCATCTCTCAGTCAGTGGGCCATAGAACGCCTATTTTTGGTTTTATTTGTTTTCTAAATTCTCCCTGAAAAAATCATTTTATTTTATTTGGTTTCTAAATTCTTCCTGATAAAATCATATTTTTTTTATTATTTTTTTTTCTAAAGTCTCCCTGAAAAAAAAAAAAAAAAAAACAACCAAAAAAAACAGTGGGAGATTAATATTGGCCTTTCTGCTTGTGTGCCAGTCTTGACTCCTGGGTGTGCCATCTCTCTCTCTCTCTCTCTCCAATTGTGGTCCATAGAAAGCCTACATTTTTTTTCCTTGATTTGGGTTCCAAAATCTACCAGAGAAAATAACTCCATCAATCATTGGTAGAAAAATATTGGCCTCTGGGCTTGTGTGCCACTCCTGATTCCTGTGTGCGTCATCTCTCACTCAGTGGCCCATAGAAAGCATATAGTTTGTTACATTTGTTTTCTAAATTCTCCCTGCAAAAATCTATTTTTTTTTTTTTGGGGGGTTTCTAAAGTGTTCCTGAAAAAAATAAAAATAAAAAAAAAATAATAGTGTGACATTAATATTAACATTTGTGCTTCAGTGACAGTCCTGCGTGTGGGGCATCTCTCTAATTTGCAGCCACCAAAAAAAGAGTGTGTAACATTGGGCCTGATTTTCGCTGTGGTCTCACCAACCTGTAAAGGGGTAGCTAAATCATACAGAAGTTATAGCTCACCGTGTAAGTTGTGTGACTGCAACAAATAACGTTAGTTTGGTTACGTTTTTAAAACAATGAGGAAGTCTAGTGGAAGAGGTCGTGGCCGGGGGCGTTCATTGTCAGCTGGTAATGAGGGTAGTGGTAGTGGTGGAGCATCAGGTGGTCGTGGGGGAAAAAATATTGCACCTAAGTCTGGAGCTGTGGAGCCAGGTTCGTCGTCCGGCTACACAAGGCCTCGAACGCTCCCTTTTCTGGGATTAGGAAAACCGCTTTTAAAGCCGGAGCAGCAAGAGCAAGTTTTGGCTTATCTTGCTGACTCAGCCTCTAGCTCTTTTGCCTCATCTCGTGAAACTGGTAAAAGTAAAAGCAGCGCGTCGTTAGTGGATGTTCACGGTCAGGGACAAGTCACTTCCTTGTCCTCTTCAGCAAAAACAACAACAGAGAAGAATGCAGCAGGCGACACAACGGGTTACTCCATGGAGCTCTTTACACATACCGTCCCTGGCTTAGAAAGTGAAGCAGTTAACAGTCCATGCCCATTACAAATTGAATCTGACATGGAGTGCACTGACGCACAGCCACAGCCAGACTACTATGCTGGTCCTTTGACTCAGACCACAACATTGCCCTCGCAGGGTGCTGATCAAGAATCAGACCCTGATGAGACTATGTTGCCCCATCACGAACGCTATACCACCGAACGACACGGTGACACAGACGAAGTTGCGCAGGAGGTACAAGAAGAGTTATTAGATGACCCAGTTCTTGACCCCGATTGGCAGCCATTGGGGGAACAGGGTGCAGGCGGCAGCAGTTCTGAAGCAGAGGAGGAGGAGGGGCCGCAGCAGGCATCAACATCGCCACAGGTTCCATCTGCCGGGCCCGTATCTTGCCCAAAACGCGTGGCAAAGCCAAAACCTGGTGGAGGACAGCGTGGCCATCCGGTTAAAGCTCAGTCTGCAATGCCTGAAAAGGTATCCGATGCTAGAAAGAGTGCAGTCTGGCATTTTTTTAAACAACATCCAATTGATCAGCGCAAAGTCATCTGTCAAAAATGTTCTACTTCCTTAAGCAGAGGTCAGAATCTGAAAAGTCTCAATACTAGTTGCATGCATAGACATTTAACCACCATGCATTTGAAAGCTTGGACTAACTACCAAACGTCCCTTAAGGTTGTTGCACCCTCGGCCAATGAAGCTAGTCATCAACGCAACATCCCTTCCGGCAGTGTAGGACCACCATTTAGCGCACCACCTGCTGTATCTGTGCAGGTATCTTTGCCAGGCCAAAGCAGTCAGGGTCAGGGAATCACCAGTTTCGTAGTAGGAAACACTGCATCTAGGGCACCGGCGGCAACAATACCATCTCCCACCGTCTCTCAGTCTGCCATGTCCACCGGCACCCCCGCTAGTTCCACGATCTCCAGCTCTCCAGTCCAGCTCACCCTACATGAGACTATGGTTAGAAAAAGGAAATACTTAGCCTCGCATCCGCGTACACAGGGTTTGAACGCCCACATAGCTAGACTAATCTCGTTAGAGATGATGCCCTACCGGTTAGTTGAAAGCGAAGCTTTCAAAGACCTGATGGACTACGCTGTACCACGCTACGAGCTACCCAGTCGACACTTTTTTTCCAGAAAAGCCATCCCAGCCCTCCACCAGCATGTTAAAGAGCGCATCGTCCATGCACTCAGGCAATCTGTGAGCACAAAGGTGCACCTGACAACAGATGCATGGACCAGTAGGCATGGCCAGGGACGTTACGTGTCCATCACGGCACACTGGGTAAATGTGGTGGATTCAGGGTCCACAGGGGACAGCAAGTTTGGGACAGTTCTGCCTAGCCCACGGTCTAGTAAACAGTTGTCTGTAGCCGTTCGCACCCCCTCCTCCTCCTCCTCCTCGTCCTCCTGCAGAAGCAAGAGCTCGTCCACAGACCGCAGTCGCACAAACACTCCATCCGCACCTGCCACTGTTGCACACCAGGTCTCCCATTATGGGGCAGCTACTGGCATACGTCAGCAGGCTGTATTGGCTATGAAGTGTTTGGGCGACAATAGACACACCGCGGAAGTTCTGTCCGAGTTCTTGCAGCAAGAAACGCAGTCGTGGCTGGGCACTGTAGATCTTGAGGCAGGCAAGGTAGTGAGTGATAACGGAAGGAATTTCATGGCTGCCATCTCCCTTTCCCAACTGAAACACATTCCTTGCCTGGCTCACACCTTAAACCTGGTGGTGCAGTGCTTCCTGAAAAGTTATCCGGGGTTATCCGACCTGCTCCTCAAAGTGCGTGGACTTTGCGCACATATCCGCCGTTCGCCTGTACACTCCAGCCGTATGCAGACCTATCAGCGTTCTTTGAACCTTCCCCAGCATCGCCTAATCATAGACGTTGCAACAAGGTGGAACTCAACACTGCACATGCTTCAGAGACTGTGCGAACAGAGGCGGGCTGTTATGTTTTTGTGGGAGGATACACATACACGGGCAGGCAGTAGGATGGCAGACATGGAGTTGTCAGGTGTGCAGTGGTCGAAGATTCAAGACATGTGTCAAGTCCTTCAGTGTTTTGAGGAATGCACACGGCTGGTTAGTGCAGACAACGCCATAATAAGCATGAGCATCCCCCTAATGCGTCTGCTGATGCAAAGTTTGACGCACATAAAGGATCAGGCGTCTGCACCAGAGGAAGAGGAAAGCCTTGATGACAGTCAGCGATTGTCTGGTCAGGGCAGTGTACATGACGAGGTACCGGGCGAAGAGGAGGTGGAGGATGAGGAGGATGATGGGGATGAGTATATTTTTAATGAGGAAGCTTTCCCGGGGGCACGGGAAATTGGTGGCGTGGCAAGGCCGGGTTCTGGTTTTTTGAGGGACACAAGTGACGTAGATTTGCCTGCAACTGCCCCTCAACCAAGCACAACCGCAGATTTGACAACGGGAACTTTGGCCCACATGGCGGATTATGCCTTGCGTATCCTCAAAAGGGACACACGCATTACAAAAATGATGAACGATGACGATTACTGGTTGGCCTGCCTCCTTGATCCTCGCTATAAAGGCAAATTGCAAAATATTATGCCACATGAGAACTTGGAACTAATATTAGCAACAAAACAATCAACTCTTGTTGACCGTTTGCTTCTGGCATTCCCTGCACACAGCGCCCGTGATCGTTCTCACACGAGCTCCAGGGGCCAGCAGACCAGAGGTGTTAGAGGGGCAGAAATCAGAAGTGGCGTTGGACAGAGGGGTTTTCTGACCAGGTTGTGGAGTGATTTTTCTATGACCGCAGACAGGACAGGTACTGCAGCATCAATTCAAAGTGACAGGAGACAACATTTGTCCAGTATGGTTACAAACTATTTTTCATCCCTTATCGACGTTCTCCCTCAACCGTCATTCCCATTTGATTACTGGGCATCCAAATTAGACACCTGGCCAGAATTGGCAGAATATGCATTGCAGGAGCTTGCTTGCCCGGCAGCTAGTGTCCTATCAGAAAGAGTATTCAGTGCTGCAGGTTCAATACTAACAGAAAAAAGGACTCGTCTGGCTACCCAAAATGTAGATGATCTAACCTTCATTAAAATGAACCACAACTGGATTTCAAAATCTTTTGCCCCACCCTGCCCGGCTGACACCTAGCTTTCCTATGAAAAGGTCTTGCCTGTGGACTATTCTGAATGACTTTTCCAATCTCGTAATTTTCTTCACCTGATTGTCCAGCATACGACATGTTTCCACCTCACGAAATGGCCAAACTCCCCACACGGGGCCGTGCTATCGCCACTTTGCGCTTGGACCCTTGAGAGTGCTGTTTGTCTGAAGAGGTGGGTGTGGCCGCTTTTGGTCGACGGCACTGCCACTGGGTCCCTCATAGTACAATAAAGTGTCTCTGGCGGTGGTGGTGCGCACCCAACGTCAGACACACCGTTGTAATATGAGGGGCCCTGTGCCTGTACCGCCGGCCACAAGACAGTTCCCCCCCCCAGCTCAAACAGTGCTCTACCACTAGCAAAATTATCTCTCACAGCTTCACCAATGTGTAGTCTAGCCGCTGACATCCTTCAATGCCTGGCACTGACAATACCATTGTTTTGACATTTTTGTTATGTTAGGCCTTCGAAGCCTGTCTGCGGTCCCTTCTTTCTACAACTACTACACTGACCAGGCCACTGCTGGCCGTGTTACCCTGGAACCAATTTAAAAGTGCCTACAGTCAGCCCAATTTTGTTATGTTAGGCCTTCGAAGACTGTCTGCCGTCACTCCTTCCACTAGACTTCCACTGACCATACACTGCTGCCCATGTACCCCTGGAACCAATTTAAAGTGCCTACAGCCAGCCCAATTTTGTTATGTTAGGCCTTCGAAGCCTGTCTGCGGTCACTCCTTCCACTAGACTTCCACTGACCAGACCACTGCTGCCCGTGTACCCCTGGAACCAATTTAAAAGTGCCTACAGCCATGTGTTATTATTTTAGGCCTTCGATGCCTGTCTGCGGTCACTCCTTCCACTAGGCCTCCACTGACCACACCACTGCTGCCCGTGTACCCCTGGAACCAATTTAAAATTGCCTACAGCCAGCCCAATTTTTTTATTTTAGGCCTTCGATGCCTGTCTGCGGTCCATTCTTTCAACTACTACTACACTGACCAGGTCACTGCTGCCCGTGTACCCCTGGAACCAATTTAAAATTGCCTACAGCCAGCCCAATTTTTTTATTTTAGGCCTTCGATGCCTGTCTGCGGTCCATTCTTTCAACTACTACTACACTGACCAGGTCACTGCTGCCCGTGTACCCCTGGAACCAATTTAAAATTGCCTACAGCCATGTGTTATTATTTTAGGCCTTCGATGCCTGTCTGCGGTCACTCCTTCCACTAGGCCTCCACTGACCACACCACTGCTGTCCGTGTACCCCTGGAACCAATTTAAAATTGCCTACAGCCATGTGTTATTATTTTAGGCCTTCGATGCCTGTCTGCGGTCACTCCTTCCACTAGGCCTCCACTGACCACACCACTGCTGTCCGTGTACCCCTGGAACCAATTTAAAATTGCCTACAGCCATGTGTTATTATTTTAGGCCTTCGATGCCTGTCTGCGGTCCATTCTTTCAACTACTACTACACTGACCAGGGCACTGCTGGCCGTGTACCCCTGGAACCAATTTAAAATTGCCTACAGCCAGCCCAATTTTTTTATTTTAGGCCTTCGATGCCTGTCTGCGGTCCATTCTTTCAACTACTACTACACTGACCAGGTCACTGCTGCCCGTGTACCCCTGGAACCAATTTAAAATTGCCTACAGCCAGCCCAATTTTTTTATTTTAGGCCTTCGATGCCTGTCTGCGGTCCATTCTTTCAACTACTACTACACTGACCAGGTCACTGCTGCCCGTGTACCCCTGGAACCAATTTAAAATTGCCTACAGCCATGTGTTATTATTTTAGGCCTTCGATGCCTGTCTGCGGTCACTCCTTCCACTAGGCCTCCACTGACCACACCACTGCTGTCCGTGTACCCCTGGAACCAATTTAAAATTGCCTACAGCCATGTGTTATTATTTTAGGCCTTCGATGCCTGTCTGCGGTCACTCCTTCCACTAGGCCTCCACTGACCACACCACTGCTGTCCGTGTACCCCTGGAACCAATTTAAAATTGCCTACAGCCATGTGTTATTATTTTAGGCCTTCGATGCCTGTCTGCGGTCCATTCTTTCAACTACTACTACACTGACCAGGGCACTGCTGGCCGTGTACCCCTGGAACCAATTTAAAATTGCCTACAGCCAGCCCAATTTTTTTATTTTAGGCCTTCGATGCCTGTCTGCGGTCCATTCTTTCAACTACTACTACACTGACCAGGTCACTGCTGCCCGTGTACCCCTGGAACCAATTTAAAATTGCCTACAGCCATGTGTTATTATTTTAGGCCTTCGATGCCTGTCTGCGGTCACTCCTTCCACTAGGCCTCCACTGACCACACCACTGCTGTCCGTGTACCCCTGGAACCAATTTAAAATTGCCTACAGCCATGTGTTATTATTTTAGGCCTTCGATGCCTGTCTGCGGTCACTCCTTCCACTAGGCCTCCACTGACCACACCACTGCTGTCCGTGTACCCCTGGAACCAATTTAAAATTGCCTACAGCCATGTGTTATTATTTTAGGCCTTCGATGCCTGTCTGCGGTCACTCCTTCCACTAGACTTCCACTGACCAGACCACTGCTGCCCGTGTACCCCTGGAACCAATTTAAAAGTGCCTACAGCCAGCCCAAGTTTGTTATGTTAGGCCTTCGATGCCTGTCTGCGGTCACTCCTTCCACTAGGCCTCCACTGACCACACCACTGCTGCCCGTGTACCCCTGGAACCAATTTAAAATTGCCTACAGCCAGCCCAATTTTTTTATTTTAGGCCTTCGATGCCTGTCTGCGGTCCATTCTTTCAACTACTACTACACTGACCAGGTCACTGCTGCCCGTGTACCCCTGGAACCAATTTAAAATTGCCTACAGCCAGCCCAATTTTTTTATTTTAGGCCTTCGATGCCTGTCTGCGGTCCATTCTTTCAACTACTACTACACTGACCAGGTCACTGCTGCCCGTGTACCCCTGGAACCAATTTAAAATTGCCTACAGCCATGTGTTATTATTTTAGGCCTTCGATGCCTGTCTGCGGTCACTCCTTCCACTAGGCCTCCACTGACCACACCACTGCTGTCCGTGTACCCCTGGAACCAATTTAAAATTGCCTACAGCCATGTGTTATTATTTTAGGCCTTCGATGCCTGTCTGCGGTCACTCCTTCCACTAGGCCTCCACTGACCACACCACTGCTGTCCGTGTACCCCTGGAACCAATTTAAAATTGCCTACAGCCATGTGTTATTATTTTAGGCCTTCGATGCCTGTCTGCGGTCCATTCTTTCAACTACTACTACACTGACCAGGGCACTGCTGGCCGTGTACCCCTGGAACCAATTTAAAATTGCCTACAGCCAGCCCAATTTTTTTATTTTAGGCCTTCGATGCCTGTCTGCGGTCCATTCTTTCAACTACTACTACACTGACCAGGTCACTGCTGCCCGTGTACCCCTGGAACCAATTTAAAATTGCCTACAGCCATGTGTTATTATTTTAGGCCTTCGATGCCTGTCTGCGGTCACTCCTTCCACTAGGCCTCCACTGACCACACCACTGCTGTCCGTGTACCCCTGGAACCAATTTAAAATTGCCTACAGCCATGTGTTATTATTTTAGGCCTTCGATGCCTGTCTGCGGTCACTCCTTCCACTAGGCCTCCACTGACCACACCACTGCTGTCCGTGTACCCCTGGAACCAATTTAAAATTGCCTACAGCCATGTGTTATTATTTTAGGCCTTCGATGCCTGTCTGCGGTCACTCCTTCCACTAGACTTCCACTGACCAGACCACTGCTGCCCGTGTACCCCTGGAACCAATTTAAAAGTGCCTACAGCCAGCCCAAGTTTGTTATGTTAGGCCTTCGATGCCTGTCTGCGGTCACTCCTTCCACTAGGCCTCCACTGACCACACCACTGCTGCCCGTGTACCCCTGGAACCAATTTAAAATTGCCTACAGCCAGCCCAATTTTTTTATTTTAGGCCTTCGATGCCTGTCTGCGGTCCATTCTTTCAACTACTACTACACTGACCAGGTCACTGCTGCCCGTGTACCCCTGGAACCAATTTAAAATTGCCTACAGCCAGCCCAATTTTTTTATTTTAGGCCTTCGATGCCTGTCTGCGGTCCATTCTTTCAACTACTACTACACTGACCAGGTCACTGCTGCCCGTGTACCCCTGGAACCAATTTAAAATTGCCTACAGCCATGTGTTATTATTTTAGGCCTTCGATGCCTGTCTGCGGTCACTCCTTCCACTAGGCCTCCACTGACCACACCACTGCTGTCCGTGTACCCCTGGAACCAATTTAAAATTGCCTACAGCCATGTGTTATTATTTTAGGCCTTCGATGCCTGTCTGCGGTCACTCCTTCCACTAGGCCTCCACTGACCACACCACTGCTGTCCGTGTACCCCTGGAACCAATTTAAAATTGCCTACAGCCATGTGTTATTATTTTAGGCCTTCGATGCCTGTCTGCGGTCCATTCTTTCAACTACTACTACACTGACCAGGGCACTGCTGGCCGTGTACCCCTGGAACCAACATCAGAAAATATAAAAATAAGTATTTTGCTTATAAAAAAGAAAATACTGGTGAGATATCAAATGCAGACATTTTAACATTAAAAACAAACACACAACTCTAATCTGGTACAGTACTAAAAATGGCCACCAGCTACAATTACTTTCTCCTGCAAGTAGTTAACTGAAAGTTTTTTTAAATTGAAAACACACATATGGCATCCACCGAGTGTTGTCCTGTCGCGTCTTCTTTATATTATTGCCGAGAAGATGCAAAATAATGAAAATAATAAAATCATTAATTACCAAAATAATAGAGAAAGTCAACACCACATTGCAAATAAACATTCATTCCAAATAAAGAAGCAGGGCGCGTCCGAGGGTGAGTATATACCTAATAAGAATATAATCACCCTCGGACGCGCAATGCTTATTTCCAACAGCCTTCCTTCCTAAGAATCAGCCCTTCCGTCGTGTAGAGAGACGTTGTGTTACACTCCAAGGTGTTCCCCAGGTTGCCTTTCCTGAGCTTCGATCTTCCGGCTCTCGTTTAGTAGTTCTTGGAAACTACTCTGCATTAGGCCTTCAAATTGGGTATGGGGTGTAGAGAGATGGTGTGTTCCACTCCAAGGTGTTCCCCAGGTTGCCTTTCCTGAGCTTCGATCTTCCGGCTCTCGTTTAGTAGTTGTTGGAAACTACGCTGCATTAGGCCTTCAAATTGGGTATGGGGTGTAGCGAGAGGGTGTGTTACACTCCAAGGTGTTCCCCAGGTTGCCTTTCCTGAGCTTCGATCTTCCGGCTCTCGTTTAGTAGTTCTTGGAAACTACACTGCATTAGGCCTTCAAATTGGGTATGGGGTGTAGAGAGAGGGTGTGTTACACTCTAAGGTGTTCCCCAGGTTTCCTTGCCATTGCTTCGGTCTTCCGACTCTCGTTTAGTAGTTGTAGAAAAGTACACTGCATTAGGCCATACAAAATGGGTATGGGGTGGAGAGAGATGGTGTGTTACACTCCAAGGTGTTCCCCAGGTTGCCTTTCCTGAGCTTCTATCTTCAGGCTCTCATTAAATTGTGGTTAAATGGAACAACTGCATTTGGCGTACTAGTTGGTTTGGGGCCTACTATCGGTGTCTGCCACTCCTTGCTGTTCTCCTCCACTGAACAAAGCTGTGCCGCCTGTTTACTACGGTTGCCAATTTTGAACTGCATTTCGACTACTTACTGATTTGGCCCTACTCTCTGTGTCAGCCTCTCATTCCAGTTGTCCTCCACTGCAATGCCCCCTGGTTATTCCTGTGTTACCAATTTTGAACTGCATTTAGCCCACTTTCTTCTTTGGGCCTATATCTGTGTTTCCACTTCATCGTGCCCATTGCCCAGCCAGTGATAGATGAGTCTGCTGGTACATTGACCCATAACGCAACATTCCCCGTGCACGCTACACAACAACATTGTGACCCTGCTGAAAGTCAGGTTGCTCTTCCCGCATACCATACCACCTTACACGGGGACAAAGAGGAAGGTGCAGATGAAAGTGCAGGTTCCTTCATCAGGTGGGGGGAGGAATACTAGTTGGCGACGTCACTGGCACAGGGCCTCTCATAGTACGCAAAAGTGTTGCTGCCGGTGGGAGGCGCCCCCGCCGTGCAAACACACCGCTGTACTTTGAGGGGCCCTGTGCCAGTGCCAATGCCAACGAGTGGGCCCCCCCTGCTTGCTCAGGTTCACAGCACTTGCAAAGTTGAAATACTTACCTCTCCCTGCTCCACTGCCGTGACGTGGTCCAGATTTCCTGGGCCCACTAATTACTTGAACCAGCCCTACCCCCCACAACTTTAGCCAAATGACCCCCAATTTCAAATGCCTTCCAATTATTATAAGGTAAATTACGCTTGACAAGCTTCATTAAGAAGAATGGATGGTTTTGACATTAAAATGGCCACTCTAGGTGTTTTCCTGGCCCCCACTCACTGCCGACTATGCTGCCCCATTGACTTGCATTGGGTTTCGTGTTTCGGTCGATCCCGACTTTACGTCATAATCGGCCGATTTCACTCGACCCGACTTTGGACATAGTCGGGTTTCGCAAAACCCGGCTCGACTCTAAAAAGGTCAAGGTCGCTCAACTCTATTCTTCAGTAGTAGTAGCATGAAAACATGGAGACTTGGGAAAAATTTCAAGCTGATAATTGCAAAACTAAGTAAAGAAATAGAAAAGCAGCAGTGAATGATTTAACCTAAATCTTAAGCAAAGCACATATGTTGCTTATCACAGCTGGAGAATACCTTTCATAAAAACATTTCATACCCTGTAAAACCTTTAGAAAGCTAAAGTTCTCTTGTCTCTCTATGTGTTATTTTGCTTTTTTGCCTTAAAATGTGCACTACATTACCCAATTAGATCACTCCTATAGAGATGTGTATTGATGTACATTAGGGAGTAAAATCAAAGGTAACAGCTTACAAAGTGCACACCAAAATATTGCCATGTGTTAACATTAAATAGTACAATTTTTGCATTTCTGTATTATTTGAGTTTTACATGTTCAGGCACATTTTTTTTAGAATTAAAAAAAAATAAAAATTGTGAAAATACTAAAACAGGTTAACCTGTCTTGGAGACTATTTTGAAAATTATGCAAAGTAGCTCAAATCCAAAAAAGTTGGGATAATGTGTAAACTGTAAAGAAAACAAGATGGAAATGATTTGGCAATCACTTATAATCATATTCGTACGTCAGCGGTAGTCACTGAGGCTACGCAGACTCCCCGCCTGATGCGCTGAACTTGACAGCATGAGAAAATGTTCAGAAACTTTCCTACTCTAATTAGTTCATGTCCTGTCATGGAATCATAGAAGGATAGAGTTGGAAGGGACCTCCTGGGTCATCTGGTCCAATCCCCTGCTCCCCCTGCTCGGTCAGGCGGTGAGGCTGAGCAGGCAGCTTTTCATTCATTCCTCCATGGTTTATAGCCCGGCTGGTAGCACTAGCAACACTCTGGATTGTAAACTATTTAACCCCTTGAGATGGCTTGCAGCGTGGGACTTTACTGTACAGCCGACAGGTATGGGATATTGTTGCTTTTTTATTTTGAATTTTTTAGAGAAGAAAGAGGGCTTTGCTTGGTTTGAGAGTGTAATAAAGATGTTAAACCTGTGTGTTTCATTATTTCATTAAAATACTTTATTCTTAATGTGTGTGTGAATTATTAATCCTTTCATACTATTGGATTAATAATGGATAGGTGTCTTATTGACACCTTTCCATTATTAAAAAGGCTTAATGTCACCTTACAACAGCAAGGTGACATTAACCCCTTATTACCCCATATGCCACTGCTACTGGGCAATGGGACGAGAGAGGTTAAGTGCCAGAATAGGCGTAGCTTACAGATGAGCCTTTTCTGGGGTGGTTGGGGGCAGATCTTTTTAGCCAGGGGGAACCAATAATCATGTTCCCTCTCTAGGCTATTAATATCTGCCCTCAGTCACTGGTTTTCCCTCTCTGGCAAAGAAAATTGTGCAGGAGTCCATGTCAGTTTTTCCGTGAAATAATCCTTTAATTTAACACCTTGAACTCCAAAATTTTACACACACACTGCTAACATTATTAGTGAGGACATACAAAAATCTAACAGATATGCAATGGTTTACTCTATGTAAACCATGTCTCATGTCCTGTTGGGTTCTGTAATGATTTTACAGATGCTGACAATTGAATTATCGGCTATTCTGCTATCTAGCTCTGTATGAAATATAAAGATATATCTATGTGTCTCACTGACATATATATGTATATATATAGACTGTATATATGTTTTCAAGAATATTTGAGGCCATGGATCCATTATATGTTCATTTTGCCAGCCAGCGAGAAAATCTCACCATATGGATGCCATACGGATGCCATACGGTTGTCACACAGATACTTTGATGCAAGGAAATTGCATCCTCACATTGCACACGGATGACATATGGATCACTGTTCATGAAACATTTGTGCGATTCTCATCCGTGAAAAACGGACCGATTTTTTATACGTTGTGTGTGACTCCAGCCTTAGTTAAACTATCGTGTGTTATAGAAACAACATAAAGCACATACACAGAGGTCCAAAATATTATGAAAATGCTATTTTCCTAAATGATTAATGCAAAATGAGTCAGTATAATGTCAGTTTAAGGTTCAAATCATCAACCATCTATAAATCACATTTTATTGGACAAACCTCCCAATGATAACAGTATTTTTTTTCAAAACTTAAAAACCCTCAAAATGCACTTTTCCAAATTATTACCTACAGCAGATGTCACAATCCATTTTTGGATTTGTGGCAGATCTGGTTTCCCTCAGATTAAAACATTTTTCCTTTCAGGCCGTTGGAGGTTAATGCAGTTTTCCCCTGGTGGCCTGCTGGTGTAATTGCATTGCTGCTGAGTCAGCTGATGTGGGTAGTGACCACTCCCATCACCCTTCAAGAGGTCACCTGATGCATCAGCTGACTGTCTGTGCATTCTACAGCTATCAAGCTGGAGGAAGGAGCTTGCTGGGTGCAGTGGTGCTTTTGCTGAGTCCGCTTTTCTGTTGCCTTACTCTGCTGTGCGGTTCTTCTCAGCAAAGGGAGCTAAGTGTTGCATTTTTTTTACCCTGTCCCTTTTTTTGTATTATCTGAGCTATAAGGCAAAAAGACGGACGGCACCACCAGTGCTGCTGATTTCTGTGCTGTCAATGTCATACCATACGTCAGGCTTAGCCTTATGACCCTGGGTGCTAGTCCAGGAAAACACAGTGTCATAAATCCTCAAAAGAAAAGCAGATAGCACTCACCGGTAGGGTTGAGCGAAACGGGTCGTTCATTTTCAAAAGTCGCCGACTTTTGGCAAAGACGGGTTTCATGAAACCCGACCCGACCCCTGTGCGGGGTCGGCCATGCGGTACGCGACTTTCGCGCCAAAGTCGCGTTTCAATGACGCAAAAAGCGCCATTTCTCAGCCAATGAAGGTGGACGCAGAGTGTGGGCAGCGTGATGACATAGGTCCTGGTCCCCACCATCTTAGAGAAGGGCATTGCAGTGATTGGCTTGCTGTCTGCGGCGTCACAGGGGCTATAAAGAGGCATTCCCGCCGACCGCCATCTTACTGCTGCTGATCTGAGCCTAGGGAGAGGTTGCTGCCGCTTCGTCAGAAGCAGGGATAGCGTTAGGCAGGGTCCATTAACCCCCAAACCGCTTGTGCTGTAGCGATTTCCACTGTCCAACACCACCTTCGGTGTGCAGGGATAGTGGAAGCTACTTTTTTTTTTTTCTCAGCGCTGTAGCTCAATGGGCTGCCCTAGAAGGCTCCCTGATAGCTGCATTGCTGTGTGTACGCCGCTGTGCAAACCAACTGCTTTTTTCAAAGCACAAATCCTCTTGTTCCTTCCTTTCTGCACAGCTATCTTTTTTGTTTGTCCACACTTTTTATTTAATTTGTGCATCAGTCCACTCCTTATTGCTGCCTGCCATACCTGGCTGAGATTACTGCAGGGAGATAGTAATTGTAGGACAGTCCCTGTTTTTTTTTTTTTGTGGGAGATTAAGATTGGCATTTCTGCTAGAGTGCCATCCCTGTGTGTGCCATCTCTCACTCAGTGGGCCATAGAAAGCCTATTTATTTTTTTGGTTGATTTGGGTTCTAAATTCTACCTGAAAAAATCACTAAATCAATCAGTGGGAGATAAATATTGGCCTCAGGGCTTGTGTGCCACTCCTGACTCCTGTGTGTGCCATCTCTCACTCAGTGGGCCATAGAAAGCCTATTTTTTTTTTTTATTTGGTTTCTAAATTCTCCCTGAAAAAATCATTTTATTTTATTTGGTTTCTAAATTCTTCCTGAAAAAATCATTTTATTTTATTTTGTTTCTAAAGTCTCCCTGAAAAAAAAAAAAAAAAAAAGGAGATTAATATTGACATTTGTGCTTGAGTGACAGTCCTGCGTGTGTGGCATCTCTGTGATTTGGTGCCACAGAAAACAGAGTGTGTAACATTGTGCCTGATTTTCCTTGCGGTCTCACCAACCTGTAAAGGGATATCATACTGAAGTTATAGCTCACCGTGTAAGTTGTTTGACAGCAACAAATAAAGTTACTTTGGTTAAGTTTGTAAAACAATGAGGAAGTCTGGTGCAAAAGGTCGTGGCCGTGGGCGTTCATTGTCAGCTGGTAATGATGGTAGTGGTAGTGGAGCATCAGGTGGTCGTGGGAAAAAAAATATTCCACCTAAGTCTGGAGCTGTGGAGCCAGGTTCGTCGTCTGGCTACA
This sequence comes from Ranitomeya imitator, assembly GCF_032444005.1. NCBI lineage: Eukaryota > Metazoa > Chordata > Amphibia > Anura > Dendrobatidae > Ranitomeya > Ranitomeya imitator. The sequence continues at coordinate 1,120,864,345 of NC_091282.1, read as the reverse complement.
CAAGGCCTCGAACGCTCTCTTTTCTGGGAGTAGGAAAACCGCTTTTAATGCCGGAGCAGCAACAGCAAGTTTTTTGCTTAACTTGCTGACTCAGCCTCTAGCTCTTTTGCCTCCTCTTCTGAAACTGGTAAATGTAAAAGCAGCGCGTCGTTTGTGGATGTTCACGGTCAGGGACAAGTCGCTTCCTTGTCCTCTTCAGCAAAAACAACAACAAGAGAGAAGGATGCAGCAGGCGACACAACGGGTTACTCCATGGAGCTCTTTACACATACCGTCCCTGGCTTAGAAAGTGAAACAGTTAACAGGCCATGCCCATTACAAGTAGATTCTGACATGGAGTGCACTGATGCACAGCCACAGCCAGACTACTATGCTGGTCCTTTGACTCAGACCACAACATTGCCCTCTCAGGGTACTGATCCACAATCAGACCCTGATGAGACTATGTTGCCCCGTCACGAACGCTATACCACCGACCGACACGGTGACACAGACGAAGTTGCACACGAGCTAGAAGAGGAGGTTATAGATGACCCAGTTGTTGACCCCGATTGGCAGCCATTGGGGGAACAGGGTGCAGGCGGCAGTAGTTCAGAAGCGGAGGTGGAGGAGGGGCCGCAGCAGGCATCAACATCGCAACAGGTTCCATCTGCCGGGCCCGTATCTGGCCCAAAACGCGTGGCAAAGCCAAAACCTGTTGGAGGACAGCGTGGCCATCCGGTTAAAGCTCAGTCTGCAATTCCTGAAAAGGGATCCGATGCTAGGAAGAGTGCAGTCTGGCATTTTTTTAAACAACATCCAATTGATCAGCGCAAAGTCATCTGTCAAAAATGTTCAACTAGCTTAAGCAGAGGTCAGAATCTGAAAATCTCAATACAAGTTGCATGCATAGACATTTAACCACCATGCATTTGCAAGCCTGGACTAACTACCAAACGTCCCTTAAGGTTGTAGCACCCTCGGCCAATGAAGCTAGTCAGCAACGCAACATCCCTTCCGTCACTGTAAGGCCACCATTTTCCGCTCCACCGGCAGTATCTGTGCAGGTTTCTTTGCCAGCCCAAAGCAGTCAGGGTCAGGGAATCACCAGTTTTGTAGGAGGAAACACTGCATCTAGGGCACTGGCGGAAACAATACCGTCTCCAACCGTCTCTCAGTCTGCCATGTCCACCGGCACACCCGCTAGTTCCACGATCTCCAGCTCTCCAGTCCAGCTCACCCTACATGAGACGCTGGTTAGAAAAAGGAAGTACTTATCCTCGCATCCATGTACACAGGGTTTTAACGCCCACATAGCTAGACTAATCTCGTTAGAGATGATGCCCTACCGGTTAGTTGAAAGCGAAGCTTTCAAAGCCCTGATGGAGTACGCTGAACCACGTTGCGAGCTACCCAGTCGACACTTTTTTTCCAGAAAAGCCATCCCAGCCCTGCACCAGCATGTTAAACAGCGCATCGTCCATGCACTCAGGCAATCTGTGAGTACAAAGGTACACCTGACTACAGATGCATGGACCAGTAGGCATGGCCAGGGACGTTACGTGTCCATCACGGCACACTGGGTGAATGTGGTGGATGCAGGGTCCACAGGGGACATCAATTTTGGGACAGTTGTGCCTAGCCCACGTTCTAGGAAACAGTTGGCTGTAGGCGTTCGCACCCCCTCCTCCTCCTCCTCGTCCTCCTGCAGAAGCGAGAGCTCTTCCACAGACCGCAGTCGCCCAACCACTCCATCGGCAGCTGACACTGTTGCACACCAGTTGTCCCATTATGGGCCAGCTACTGGCAAGCGTCAGCAGGCTGTATTGGCTATGAAGTGTTTGGGCGACAACAGACACACCGCGGAAGTTCTGTCCGAGTTCTTGCAACAAGAAACGCAGTTGTGGCTGGGCACAGTAGATCTTGAGGCAGGCAAGGTAGTGAGTGATAACGGAAGGAATTTCATGGCTGCCATCTCCCTTTCCCAACTGAAACACATTCCTTGCCCGGCTCACACCTTAAACCTGGTGGTGCAGTGCTTATTGAAAACTTATCCTGGGTTCTCTGACCTGCTCCTCAAAGTGCGTGGACTTTGCTCACATATCCGCCGTTCGCCTGTACACTCCAGCCGTATGCAGACCTATCAGCGGTCTTTGAACCTTCCCCAGCATCGCCTAATCATAGACGTTGCAACAAGGTGGAACTCAACACTGCACATGCTTCAGAGACTGTGCGAACAGAGGCGGGCTGTTATCTTTTTGTGGGAGGATACACATACACGGGCAGGCAGTAGAATGGCAGACATGGAGTTGTCAGGTGTGCAGTGGTCGAAGATTCAAGACATGTGTCAAGTCCTTCAGTGTTTTGAGGAATGCACACGGCTGGTTAGTGCAGACAACGCCATAATAAGCATGAGCATCCCCCTAATGTGTCTGCTGATGCAAAGTTTGACGCACATAAAGGATCAGGCGTCTGCAGCTGAGGAAGAGGAAAGCCTTGATGACAGTCAGCCATTGTCTGGTCAGGGCAGTGTACAGGACGAGTTAGCGGGCGAAGAGGAGGTGGAGGACGAGGAGGATGATGGGGATGAGTATATTTTTAATGAGGAAGCTTTCCAGGGGGCACTGGAAATTGGTTGCGGGGCAAGGCCGGGTTCTGGTTTTTGGAGGGACACAAGTGACGTAGATTTGCCTGAAACTGCCCCTCAACCAATCACAACCGCAGATTTGACAATTGGAACTTTGGCTCACATGGCGGATTATGCCTTTACGTATCCTCAAAAGGGACACATGCATTACTAAAATGATGAACGATGACGATTACTGGTTGGCCTGCCTCCTTGATCCTCGCTATAAAGGCAAATTGCAAAATATTATGCCACATGAGAACTTGGAACTAATATTAGCAACCAAACAATCAACTCTTGTTGACCGTTTGCTTCAGGCATTCCCAGCACACAGCGCCCGTGATCGTTCTCACACGAGCTCCAGGGGGCAGCAGACCAGGAGTGTTAGGGGTGCACACATCAGAAGTGGCGTTGGACAGAGGGGTTTTCTGACCAGGTTGTGGAGTGATTTTGCTATGACCGCAGACAGGACAGGTACTGCTGCATCAATTGAAAGTGACAGGAGACAACATTTGTCCAGTATGGTTACAAACTATTTTTCATCCCTTATCGATGTTCTCCCTCAACCGTCATTCCCATTTGATTACTGGGCATCCAAATTAGACACCTGGCCAGAATTGGCAGAATATGCATTGCAGGAGCTTGCTTGCCCGGCAGCTAGTGTCCTATCAGAAAGAGTATTCAGTTCTGCAGGTTCAATATTAACCGAAAAAAGGACTCGTCTGGCTACCCAAAATGTTGATGATCTAACATTCATTAAAATGAACCACAACTGGATTTCGAATTCTTTTGCCCCACCTTGCTCGGCCGACACCTAGCTTTCCTATGAAAAGCTCTTGCCTGTGGACTACTGTGAATTACTTTTCTAATGTCTTAATTTGCTGCAGCTGATTGTCCAGCATACGACATGTTTACACCTCCCTAAATGGCCAAACTCCCCACACGGGGCCGTGGTATCGCGACTTGGCGCAAGCACCCGTGAAAGTGCTGTTTGTCTGAAGAGGTGGGTGTGCCCGCTTTTGGTCGACGGCACTGCCACTGGGTCCCTCATAGTACAATAAAGTGTCTCTGGCGGTGGTGGTGCGCACCCAACGTCAGACACACTGTTGTAACATGAGGGGCCCTGGGCCTGTACCGCCGGCCACAAGAGAGTTCACCCACCCCCAGGTCAAACATTGCTCTACCACTTCCACAGTTATCTCTCACACTTCCACCAATGTTTAGTCTATGCGCTGACATCCTTCCATTCCTGCCACTGACAATACCATTGTGTTGACATGTATGATGGTACTTAACATAGTCAGGGGCAGTGTCCTCTGTTTACCAAAGTAAATACTTTGCGCCAAATTAGTAGGTCTAAAACTACGCAGAGGATCCCACCCCTGCACCTAATGATTGCACCCTTTAGTGTTTTCGTTTTGTTTTAATGCGAGACATTCACATTTATTTATTGTTTTGGACTACTAACTGGCAGACACTCATTACAATCGGCCTCCGCTGACCAGACCACTGCTGCCCGTGTACCCCTGGAACCAATTTTAAATTGCCTACAGCCATATGTTATTATGTTAGGCCTTAGAAGGCTGTCTGCGGCCCGTTCTTTCTACTACTCCTACACTGACCAGACCACTGCTGCCCGTGTACCCCTTGAACCAATTTTAAATTGCCTACAGCCAGCCCAATTTATTATGTTAGGCCTTCGAAGCCTGTCTGCGGTCCCTCCTTCCACTAGGCCTCCACTGACCAGACCACTGCTGCCCGTGTACCCCTGGAACCAATTTTAAATTGCCTACAGCCAGCCCAATATTATTATGTTAGGCCTTCTAAGCCTGTCTGCGGTCCCTCCTTCCACTAGGCCTCCACTGACCTGTCTACTGCTGCCCGTGTACCCCTGGAACCAATGTTAAAGTGCCTACAGCCCAATATTTTTTTATGTTAGGCCTTCGAAGCCTGTCTGCGGCCCGTTCTTTCTACTACTCCTACACTGACCAGTCTACTGCTGCCCGTGTACCCCTGGAACCAATGTTAAAGTGCCTACAGCCCAATATTTTTTTAAGTTAGGCCTTCGAAGCCTGTCTGCGGCCCGTTCTTTCTACTACTCCTACACTGACCAGTCTACTGCTGCCCGTGTACCCCTGGAACCAATGTTAAAGTGCCTACAGCCCAATATTTTTTTATGTTAGGCCTTCGAAGCCTGTCTGCGGCCCGTTCTTTCTACTACTACTACACTGACCAGTCTACTGCTGCCCGTGTACCCCTGGAACCAATGTTAAAGTGCCTACAGCCCAATATTTTTTTATGTTAGGCCTTCGAAGCCTGTCTGCGGCCCGTTCTTTCAACTACTCCTACACTGACCAGACCACTGCTGCCCGTGTACCCCTGGAACCTATTTAAAAGTGCCTACAGCCCAATATTTTTTTATGTTAGGCCTTCGAAGCCTGTCTGCGGCCCGTTCTTTCTACTACTACTACACTGACCAGTCTACTGCTGCCCGTGTACCCCTGGAACCAATGTTAAAGTGCCTACAGCCCAATATTTTTTTATGTTAGGCCTTCGAAGCCTGTCTGCGGCCCGTTCTTTCTACTACTCCTCCACTGACCAGACCACTGCTGCCAGTGTACCCCTGGAACCTATTTTTAATTGCATAGAGCATCCTTTTTTTTAATAGTAGGTATACAAAGTCTGTCTGCGGTCCACTATTGAAATTGTCCTCCACTGCCCAGAGCAATGCTGCCTGTGTACCCCTGTAAACTTTTTTAAGCTGCAGTGAGCCACATTTTTGGTTTAAGGCCTACTACCTGTGTCTGTCTGCGCCACTCAATACAGCTGTGTTCCTTTGAAAAAAGCTGAGCGTCAATAGTCTCGTTTTCAGCCTCTAGGAATTTTAAAACTGCATTGGGGCTACAACTTTGGTAGGGCCTACTAACAGTGTCTGCCGCTCCTTGCTGTTCTCCTGGTTTCCTGTCCTGAAATTCCATTTTCAGGCTCTCATTAAGTAGTTGTTAATGTTAGACTGCATTTGGCCTACTAGTTGGTTTGGGGCCTACTATCGGTGTCTGCCACTCCTTGCTGTTCTCCTCCACTGAACAAAGCTGTGCCGCCTGTTTACTACTGTTGCCAATTTTGAACTGCATTTCGACTACTTACTGATTTGGGCCTACTCTCTGTGTCAGCCTCTCATTCCAGTTGTCCTCCACTGCAATGCCCCCTGGTTAGTCCTGTGTTACCAATTTTGAACTGCATTTAGCCCACTTTATTCTTTGGGCCTATATCTGTGTTTCCTCCTCATCCTGCCCATTGCCCAGCCAGTGATAGATGAGTCTGCTGGTACATTGACCCATAACGCAACATTCCCCATGCACGCTACACAGCAAGATTGTGACCCTGCTGAAAGTCAGGTTCCTCTTCCCGCATACCATACCACCTTACACGGGGACAAAGAGGAAGGTGCAGATGAAAGTGCAGGTTCCTTCATCAGGTGGGGGGAGGAATACTAGTTGGCGACGTCACTGGCACAGGGCCTCTCATAGTACGCAAAAGTGTTGCTGCCGGTGGGAGGCGCCCCCGCCGTGCAAACACACCGCTGTACTTTGAGGGGCCCTGTGCCAGTGCCAATGCCAACGAGTGGGCCCCCCCTGCTTGCTCAGGATCACAGCACTTGCAAAGTTTAAATACTTACCTCTCCCTGCTCCACTGCCGTGACGTGGTCCAGATTTACTCGGCCCACTAATTACTTGAACCAGCCCTACCCCCCACAACTTTAGCCAAATGACCCCCAATTTCAAATGCCTTCCAATTATTATAAGGTAAATTACGATTGACAAGCTTCTTTAACAAGAATGGATGTTTTTGCCATTAAAATGGGCAGTGTAGGTGTTTTCCTGGCCTCCACTCACTGCCGACTATGCTCCCCCATTGACTTGCATTGGGTTTCGTGTTTCGGTCGATACCCGACTTTTCGCGATAATCGGCCGATTCCACTCGACTCGACTTCTAAGATAGTCGGGTTTCGCGAAACACGGCTCGACTCTAAAAAGGTCAAGGTCGCTCAACCCTACTCACCGGCCTTTTGTAGAAATTCCGCCCTTTATTAGTAGTAAAAAAGCATGTTGGCCGGGGGAGTGAGGATGGGAGTGGGCAGAATCTTGACGATGGCCGTTTTGTGCCTGCTAGTGATTCCACGGGTCAATACGGGTATCAGTCTGGTGGATGCTCACTTTGTCCAGACCTATGACCTGAGGTGTAGGATGCTAGCAAAACCCTAAGCATCCAGGCCATTAACTCTGTCCCACTCAGCCAGGGGAGGGTGACTCAAGTCGTAGATGATATACACCTGCATATAGGGACTCATCATGAAGAGTCCCTGTCGTGCTATGTCTTGGGTGGAATGCCAACACCTATCATTTTAGGCTTCCCTTTGTTGAAAAGACACAACCCGGTCATAGATTGGCGGTCCAGGGTAGTCATCAGCTGGGATCAGTCATGTGATGGCTGCTGCCCGGGGCTACTGTCTCTGCCATCTTTCTACAACCGTCCCATTCTTCTCCGGTGGGGCAGCATAGGTTCTGCCAGTGGATAGGGGCAAGCTCAACCCTCACCAAAAGCTAACCCTGAGTGTCAGAGTCCTCTTTGGAGGAGAGGTCAGGGGAGGGTGGTGGTTCCCTCTAAGCATTGTCGGGGTGTGAGTGTGGTCATACAGGGGGACACCTCTGTTGTCAATTCCTCAGAGAGTTCACCATCTGGTGGCAAAACGTATTTGTGACAAACGTTCAGGTCAGGACCTGTGTGTGAATGAGTACGTATAGGTGTCCACCAAAAACATCAGGTGGAAGTGTGCAACTGGGACCTGAAGTTCCAGGGAGATCGGGCCATATCGGGTGTTGACCATTCTCAGCCCAGGGACTTTCCAGTTTGGGGTTAACCCAAGTTATGCATATACACTACTCATTCCCCACGTCAGCACTCTGGAGATTTATGGTGCCTCCAGAACCTACGTTATTGTCATCTCCATCAGGCTGTGTTTGCCATAAATCTGAGGGTCAGGTGATTGCCGAGGTGAACTCTGTTAGATCGAGGCGTCCTCACCGTATGTCGTTTTCTGGTGAGGTCCAGTCTTGAGGGTCCAGAGGCCCCTCATTGAAAGGGGGGTACTGTCACGATCATTTTTGGATTTCTGGCAGATCTGGTTTCCCTCAAATTAAAACTTTTTTTCTTTTCAGGCCGATGGAGGTTAATGCAGTTATTCCCCTGGTGGCCTGCTGGTGTAATTGCATTGCTGCTGAGTCAGCTGATGTGGGTAGTGACCACTCCCACCACCCTTCAAGAGGTCTCCTGATGCATCAGCCGACTGTCGGTGTTAGTGCATTCTACAGCGACCAAGCTGGAGGAAGGAGCTTCCTGGGTGCAGTAGTGCTTTGCTGAGTTCACTTCTCTGGTGCCTTACTCTGCTGTGCAGTTCTTCTCAGCAGAGGGAGCTGCATTTTTTACCCTGTCCTTTTTGGTGTCTGTCTTATCTTACATTTTAGTTTTATTAGTGCAGCGGTGGGACCAGTGCTCTCACCTGCCAGTTCCCTACTTAGGGATAAGAGCAGGGCAAGTGAGGGATTAGGTTTCCTGCTCAGCGACGGGGTGAAAGAACCCGTATATGGACATTAGTGAGATCAGGACACATCCTCAGATGAGTGCAGGAGGTGTCCATTCCCTCATTCCCTATCAAAAGGGCCCACCGTTATCATTTCCCTGGTGTTCCCTGGTGTGTTTGTGTCATCCGTTGACTGACCATTTGTGGGGTCTAGTCACACCGCTCCAGTCACATTGTGACAGCAGAGTTTCCAAACATTTTATAGGTTGTAAAGAACTAAAAATGGTCATTTGTTGAATGGGCAGAAATTACTGAAATCAAAACTTTTTCAATCAAAAACATCTTAACAGGCCAAGTTATATGTCAACAGGACCAGTTCTTTGATATCACCTTCACAAGTCTTACATTCATTTAACTTGTGCATTTTTGGATAGTTTCTGCTTGAATTTCTTTGCAGGATGTCAGAATAGCCTCCCAGAGCTGCTGTTTTGATATGAACTGCCCACCACACTCATAGATCTTTTTCTTGAAGTTACTCCAAAGCTTCTCATTAGGGTTGAGGTTAGTGAATGATGGTGACCACGCTATGTGTTTTTCTCCTTTCATGCCCGTTGCAGCGAATGACTCAGAGGTATTCTTTGCAGTATGAGATGGTGCATTGTCATGCATAAAGATCATCTTGCTGTTTATGGTAAGATTCTTCCTTTTGTACCATGGAAGAAAGTGGTCAGTTAGAAACTCTATATACTTTGCCAAGGTTATTTTCATACCTTCAAGGACCTTAAAGGCACTGACAAGCTCTCTCACAATGATTCTGGGGATGTTGCAGCCTTGTTGAGACAAGGTAACTAGCAACCAACCATTCATTACTCCATCCATCTGGACCATCCAGGGTTGCATTGCACTCATCAGTAAACAACACTGTTAAAATTAGTCTTCGTGTTTGTCTGGACCCACTGCAACTGTTTCTACTTGTGAGCATTGTTTAGGGGTGACCAAATAGTAGGTTTATGCACAACTGAAAGCCTCTGTTGGATCTTACACTTTGACTTTCATGGGAATCCAGAAGCATATGCAGCTTCAAATACCTATTTGCTGTGATGTAAAGGTTAGTGATGGAAAAGCACTAAAATGCTCAGGTGCTCGTTGCTTGGGTCGAGCAAATTGGAATACTCGGTTACTTGGCCAGAACAAAGAGCCCAGTGTAAGTCTACGGGAGACCCAAGTATTTTTACCGCGATCCCCCACCGGGGGTCCTTTTAAGGTCTAAAAACGTCTGAAAAATATGGAAACACTGCTAAAATGACACAGGGACCTCATGGGGATCGCCTAGTTCACAGCCTTAATCATTTTTTTCCGAGATTCATGCCATTTTCCCCCGTGCCTCAAAAAACACATGAAAATGAAACCAAAGTGGGTTTTGCTTGGAAATATGTCAAGGTACATTCTTTGCAGGTTAATGACTTGCCTGTAAGGCCAAATATTTAACCCCAGCCTGAAAATTTCCTCTCCCACTTAGGCCTAGTTCAGACGCTGCTTTTTTGAAGCGTTTTTCAACCTTAACATTCTTTCAACCACTACAAATGCATTCACTGGTAATGTCATTGTAACATTTAACAACCCTAGCTGGCCATGTGGTGTGTGACACATAAGCAGACTCATCTTGCTTCATTTATGAGGGAGGGACTCTTAAAGTCACAGGGCCTATTTTTACTGGTGCATCAGACGGCATAAATCTTCTTAAAAGGCCATTGTGAAACAGTGCGTCTAATAAGCTGTTGTAGCCTATACTGTGAGTGGATGGGCTGCCAAGAATTATGACTCACCACAATACCCCTTTCATAAGATGTACAGGAGGGCCTCCTGAAAAAATGTTGCATTGAATGCAAGGTCTGCCCTGCTACCAATTCATATGCACCCCAATAAGCCTTGGAACCCACATAGTGGATGGACCCAGGAAAATCCACTTCACAAAATGCATTGTGTGCTCCATACTCCTTTGTTTTATACATTGGCGGCAAGGCCAGCCCTGCTGCATAGTCAGTCATATATTTTCAGCCTATAGGAATTTGAAAACTGCATTGGGGCTACTACTTCGGTAGGGCCTACTAACGGTGTCTGCCGCTACAAGGTGTTCTCCAGGTTGCCTCTCCATAGCTTCGATCTTCTAGCTCTCATTCAGTAGTTATTGAAACAACACTGCATTAGGCCTACAAGTTGGGTCTGGGTTGTAGAGACGGTGTCTTCCGCTCCAAGGTGTTCTCCAGGTTGCCTCTCCATAGCTTCGATCTTCTAGCTCTCGTTCAGTAGTTATTGAAACAACACTGCATTAGGCCTACAAGTTGGGTCTGGGTTGTAGAGACGGTGTCTTCCGCTCCAAGGTGTTCTCCAGGTTGCCTCTCCATAGCTTCGATCTTCTAGCTCTCATTTAGTAGTTGTTGAAATAACACTGCATTAGGCCTACAAGTTGGGTCTGGGTTGTAAAGACGGTGTCTGCCACTCCAAGGTGTTCTCCAGGTTGCCTCTCCATAGCTTCGATCTTCTAGCTCTCGTTCAGTAGTTATTGAAACAACACTGCATTAGGCCTACAAGTTGGGTCTGGGTTGTAGAGACGGTGTCTTCCGCTCCAAGGTGTTCTCCAGGTTGCCTCTCCATAGCTTCGATCTTCTAGCTCTCATTTAGTAGTTGTTGAAATAACACTGCATTAGGCCTACAAGTTGGGTCTGGGTTGTAAAGACGGTGTCTGCCACTCCAAGGTGTTCTCCAGGTTGCCTCTCCATAGCTTCGATCTTCTAGCTCTCGTTCAGTAGTTGTTGAAACAACACTGCATTAGGTCTACAAGTTGGGTCTGGGTTGTAGAGACGGTGTCTTCCGCTCCAAGGTGTTCTCCAGGTTGCCTCTCCATAGATTCGATCTTCTAGCTCTCGTTCAGTAGTTGTTGAAACAACACTGCATTAGGCCTATAAGTTGGGTCTGGGTCGTAGAGACGGTGTCTTCCGCTCCAAGGTGTTCTCCAGGTTGCCTCTCCATAGCTTCGATCTTCTAGCTCTCGTTCAGTAGTTGTTGAAACAACACTGCATTAGGCCTACAAGTTGGGTCTGGGTTGTAGAGACGGTGTCTTCCGCTCCAAGGTGTTCTACAGGTTGCCTCTCCATAGCTTTGATCTTCTAGCTCTCGTTAAGTACTTGTTGAAACAACACTGCATTAGGCCTACAAGTTGGGTCTGGGTTGTAGAGACGGTGTCTTCCGCTCCAATGTGTTCTCCAGGTTGCCTCTCCATAGCTTCTATCTTCTAGCTCTCGTTCAGTAGTTGTTGAAACAACACTGCATTAGGCCTGCAAGTTGGGTCTGGGTTGTAGATACGGTGTCTGCCGCTCCAAGGTGTTCTCGAGGTTGCCTCTCCATAGCTTCGATCTTCTAGCTCTCATTAAGTAGTTGTTGAAACAACACTGCATTAGGCCTACAAGTTGGGTCTGGGTTGTAGAGTCGGTGTCTTCCGCTCCAAGGTGTTCTCCAGGTTTCCTTTCCTGAGCTTCTATCTTCAGGCTCTTGTTAAATAGTTGTTAAATGAAACAACTGCATTTGGCCTACTAGTTGGGTTGGGGCCTACTATCGGTGTCTGCCGCTCCTTGCTGTTCTCCTCCACTGAACAAAGCTATGCCGCCTGTTTACTACTGTTGCCAATTTTGAAATGCATTTAGACTACTTACTGATTTGGGCCTACTCTCTGTGTCAGCCTCTCATTACAGTTGTCCTCCACTGCAATGCCCCCTGGTTAGTCCTGTTACCAATTTTGAACTGCATTTAGCCCACTTTATTCTTTGGGCCTATATCTGTGTTTCCTCCTCATCCTGCCCATTGCCCAGCCAGTGATAGATGAGTCTGCTGGTACATTGACCCATAACGCAACATTCCCCGTGCACGCTACACAGCAAGATTGTGACCCTGCTGAAAGTCAGGTTCCTCTTCCCGCATACCATACCACCTTACACGGGGACAAAGAGGAAGGTGCAGATGAAAGTGCAGGTTCCTTCATCAGGTGTGGCGACGTCACTGGCACAGGGCCCCTCATAGTACACAAAAGTGTCGCTGCCGGTGGGAGGCGCCCCCGCCGTGCAAACACACCGCCGTACTTTGAGGGGCCCTGTGTCAGTGCCAATGCCAACGAGTGGGCCCCCCCTGCTTGCTCAGGATCACAGCACTTGCAAAGTTGAAATACTTACCTCTCCCTGCTCCACTGCCGTGACGTGGTCCAGATTTCCTGGGCCCACTAAATACGTGAACCAGCCCTACCCCCCACAACTTTAGCCAAATGACCCCCAATTTCCAATGCCTTACTATTATTATAAGGTAAATTAAGATTGACAAGCTTCAGTAACAAGAATGGATGTTTTTGCCATTAAAATGGGCACTGTACATGTTTTCCTGGCCTCCACTCACTGCCGACTATGCTCCCCCTTTGACTTGCATTGGGTTTCGTGTTTCGGTCGATCCCCGACGTTTCGCGATAATCGGCCGATTCCACTCGACTCGACTGTTGAGATAGTCGGGTTTCGCGAAACCCGACTCGACCCTAAAAAACTAAAAGTCGCTCAACTCTAGTGAAGAGCCTTCAGAAATTTTGGGGTTTCGCTAATTTTTATCGCCGTTTCATTGCTAATTTTTCCAGCGTGGTTAAACCCTTGACTGATTTGACTAAGAAGGGCGCTGATGTGGCGAATTGGCCCTCTGCGGCTGTCTCTGCCTTTCAAGAACTTAAACGTCGTTTTTCTTCTGCTCCAGTGTTGCGCCAGCCGGATGTTTCTCTTCAGTTTCAGGTTGAGGTTGACGCTTCTGAGATTGGGGCAGGGGCCGTTTTGTCTCAGAGGGATCCTGTTGGTTCCTTGATGAAACCGTGTGCCTTCTTTTCCTGTAAATTTTCGCCTGCTGAACGCAATTATGATGTCGGCAATCGGGAGTTGTTGGCTATGAAGTGGGCGTTTGAGGAGTGGCGACATTGGCTTGAGGGAGCTAAGCACCGTATTGTGGTCTTGACCGACCATAAGAATTTGATTTACCTCGAGTCTGCCAAACGGTTGAATCCTAGACAGGCTCGATGGTCCTTGTTTTTTTTCTCGTTTTGATTTTGTGGTCTCGTATTTCCTGGTACTAAGAATGTTAAGGCTGATGCCCTCTCTAGGAGTTTTTTGCCTGATTCTCCTGAGGTTTTGGAACCAGTCTGTATTTTGAAGGAAGGGGTGGTCCTTTCTGCCATTTCTCCTGATTTACGACGGGTTCTTCAGAAATTTCAGGCTGACAAACCTGACCGTTGTCCTGTGGAGAAACTGTTTGTTCCTGACAGATGGACTAGTAGAGTGATTTCTGAGGTTCATTGTTCTGTGTTGGCTGGTCATCCTGGCATTTTTGGTACCAGAGACTTGGTTGGTAGGTCCTTTTGGTGGCCTTCTTTGTCGCGTGATGTGCGGTCTTTTGTGCAGTCCTGTGGGACTTGTGCGCGGGCCAAGCCTTGTTGCTCCCGTGCTAGTGGGTTGCTCTTGCCATTGCCGGTCCCGGAGAGGCCCTGGACACATATTTCTATGGATTTTATTTCCGATCTTCCTGTTTCCCAGGGGATGTCGGTTATCTGGGTTGTTTGTGACCGATTCTCTAACATGGTTCATTTGGTGCCTTTGCCTAAATTGCCTTCTTCTTCTGATTTGGTTCCGTTGTTTTTTCAGCATGTGGTCCGTTTGCATGGTATTCCGGAGAATATTGTGTCCAACAGAGGTTCCCAGTTTGTTTCTAGGTTTTGGCGGGCCTTTTGTGCCAAGCTGGGCATTGATTTGTCTTTTTCTTCTGCATTTCATCCTCTGACAAATGGCCAGACCGAGCAAACTAATCAGACCTTGGAGACGTATTTGAGATGCTTTGTGTCTGCTGATCAGGATGATTGGGTGGCTTTTTTGCCATTGGCCGAGTTTGCCCTTAATATTCGGGCTAGTTCGGCTACTTTGGTTTCGCCTTTTTTTTGTAATTTTGGTTTTCATCCGCGTTTTTCTTCTGGGCAGGTTGAGCCTTCTGACCTTCCTGGTGTGGATTCTGTGGTCGACAGGTTGCAGCAGATTTGGGCTCATGTGGTGGATAATTTGGTGCTGTCTCAGGAGGAGGCTCAACGTTTTGCTAACCGTCGTCGGTGTGTTGGTTCCCGGCTTCGGGTTGGGGATCTGGTTTGGTTATCTTCCCATCATGTTCCTATGAAGGTTTCTTCCCCTAAGTTTAAGCCTCAATTTATTGGTCCTTATATGATTTCTGAGATTATTAATCCGGTGTCCTTTCGCCTGGCGCTTCCAGCCTCTTTTGCTATTCATAATGTCTTCCATAGATCTTTGTTGCGGAAATATGTGGAGCCCGTTGTTCCCTCTGTTGATTCTCCGGCCCCTGTGTTGGTCGATGGGGAGTTGGAATATGTTGTTGAGAAGATTTTGGATTCTCGTTTTTTGAGGCGGAAGCTTCAGTACCTTGTCAAATGGAAGGGTTATGGCCAGGAGGATAATTCTTGGGTTTCTGCCTCTGATGTCCATGCCGCTGATTTGGTTCGTACCTTTCATCGGGCTCATCCTGATCTGCCTGGGGGCTCTGGTGAGGGTTCGGTGACCCCTCCTCAAGGGGGGGTACTGTTGTGAATTCTGCTTTTGGGCTCCCTCCGGCGGCTGTAGATGGTAATGCAGTTGTGCCTGGACTGCAGGATTGGACAGGTGTATCTGCTAATTGCAAGGCTGACTGGGGTATTTAGCTTTGCAGGACTCTTTAGTCCCTGCCAGTTGTCAATGTTCCTTGTGGGGTGTTGGATCACTTTCTGGCTTCTCCTGCTCGCTGCCAATTTCAGCAAAGATGAGTGTTTGGTTTTTGTTTCTGTGGCACACTGCCGGTGTGCTTGTTTCAGTTTTATTCCTGCTCTGATTGTAGGATTCACTGGAGTTGCAGATATCCGCTCCTGTATGTTTTAGTAGATGTAGGAAGTTTTTGTATATTCTGCTGTGGATGTTTTGAAGGGTTTTATACTGACCGCACAAAACTCTGTCCTATCCTGTCCTATCTAGCTAGAGTGGCCTCCTGTACGAATCCTGTTTTTCTACCTGTGTATGTTTTTTCCTCTACCACTCACCGCCAATATTTGTTGGGGGCTGTCTATCCTTTGGGGATTTTCTCTGAGGCAAGATGGTATTCCTATTTCCATCTTTAGGGGTATTTAGTTCTCCGGCTGTGACGAGGTGTCTAGTTGTGTTAGGTACACTCCACGGCTACTTCTAGTTGCGGTGTTAAGTTCAGGATTGCGGTCAGTACAGTGGCCACTTTCTCCAGTGAAAGTTCTCATGCAGCTCCTAGGTCACCGGATCATAACACTTGCCCACATGTCTGTGGTTGGGTGGACTTTCCCAGTAACAGCATTGTTGAGGGCACGGGTAATGTTGTGGGACACATGCTGGTGTAATGCCGGTCCGGCACACCGGCAGAAATAGTGGTGACTGGGGACCGAGTACCTTGGGATGGCTGCAGCCATCAGGTTGCGGAAAGCTTCCATCTCAACAAGCCTAAAAGTTAGCATTTCTAGCGCAAGCAGAAGATAAATATTAGAATTGAGGACTGTGGCCTGTGGGGCATTGGCTGGATATTTACGCTTGCATTCCAAAGACTGGGTTATAGACAACTGAACGCTGTGCTGGGACAAGGACGTGGACGCGCTTGCTGATGGTGCTGCTTTACTGTGGGCCACAACAGGTGCAGGGCTAGAGGCATCTTCACATGCATGGTGCACTGGGGATTGGCTTCTAAGCAAAACAGTGGAAGAAGCAGTGGTGTGACCAGCAGGCAGTGGTCCTGGACCCTGGAATTCGGCCCATAAAGTCAGGTGCTTTGCTTGCATGTGCCTGATCATGCTGGTGGTGGTCAGGCTGGTTGTTTTGCTACCCCTGCTGATGCGGGCATGGCAGGTGCTGCAAATGGCCTGTATGGGGTTATCAAACGAGTCTTTAAAAAATAGTCATACCCAGGAAGATCTCACAGGTGGAATGGCTCCTTCACTCATGTTGATGTTATGGGGAACGGATGCATGCCTTCTGTCTGTGGCCACCACACTGCTTCTTCCTGCCTGTTGGGGTGATATGCCTTCATCCCCACTTGTGCTGCTTTCCTCACTATGCATGTCCTCCTGCCATGTTGGATCAGTAACTATGTCATCCACCACCTAGTCTTCCACATCGGCACCCTGCTCCTCCTCACTATCTGGCAATTGTGTCTCATCGTTGTCCACCTCTTGTGAAACTTTCCCACCATCGCCTTCGTATGACCGGGGCTGGTCAAAGCTTTGGGCAGCTGTACATGCAATCTCATTTTCCCCACTTCAAGTTGGCCGGCAGAGATTTCTGAATCTTGAAATGGAAAACTGAACAGCTCTTAAGATTGTCCAAATGTGGGATCAGTTGTCTCAGGGCACTCGGCATGTTGGGAGGAAGGAGGATCAGGGTGAGGAATATCCTTTTCACACTCACGGCTACTCAGACTTGACCATGTGGAAGACAAGGTGGTGGTGGAGGCTAAGTGACTGGAAGCATTATCCGCTATCCAACCAACAACCGTTTTACACTACTCTGGCTTCATTAGTGCTGTGCTGCGGTCCCCTAGAAACTGGGACAGGAAGGTTGAGCGAGATGTGGGTCCTTGTTGTTGCCCACTTTCACCTTGCCACGGCCTCGTCCTCTGGATGCACCATCAGCATCACTTCCACTTCCCCATCCCTTGCCCGTTGTCTTGCCTATTTTAAATGGACTAAATTTCAAATGCTCAACACAAATGTCTTTATTAGTAGCAAAATAATATGTGATCAATATGCCTGCGAATCTACGATTTTTGAAACCCAAACACCAGGCAGGCCTCAGCCTGACCTCACACACTGTATTCAACTTTTTTTTAAGTTAATTTATGCGAAATAGCGCTGTATAGGAATTGAGTATCTCACAGCCAAATAATAAGTACACCGGCCTCCAAGGCCAAAACTTGGAGAAGAGATATACGACGGCAATACCAAACTGGGAAATCTGTGGCCTTTCAAATTTTTTTTAGGCTGGGTAGCTGTAAGGATTCGGAAAGGAATCCGAGAGTGGACCCTCTGGGTCGTGACTCTAGAGCCCCCGGGGTCGAGCGGACCAGATGGAACCACCCCCTATACAGGGAGTGTTAGGAGCAGGACCTCGGGGGGAATGGAGACACAACACCTAGAGCCAAAGGGACGACCCAAGAGAAAGAAAGAGACCACAGAGCTATAGGAATGGCGGGGAGCAATAGGAAAACAGGACTTAGCTGAATACGACAGGAACACGAGACGAAGCAGGACATGGCAGGAACTCAGGACTAGGCAGGACACGGCAGGAACACAGGACTTGGCAGGACACGGCAGGAACACGGAACTTGGCAGGACACGGCAGGAACACGGAACTGGGCAGGACATGGCAGGAACACAGGACTTGGCAGGACACGGCAGTAACACGGAACTTGGCAGGACACGGCAGGAACACGGAACTTGGCAGGACACGGCAGGAACACGGAACTGGGCAGGACACGGCAGGAACACTGAGCAGAGACACAGAAAGAACCAAGCAGGGAAGAGATACTAAGACTAGGGAGCCTAGGGCATAGGAACGCTGACAGCAGACAGTGCACCTACAAAGCAAAGGCGTCTTACCTGGAAAGACGCCGGGAAGAAATACCCGATGGGCGCCGCCATGTTGGGGTGGAGCCATCGGGTCGCGACCTCCCAGAGGGCTCAGCGACGGAGGAGACGCGACCGCGCATGCGCAAAGACACCGGACGCCATGAGCCAGTGTGAAAGAAGAGGCAGAGCGGCGAGGGACAGGATCGTGAGTGCGCCGAGGGATGGGAGAAGGCCGGTAAGTATGTGCGGACGTGACAGTAGCGCTGTATAGAATTTGAGTATCACACAGCCACAAAGTAAGTACACTGGCCTCCACTGGCAAAACTTGGAGCAGAAATATATGACGCTGTAACAGAAATAGCACACTGGCAAATCTGTGGCCTTTCAAATTTTTTGGGGGGCTGAATAGCGCTGTATAGAATTTGAGTATCACACAGCCACAAAGTAAGTACACTGGCCTCACAATGCAAAACTTGGAGCAGTGATATATGACGGCTGTAACAGAAATACCACACTGGCAAATCCGTGGCCTTTCAAATTTTTTGGGGGGCTAAATAGCGCTGTATTGAATTTGAGTATTACACAGCCACAAAGTAATTACACCGGCCTCCAATGGCAAAACTTGGAGCAGAGATATAGGACGGCTGTAACAGAAATAGCACACTGGCAAATCTGTGGCCATTCAAATTTTTTTAGGCTGAATAGCGCTGTATAGAATTTAAGTATCACACAGCCACAAAGTAAGTACACCGTCCTCCAATGGCAAAACTTGGAGCAGAGATATATGACGGCTGGAACAGAAATACCAAAATGGCAAATCTGTGGCTTTTCAAATTTTTTGGGGGCTAAATAGCGCTGTATAGAATTTGAGTATCACACAGCCAAAAAATAAGTACAGCGGCCTCCAATGGCAAAACTTGGAGCAGAGATATATGACGGCTGTAACAGAAATAGCACACTGGCAAATCTGTGGCCTTTCAAATTTTTTTTAGGCTGAATGGGGCCTAAAAATGAGGCCTTTTTCAGTGAATTTAAAACACCCCAAAAAAAGGGACAAGGGTAGCACACACAACTATGCTACGTATACCTGACAAACTATCACTTTTCAACAGGCCTCAGTCTGACAGAACAGACTGTATATTTTTTTGGGGGGGGGGAATTTTTGATAAAAAAAAGTTTTTATAGACAGTAAAGAAGCTGCAGCAGCAGCAGCAGGCAGTTATGGAGCTTTTGGAGGGATGCAGTGGGACCAATTGAGCATATACAGTGCTTGCAGGCCTTGCACTGATATGGATATGCTGTGACCTGCCTACCTAGTGCTGCAATATCGTCTGTTCACTCCTCACTCCATCGTACTCCATCGTACTCCCCCATGCCGTGATGATTTATGTCGACACAAGCTTTAATAAAGACAAGCTTTGCATCACAGGACCGGTGAGTGTTGCCGTGTTTTGCTCTTATCTTTCGGATGTTTTCACTGTTGGTTTACACGCGAGCACCTCCCGTGAGTGCCAGATTCCTGACACACTGACACACAGTTTGATGTGGTCTTCTAAAGGCTGTGCTGCCTGCTTTTTTTTTTTTTTGATGCTACACTAACTCTAAAACCATGATTCTGACCCTATCTCTGCAGCAGCTCTCTCTACTCTCGCTGAAACAGGAACAGAATGCGGCGAGCAGGGTGGTGCCAAGTCTCATTTACTCGGGATGATGCTACACGGCCCAGCCAATCACTGCACGACCATAACAAAGATGGCTGCGGCATAATAATAATAATAATAATAATAATGTGGAATAACCAAGTAAACTGTAGGATAGATGAGCGCAAATAGGGTCTTATCCAAGAAATGCAGTGAACTTTATGCTCAGATTAAACTCCCTTGTTTAATATGAAAAGACAGCATATAATGTGAGGTCAGCTGCAGCAGATCCACGGATCAGCTTGACCATCAGACATCAATAGGTAAGAAGGAGTTTGTTATGAACAGGCGATTCAGAACCACAATGGACCTATTGGTTAAGAGCACACAAAGTGACCTGATAGTTACTAATAACATAGGACGAGCTCTGATATGTGGGAACTCTGCTGACCGCAATCCCTAATCCTATCATACCACACTAGAGGTAGCCATGGAGCGCTCCTGACCAGACCTAGGCGCCTCGGGCACAGCCTGAGAAACTAGCTAGCCCTGAAGATAGAAAAATAAGCCTACCTTGCCTCAGAGAAATTCCCCAAAGTAAAAGGCAGCCCCCCACATATAATGACTGTGAGTAAAGATGAAAATACAAACACAGAGATGAAATAGATTTTAGCAAAGTGAGGCCCGACTTACTGAATAGACCGAGGATAGGAAAGATAGCTTTGTGGTCAGCATAAAAACCTACAAACAACCACGCAGAGGGCGCAAAAAGACCCTCCGCACCGACTAACGGTACGGAGGTGCTCCCTCTGCGTCTCAGAGCTTCCAGCAAGCAAGAAAAACCAATATAGCAAGCTGGACAGAAAATATAGCAAACAAAAGTAACACAAGCAGAACTTAGCTTATGCAGGGCAGACAGGCCACAAGAACGATCCAGGAGAGAGCAAGACCAATACTGGAACATTGACTGGAGGCCAGGAACAAAGAACTAGGTGGAGTTAAATAGAGCAGCACCTAACGACTTAACCTCGTCACCTGAGGAAGGAAACTCAGAAGCCGCAGCCCCACTCACATCCACCAAAGGAAGCTCATAGACAGAACCAGCCGAAGTACCACTCATGACCACAGGAGGGAGCTTGACCACAGAATTCACAACAGGAGTTAGAAGGTAATCTCTGCGCTGCTGACAGGATTAAGGGTTCCTTTTCACTTACGAGACATACGTGCAAGTCTCGCAGGTTATAGCCAAGCTCTGGCGCCAGCACTCCAGAGCTTAGCGTGCGGTTGAATAGCAATACATGGAGCTGCACGCTCAGCTCCCAAGTGTTGGCGCCAGAACTTTGTTTTAACTTGCGAGACTCGCACGTATTGCTCGTAAGTGAAAAGGAGCCCTAAGTCCTATATCCCAGTATAGCAAAATAATATGATGGTTTATTTCAATGCTTTTCAAAGTACAACATTACTTCTTCTCCAGGAAAAACCCACTAACTCCTTCTTACCTATTAATAATGTGGAATGTCCTTCTTAGGTAGTTTTCCTTTTAAGTGGGCTCACCTGGTAAACTAATTATCACAGGTGTTTAAGATTAATTTCAGTGATCCAGAAAGCCCAGAGACACAACACCATCCATCAGTTTATTTGAAAAACAAACATTACATCTTTATGATGCATAAATCCAATTTGCATAGTAATTTGGAACATGGTGTAATTTGTAGAAAATATAGCTCAGCACCCTCACAACACAGAAAGGAATCTCTGTAGTTTGATGCATGAAATACACATAGAAACGTTCAATAATAGTTTTAAACAAATGTGTTATATAGTAATAAAATAAAGTTTACCACAAAACAGTGCAAAAAAAATAATAAAATTTCTTCTTCATGAAACAAAGTCTTATTGACATGAAATTAAATAATTAAATGTATTGTTAAGCAGCTCTGATCATTAAGGGGTTAATTTAAAAACTGTTCTACACTATTTGCACTAAATGTTTACAAATGACAAACCATGTTAACTAATTGTAAATTATTTCTTTAAAATATTATATAAAGCCAACACATTTACAGTTGTGTGAAAAACTGCCTCTTTCTTGATTTCCTCTTTGGTTGATAGTTTGTCACACTTAACTGTTTCAGATCACCAAACAAATGTAAATATTAGACAAAGATAACACAAATAAACACAAAACACAGTTTTTAACCCCTTAGTGACAGAGCCGATTTGGTACTTAATGACCGAGCCAATTTTTGCAATTCTGACCACTGTCACTTTATGAGGTTATAACTCTGGAACGCTTCAACAAATCCTGCAGATTCTGAGAAAGATTTTTCATGACATATTGTACTTCATGTTAGTGGTAACATTTCTTCGATATTACTTGCGATTATTTATGAAAAAAATGGAAATATGGTGAAAATTTTTAAAATTTTGCAATTTTCAAACTTTGTATTTTTATGCCCTTAAATCAGAGAGATATGTCATGAAAAATAGTTAATAAATAACATTTCCCACATGTCTACTTTATATCAGCACAATTTTGGAAACAAATTTTTTTTTTGTTAGGGAGTTATAAGGGTTAAAAGTTGACCAGAAATTTCTCATTTTTACAACACCTTTTTTTTTTAGGGACCTTGTCACATTTGAAGTCATTTTGAGGGGTCTATATGATAGAAAATAACGAAGTGTGACACCATTCCAAAAACTACACCCCTCAAGGTTCTCAAAACCACATTCAAGAAGTTTATTAACCCTTTACGTGCTTCACAGGAACTGAAACAATGTGGAAGGAAAAAATGAACATTTACCTTTTTTTTAAAACATTTTAATTCAGAACCATTTTTTTTATTTTCACAAGTGTAAAAACCGAAATGTAACCATAAATTTTGTTATGCAATTTCTCCTGAATACGCCAATACCCCATATGTGGGGGTAAACCACTGTTTGGGCGCACCGCAGAACTTGGAAGTGAAGGAGCGCCGTTTGACTTTTTCAATGCAGAATTGGCTGGAATTGAGATCCTACGCCATGTCACGTTTAGAGAGCCCCTGATGTGCCTAAACAGTGGAAACCCCCACAAGTGACACCATTTTGTAAACTAGACCCCTAAAGGAACTTATCTAGATGTGTGGTGAGCACTTTGAACCCCCAAGAGCTTCACAGAAGTTTATAACGTAGAGCCGTGAAAATAAAAAATCGCATTTGTTTACACAAAAATGATCTTTTCGCCCACAAATTCTTATTTTCACAAGGGTAACAGGAGAAATTAGACCACAAAAGTTGTTGTGCGATTTCTCCTGAATACGTCGATACCCCATATGTGAGGATAAACCACTGTTTGGGCGCACCGCAGAGCTTGGAAATGAAGGAGCGCCGTTTTACTTTTTCAATGTAGAATTGGCAGGAATTGAGATTGGATGCCATGTCGCATTTGGAGAGCCCCTGATGTGCCTAAACAGTGGAAACCCCCCACAAGTGACACCATTTTGGAAACTAGACCCCTTAAGGAACTTATCTAGATGTGTGGTGAGTAGTGTTGAGCATTCCGATACCGCAAGTACCGGGTATCGGCCGATATTTGCGGTATCGGAATTCCCGCGTATCGGATACCGGAATCGGAAGTTCCCAGAATTCAAACTGAACGCAGCAGCCAATGAGGAATGATTGGAAGTGTGGGCACATCCTGTTTAGCATGGTGGGCATGTAAGTACTGGCAAGGCTTGGATTGGCTGCTGAAATGATGTCACTCTGCACTATAAAAAACGCTGCCGCCATTTTGCGCTCACTCTGCTGTGATTTCAGTTAGGGACAGGACGCTGTGTTCTAACTGAGGGCCAGTCGAGCTAGCTAATTGCTTTATTTTCCTTTCCAAAGGCTAATTTAGCAAAACGATGTGTGTTTTTCACTGTTCACCTTGCTCTTGCCTTGCAGCGCTGTTTTAACAGCGTTCTGCAAGGTCTCTGTGTGTGTGTGTGTGTGCAGCTCACTCTGTAGTCTGTGTGCAGCCATATACCCGGTTGTATTCAGCTCAGGGGGGGTTCACACTGCCTCACACAGTTGTCCTTTTTTGCTCTTAGTGCAGCCTGCTGCACATTTTTTCTCAAATTTCCTATTAGTGTTTTTCCACCAGTCTCCAGCTCTATTGTGGAAAAACACTACATAGGATAACCTAGAGGGGGGTTTTTGGGCCTTGAAGCGCCGTTTACGGCTGTCTGCACGGTCTCCGTGTGAGCCCAGCTCGCCCTGTAGTCTGTGTGCAGCCATAGCCGGTTGGATTCAGCTCAGGGTTCGTTACTGGCTCATACCTTGAGAAAAATTTTCCTTTTTTTCAAATAGTGCAGCCTGTTTAAAATTTGAAAAAAAAAATTCCTATTAGTGTCTTTCCACTCGTATCCAGCTAAATAGTGGAAAAACACTATATAGGATAACCTAGAGGAAGGTTTTTTGGCCTTGCAGCGCCGTTTACGGCTGTCTGCACGGTCTCCGTGTGAGCCCAGCTCGCCCTGTAGTCTGTGTGCAGCCATAGCCGGTTGGATTCAGCTCAGGGTTCGTTACTGGCTCATACCTAGAGAAAAATTTTACTTTTTTTCAAATAGTGCAGCCTGTTTAAAATTTGAAAAAAAAAATTCCTATTAGTGTCTTTCCACTCGTATCCAGCTAAATAGTGGAAAAACACTATATAGGATAACCGAGAGGAGGGTTTTTTGGCCTTGCAGCGCCGTTTACGGCTGTCTACACGGTCTCCGTGTGATTTAAACTAGCTCTGTAGCCCGATCTGCACCAAAAAAAAAGTTAAGTTCACCAAACACAACTTAACACTTGTGTAGGCCACATTTGAAAAATAATAAAGTTTAGTCCACAATTTACAACATTAGTGTTTCTTACACCTGTTAGGAGGAGCATTTCAGGAATAAGCACACTAAGGCCTTAGTACTTTTCTGCTTATCTTTATCTGTCAACCAAGATGAAGAGGGCAGGGAGTAAGGCACGTGGGCGTGGGCGCGGAGCAGGGAGAGGAGCAGGGAGAGGACGTGGTGATTCTGTGCCTGCTGCGGGCGCCGGTGACTGGTCGTCACTCAGTTTCAGCAGGGAACAGTCCTTCATGCGCAGCTTTGTCGGAGAGCGCCGTGCACCGCTGCTACGTGAAGACCAAATTGAAGCCGTTGTCGGGTGGATGGCAGCTAACGCCTCGGCATCGACTTCAGTTAGTGCCACATCCTCTCAGGCACAGAGCACTGGAGAGCAGCCATCTGTCTCTTCACCACCTGCCAAATTGGCCAGGCAGTCAGAGAGCCCAGGACAGGAGCCGTCTCTACTTCTGTTCTCTGAATCTCTTGGCTTGGAAACAGGGGGCCAGCCAAGCAGCATTGGAGAAATGGAAGAGGCAGTGTGCAGTGATGCCCAAAAGCTTTATCTCTCTGACTCTGAAGAGGCAGGTGGGCCAGTGCCTCCGGTGACCACAGCGCAGTACGCATCTGATGATGAAACTCAGGTGCCGCTTTCTGATGCGTACTGTGCTGCCGAGACTACCCAGGAGGAGCAGTTGGTGGCAGAGGGTAGTAGAGATGATGAGGTCCTTGACCCATCGTGGCGTGAGGAACAGGAAGGTGGTGGGAGCAGCTCTGAGGAAGAGCTTCCCCTTACGGGCCAAAGAGGGAGAGGGAGGGGGAAGACTGCGGAGCCTGTAGCCTCCACTTTGGCACCCGTTAGGAGCCTGTCTCT
Source organism: Ranitomeya imitator (assembly GCF_032444005.1). Lineage (NCBI taxonomy): Eukaryota > Metazoa > Chordata > Amphibia > Anura > Dendrobatidae > Ranitomeya > Ranitomeya imitator. The sequence continues at coordinate 1,120,839,113 of NC_091282.1, read as the reverse complement.
TTCCAAAGCCAAAAAGGGCGCTCCCAAGACTTGCAGTGCCTGGTCCTTTTTTGACACAGTTGCAGATGACATTTGTTTTGTCAAATGCAAGCTGTGTCATCAGAAAGTAAAAAGAGGTAAAAGTGTCAGCAACCTCAATACCACAAATATGTGGAAACATGTGCGGAACAGGCACGCGGTGGAGTTACAGAAACACAGTGAAGACGTAGGCCAACCAACAGCGGCAGCTACCACCTCTTCATCTCGTGTTGCCTCTTCCTCCACTGTTGTCCAGAGACCTAGTGTAATTCCACCCACAGCACCACCTTCCCAGTCATCCTCACACTCCCAGTCTACTCTACAGCCATCGGTAGTCCAGGCATGGGAGAAAAGGCGGGCATTCTCGGCCAACCACCCCCGAGCACAGGCTCTGAATGCAGGCATTGCCAAACTGTTGTCCCTGGAAATGCTCTCGTTCAGGCTGGTGGAGACTGACAGCTTCCGTGACTTGATGGCATTGGCAGTCCCACAGTACAAGGTGCCCAGCCGCATTTACTTCAGCAGGCAGGCTGTCCCTGCCCTGCACAGGCATGTTGAGGCAAACATAAAACATGCGCTACTGAACACCGTCAGTAGCAAGGTCCACCTCACCACCGATGCGTGGACCAGTCAGCATGGACAGGGGCGATATGTTTCCCTCACTGCCCATTGGGTTAATGTTGTTGAGCCAGGTACAGATCGTGCGAGTGGCGCAGGACGTGTCCTGCCCACTCCAAGGATTGCAGGAATCCAGTCTGTACGCATCGACTCCTCCTCTTACACCAGTTCCTCTGATTCCTCTCTGCAGGATCCGTCACAGTCCACCTCCACATGGACCCGTGAACGTTTACCTATGACCGACATGAGCACAGCCGTGGCCAAACGTCAGCAGGCCGTCTTGAAACTAGTTTCATTGGGGCATCGAAGCCACACAGCGCAGGAGCTCTGGAATGCCATCAAGCAGGAGAGCGATGTGTGGTTACTGCCAGCGAATCTCCAGCCAGGCATGGTAGTGTGTGACAATGGCCGAAATCTGGTGGCAGCTTTGGCCCTTGGCAACCTCACTCACATCCCATGTCTGGCACATGTGCTCAATTTGGTTGTGCAGAGTTTTCTGAGGGACTATCCAGATCTTGATGCCCTGCTGCACAAGGTCCGCCTAGAGTGTGCTCACTTGCGGCGTTCCAGCTTGGCCAGATCCCGCATTGCTGCTCTGCAGCGCCGATTCCGCCTTCCGGAACACCGCATCATATGTGACCTACCTACCCGGTGGAATTCCACGTTACATATGTTGGAGCGGTTGTGTGAGCAGCAGCAAGCAGTTATGGAGTACCAGCTGCATCAGGCGCAAAGAAGTCGCAGTCAGCGTCGATCAGACTTCACAACCACAGAGTGGGCCACTATGAAGGACGTCTGCCAGGTTTTGCGTCCTTTTGATTATTCCACGCGGATGGCAAGTGCAGATGATGCACTAGTCAGCATGACTGTCCCCCTTATCTGCCTGCTTCAGCAAACTTTGCAAGGGTTAAGGGATGATGTGGTGGAAGAGGTGGAGGATGAGGAGTCACCTTTTCCATCAGCTTCTGGAGAGTCAGCGCCACGTGGTTCCTCACAAAGGGGTACGCAGGGGCCAATTTGTGAGGAGGATGAGGAGGAGTCAATGGAGGAGGAAGAGCTCCGTCCAGAGGAGGGAGCGACACAATTGTCCAGTGGTCAGTGTGTACAGCGAGGGTGGGGTGATGACGAGCGGGCAGAGATCATGTCTCAAGCAGGGGACAGCGTTTCTGGGCCAGTTGGCACTCTGCAGCACATGGTGGATTTCATGCTGCAGTGCCTGAGAAACGACCGCCGCATCGACCACATTCTCAACATGCCTGATTATTGGGTGTTCACCCTCCTCGATCCTCGCTACCGGGACAACGTCCAAAACCTCATCCCTGCGTTGACCCGGGAGCGTAAATTGCGGGAGTACCACGACACACTGGTGAATTCCATCATCTTCTCCTGTCCAACTGAGAGGAGTGCTGCTAGTGCTTTACAAAGCAGCTCAGTGCGTCGAGGCAGTGGGGGAGGCTCTGCCCAAAGAGGGAGCAGAAGCAGTGCCTCTGCCCAAGGCAAGCCCAGTATGGCACAACTCTGGCACACTTTTGTGTGCCCGCCCCAAATGTCTACACCATCACCGGCGGCTCCAGTCAGCAGGAGGCAACGGTTCCGTCAGATGGTGACAGACTACATGGCTTGCCCTCTTACTGTACTCCCAGACGGCTCTTCCCCGTTCAAGTTTTGGGTCTCTAAGCTGGATACATGGCCAGAGCTAAGCCAGTATGCATTGGAGGTGCTGGCTTGCCCTGCGGCTAGTGTCTTATCGGAACGTGTCTTTAGTGCCGCAGGTGGTGTACTAACAGACCGTCGCATGCGACTATCCTCCGATAACGTTGACCGGCTTACTTTCCTGAAAATGAACCAGGCCTGGATCTTGCAGGAATTTGCCACTCCTCTGCCTGATTAAGTAATTGGGTGTCATCCAGGTCTCCTGCTGTGTTCATCTTTCTACCACCTGAACTGCTATTCCTGGGCTCCAACACCGCCAGTTGCGGCTCAGAAGTGCAGGCTGCACAGTAAAAACATACGACCCAGTGTTATTGGGTTTCAGTAACGTCAGCTGATCCCCAGCTGTGTAGCCGGCAATGTGTCCTGCGACCGCCACGCTGGCACAACAACCTAAATGTAAGGGAACCTGTCCCCCCCCCGTCGTTTGTTACTGAAAGAGCCATCTTGTGCAGCAGTAATGCTGCACAAGGAAAAGGTAGCTCTTTTTTTTAGCTCTTTGCACACGCAGAACTTAACACTTATAAAATGTGTTCACTGATACCGTTATACCGTCCCGGAGCTGGGACTTTCCTTCGTAATGTGACGCAGCACAGCCGTCATTCCTACCCCCTTGGTGCCATGCGCTGCCTCCTCAGCGTTGTTTTAAGCTGTCACGGAGCCTGCGCTGTTCTGTTATCCCTTGGGCATGCCCTATTTGCGCTGCCTGTCTTCTGACATAATTTGGTGTCAGGCTGGCTGCGCCTGTGCGGCCGCGCTGCCCGAGATCCCGCCTCGCAGTGTCTTCTGATTGAGTCACACTGCGGGCCTGGGATCCATGGGCATGCGCAGTGCATATCTTCCCCTCGGGCTCTCGCTCATTTCCCTCCGCCTTCTTTAGACTGTGCGCCGTCAGCTGATCCCTAGCATGCCACGGCCGTGACACCGCACAGTCTGAAGAAGAGGGAAGGAGGGGAGTGAGAGTCGAGGTTATGCACTGTGCATGCCCATGGTTCCAAGGCCCGCAGTGGGATTACGTTGGACGAGACTGCGAGGTGGGATCTGGAGCAGCGTGGACGCACAGGCACTGACAGCCTGACACCAAATTATGTCAGAAGACAGGCAGCGCTAATTGGGCATGGCCAAGGGCTAACAGAACAGCGCAGGCTCCGTGACAGCTTAAAACAACGCTGAGGAGGCAGCGCACGGCATCAAGGGGATAGGAATGACAGCTGTGCTGTGTCCCATTACGAAGGAAATTCGCACCTCCGGAACAGTTTAACGGTATACAGGGACACATTTTTAGTGTTTACTTCGGTGTTTGCAAGGAGCATAATTAAAAGAGCAACCTTTTCCTTTTGCATCCTTAGTGCTGCACAAGATGGCTCTTTCAGCTACAAACGTCTTGGGGGGGGGGGGTTAAAGGTTTCCTTTCAACTTGCTCCAATCAGGCTTCGGCCTACACTCTGTTCCTCTGCTCCTCCTGCTGTCCCTGGGCTCTAACACCGCCAGTTGGTGCCTGGAAGTGCTGTGTGCACAGTCAACAGTCGCTCCTCTGTTATTGGGGTTCAGTAACGTCAGCTGATCCCCAGCTGTGTGTGCTGCAATACCTCCAATCTGCTCCTCCTGCTGTCCCTGGGCTCTAACACCACCAGTTGGTGCCTGGAAGTGCTGTGTGCACAGTCAACAGTCGCTCCTCTGTTATTGGGGTTCAGTAACGTCAGCTGATCCCCAGCTGTGTATCCGGCAACGTGTCATGCGACCGCCACGCTGGCACAACTAAAATGTAAGGGGACCTGTCCCCCCCCCCCTAGGCGTTTGTTACTGAAAGAGCCACCATGTGCAGCACTAATACTGCACAAGGGAAAGGTCGCTCTTGAAATTATGCTCCTTGCAAACGCTGAACTACACACTCATGTAATGTGTCCCCTCACACCGTCCAACCGTCCCGGAGGTGGGACTTTCCTTTGTAATGTGACGCAGCACAGCCGTCATTGCTACCCCCTTGGCACCGTGCGCTGCCTCCTTAGCGTTGTTTGATTCCGTCATGGACCCTGCGCTGTTATGTTATCCCTTGGCCATGAACAGTTTGCGCTGCCCGTCCTCTGACATCATTTGTTGTCGTCCTGGCTGCGCCTGTGCGTCCACGCTGCCCGAAATCACACCTCGCAGTGTCGTCTAATGTGATCCCTCAGTGGGCCTGGTATCCATGGCCATGCGCAGTGCATATACTAGCCTCTCACTCCCCTTCTTCACACTTCTTCAGACTAGGCGGCGTCAGCTGATCCCTAATAGCATGCCACGGCCGTGACGCCGCACAGTCTGAAGAAGCAGGAAGGAGGTGAGTGAGAGGCGATGATATGCACTGCGCATGCCCATGGATCCCTGGCCCGCAGTGGGACTACATTAGATGACACTGCAAGGTTGGATCTCGGGCAGCTTGGATGCACAGGCACTGCCAGCCTGACACCTACATGATGCCAGAAGACGGGCACCGCTAACTGTGCATGGCCAAGGGATAACATTACAGCGCGGGCTCCGTGACAGAACCAAACAACGTTGAGGAGGTGGCGCCCGGCACCAAGGGGGTTGGAATGACGGCTGTGCTGTGTCACATTACAAAGGAAAGTCCCACTTCCGGGATGGTTTGACGGTGTGAGGGGACACATTATATGAGTGTGTACTTCAGCGTTTGCAAGGAGCATAATTTTCGGAGCCACCATTTCCCATGTGCAGTATTACTGCTGTACAAGATGGCTCTTTCAGCAACAAATGCCTGGGGGGGGGGGGGTTAAAGGTTCCCTTTCAACTTGCTCCACTGCAGGCTTCGGCCTACACTCTGCTCCTCTTTGATTCCCTGGGTTTCAACACTGTCAGTTGCCACCTGGAAGTGTTGTCTACACAGAAAAAACACTAGGTGATGTGTCAGTGGGGTTCAGCACCGCCAGCTGTTCCCCTGCTGTGTAGTCGGCAACGTGTCCAGCACAAGCCACGCTGCCACAACAGAACAAAAGCTGCCACCAGTGCAGGCTTCGGCCTACACTCTGCTCCTCTCCTCCTCCTGCTGACCCTGGGCTCAAACACCGCTAGTTTTTGCCCGGAAGTGCTAGGTGCACAGAGAAAAACACCAGCCAATGTGTTAGTGGGGTTCAGCAACGCCAGCTGTTCCCCTGCTGTGTAGCCGGCAACGTGACCTGCAAACGCCACGCAGGCACATGAACTGAAATTAAAGGGAACCTGGCCCCACCCTCCCAGGTGTTTCTATGTATAACAGCCACCTAGTACAGCAGTACTGCTGCATTTGTACAAGGTGGCTGACTTTTTCTCCTTGCCCACGTGGAACTCAACACGTACAAAATGTGTCTCATTGAGACCATTCCACTGTCCCTGAGGTGTGACTTTCCTTTCTAATGATACGCAGCACCCCCCTTGGTAGCGTTTCCCGTCTTTTGTCATCATGGTTAGCTGGCTGCGCCTGTGCATCCGCCCTGCTAGAAACAACGCCCCTCGTTGTCATATTTATTTTGTCAGCGAGGGTGTGGTTTATGGGCACGAGCAGTGCATATGTTCGCCTGTCTTAACTCATCTCCTTCCGCCTTCTTCAGACTGTGCGGCCTCCTGGCCGTGGTAGGCGATAAGGGATCAGCTGAGGCCGCCCAGTCTGGAGCAGGTGTAAGGACATGTGTAAGCGGCAAACCTATTTACTGCACAAGGCCACGAATCCCAGCCACGCAGTGTGATTTTTTGAAAACACACTGTGGGTCTGGGATTCATGTCCATCGCTAACCGCAACGGCCAAAATGAAATGAGGTCAGAAGACAGGAAGCGCTCACAGCGCATGGCCAAGGGATCACAATAGCGCAGACTCCTGTACAGCAAACAACATCGCTCAGGAATCTGCGCCCAGTACCTAGGTGCAAATTTTGACACCTGTGCTGCGTCTCCTTAAAAAGAGTGCCCCCCACCCCCCCATGTGTTTCTATGTATAACAGCCACCTTGTACAGCAGTACTGCTGCATTTGTACAAGGTGGCTGACTTTTTCTCCTTGCACACGTGGAACTCAACAAGTACAAAATGTGTCTCATTACAGACCATTACAATGTCCCTGAGGTGTGACTTTCCTTTTTAATGACACGCAGCACCCCCATTGTTAGCACTGCCCGTCTCCTGACATCATTGGTTGGCTGGCTGTGCCTGTGCGTCCCCCCTGCCCGACACAACGCCCCCCGTTGTCTCATATATTTTGACTGCGAGGGTGTGATTGATGGGCACGAGCAGTGCATATGTTCCCCTGTCTTCACTCCCCTCCTTCCGCCTTCTTCTGACTGTGCGGCCTCATGGCCGCGGCATGCGATAAGGGATCAGCTGAGGCCGCCCAGTCTGAAGCAGGTGTAAGGACATGTGTGAGCGGCGAACATATTTACTGCACAAGGCCACGAATCCCAGCACCGCAGTGTGACTTTAGGAAAAGCCACTGTGGGTCTGGGATTTATGGCCATCGTTGACCGCACCGGCCAACATGAAATGAGGTCATGAGACGTCCTGCACTAACAGGGTATTGCCAAGGGATAACACAAGAGCGCAGTTTCCTGTACTGCAAATAACAACGGTAAGGAATCTGCGCACAGCACCTAGGTGTAAATTTGTACACCTGTGCTGCGTCTCCTTAAAAAGACTAGTAGACTAGTCACGCCTCCACTACTGTTTGACAGTATAATGGGCTAAATAGTGTACGTGTTTAATTCAGCGTGTGCAAGGAGCAAAATTAAATAGAGCAACCTTTGACTTGTGCATCATTAATGCTGTTCAAGGTGTGGCTCTTGTACCTTGCAACACCTGAGGGGGGGGTTAAAGGTAACCTTTGAAATTGGTTCAACTAGGCTTCGGCCTACACTCTGCTCCTCTACTCCTCCTGCTGACCCTGGGCTCAAACACCGCTAGTTTTTGCCCGGAACTGGTAGCTGCACAGAGAAAAACACCAGTCAATGTGTTAGTGGGGTTCAGCAACGCCAGCTGTTCCCCTGCTGTGTAGTCGGCAACGTGTCCAGCACAACAACAGAACAAAAGCTGCCACCAGTGCAGGCTTCGGCCTACACTTTGCTCCTCTCCTCCTCCTGCTGACCCTGGGCTCAAACAACGCCAGTTTCTGCCCGGACATGCTAGCTGCACAGAGAAAAACACCAGCCAATGTGTTAGTGGGGTTCAGCACCGCCAGCTGTTCCCCTGCTGTGTAGTCGGCATCGTGTCCAGCACAAGCCACGCTGGCACAACTGAACAAAAGCTGCCACCAGTGCAGGCTTCGGCCTACACTTTGCTCCTCTCCTCCTCCTGCTGACCCTGGGCTCAAACAACGCCAGTTTCTGCCCGGACATGCTAGCTGCACAGAGAAAAACACCAGCCAATGTGTTAGTGGGGTTCAGCACCGCCAGCTGTTCCCCTGCTGTGTAGCTGGCAACGTGTCCTGCAAACGCCACGCAGGCACATGAACTGAAATTGAAGGGAGCCTGCCCCCCACCCCCAGGTGTTTCTATGTATAACAGCCACCTTGTACAGCAGTACTGCTGCATTTGTACAAGGTGGCTGACTTTTTCTCCTTGCCCACGTGGAACTCAACACGTACAAAATGTGTCTCATTGAGACCATTCCACTGTCCCTGAGGTGTGACTTTCCTTTCTAATGATACGCAGCACCCCCCTTGGTAGCGCTTCCCGTCTTCTGACATCATTGGTTGGCTTGCTGCGCCTGTGCGTCCGCCCTGCCTGAAACAATGCTCCTCGTTGTCTTATTTTGACTGCGAGGGTGTGATTGATGGGCACGAGCAGTGCATATCTTCACCTGTCTTAACTCATCTCCTTCCGCCTTCTTCAGACTGTGCAGCCTCATGGCCGCGGCATGCGAGAAGGGATCAGCAGAGGCCGCCCAGTCTGAAGCAGGTGTAAGGACGTGTGTGAGCGGCCAAAATATTTACTGCTCAAGGCCACGAATCACAGCACCGCAGTGTGACTTTATGAAAAGGCACTGTGGGTCTGGGATTTATGGCCATCGTTAACCGCACCGGCCAACATGAAATGAGGTCATAAGACGGGCAGCTCTAACAGGGCATTGCCAAGGGATAACACCTGTGCTGCGTCTCCTTAAAAAGCCAAGTCACGCATCCACTACAGTTTGACTGTAGAATGGGCTAAATTGTGTACGTCTTTCATTCAGCGTGTGCAAGTAGACAAATTAATAGCGCAACCTTTCACTTGTGCAGCATTAATACTGCACAAGGTGTGTCTCTTGTACTTTGTAACACCTGAGGGGGGGTTAAAGGTTTCCTTTGAAATTGGTTCAAATAGGCTTCGGCCTACACTCTGCTCCTCTCCTCCTCCTCCTGCTTCAACACGGGCTCTAACATCGCTAGTTTTTGACCGCAAGTGCTAGCTGCACAGAGAAAAACACACGCCATTGTGTTAGTGGGGTTCAGCAACGCCAGCTGTTCCCCCACTGTGTAGCCGGCAAAGTGTCCTGCAAACGCAACGCAGACACAAAGCTGCCTCCAGTGCAGGCTTCGGCCTACACTCTGCTCCCCCTGCTTACCCTTAGCTCCAACACCGCTAGTTGGGGCTCTAGGAAGACAATCTTTAATAGGCAACGCATCTGGGTTCCAGCACCGCCAGCTGGTTCTCGGCAGTGTTCTTGTCACAGGTACTCCCTCATGCCAAGCCTGGTTTCAGCACCGTCAGCTGTTTCCGGGTTGTGTCAAGCTCACTGAGACGCCTATGCTTGCCCCGTCGTGGTGCGGTCGGGTTAGCCAACTCCAGGGTGCCTCCAGTTTAGGAGCTTCCTATGTGGGCTGCGTGAACTGGTAGTCAAGGCTGGTTCTGTAGTGCCAGTAGGCCCAGCTCCCCCTGTAGGACTGTTGGGGTTCGGTAACTGCGGCTGCCTCGCGGCCTAGCTGTTCTCTCCTCTCCTGTGGGCCTTGGGGTCCACCACCTGGTTCCAGCACCGTCAGCTGGTTCCAGGCCGAGCCTTTGGCTTAGGTGCCTCCTCCTGGGTATCCGAGTTCCGCCAACGTCAGGCGGTCCTTGGTAGTGCTTTTAAGCGCGGGCACCTACAGCTTAGTAACCGGGTTCCAGCACCGCCAGCTGGTCCTCGGTCGTTCCATTGGCTCTTGCACACTGGGGCAACGCATCTGGGTTCCAGCACCGCCAGCTGGTTCTCGGCAGTGTTCTTGTCACAGGTACTCCCTCGTGCCAAACCTGGTTTCAGCACCGTCAGCTGTTTCCGGGGTGTGTCAAACTCGCTGAGACGCCTATGTTTGCCCCGTCGTGTTGCAGTCGGGTTAGCCAACTCCAGGGTGCCTCCAGTTTAGGAGCTTCCTATGTGGGCTGCGTGAACTGGTAGTCAAGGCTGGTTCTGTAGTGCCAGTAGGCCAAGCTCCCCCTGTAGGACTGTTGGGGTTCGGTAACTGCGGCTGCCTCGCGGCCTAGCTGTTCTCTCCTCTCCTGTTGCCTTCGTTCCACCACCTGGTTCCAGCACCGTCAGCTGGTTCCGGGCCGAGCCTTTGGCTTAGGTGCCTCCTTCTGGGTATCCGAGTTCCGCCAACGTCAGGCGGTCCTTGGTAGTGCTTTTAAGCGCGGGCACCTACAGCTTAGTAACCGTGTTCCAGCACCGTCAGCTGGTCCTCGGTCGTGCCATTGGCTCTTGCACAATGGGGCAACGCATCTGGGTTCCAGCACCACCAGCTGGTTCTCGGCAGTGTTCTTGACACAGGTACTCCCTCGTGCCAAGCCTGGTTTCAGCACCGCCAGCTGTTTCCGGGTTGTGTCAAGCTCACTGAGACGCCTATGCTTGCCCCATCGTGGTGCGGTCGGGTTAGCCAACTCCAGGGTGCCTCCAGTTTAGGAGCTTCCTATGTGGGCTGCGTGAACTGGCAGTCAAGGCTGGTTCTGTAGTGCCAGTAGGCCCAGCTCCCCCTGTAGGACTGTTGGGGTTCGGTAACTGCGGCTGCCTCGCGGCCTAGCTGTTCTCTCCTCTCCTGTGGACCTTCAGGTCCACCACCTGGTTCCAGCACCGTCAGCTGGTTCTCGGCAGTGTCTTTTGCTCTTGTACCTTCTGCTCCCCATCCTGGTTCCAGTACCGTCAGCTGGTTCCGGGCAGAGCCTTTGGCTTAGGTGCCTCCTTCTGGGTATCCAAGTTCCACCAACGTCAGGTGGTCCTTGGTAGTGCTTTCGGGCACGGGTACCTCCTGCTTAGTAACCGGGTTCCAGTAACGTCAGCTGGTCCTCGGTAGTTCCATTGGCTCTTGGACTTTCGGCTACCCATCCGGGTTCCAGTACCGTCAGCTGGTTCTCGGCAGTGTCTTTTGCTCTTGTACCTTCTGCTCCCCATCCTGGTTCCAGTACCGTCAGCTGGTTCCGGGCAGAGCCTTTGGCTTAGGTGCCTCCTTCTGGGTATCCGAGTTCCGCCAACGTCAGGCGGTCCTTGGTAGTGCTTTTTAGCACGGGTACCTCCTGCTTAGTAACCGGGTTCCAGTAACGTCAGCTGGTCCTCGGTAGTTCCATAGGCTCTTGAACCTTCGGGTAGCCATCCGAGTTCCAGTTCCATCAGCTGGTTCTTGGCATTTTCTCAGCCTTCTTGTACCTTCTGCTACATTTCCAAGTTGAAGACCCTAAAGTCGACGACCCGGAAGACCACCCCGATAACGACGACGACGACGACCCGGAAGACCACCCCGATGACGACGATGACGACGGCGGAGACGACGACGGCTGAGACGACGACGGCGGAGATGACGACACTGGAGACGACGACCCTGGAGACGATGACATGGAAGACCGAGAAGCAGAAGAACAAGAGGCTGCAGAACAAAGAGCAGAAGAACATTAAGCAGAAGACTTAATATCAGAGCAAAAGATATTATCTAAATTATATGCAGAAGAAGACTAAGCAGTGTATGGGGGTGAGTCCGTTCCTCCTCGTGGTGCCCCTGGATAAAGCCTGATGCTGCAGGCCAAACTGAACGCGGACAAATGTAACTTTTGTGACTGGCAGAACGGAAGGTGTAATCTTCCAACTTTTATAGATAACAACTACGGGAATGCCTGTCACAAATGAGAATATGATGAAGAAGTAGAATAGGAAGAATAATAACAGTGGAATAAAAAGAATATGTAGAATAGGAAGAATAATAATAGTTGAATAAAATGAATATGAAGAATGTAATAAAAAAAAAAAATAGGTAGAAGATGAAGAAGAAGATGAATAAGGTGAAGAAGAAGTTGATGTCAAAGATGCTGATGATGATGAAGATGAAAGTGTGGGAAAAGTAAAAAAAAAAAAGAAAAAAAAAGAAGGGGAAGGGCGTGGAATAGTGAAACATCAATATCTGACAAAATAAAAAAAAATTTACATACTCAATATCTTTTTCACTCCGAACGTCTTAAAAAAAAAAAAAACATGCTATTCTATTTGATTGGGCTAAACCTCATTGCCTTTAATGTCTCCGCCACCTCCCACAATACATCCTACATTATTCTTAGTTGTTTTCCTTGATGTAGAATGAACCTACAAGGAAAGAAAGGGTTTATTTTAATTCCGATATTTTGGTCCCATTGACTTGCATTGGGATCGGGTATCGGTATCGGCGATATCCGATATTTTTTGAATATCGGCCGATCCCAACCGATACCGATACTTTCCGATATCGGAAGGTATCGCTCAACACTAGTGGTGAGTAGGGTTGAGCGACTTTTACTTTTTCAGGATCGAGTCGGGTTTCGCGAAACCCGACTTTGTCAAAAGTCGGGTCGGGTGAAATCGGCCGATCATTGCGAAAAGTCGGGGGGCCAACTGAAACACGAAACCCAATGCAAGTCAATGGGGAATAAAAGTCGGCAGTGAGTGGAGGACAGAAAAACACCTACAGAGCCCATTTTAATGTCAAAAACATCAATTCTTGTTACTTAAGCTTGTCAATCTTAATTAACCTTATAATAATAGTTAGGTATTGAAAATTGGGGGTCATTTGGTTAAAGTTGTGGGGGGGTGAGGTCTGGCTCAATTTTTTCTTGGGCCCAGGAAATGTGGAATACGTCACGGCGGTGGAGCAGGGAGAGGTAAGAATTTCAACTTTGCAAGTGCTGTGATCCAGAGCAAGCAGGGGGGCCCACTCGTTCGCATTGGCACTGAAACAGGGCCCCTCAAAGTACGGCGTTGTGTTTGACGGCGGGGGTGCCTCCTATCGGCAGTGACACTTTTGCATACTATGATGGGCCCTGTGACAGTGACGTCGCCAACGAGTATGCCCCCCCACCTGATGAAGGAACCTGCACTTTCATATGCACCTTCCTCTTTGTCCCCGTGTAAGGTGGTATAGTATGCGGGAAGGGGGACCTGACTTTAAGCATGGTCAGATTCTGGCTGTGTAGAGTGCAAGGGGAATGTAGTGGTATGGGTCAATGTACCAGCAGACCCATCAAGCAGTGGCTGGGTAATAGGCAGGATGAGGAGGAAACACAGATATAGGCCCAAAATAAAAAAGTAGGCTAAAAGCAGAAAAAAATTGGTAACAGGAGTAAACAGGCAGCATTGCTTTGTTCAGTGGAGGACAAAAAAAAGCAGCAGCAGACACTGTTAGTAGGGCCCAACTAAACTAGTAGGGCAAATACAGTTTCAAATTCTAAATACAGGCCGAAAGCCTGTAGATTGAAACTCAGCTTTGTTTCTTTGAGGAAACCAAGAGGCAGCAGCAGACGTCACTAGGCCCAAACCAAGAACTAGGCCAAATGCAGTTTCATATTGTTGATAGAGGCCGAAAGCCTGTAGATTCAAACTCAGCTTTGTTTCTTTGAGGAAACCAAGAGGCAGCAGCAGACGTCACTAGGCCCAAACCAAGAACTAGGCCAAATGCAGTTTCATATTGTTGATAGAGGCCGAAAGCCTGTAGATTCAAACTCCGCTTTGTTTCTTTGAGGAAACCAAGAGGCAGCAGCAGACGTCACTAGGCCAAAACCAAGAACCAGGCCAAATGCAGTTTCATATTATTGATAGAGGCCGAAAGCCTGTAGATTGAAACTCAGCTTTGTTTAGTAGAGGTAGAGTGGGCGCACCCACCTGTCCAGGCAAACGGCACTTGCACGGGTGCTTGCGCCAAGTGGTGACCACGGTCCTGTGGGGGGAGTCAGCCCATTTAAGGAGGTATAAAAATGGCCTATGGTGGACATTCAGCAGCTGCAAATGGAGGAATTGGCAAAGTCAGTAAGAGGAGGGCAAAAGCGAGTCATTTATCACCCAAGCTACGTGTCAGCAGGGGAAGGTGGGGCAAAAGAATTGGCAATCCATGATTGGTTCATTTTAATGAAGGTTAGATCATCTACATTTTGGGTAGCCAGACGTGTCCTTTTTTCGGTCAGTATTGAACCAGCAGCACTGAAGACTCTTTCTGAAAGCACACTGGCAGCAGGGCAAGCGAGTTCCTGTAATGCATATTCTGCCAATTCGGGCCAGGTGTCTAGTTTAGATGCCCAGTAATCAGAGGGGAATGACCTGTGAGGGAGAACATCGATAAGGGATGAAAAATAGTTTGTAACCATACTGGACAAATGCTGTCTCCTGTCACTTTGAATAGATGCAGCAGTCCCTGTTGTGTCAGCGGTCATTGAAAAATCACTCCACAACCTTGTCAGAAAACCCCTCTGTCCAATGCCACTTCGGATTTCTGCACCTCTAGCACCTCTGCCATGTTGCCCCCTACGGCAAGTGTGAGGACCATCACAACCTCTGTGTGCTGGGAATGCCTGAACCAAATGGTCTACAAGAGTTGCTTGTTTGATAGCCAATATTTGCTCAAGGTTCTCATGTGGCATGATGTTTTGCATGTTCCCTTTACAGCGTGGATCCAGGAGGCAGGCCAACCAGTAATCGTCATCGGTCATCATTTTGACAATGCGGGGGTCCCTTTTTAGAATACGCAAGGCATACTCAGCCATGTGGGCCAATGTTCCTGGTGTCAATTCACTGGTCCTGCTGGGTTGAGGAGCACTTTCTTGGAAATCCACATCACAAGTGTCCCGCAAGAAACCTGTACCTGACCTTGCAACGCCACCAGTTTCAAGTGGCCCCTGAGAAGTATCCTCCTTCCATACATAGTCATCCCCATCATCCTCCTCATCCTCTTCGACCGCCACCTCGTCCTGGACAGTTCCCTGACCAGACAATGGCTGACTGTCATCAAGGATTCCCTCCTCCTCGGCTGCAGACGCCAGCTCCTTGATGTGCGTCAAACTTTGCATCAGCAGACGCATAAGTGGGATGCTCATGCTTATGATGGCGTCGTCTGCACTTGCCAGCCGTGTGCATTCCTCAAAACACTGAAGGACTTGACAGAGGTCTTGTAGCTTGGACCACTGCACACCAGACAACTCCATGTCTGCCATCCAACTGCCTGCCCGTGTATGCGTATCCTCCCACAAATACATGACAGCATGCCTCTGTTCACACAGCCTCTGAACCATGTGCAATGTGGAGTTCCACCTTGTTTCAACGTTGATAATTAGACGGTGCTGTGGAAGATTGAGCGATCGCTGATGGTTCAGCATACGGCTGGAGTGTACGGGCGACCAGCGGATGTGCGAGCAAAGTCTTCGCACCTTCAGGAGCAGGGCTGGTAACTCTGGATAATTTTTAAGAAAGCACTGCACCACCAGGTTCAAAGTGTGAGCCAGGCAAGGTATGTGTTTGAGTTGTGAAAGGGCTATGGCAGCCATAAAATTCCTTCCATTATCACTGACTACCTTGCCTGCCTCAAGACGTACACTGCCCAGCCATGACTGAGTTTCTTGCTGCAAGAACTCGGCCAGAACTTACGCGGTGTGTCTGTTGTCGCCCAAACACTTCATTTCAAACACGGCCTGCTGACGCTTCCCACTAGCTGCTCCGTAATGGGACACCTCATGTGCAACACTGGCAGCTGCGTATGGAGTGGTCGTGCGACAGCGCTCTGTGGATGAGCTTTCGCTTCTGGAGGAGGAGGAGGAGGAGGAGGTGGGGTGGCGAACGTCTACAGCCAACTGTTTCCTAGATCGTGGGCTAGGCAGAACTGTCCCACTATTGCTGTCCCCTGTGGACCCTGCATCCACGACATTAACCCACTGCGGACACGTAACGTCCCTGGCCATGCCTACTGGTCCATGCATCTGTTGTGAGGTGCACCTTCCCACTGACAGACTGCCTCAGTGCATGGACAATGCGGTCTTTGACATGCTGATGGAAGGCTGGGATGGCTTTTCTCGCAAAGAAGTGGCGACTGGGTAGGTCATAGCGTGGTACTGCGTAGGCCATCAGGGCTTTGAAAGCTTCGCTTTCAACCAACCGGTAGGGCATCATCTCTAACGAGATAAGTCTGGCAATGTGGGCATTCAAACCCTTTGTATGCGGATGACAGGATGAGTACTTTCGTTTCCTAACAAGAGTCTCTTCTAGGGTGAGCTGGACTGGAGAGCTGCCTATGGTGGAACTAGCGGTGGTGGTGGTTGTGGACATGGCAGATTGAGAGTGAGTTGGTGATGTTAGCCTACATACAGTGCTTCCTACCAATAACCTTCTGACTCCCTGACTGCTTTGGCCTAGTGACGATCCCTCCACATTTGCTGCTGGTGTCCTAACCGGTGGGCTTACAGTGAGGGAAGCAATGTTGCAGTGCTGACTACCTTCATTCAGACCTGGTGCACCAACGGTACGGGACGTTAGGTAGTTAGTCCAGGCTTGCAGGTGCATGCTGTTTAAATGTCTACGCATGCACGTTGTATTTCAATTGTTAAGAATCTTCCCTCTGCTAAAGGTCTTTGAGCATTTTTTACAGATCACTTTTGACTGATCATTGGAATCTTGGTAAAAAAAATGCCACACTGCACTCTTCCTACTATGGAATTCCTTTTCAGGCATTGCACACTGTGCAACTTTCACAGGATGGCCACGCTCTCCTAAAACTGGTTTTGTCAAACGTTTTTTGCCTGATACGCGCCTGCCAGATGACAGCTGTTGCGATGTAGATTGGTGCTGCTGTGGATAACCCTCCTCCGCTTCTGAGCTAGTGGCAGCGCCACCCTCTTCCCCCAATGGCTGCCAATCTGGGTCAACAACTGGGTCATCTATCACCTCCTCCTCCTCAATGTCATGTGCACCTTCCTCAGTGTCACCGTGTAAGGTGCTATAGCGTTCGGGACAGGGCACCAAAGTCTCATCAGGGTCAGATTCTGGCTCAGCAAACTGCGAGGGCAACGTAGTAATCTGACTCGATGGAACAGCATCATAATCTAGCTGTGGCTGTGCATCAGTGCACTCCATGTCCGATTCTTCTTGTAATGGGCAGGGTACAATTTCCCTTTCTAACCCAGGCACGGTATGTGTAAAGAGCTCCATGGAGTAACCTGTTGTGTCGCCTGACGCATCCTTCACTTTTGGTTTGGGAGAAGGACACAAGGAAACGTCTTGTTCCTGACCGGGAGCATCCACTGACGACAGGCTGCTGTGACATTTTGAACTTTGGGAAGAGGAGACCAAAGAGCTAGAGGCTGAGTCAGCAAGGAAAGCCAAAACTTTTTCCTGCTGCTCCGGCTTTAAAAGCTGTTTTCCTACTCCCAGGTAAGGGAGCCTTCGAGGCCTTGTGTAGCCAGACGATGACGCAGGCTCAACACCTCCAGCCTTAGGTGCTACTGTGCTTTTGCCACTACCACCAGATGCAGCACCACCATCGGTACCAGCTGACAACCCCCGCCCACAGCCTCTTCCACCAGACTTTTTTATTTTTTGGGGGGAGACACAGAACCACAACTCTGGCCAAGTGGTATAACAGTAAACTATGAACGTGCCAGAAAGTGGCTGCCTGATATATATGACACACTAGCAGTACAGCAGAATATACACTGTGTGCGAATTTTAATCTCCCTTTTTTTGGGTTGGAGACGCAGAAGCACAGCTCTGGCCCAGTGGTATAACAGTAAACTATGAACGTGGCAGAAAGTGGCTGCCTGATATATATGACACACTAGCAGTACAGCAGAATATACACTGTGTGCGAATTTTAATCTCCCCTTTTTTGGGGGGAGACACAGAAGCACAACTCTGGCCCAGTGGTATAACAGTAAACTATGAACGTGGCAGAAAGTGGCTGCCTGATATGTACGACACACTAGCAGTACAGCAGAATATACACTGTGTGAGAATTTTAATCTCCCCTTTTTTTGGGGGAGACACAGAAGCACAACTCTGGCCCAGTGGTATAACAGTAGACTATGAACGTGGCAGAAAGTGGCTGCCTGATATATATGACACACTAGCAGTACAGCAGAATATACACTGTGTGCGAATTTTAATCTCCCCTTTTTTGGGGGGAGACACAGAAGCACAACTCTGGCCCAGTGGTATAACAGTAAACTATGAACGTGACAGAAAGTGGCTGCCTGATATATACGACACACTAGCAGTACAGCAGTATATACACTGTGTGCGAATTTTAATCTCCCTTTTTTTTTGGGGGGGGAGACACAGAACCACAACTCTGGCCCAGTGGTATAACTCAACACTATGAACGTGCCAGAAAGTGGCTGGAATTATTATTTAAAAAAAAAAAAAAAATAACAAGCTCCCTACAATGAGCTCAGGACAAGTATGGCAGCAAAAAAAAAGGACTGCTTAACACAAAATGTGGACAAATAAACAAGATAGGTAACTGTGCAGAAAGGAGCAACAGGAATTTTGCTTTAAAAAAAGCAGTTGGTTTGCACAGCACCGTGCACACAGCTATGTAGCTGCTGCACTAAAATACGACCTCCACTGTCCCTGCACAAAAAGGTGGTGTGGGACAGTGAAAATTGCTCCAGCACAAACGGTTTGGGGGGTTATATTTCCTCCCTAACTCTGTCCCTGCTTCTGACTAACTGCAGCAACACCTCTCCCTATGCTCAGATCGGCAGAAGTAAGATGGCGGTCGGCGTGCACGCCCCTTTATACCCCCTGTGACGCCACAGACAGCAAGCCAATCACTGCCATGCCCTTCTGAAAGATGGTGGGGACCGAGACCTATGTCATCACGCTGCCCACATTCTGCGTCCTCCTTCATTGGATGAAAAACGGCGGTGACAGCGTCGTATGAAACGCAACTTTGGCGCTCTGATCGTGTACCGCATGGCCGATCCCACTGTAGGATCGGTTCGGGTTTCATGAAACCCGACTTTGCCTAAAAGTCGCCGATTTATGAAAATGACCGATCCGTTTCACTCAACCCTAGTGGTGAGCACTTTGAACCCCCATGTGCTTCACAGAAGTTTATAGCGTTGAGCCGTGAAAATAAAAAATCGCATTTTTTCTACAAAAATGATCTTTTTGCCCCTAAATTTTTATTTTCACAAGGGTAACAGGAGAAATTAGACCACAAACGTTGTAGTGCAATTTCTCCTGAGTACGTCGATGCCCAATATGTGGGGGTAAACCACTGTTTGGGCGCACCGCAGAGCTTGGAAGAGAAGGACTGCCATTTCATGTCGCGTTTGGAGAGCCCCTGATGTGCCTAAACAGTGGAAACCCCCCACAAGTGACCCCATTTTGGAAACTAGACCCCCCATGGTCAGAAGTTTAAAATGCAGAGTCGTGAAAATAAAAATAAAAAATTTCCACAAAAAAGATTTTTTAGCCCCCAAGTTTTTATTTTCACAAGGGTAACAAGAGAAATTGGACCCCAAAAGTTGTTGTCCAATTTGTCCTGAGTATGCTGATACCCCATATGTGGGGGTAAACCACTGTTTGGGCGCACGGCAGAGCTCGGAAGGAAGGAGCGCCGTTTTGGAATGCAGACTTTGATAGAATGGTCTGTGGGCGTTATGTTGCGTTTGCAGAGCCCCTGATGTACCTAAACAGTAGAAACCCTCCACAAGTGACCCCATTTTGGAAACTAGACCCCCCCAAGGAACTTATCTAGATGTGTGGTGAGAACTTTGAATGCCCAAGTGCTTCACAGAAGTTTAGAATGCAGAGTCGTGAAAATAAAAAATATTTTTTTTCCACAAAAAACATATTGTAACCCCCAAGTTTTTATTTTCACAAGGGTAACAGGAGAAATTGGACCACAATAGTTGTTGCTCAATTTATCCCGAGTACACTGATGTGCCATATGTGGGGGTAAACCACTGTTTGGGCACACGGCAGAGTTCGGAAGGGAAGGTGCACCGTTTTGGAATGCAGACTTTGATAGAATGGTCTGTGGGCGTTATGTTGCGATTGCAGAGCCCCTGATGTACATATGTGGGGGTAACCCACTGTTTGGGCGCACAGTAGAGCTCAGAAGGGAGGGAGCACCATTTGACTTTTTGAGTGCAAAATTGGCTGTCGTGTTTGGAGACCCCCTGATGTAACTAAACAGTGGAAACCCCCAAATTCTAGCTCCAACCCTAACCCCAACACACCCCTAACCCTAATCCCAACCCGATCCATAATCCTAATCACTAACCCTAACGATAATCACAACCCTTACCCCAAAACAACCCTAATGTCAACCCTAACCATAACCCTAATCAAAACCCTAAATCCAACACACCCCTAATCCTAACCTCAAACCTAACCCTAATCCCAATACACCCCTAATCACAACCCTAACCTTAACCCTAATCCCAAACCTAACACTAATGCCAAGCGTAACCCTAATACCAACCCTAACCCTAATACCAACCCTAATCCCAACTCTAACCCTAACTTAAGCCCCAACCCTAGCCCTAACTTTAGCCCCAATCCTAACCCTAGCCCTAAGGCTACTTTTACACTTGCGTCATTTGGCATTTGTCGCAATCCGTTGTTTTGGACAAAAAACGGATCCTGCAAATGTGCCCGCAGGATGCGTTTTTTGCCCATAGACTTGTATTGCCGACGGATCGTGACGGATGGCCACATGTCGCGTCCGTCGTGCACTGGATCAGTTGTGTTTTGGCGGACCGTCGGCACAAAAAACGTTCAATGTAACGTTTTTTTGTACGTCGCGTCCGCCATTTATGACTGCGCATGCGTGGCCGTAATTCCGCCCCCTCCTCCCCAGGACATAGATTGGGCAGCGGATGCAATGAAAAACTACATCTGCTGCCCACGTTGTGCACAATTTTCACAACGTGCATCGGTATGTCGGGCCGACGCATTGCGACGGCCCCGTACCGACGTAAGTGTGAAAAAACCCTAATCCTAAATTTAGTCCCAACCCTAACCCTAAATTTAGCCCCAACCCTAACCCTGAATTTAGCCCCAACCCTAACTCTAACCCTAACCCTAGCCCTAGCCCTAAACCTAACCCTTGCCCTAACCCTAGCCCTAAACCTAACCCTAACCCTAATTTTAGCCCCAACTGCTCTTCTCCTGCCGGCCAGCAGATTGCGACAGATGGCGGGCGCACTGCGCATGCGCCCGCCATTTTCTTTTGCCAAGAAGACCAGGAGGAGCAGCAGGAGGACTCAGGGACAATGGTGAGTATAATAGGGTTCCCGAATCCCCCTATTTCTCTGTTATCTGATGTGCGATCACATCAGAGGACAGAGAATTACACTTTGCTTTTTTTTTTTTTTTGCGGTCGCCGGTAAACAGTTAAATACCGGCGATCGCAAAACAGGGGTCGGTAAAACCGACCCCGATCATGTTCTTTGGGGTCTCGGCTACCCCCGGCAGCCGAGACCCCAACGATTCTCCCGGTGCCGGTCGGCGGGTGCACTGCGCATGCGCCCGCCTTTTTGAAGATGGTGGCACCCATCGGGAGCCACGAGGAGCAGCGGGGGAGACAGGTAAGTATTGGGAGGCTACCTGGAACCCCATTTCTCTGTCCTCTGATGTGCGATCACATCGGAGGACAGAGAAATTAAAAAGAAATCGCATTTTTTTTTTCGATCGCCGGTAAACGGTTAATTACCGGCGATCGCAAATGCGGCGTCGGTAAAAAAAAAACCCGAATCATGTTCTCTGGGGTCTCGGGGTTAACTATCAGGTCGTGCCGGGTGCTCCTAACCACCAGGTCCATAACAGGTTACGCAGCAGGAAAATGATCCAAAACACAACAAGTCCATCACTGGATGGCTTAAGAAAAAAAATTTGGAAGGGCCTAGTCAAAGTCCTGACCTTTGCAGCACTCACCCAAAATCTTCAAATAAAAAGTCCTTTATTCAGCATAAATAGCCAAGCTGGACGTGACGTGGCATCGGCAGGAGTGAACAGGGGAGCGGGAGCGTGCAGAGAACAGACGACGGCCGTTTCGCGCACAAGCGCTTCTACGGGTCATACTGTTTTTAATTTTGTTAATATGTATAGTGCTATTGAAAAAAATGAAATTCCCGATTTTATAGTGTTATATTACAATACTTAGAATAAGTAAATGAATTATTCTGTTAAGCTGGCTGATGTTTCATTGAATACTAACTCCCTCTTACATCAATTGTCATTTTATTCACTTACTAAAAAATACCTTGTTTAGGTTTATTTCATCTAGCTTTGGTATTTTACTGCCTGTTTGTTTCATTTTCAGTTACTATGATACAGAATATCCTTCAAAAATGTATAAATGCATTTACAATGAGTCTCATCACAGAAAGGTTGACCTTGTCCCAGTTTCGTCCTTTTTTTCTATTTATGTTTCCTCTTTAATGTTTAAAGAACCAACAAATGATGTAACGTGTAATCTTAGAAGCCAGGAATTTGTTCAGAAAACAATACACTTGTGAAATGATCTTTCCGCTTTTGTAGCGAGTGCATTAAATAAACAAAGACTGGCTTTATCTTCAAATATCCTGCCCACAAAAGAAGCTCTGATCTTTTGACAAACTAATATTACAAAAATGTAGAGGCTTTGTCCTGCCATCTTTCAGTCATATGGAGACCTAAGATATCACTGGTATAAATAAAAGCCAGACAAATCCACAGCATGAGACAAAAAAAAAAAGGAAATCCAATTGTTGAGGTGGAAAATATTTTTGGCTTTGGAACAGTTAGTGAATGAAAGAACCATTAATTCAAAGACAATGTCTCCAATAAAAAGGTTTGTTATGCCTTGTGAATAAATCATTAGCAAATTATAGCTAAGCATTGTAATTTAGAAAACAGAAAAATATTTTCTTAAAGGGTATGTGAACACGTTCAGGTTTTTTCGTGTTTTTTTTCGCGATAAAAATGCGATAAAAACTCATTAAAAATGCGTACATTATGCATTCTATCATTTAGAATGCATTCTGCAATTTTTGTGCACATGATGCGTTTTTTTCCGCGAAAAAAACGCATTGCGGTAAAAAAAAGCTGCATGTTCATTATTTTTGCGGATTTTCTGCGTTTTTCCCGCTATTCTATGCATTTGGAAAAAACGCAAGAAAAAAACACATGCGTATTTCTGGCAGGTCAGGTTTTTGTCCGGAAAATTTCTGCCAGAAATCCTGACATGTGCACATAGCCTAAATGGTAATTCTCTTACCAGTCCTAAAACAATGCTAAAAGAATGCTAATTAAATTATATTGATCACATGTTCAATTTTAAATGCAAGTTGTCATATAAAATGCTATTAACCTGCATATATGGGGTTAATCTGCAAGTTACCAGTGTTCTGACACAGTGTGGTGCCGATCCTGATCACCCCGCTGCTGGCTGGAATTGAGCTTTATTCCCCCTTGCAGCATTTGGCTTCCAGTTATAGAGGTGGTGCTAGCACGGTTTGAGTCATCACTTTGTACAGAGAGCGGCAGCTGTAACAGTGCCCATAAGGCTCATCAATAAGGCCCGCTGTCCGTCAGTGTTGGGGGCACAACTACAGCTGCCGCACTCTATACACAGGGCGATAACTGAAACCAAGCCAGTGCCACCTCCCCGACTGGAAGCTGAATGCTTCCAAATGGAATAAAGTTAATTATCCCCAGGCAGTGTGCTTCTCAGTGGTCGGTATTATTAACCTGCAGATTAACCCCATATTTGCAGGTTATTAGCATGATCTTACATGACAGGTTGCTTTTAATATTGTACATGTGATTAAAACCTATATAATTTAAAGGGACACTGTCACCTGAATTTGGAGGGAACAATCTTTTTGGGTTTTTGATTCACCCTTTCCTTACCTGCTGGCTGCATGCTGACTGCAATATTGGATTGAAGTTCATTCTCTGTCCTCCGTAGTACACGCCTGCACAAGGTAATCTTGCCTTGCGCAGGCGTGTACTATGGAGGACAGAGACTTCAATCCAATATTGCAGCCAGCATGCAGCCAGCGGGTAAGGGAAGGGTGAATAAAAAACCCCAAAACCCCGCCTCCATGGCTGAAGATTGTTCCCTCCAAATTCAGGTGACAGTGTCCCTTTAATTAACATATACATTTTCTTTTAGAGTTCCTTGATAACTAGTAAGAAAAACCCTCATTTTTAAAATAAGTTTTACTTTCCAAATGAAAATGCTTACCTAATATGTGTTAATAATTCACAATGTATAACAAGCCTTTTTATTGGATACATTGGCTCTTAACCCCTTTCCGACCTATGACGCCACGTAGGCGTCATGAAAGTCGGTGCCAATTCGACCCATGACGCCTATGTGGCGTCATGGAAAGATCGCATCCCTGCAGATCGGGTGAAAGGGTTAACTCCAATTTCACCCGATCTGCAGGGAAAGGGGGAGTGGTACTTTAATCCCCCCCCCCCCCCCCCCCGTGGCTACGATCGCTCTGATTGGCTGTTGAAAGTGAAACTGCCAATCAGAGCGATTTGTAATATTTCACCTAAAAAACTGGTGAAATATTACAATCCAGCCATGGCCGATGCTGCAATATCATCGGCCATGGCTGGAAACACTGGTGTACCCCCCCACCACCACCGATCTCCTCCCCGGTCCTCCGTTCTGTGGTCTGCTCCCCTCCACCATCCTGTCTGCTCCCCCGTCCTCCTGCCCACTCCCTCCATGCTCTGATGCCACCCCCCGTCCTCCGATCCACCCCCCATGCTCAGATCTCCCCCCCTTATACTTACCGGGCCTCCCGGTGTCCGTCCGTCTTCTCCCTGGGCGCCGCCATCTTCCAAAATGGCGGGCACATGCGCAGTGCGCCCGCCGAATCTGCCGTCTGGCAGATTCATTCCAGGTATATTTTGAACACTGTGATATAACCTATCACAGTGATCAAAATAAAAAAAAATAGTAAATGACCCCCCCCCTTAATCACCCCCATAGGAAGGGCCAATAATAAAATAAAGAAAATATTTTTTTTTCTTTTTCCACTAGGGTTAGGGTTAGAACTAGGGATAGGATTAGGGTTAGGGCTAGGGTTAGGGTTAGGGTTAGAACCAGGGTTAGGGTTAGGGCTAGGGTTAGGGTTAGGTTTAGGGTATTTGCACATGGTGCGTATTTGGCTGTGGATCCGCAGCGGATTGGCCGCGGATCCGCAGCGGATTGGCCGGGCATCTGCAGCGGATTGGCCGCTGCGAATTCGTAGCCGTTTTCCATCAGGTTTACAGTACCATGTAAACCTATGGAAAAACAAATCCGCTGTGCCCATGATGCGGACAATACCGTGCGGAAACACTGCGTTGTATTTTCCGCAGAATCTCAATTTTGTGCGGATTCAGCAGTGTTTCACACCTGTTCCTCAATAGGAATCCGCAGGTGAAATCCGCACAAAAAACACTGGAAATCCGCTGTAAATCCGCAGGTAAAATGCAGTGCCTTTTACCTGCGGATTTTTCAAAAATCATGTGAAAAAATCTCACACAAAACCGCAACGTGGGCACATAACCTTAGGGTTAGGGTTGGAATTAGATTTAGGGTTGGAATTAGGGCTAGGGTTGGAAATAGGGTTAAGATTAGGCTTGTGGTTAGGGTTATGGATAGGGTTAGGGGTGTGTTGGGGTTAAAGTTGTGGTTAGGGTTGGGATTAGGGATAGGGTTGGGATTAGGGTATAGGATTAGGGTTAGGGTTGGGATTAGGGTTACGGGTGTGTTGGGGTTAGGGTTGTGGTTAGGGGTGTGTTGGGGTTAGGGTTGTGATTAGGGTTATGGCTACAGTTGGGATAAGTGTTAGGGGTGTGTTGGGGTTAGTGTTGAAGTTAGAATTGAGGGGTTTCCACTGTTTAGGCACATCAGGGGTCTCCAAACGCAACATGGCGCCACCATTGATTCCAGCCAATCTTGCGTTCAAAAAGTCAAATGGTGCTCCCTCCCTTCCGAGCCCCGACGTGCGCCCAAACAGTGGTTTACCCCCACATATGGGGTACCAGCGTACTCAGGATAAACTGGGCAACAACTATTGGGGTCCAATTTCTCCTGTTACCCTTGCGGAAAAAAAATGCTTGCTAAAACATAATTTTCGAGGAAAGAAAAATTATTTTTTATTTTTACGGCTCTGCGTTATAAACTTCTGTGAAGCTCTTGGGGGTTGAAAGTGCTCACCACATATCTAGATAAGTTCCTTGGGGGGTCTAGTTTCCAAAATGGGGTCACTTGTGGGGGTTTCTACTGTTTAGGCACATCAGGGGCTCTGCAAATGCAACGTGGCGCCTGCAGACCATTCCATCAAAGTCTACATTTCAAAAGTCACTACTTCCCTTCCGATCCCCGACGTGTGCCCAAACAGTGGTTTACCCCCACATATTGGGTATCAGCGTACTCACGACAAACTAGGCAACAAACATTGGGGTCCAATTTCTCCTGTTACCCTTGTGAAAATAAACAATTGCTTGCTAAAACATCTTTTTTGAGGAAAGAAAAATGATTTTTTATTTTCACGGCTCTGCGTTGTAAACTTCTGTGAAGCATTTGGGGTTTAAGGTGCTCACCACATATCTAGATAAGTTCCTTGGGGGGTCTAGTTTCCAAAATGTGGTCACTTGTAGGGGGTTTCTACTGTTTAGGCACATCAGGGGCTCTGCAAATGCAACGTGACGCCCGCAGACCATTCCATCAAAGTCTGCATTTCAAAAGTCACTACTTCCCTTCTGAGCCCCGACGTGTGCCCAAACAGTGGTTCCCCCCCACATATGGGGCATCAGCATACTCAGGACAAACTGGACAGCAACTTTTGGGGTCCAATTTCTCCTGTTACTCTTGTGAAAATAAAAAATTGCAGGCTAAAAAATAATTTTTGAGGAAAGAAAAATGATTTTTTATTTTCATGGCTCTGCGTTATAAACTTCTATGAAGCACTTGGGGGTTTAAAGTGGTCACTGCACATCTAGATTAGTTCCATGGGAGGTCTAGTTTCCAAAATGGGGTCACATGTGGGGGAGCTCCAATGTTTAGGCACACAGGGCCTCTCCAAACGCGACATGGTGTCCGCTAACGATTGGAGCTAACTTTTCATTCAAAAAGTCAAATGGCACTCCTTCCCTTTCGAGCCCTGCCGCGTGCCCAAACAGTGGTTTACCCCCACATGTGAGGTATCAGTGTACTCAGGAGAAATTGCCCAATAAATTTTAGGATCCATTTTATCCTGTTGCCCATGTGGAAATGAACAAATTGAGGTTAAATGAAATTTTTTGTGAAAAAAAGTACTTTTTCTCTTCGCCACGACAGCACCCACTTGAGAGAGGGGATCCGCCCCTAGGAACAGGAAACCCTATGGAGAGAATAAAAGGGGCGGTCCCCCTCGCTCCCACAGTTGGTTTCCTGTTCTTACGGGAGACACCTGGAGAGAAGAGGATTCCCAGCCTGGATGCTGCTTGCGCAGTTTACCTTATAGGGACGGCAAGGGCTCCAGAGCTGGAAGAGGCGGGTTCTATGGCAGCTTCCCCCCTCTGCCGGCAGGTACCGTGAGGCCAGGATCAGGGAGTCGCCTGGCTCACGGAGAATCATCCAGCGCACCTGCAGGGACCGGACCGCTGGGTAAGAACCTGTGTCGCCATCTTCGGGAGGCGCACAGGCAGCGTGTGGTCCAGTGTTTTCTCCCCCGGAAGTATTGCCATAACTTCCGGGGTGACGTAGGAGGAGGACGGCGCCTGCGCGATTGCTGGGCGGAGGCGCAGGCGCGCACAGCAGAGCCACAACCCGGATGTAGTAGTTACTTCCGGGTGCGGCAGGAAGAAGATGGCGGCCCCCATTTATAAAAGGACGCCGGCGCTGATACCCGACGTCCATCATGGCATCTCCTAAGGACACAGTGTTACCTTCACCCGAAGTCACCGCTGTTACACCTGGAAGCCGGACTAGCAGCAGCCGCAGATCATCCTCCAAGAGCGCCAGAGAAAAGAGATCGGACCGGTCAGCTCCTCCATCTGTGCCTCCGTCTCCTCCTCTCCAGCCGGTATTATGACTACAGCTTCAGGGGTGAGTGTTTGTCTACCCTATTTAAGCTGATTAAAATCCCCTCTTTTATCTAATTCCCTAGGTTAAAAGAACAGGGAAATCTAAACATAAGCAATGTGCCTTATGCTCTCAGCCGCTCCCGGACACCTATTTAAAAAAGTTGTGCCATTCATGCATCGAATCCACCTTACGTGAGGAGTCTTCTGTTAGGTCGGAAGATATACGTAGCATAATTAGAGAGGAATTACGAGCCTTTCGAAGCTCGGATAAAGTTCCTGAGAGTAGGAAAAAATATAGTTCTCCTAGATCTGAACAGTCATCTGAAGTGGAGGATAAGGATTCGGACGATTCCCAAGAGGTTATATCCTCGGAGGGTGAACAGGATACATGTTTCCCTACAGACAGTATTGACAATCTAGTCAAATCAATACGTAATACCATGGGTATGGAGGATACTAAAACCCTTAAGACACCACAGGACGTGATGCTTGCCGGCCTGTCTGAGAAAAAGAGACGTTCTTTTCCTGTTATTCCAGCGATAAAGGACTTAGTCAAAAAGGAGTGGGAAAGCCAGGGGCAAAAAGGGTTGCCGTCTTCCTCAAAACGTCGATATCCCTTTAATGACGATGATTTCTCCAAATGGTAAAAAGCCCCAAAAGTAGATGCGGCGGTGGCATCCACTTCTAGGAAATCTCTACTACCTGTAGAAGATTCTGGATCTTTGCAAGACCCGCTTGATCGGAAAGCGGATTCCCTTTTAAAAAGAACTTGGGAATCTTGTACAGGAGCTTTAAAACCGGCTATTTCGGCCACATGTACTGCTAGGTCCATGTTGGTCTGGTTGAATGACCTTGAAGAAGGCTTGAAAGGTGGCCTTTCCCTCAATAAAATCATATCATCTATTCCGTTAATTAAAGGAGCTACTGCCTTTCTAGCTGATGCTTCAGCTGATTCCATCCAATTAGCTGACAAATCAGCAGGTCTGACCAACGTGGCTCGCCGCGCCTTGTGGTTAAAAGGGTGGAAAGGAGATCCACAAACGAAATCTAAGTTATGTGGTCTACCATGCCAAGGTGAGTACCAATTTGGTACTCAGTTAGATGAAATCATTACCAAAGCGGGTGAGAGGAAGAAAGGGTTCCCCAATAACACTTACCTTCCATCCTATAGGAGAGCGTTCCGAAAGCCCATGTTCAACAGAAGACGGGACTATAAAAACCAGGACCGTTGGGCTAATAAAGACTTTAAACAAAAAGGAGCCTTCTTCGGAAAACGCCCTTTCAAACCTGAGGATAAACCCCGTTAGGACAGATCTACCCATTGGTGGTAGGTTGTCCTTCTTCTCTATACAGTGGATGGCAATAACCTCTAATCTATGGGCAACTAGCCTCATTACTATGGGCCTAAAATTAAGTTTTTCCCAAGTCCCCCTGGACTCATTTTGTCTGACTTCCTTAAAGTCACCATCACAACAAGAAGCCTTGGAACAGGAAATAATAACTCTCCTGTCCAAAGGAGTATTAGTGGAAGTCCCTTGTCATCAAAAATGAAGGGGATTTTATTCCCCTTTATTTTTGATTTCGAAACCTGACGGGTCATATAGAACAATAATTAACCTTAAGAGACTAAACGTCTTCTTAGAGAATCAAACTTTTAAGATGGAATCTATTCGGTCAACTATTAAGCTTCTGTTTCCCTATTGCTTCATGGCAGTTCTTGACCTTAAAGATGCATATTATCATCTTCCAATCTTCAGTGAGCATCAAAAATATCTACGGGTGGCAGTTATGGTCAAAGGTCAGATTCGGCATTATCAATACACAGCAATGCCCTTTGGTCTATCAATAGCCCCTAGAGTTTTCACAAAACTAATGTCAGAGGTAATGTCATATTTGAGGTTAAAAGACACCCTCATAATACCATATTTAGATGACCTATTGATAGTCGGGAACTCTCTTTCTCAATGTCATCAACGTTTAGCTGATTCAATTTCGTCCCTACAGGGGTTAGGGTGGTTAGTAAATTGGGAAAAATCTAGATTGTCCCCCACAACTAAGCAAAATTTTTAGGAATTATTCTAGATTCTGCAAAACAAATGTGCTTTCTTCCCGAGTCAAAACAAATAACAATCATAAACAAAGTACAATCAGTGATTAACCACCCTCTAATTTCCCTAAGAGAAGGTATGTCCCTTCTTGGTTCCTTCACTTCCTGTATTCCAGCTGTTCCTTGGGCCCAATTCCATAGCAGGAAATTACAGTATACAATTCTTCGTGAGGAAGAAAGATTACATGGCCGATTGGATAGTCGTATTCCCTTACCAACAGATGTAATACAATCTCTCACTTGGTGGTTAAATCCGGATCATTTTACCAGTGGGGTTCCCTGGGTGGTTAAACCATCAAAAACTATCTTCACTGATGCCAGTCCTAGTGGTTGGGGAGCACACTTAGAAGATCAAATAGTGCAAGGTCTGTGGTCTCCTAGAGAATCGGATGATTCTTCTAATAAGAAAGAACTAAAGGCTATCTATCATGCCGTATCTGAATTTCTTCCGCAGCTACACGGAACGCATACAAGAGTCTTTTCAGACAACATGACAGCGGTAGCATACATAAACCACCAAGGAGGAACAAGATCAGAAGCACTCATGTCTATAGCCAACGACATTCTAGCCATAGCAGAGGAGCACCTTCTGTCCCTGTCAGCACTACATGTGAGGGGAATCGACAATTCGAGAGCAGATTTCCTCAGTCGCCACACTCTCCACCAAGGAGAATGGGTGCTAAGTCGTCGTATCTTTTACATGATAATAAAAAAATGGGGCACTCCCCAGATAGATCTCTTTGCGACAAGACAAAACAGGCAAGTCAAAAAGTTCGCATCATTGTTCCGATCTGACAATCCAGATATCTTCGACGCCCTTCAAGTGCCATGGGTATTCAAGAAGGCATATGCCTTCCCCCCGCTGATATTACTTCCGACAGTGATCAGGAAGATAAGAGAGGACAGAGCAAACGTGATCTTAATAGCTCCATTCTAGCCCAAGAGGCCATGGTTTTCCTGGCTGAGAGCCATGTCAACCTCAGACCCATGGATCCTCCTGGAGGATCAGGATCTTCTCTTCCAGGGCCCCTTCAACCACCCTCAGGTGAAGGGTCTTCGATTTACAGCCTGGAATTTGAGAGGCAGCTGCTAAAGATGAGAGGGTTCTCAAACAAGGTGATTGACACTCTGCTATTAAGTAGAAAAAAATCCACTACCTCCATCTACGCAAGAGTGTGGAGAAAATTTCTAAACCTCTACCCAACGGCCCTGTCAAACGAAATTCATATTCCCATGATTCTAGAATTTCTTCAAAAAGGGCGCGATTTAGGTCTGGCGGTCAGTACCTTAAAAGTACACATTTCTGCGCTAGGGGCTTTATATGGTCACGATATCGCAGGTAATAAATGGGTAGCCTGATTTGTTGCAGCATGCCAGAGGTCAGAGACAGTTCACATTCCCCATGTACCACCTTGGGATGTTAATTTAGTTCTGGAAGCTCTTACAGACCACCCTTTTGAGCCACTACATTCAGCTCACATAAAACATGTCTCCCTCACGACTGCTCTTCTCGTCGCCTTAGTATCAGCAAGAAGAGTAAGTGACATACAGGCACTATCAATAGATCCTCCCTTTATGTCAGTCTTCCCAGACAGAGTTGTCCTAAAGACAGACCCTTCATACTTACCCAAAGTATGCACTAAATTTCACAGATCGCAAGAAATTTTTCTTCCCTCCTTCTATGATAACCCTACAAGTCAGGAAGAACAAAAATACCACACATTAGATGTGAGGAGAGCCATATTAGCCTATTTGGATAGGACTAGTGCTTGGAGGAAGAGCAGGGCTCTCTTTGTTTCCTTCCAGGGTCATAGAAAAGGAGCTGGAATCACAAAGGGTACTTTATCTCAGTGGATTCGAGATGCAATATGTCTGGCCTATTCATCCAAAGGGGAGACTCCGCCTGAGACCGTAAGAGCACATTCCACCCGGGCGATTGCATCATCCTGGGCTGAACGAGCGGAGGTTCCGATAGAACAGATATGTAAGGCCGCAACCTGGTCTTCACCTACTACCTTCTATAATCACTATAGATTAGACTTGTCTTCCTCATCTGACTTGTCCTTCGGTAGATCAGTCCTTAACACGGTGATCCCTCCCAAATGACTATCTCTGAAAGTCTCTCAAGTGGGTGCTGTCGTGGCGAAGTGAAAACACTGGATTACGTACCGGTAATGCTCTTTTATAGAGCCACGACAGCACCCCTTCACTTCCCACCCTTATAGGTTTTTTATTTAGAAGCATGGTTAAGGGTGTTTGGTTCTTGTAGTTAGCCATACTTAAGTTAACTAGTTATAAACGATAATATTGAATGACCTACTAAAATCTGGTGGACGGTTCCTCGCAATCTCTGTAAACCCAACTGTGGGAGCGAGGGGGACCGCCCCTTTTATTCTCTCCATAGGGTTTCCTGTTCCTAGGGGCGGATCCCCTCTCTCAAGTGGGTGCTGTCGTGGCTCTATAAAAGAGCATTACCGGTACGTAATCCGGTGTTTTCATTGTTTCAGATCAATTTGTGAAGCACCTCGGGGTTCAAAGTGTTCACTATGCATCTAGATAAGTTCCTTGGGGGGGTCTAGTTTCGAAAATGGGGTCACATGTGGGGGAACTTCAATGTTTAGGCACACAGGGGCTCTCCAAACGCGACATGGTGTCTGCTAACGATTGGAGCTAATTTTTCAGTCAAAAGTCAAATGGCGCTCCTTCCCTTCCGAGCCTTGTGGTTGTGGTTTGTGACCACATACGAGGTATCAGTGTACTCAGCACAAATTGTACAATAACTTTTAGGGTCCAGTTTCTCCTTTTACCCTTGGGAAAATAAAAAAAATTGTTGCTAAAACATCATTTTTGTGTCTAAAAAGTTAAATGTTCATTTTTTCCTTCCATGTTGCTTCTGCTGCTGTGAAGTACCTGAAGGGTTAATAAACTTCTTGAATGTGGTTTTGAGTACCTTGAGGGGTGCAGTTTTTAGAAAGGGGTCACTTTTGGGTATTTTCAGCCATACAGACCCCTCAAACTGACTTCAAATGTGAGGTGGTCCCTAAAAAAATGGTTTTGTAAATTTCGTTATAAAAATGAGAAATCGCTGGTCAAATTTTAACCCTGATAACTTCCTAGCAAAAAAAAATGTTGTTTCCAAAATTGTGCTGATGTAAAGTAGACATGTGGGAAATGTTATTTATTAACTATTTTGTGTCACAAAACTCTCTGGTTTAACAGAATAAAAATTCAAAATTTGAAAATTGCGAAATTTTCAAAATTTTAGCTAAATTTCCATTTTTTTCACAAATAAACGCAAAAATTATTGACCTAAATTTACCACTAACATGAAGCCCAATATGTCATGAAAAAACAATCTCAGAACCGTTAGGATCCGTTGAAGTGTTCCCGAGTTACTACCTCATAAAGGGACACTGGTCAGAATTGCAAAAAACGGCCAGGTCATTAAGGTCAAAATAGGCTGGATCATGAGGGGGTTAATTAATGGTTCTTTTACAGTTATAAAGGCAAAAAATATTTTCTACCTCAACAATTGGATTTCCATCTTTTTCTTCTCATGATTAGTGTTGAGCATTCCGATACCGCAAGTATCGGGTATCGGCCGATATTTGCGGTATCGGAATTCCAATACCGAGTTCCGATATTTTTGCGATATCGGGAATCGGTATCGGGATCCATATTCATGTGTAAAATAAAGAATAAAAATAAAAAATATTGATATACTCACCCTCGGACGCGCGCTGGTTGAAACCGCTGTAACCGGCAGTCTCCCCTCCTAAGAATGAGCGAGTGAAGGACCTGCGATGACGTCGCGGCTTGTGATTGGTCGCGTGAGCGGTCACATGAGCGGTCAAGCGACCAATCACAAGCCGTGACGTCATCGAAGGTCCTTCACCCTGCATTCTTAGGAACAGAAGCTGCCGGTTACACCGCTTATAGCCAGGGGCCGTCGGAGGGGTGAGTATATCGATATTTTTTTATTTTTATTCTTAATTTTTTACATGAATATGGATCCCAGTTTCCTCTCCTTCAGACCCTGGGAACCATTACAGGATACCTTCCGATATTTGCGTCCCATTGACTTGTATTGGTATCGGATATCGGTATTGGCGATATCCGATATTTTTCGGATATCGGCCGATACAATCCGATACCGATACTTTCAAATATCGGAAGGTATCGCTCAACACTACTCATGATGTGGATTTGTTTGGTTCTCTTTAAATTGAATATCCAATCTTTTGACTAGATAGTCAGTATGCCCTCAATGGGTTATATATAGCACATGAAGAAAAAAAATCACATTTTCCCAGTTCGCTAAGCTTGGTGATTTTTGCACCACCAGTCAACTATCTTATATTATGTTAATGAAGTCCTCCTGACTGGAGGAAAGAACAGTCATGCACATGTATGTAACATTTTAGAAAATCAAAATTTTACTCTCCGGGGAGTAATTACCAGAGGTGTATGCAAGCGTTGTTTTATCCTCTCCTCTATAGAAACACATGCATGCCATAACAAGTGTGCATGTACACTGTTGGCCAAACAAGAATTCTGTGGACTGTCATTTAACTTGAAAATTCCTCTTTCCCTCTCTTCTCAAATTAGCCCAACAGTAAGATAGCTCTAACTTTTTCAGGCATTAGTTGTTATTATTCGTAGCTAAATAGTTTCTGATAGCTGCTATTATGGTCACAGGTAGTGTTGAGCATTCCGATACCGCAAGTATCGGGTATCGGCCGATATTTGCGGTATCGGAATTCCGATACCGAATTCCGATACTTCCCGCGTATCGGATACCGGAATCGGAAGTTCCCAGAATTCAAACAGAACGCAGCAGCCAATGAGGAATGATTGGAAGTGTGGGCACATCCTGTTTAGCATGGTGGGCTGTGATTGGGCTGTGATTGGCTGCTGAAATGATGTCACTCTGCACTATAAAAAACGCTGCCGCCATTTTGCGCTCACTCTGCTGTGATTTCAGTTAGGGACAGGACGCTGTGTTCTAACTGAGGGCCAGTTGAGATAGCTAATTGCTTTATTTTGCTTTTCCAAGGCTAATTTAGCAAACGCTGTGTTCACTGTTCAGTTCACCTTGTTCTTGCCTTGCAGCGCTGTTTTAACAGCGTTCTGCAAGGTCTGTGTGTGTGTGTGTGCAGCTCACTCTGTAGTCTGTGTGCAGCCATATACCCGGTTGTATTCAGCTCAGGGGGGGTTCACACTGCCTCACACAGTTGTCCTTTTTTGCTCATAGTGCAGCCTGCTGCACATTTTTTCTCAAATTTCCTATTAGTGTTTTTCCACCCGTCTCCAGCTAAATTGTGGAAAAACACTACATAGGATAACCTAGAGGGGGTTTTTTGGGCCTTGCAGCGCCGTTTACGGCTGTCTGCACGGTCTCCGTGTGAGCCCAGCTCGCAATGTAGTGTGTGTGCAGCCATAGCCGGTTGGATTCAGCTCAGGGTTCGTTACTGGCTCATACCTTGAGAAAAATTTTCCTTTTTTTCAAATAGTGCAGCCTGTTTAAAAATTTAAACAAAAAATTCCCTATTAGTGTTTTTCCACCCGTCTCCAGCTAAATTGTGGAAAAACACTACATAGGATAACCTAGAGGGGGGTTTTTGGGCCTTGCAGCGCCGTTTTCGGCTGTCTGCACGGTCTCCGTGTGAGCCCAGCTCGCAATGTAGTGTGTGTGCAGCCATAGCCGGTTGGATTCAGCTCAGGGTTCGTTACTGGCTCATACCTTGAGAAAAATTTTCCTTTTTTTCAAATAGTGCAGCCTGTTTAAAAATTTAAACAAAAAATTCCCTATTAGTGTCTTTCCACCCGTCTCCAGCTAAATTGTGGAAAAACACTACATAGGATAACCTAGAGGGGGGTTTTTGGGCCTTGCAGCGCCGTTTTCGGCTGTCTGCACGGTCTCCGTGTGAGCCCAGCTCGCCCTGTAGTCTGTGTGCAGCCATAGTCGGTTGGATTCAGCTCAGGGTTCGTTACTGGCTCATACCTTGAGAAAATTTTCCTTTTTTTCAAATAGTGCAACCTGTTTAAAATTTTAAAAAAAAAATTCCTATTAGTGTTTTTCCACCCGTCTCCAGCTAAATAGTGGAAAAACACTACATAGGATAACCTAGAGGGGGTTTATTGGGCCTTGCAGCGCCGTTTACGGCTGTCTGCACGGTCTTTGTGTGAGCGCAGCTCGCCCTGTAGTCTGTGTGCAGCTATAGCCGGTTGGATTCAGCTCAGGGTGCGTTACTGCCTCATACCTTGAAAAACAATTTACTTTTTTTCAAATAGTGCAGCCTGTTTAAAATTTAAAAAAAAAAATTCCTATTAGTGTCTTTCCACCCGTCTCCAGCTAAATAGTGGAAAAACACTACATAGGATAACCTAGAGGGGGTTTTTTGGGCCTTGCAGCGCCGTTTACGGCTGTCTGCACGGTCTCCGTGTGATTTAAACTAGCTCTGTAGCCCGATCTGCACAAAAAAAAAGTAAAGTTCACCAAACACAACTTAACACTTGTGTAGGCCACATTTGAAAAATAATAAAGTTTAGTCCACACTTTACAACATTAGTGTTTCTTACACCTGTTAGGAGGAGCATTTCAGGAATAAGCACACTAAGGCCTTAGTACTTTTCTGCTTATCTTTATCTGTCAACCAAGATGAAGAGGGCAGGGAGTAAGGCACCTGGGCGTGGGCGCGGAGCAGGGAGAGGAGCAGGGAGAGGACGTGGTGATTCTGTGCCTGCTGCGGGCGCCGGTGACTCGTCGTCACTCAGTTTCAGCAGGGAACAGTCCTTCATGCGCAGCTTTGTCGGAGAGCGTCGTGCACCGCTGCTGCGTGAAGACCAAATTGAAGCCGTTGTCGGGTGGATGGCAGCTAACGCCTCGGCATCGACTTCAGTTAGTGCCACATCCTCTCAGGCACAGAGCACTGGAGAGCAGCCATCTGTCTCTTCACCACCTGCCAAATTGGCCAGGCAGTCAGAGAGCCCAGGACAGGAGCCGTCTCTACTTCTGTTCTCTGAATCTCTTGGCTTGGAAACAGGGGGCCAGCCAAGCAGCATTGGAGAAATGGAAGAAGAGGCAGTGTGCAGTGATGCCCAACAGCTTTTTCTCTCTGACTCTGAAGAGGCAGGTGGGCCAGTGCCTCCGGTGACCACAGCGCAGTACGCATCTGATGATGAAACTCAGGTGCCGCTTTCTGATGCGTACTGTGCTGCCGAGACTACCCAGGAGGAGCAGTTGGTGGCAGAGGGTAGTGGAGATGATGAGGTCCTTGACCCATCGTGGCGTGAGGAACAGGAAGGTGGTGGGAGCAGCTCTGAGGAAGAGCTTCCCCTTACGGGCCAAAGAGGGAGAGGGAGGGGGAAGACTGCGGAGCCTGTAGCCTCCACTTTGGCACCCGTTAGGAGCCTGTCTCTTTCCAAAGCCAAAAAGGGCGCTCCCAAGACTTGCAGTGCCTGGTCCTTTTTTGACACAGTTGCAGATGACATTTGTTTTGTCAAATGCAAGCTGTGTCATCAGAAAGTAAAAAGAGGGAAAAATGTCAGCAACCTCAATACCACAAATATGTGGAAACATGTGCGGACCAGGCACGCGGTGGAGTTACAGAAACAGACTGAAGATGTAGGCCAACCAACAGCGGCAGCTACCACCTCTTCAGCTCGTGTTGCCTCTTCCTCCAGCTCACGCACAGCTGGTTTGGCTTCCTCCCAGGATCGCCATGGAAGAACCTCTGGCACTGTTGTCCAGAGACCTTGTGTAATTCCACCCACAGCACCACCTTCCCAGTCATCCTCACACTCTCAGTCTACTCTACAGCCATCGGTAGTACAGGCATGGGAGAAAAGGCGGGCATTCTCGGCCAACCACCCCCGAGCACAGGCTCTGAATGCAGGCATTGCCAAACTGTTGTCCCTGGAAATGCTCTCGTTCAGGCTGGTGGAGACTGACAGCTTCCGTGACTTGATGGCATTGGCAGTCCCACAGTACAAGGTGCCCAGCCGCTTTTACTTCAGCAGGCAGGCTGTCCCTGCCCTGCACAGGCATGTTGAGGCAAACATAAAACATGCGCTACTGAACGCCGTCAGTAGCAAGGTCCACCTCACCACCGATGCGTGGACCAGTCAGCATGGACAGGGGCGATATGTTTCCCTCACTGCCCATTGGGTTAATGTTGTTGAGCCAGGTACAGATCGTGCGAGTGGCGCAGGACGTGTCCTGCCCACTCCAAGGATTGCAGGAATCCAGTCTGTACGCATCGACTCCTCCTCTTACACCAGTTCCTCAGATTCCTCTCTGCAGGATCTGTCACAGTCCACCTCCACATGGACCCGTGAACGTTTACCTATGACCGACATGAGCACAGCCGTGGCCAAACGTCAGCAGGCCATCTTGAAACTAGTTTCATTGGGGCATCGAAGCCACACAGCGCAGGAGCTCTGGAATGCCATCAAGCAGGAGAGCGATGTGTGGTTACTGCCAGCGAATCTCCAGCCAGGCATGGTAGTGTGTGACAATGGCCGAAATCTGGTGGCAGCTTTGGCCCTTGGCAACCTCACTCACATCCCATGTCTGGCACATGTGCTCAATTTGGTTGTGCAGAGTTTTCTGAGGGACTATCCGGATCTTGATGCCCTGCTGCACAAGGTCCGCCTAGAGTGTGCTCACTTGCGGCGTTCCAGCTTGGCCAGATCCCGCATTGCTGCTCTGCAGCGCCGATTCCGCCTTCCGGAACACCGCATCATATGTGACCTACCTACCCGGTGGAATTCCACGTTACATATGTTGGAGCGGTTGTGTGAGCAGCAGCAAGCAGTTATGGAGTACCAGCTGCATCAGGCGCAAAGAAGTCGCAGTCAGCACCGATCAGACTTCACAACCACAGAGTGGGCCACTATGAAGTACGTCTGCCAGGTTTTGCGTCCTTTTGATTATTCCACGCGGATGGCAAGTGCAGATGATGCACTAGTCAGCATGACTGTCCCCCTTATCTGCCTGCTTCAGCAAACTTTGCAAGGGTTAAGGGATGATGTTGTGGAAGAGGTGGAGGATGAGGAGTCACCTTTTCCATCAGCTTCTGGAGAGTCAGCGCCACGTGGTTCCTCACAAAGGGGTACGCAGGGGCCAATTTGTGAGGAGGATGAGGAGGAGTCAATGGAAGAGGAAGAGCTCCGTCCAGAGGAGGGAGCGACACAATTCTCCAGTGGTCAGTGTGTACAGCGAGGGTGGGGTGATGACGAGCGGGCAGAGATCATGTCTCAAGCAGGGGACAGCGTTTCTGGGCCAGTTGGCACTCTGCAGCACATGGTGGATTTCATGCTGCAGTGCCTGAGAAACGACCGCCGCATCGACCACATTCTCAACATGCCTGATTATTGGGTGTTCACCCTCCTCGATCCTCGCTACCGGGACAACATCCAAAACCTCATCCCTGCGTTGACCCGGGAGCGTAAATTGCGGGAGTACCACGACACACTGGTGAATTCCATCATCTTCTCCTGTCCAACTGAGAGGAGTGCTGCTAGTGCTTTACAAAGCAGCTCAGTGCGTCGAGGCAGTGGGGGAGGCTCTGCCCAAAGATGGAGCAGAAGCAGTGCCTCTGCCCAAGGCAAGCCCAGTATGGCACAACTCTGGCACACTTTTGTGTGCCCGCCCCAAATGTCTACACCATCACCGGCGGCTCCAGTCAGCAGGAGGCAACGGTTCCGTCAGATGGTGACAGACTACATGGCTTGCCCTCTTACTGTACTCCCAGACGGCTCTTCCCCGTTCAAGTTTTGGGTCTCTAAGCTGGATACATGGCCAGAGCTAAGCCAGTATGCATTGGAGGTGCTGGCTTGCCCTGCGGCTAGTGTCTTATCGGAACGTGTCTTTAGTGCCGCAGGTGGTGTACTAACAGACCGTCGCATGCGACTATCCTCCGATAACGTTGACCGGCTTACTTTCCTGAAAATGAACCAGGCCTGGATCTTGCAGGAATTTGCCACTCCTCTGCCTGATTAAGTAATTGGGTATCATCCAGGTCTCCTGCTGTGTTCATCTTTCTACCACCTGAACTGCTATTCCTGGGCTCCAACACCGCCAGTTGCGGCTCAGAAGTGCAGGCTGCACAGTCAAAACATACGACCCAGTGTTATTGGGTTTCAGTAACGTCAGCTGATCCCCAGCTGTGTAGCCGGCAATGTGCCCTGCGACCGCCACGCTGGCACAACAACCTAAATGTAAGGGAACCTGTCCCCCCCCCCCCTGTCGTTTGTTACTAAAAGAGCCATCTTGTGCAGCAGTAATGCTGCACAAGGAAAAGGTAGCTCTTTTTTTTTTAGCTCCTTGCACACGCAGAACTTAACACTTATAAAATGTGTTCACTGATACCGTTATACTGTCCCGGAGCTGGGACTTTCCTTCGTAATGTGACGCAGCACAGCCGTCATTCCTACCCCCTTGGTGCCATGCGCTGCCTCCTCAGCGTTGTTTTAAGCTGTCACGGAGCCTGCGCTGTTCTGTTATCCCTTGGGCATGCCCTATTTGCGCTGCCTGTCTTCTGACATAATTTGGTGTCAGGCTGGCTACGCCTGTGCGGCCGCGCTGCCCGAGATCCCGCCTCGCAGTGTCTTCTGATTGAGTCACACTGCGGGCCTGGGATCCATGGGCATGCGCAGTGCATATCTTCCCCTCGGGCTCTCGCTCATTTCCCTCCGCCTTCTTTAGACTGTGCGCCGTCAGCTGATCCCTAATAGCATGCCACGGCCGTGACACCGCACAGTCTGAAGAAGAGGGAAGGAGGGGAGTGAGAGTCGAGGATATGCACTGTGCATGCCCATGGTTCCAAGGCCCGCAGTGGGATTACGTTAGACGAGACTGCGAGGTGGGATCTGGAGCAGCGTGGACGCACAGGCACTGACAGCCTGACACCAAATTATGTCAGAAGACAGGCAGCGCTAATTGGGCATGGCCAAGGGCTAACAGAACAGCGCAGGCTCCGTGACAGCTTAAAACAACGCTGAGGAGGCAGCGCACGGCACCAAGGGGATAGGAATGACAGCTGTGCTGTGTCCCATTACGAAGGAAATTCGCACCTCCGGGACGGTTTAACGGTATAAGGGGACACATTTTTAGTGTTTACTTCGGTGTTTGCAAGGAGCATAATTAAAAGAACCACCTTTTCCTTTTGCATCCTTAGTGCTGCACAAGATGGCTCTTTCAGCTACAAACGTCTTGGGGGGGGTTAAAGGTTCCCTTTCAACTTGCTCCAATCAGGCTTCGGCCTACACTCTGTTCCTCTGCTCCTCCTGCTGTCCCTGGGCTCTAACACCGCCAGTTGGTGCCTGGAAGTGCTGTTTGCACAGTCAACAGTCGCTCCTCTGTTATTGGGGTTCAGTAACGTCAGCTGATCCCCAGCTGTGTGTGCGGCAATACCTCCAATGTGCTCCTCCTGCTGTCCCTGGGCTCTAACACCGCCAGTTGGTGCCTGGAAGTGCTGTCTGCACAGTCAACAGTCGCTCCTCTGTTATTGGGGTTCAGTAACGTCAGCTGATCCCCAGCTGTGTGTGCTGCAATACCTCCAATCTGCTCCTCCTGCTGTCCCTGGGCTCTAACACCGCCAGTTGGTGCCTGGAAGTGCTGTGTGCACAGTCAACAGTCGCTCCTCTGTTATTGGGGTTCAGTAACGTCAGCTGATCCCCAGCTGTGTATCCGGCAACGTGTCATGCGACCGCCATGCTGGCACAACTAAAATGTAAGGGGACCTGTCCCCCCCCCTTCCTAGGCGTTTGTTACTGAAAGAGCCACCATGTGCAGCACTAATACTGCACAAGGGAAAGGTCGCTCTTGAAATTATGCTCCTTGCAAACGCTGAACTACACACTCATGTAATGTGTCCCCTCACACCGTCCAACCGTCCCGGAGGTGGGACTTTCCTTTGTAATGTGACGCAGCACAGCCGTCATTGCTACCCCCTTGGCACCGTGCGCTGCCTCCTTAGCGTTGTTTGATTCCGTCATGGACCCTGCGCTGTTATGTTATCCCTTGGCCATGCACAGTTTGCGCTGCCCGTCCTCTGACATCATTTGTTGTCGTCCTGGCTGCGCCTGTGCGTCCACGCTGCCCGAAATCACACCTCGCAGTGTCGTCTAATGTGATCCCACAGTGGGCCTGGTATCCATGGCCATGCGCAGTGCATATACTAGCCTCTCACTCCCCTTCTTCACGCTTCTTCAGACTAGGCGGCGTCAGCTGATCCCTAATAGCATGCCACGGCCGTGACGCCGCACAGTCTGAAGAAGCAGGAAGGAGGTGAGTGAGAGGCGATGATATGCACTGCGCATGCCCATGGATCCCTGGCCCGCAGTGGGACTACATTAGATTACACTGCAAGGTTGGATCTCGGGCAGCTTGGACGCACAGGCACTGCCAGCCTGACACCTACATGATGTCAGAAGACGGGCACCGCTAACTGTGCATGGCCAAGGGATAACATTACAGCGCGTGCTCCGTGACAGAACCAAACAACGTTGAGGAGGTGGCGCACGGCACCAAGGGGGTTGGAATGACGGCTGTGCTGTGTCACATTACAAAGGAAAGTCCCACTTCCGGGATGGTTTGACGGTGTGAGGGGACACATTATATGAGTGTGTACTTCAGCGTTTGCAAGGAGCATAATTTTCGGAGCCACCATTTTCCATGTGCAGTATTACTGCTGTACAAGATGGCTCTTTCAGCAACAAATGCCTGGGGGGGGGGGGTTAAAGGTTCCCTTTCAACTTGCTCCACTGCAGGCTTCGGCCTACACTCTGCTCCTCTTTGATTCCCTGGGTTTCAACACTGTCAGTTGCCACCTGGAAGTGTTGTCTACACAGAAAAAACACTAGGTGATGTGTCAGTGAGGTTCAGCACCGCCAGCTGTTCCCCTGCTGTGTAGTCGGCAACGTGTCCAGCACAAGCCACGCTGGCACAACAGAACAAAAGCTGCCACCAGTGCAGGCTTCGGCCTACACTCTGCTCCTCTCCTCCTCCTGCTGACCCTGGGCTCAAACACCGCTAGTTTTTGCCCAGAAGTGCTAGCTGCACAGAGAAAAACACCAGCCAATGTGTTAGTGGGGTTCAGCAATGCCAGCTGTTCCCCTGCTGTGTAGCTGGCAACGTGACCTGCAAACGCCACGCAGGCACATGAACTGAAATTAAAGGGAACCTGGCCCCACCCCCCCAGGTGTTTCTATGTATAACAGCCACCTAGTACAGCAGTACTGCTGCATTTGTACAAGGTGGCTGTTTTTTTATCCTTGCCCACGTAGAATTAAACACGTAAAATATGTGTCTCATTACAGACCATTACAATGTCCCTGAGGTGTGACTTTCCTTTTTAATGACACGCACCACCCCCCTTGGTAGCGCTGCCTGTCTTCTGACATCATTGGTTGGCTGCCTGTGCCTGTGCGTCCGCCCTGCCCGACACAACCCCCCTCGTTGGCTCATATATTTTGGCTGTGAGGGTGTGATTGATGGGCATGTGCAGTGCATATGTTCGCCTGTCTTAACTCATCTCCTTCCGCCTTCTTCAGACTGTGCGGCCTCCTGGCCGTGGCAGGCAATAAGGGATCAGCTGAGGCCGCCCAGTCTGAAGCAGGTGTAAGGACATGTGTGAGCGGCAAACATATTTACTGCACAAGGCCACGAATCCCAGCCACGCAGTGTGATTTTTTGAAAACACACTGTGGGCCTGGGATTCATATCCATTGCTAACCGCAACAGCCAACATGAAATGAGGTGAGAAGACAGGCAGCGCTCACAGCGCATGGCCAAGGGATCACAATAGCGCAGACTCCTGTACAGCTAATACAACGCTCAGGAATCTGCGCCCACCACCTAGGTGTAAATTTTGACACCTGTTCTGCGTCTCCTTAAAAAGACAAGTCACGCCTCCACTACTGTTTGACAGTATAATGGGCTAAATAGTGTACGTGTTTTATTCAGCGTGTGCAAGGAGCAAACTAATTAGAGCAACCTTTTACTTGTGCAGCATTAATGCTGCACAAGGTGTGGCTCTTGTACCTTGCAACACCTGAGGGGGGGTTAAAGGTTACCTTTGAAATTGGTTCAACTAGGCTTCGGCCTACACTTTGCTCCTCTCCTCCTCCTGCTGACCCTGGGCTCTAACACCGCCAGTTTTTGCCCGGACATGCGAGCTGCACAGAGAAAAACACCAGTCAATGTGTTAGTGGGGTTCAGCAACGCCAGCTGTTCCCCTGCTGTGTAGCTGGCAACGTGTCCTGCAAACGCCACGCAGGCACATGAACTGAAATTGAAGGAAGCCTGCCCCCCACCCCCAGGTGTTTCTATGTATAACAGCCACCTTGTACAGCAGTACTGCTGCATTTGTACAAGGTGGCAGACTTTTTCTCCTTGCCCACGTTTAATTAAACATGTACTAAATGTGTCTCATTGAGACCATTCCACTGTCCCTGAGGTGTGACTTTCCTTTCTAATGATACGCAGCACCACCCTTGTTAGCGCTGCCTGTCTTTTGGCATCATTGGTTGGCTGGCTGCGCCTGTGCGTCTGCCCTGCTCGAAACAACGCCCCTCGTGTCTTATTTTTTTGGACAACGAGGATGTGATTGATGGGCATGTGCAGTGCATATGTTTGCCTGTGTTCACTCTTCTCCTTCCGCCTTCTTCAGACTGGGTGGCCTCATGACCGCGGCATGCGATAAGGGATC
Organism: Ranitomeya imitator; assembly: GCF_032444005.1. Lineage (NCBI taxonomy): Eukaryota > Metazoa > Chordata > Amphibia > Anura > Dendrobatidae > Ranitomeya > Ranitomeya imitator. Next base: position 1,120,794,700 of record NC_091282.1, on the reverse strand, counting down.
AGATGAGGCCGCCCAGTCTGAAGCAGGTGTAAGGACATGTGTGAGCGGCAAACATATTTACTGCATAAGGCCACGAATCCCAGCCACGCAGTGTGATTTTTCGAAAACACACTGTGGGTCTGGGATTCATGTCCATCGCTAACCGCAACGGCCGACATGAAATGAGGTCAGAAGACAGGAAGCGCTCACAGCGCATGGCCAAGGGATAACAAGAGCGCAGACTCCTGTACAGCAAATAACAACGCTCAGGAAGCTGCGCTCATGCACCAAGGTGTTATTTTCGACACCTGTGCTGCTTTTCTTTAAAAAGACAAGTAACGCCTCCACTACTGTTCTACAGTAGAATGGGCTAAATAGTGTACGTGTTTTATTCAGCGTGTGCAAGGAGCAAAATTAAGAGAGCAACCTTTTACTTGTGCAGCATTAATGCTGCACGAGGTGTGGCTCTTGTACCTTGCAACACCTGAGGGGGGTTAAAGGTTACCTTTGAAATTGGTTCAACTAGGCTTCGGCCTACACTCTGCTCCTCTCCTCCTCCTGCTGACCCTGGGCTCTAACACCGCCAGTTGTAGCCTGGAAGTGCTAGCTGCACAGAGAAAAACACCCGCCAATGTGATAGTGGAGTTCAGCACTGCCAGCTGTTCCCCTGCTGTGTAGCCGGCATCGTGTCCAGCACAAGCCACGCTGGCACAACTGACCAAAAGCTGCCACCAGTGCAGGCTTCGGCCTACACTCTGCACCTCTCCTCCTCCTGCTGACCCTGGGCTATAACACCGCCAGTTGTAGCCTGGAAGTGCTAGCTGCACAGAGAAAAACACCCGCCAATGTGATAGTGGGGTTCAGCACCGCCAGCTGTTCCCCTGCTGTGTAGCCGGCATCGTGTCCAGCACAAGCCACGCTGGCACAACTGACCAAAAGCTGCCACCAGTGCAGGCTTCGGCCTACACTCTGCTCCTCTCCTCCTCCTGCTGACCCTGGGCTCTAACAACGCTAGTTTTTGCCCGGAATTGCGAGCTGCACAGAGAAAAACACCAGCCAATGTGTTAGTGGGGTTCAGCACCGCCAGCTGTTCCCCTGCTGTGTAGCCGGCAACGTGACCTGCAAACGCCACGCAGGCACATGAACTGAAATTAAAGGGACCCTGCCACCCACCCAAGGTGTTTCTATGTATAACAGCCACCTTGTACAGCAGTACTGCTGCATTTGTACAAGGTGGCTGACTTTTTTCTCCTTGCCCACGTGGAACTCAACACGTACAAAATGTGTCTCATTAGAGACCATTACAATGTCCCTGAGGTGTGACTTTCCTTTTTAATGACACGCAGCACCCCCATTGTTAGCGCTGCCCGTCCTCAGACATCATTGGTTGGCTGGCTGGCTGTGCCTGTGCGTCCGCCCTTCCCGACACAACGCCCCTCGTTGTCTCATATATTTTGACTGCGAGGGTGTGATTGATGGGCACGAGCAGTGCATATGTTCGCCTGTCTTCACTCCCCTCCTTCCGCCTTCTTCAGACTGTGCGGCCTCATGGCCGTGGCAGGCAATAAGGGATCAGCTGAGGCCGCCCAGTCTGAAGCAGGTGTAAGGACATGTGTGAGCGGCGAACATATTTACTGCACAAGGCCACGAATCCCAGCACCGCAGTGTGACTTTATGGAAAGGCACTGTGGGTCTGGGATTTATGGCCATCGTTAACCGCACCGGCCAACATGAAATGAGGTCATAAGACGGCCTGCACTAACAGGGTATTGCCAAGGTATAACACAAGAGCGCACTCTCCTGTACTGCAAATAACCACGGTAAGGAGTCCGCGCCCAGCACCTAGGTGTAAATTTTGACACCTGTTCTGCATCTTCTTCAAAAGAAAAGTCACATTCCACTACTGTTTGACAGTATAATGGGCTAAATAGTGTACGTGTTTTATTCAGCGTGTGCAAGGAGCAAAATGAAGAGAGCAACCTTAGACTTGTGCAGCATTAATGCTGTTCAAGGTGTTGCTCTTGTACCTTGCAACACCTGAGGGGGGGGTTAAAGGTAACCTTTGAAATTGGTCCAACTAGGCTTCGGCCTACACTCTGCTCCTCTCCTCCTCCTGCTGACCCTGGGCTATAACACCGCCAGTTTTTGCCCGGACGTGCTAGCTGCACAGAGAAAAACACCAGCCAATGTGTTAGTGGGGTTCAGCACCGCCAGCTGTTCCCCTGCTGTGTAGCCGGCATCGTGTCCAGCACAAGCCACGCTGGCACAACCGACCAAAAGCTGCCACCAGTGCAGGCTTCGGCCTACACTTTGCTCCTCTCCTCCTCCTGCTGACCCTGGGCTCTAACACAGCTAGTTTTTGCCCGGAAATGCGAGCTTCACAGAGAAAAACAACAGCCAATGTGTTAGTGGGGTTCAGCACCGCCAGCTGTTCCCCTGCTGTGTAGCTGGCAACGTGTCCTGCAAACGCCATGCAGGCACATGAACTGAAATTGAAGGAAGCCTGCCCCCCACCCCCAGGTGTTTCTATGTATAACAGCCACCTTGTACAGCAGTACTGCTGCATTTGTACAAGGTGGCTGACTTTTTCTCCTTGCCCACGTGGAACTCAACACGTACAAAATGTGTCTCATTGAGACCATTCAACTGTCCCTGAGGTGTGACTTTCCTTTCTAATGATGCGCAGCACCACCGTTGGTAGCGCTGCCCGTCTTCTGACATCATTGGTTGGCTGCCTGTGCCTGTGCGTCCGCCCTGCCCAACACAACGCCCCTCGTTGTCTCATATATTTTGGCAGCGAGGGTGTTATTGATGGGCATGTGCAGTGCATATGTTCGCCTGTCTTAACTCATCTCCTTCTGCCTTCTTCAGACTGTGCGGCCTCATGGCCACGGCATGCGATAAGGGATCAGATGAGGCCGCCCAGTCTGAAGTAGGTGTAAGGACATGTGTGAGCGGCAAACATATTAACTGCACAAGGGCACGAATCCCAGGCACGCAGTGTGATTTTTTCCAAACACACTGTGGGTCTGGGATTCATGTCCACCGCTAACCGCAACGGCCAACATGAAATGAGGTCATAAGACAGGAAGAGCTCACAGCGCATGGCCAAGGGATAACAAGAGCGCAGACTCCTGTACAGCAAATAACAACGCTCAGGAAGCTGCGCCCATGCACCAAGGTGTTATTTTCGACACCTGTGCTGCTTTTCTTTAAAAAGACAAGTCACGCCTCCACTACTGTTCTACAGTAGAATGGGCTAAATAGTGTACGTGTTTTATTCAGCGTGTGCAAGGAGCAAAATTAAGAGAGCAACCTTTTACTTGTGCAGCATTAATGCTGCACGAGGTGTGGCTCTTGTACCTTGCAACACCTGAGGGGGGTTAAAGGTTACCTTTGAAATTGGTTCAACTAGGCTTCGGCCTACACTCTGCTCCTCTCCTCCTCCTGCTGACCCTGGGCTCTAACACCGCCAGTTTTTGCCCGGACGTGCTAGCTGCACAGAGAAAAACACCAGCCAATGTGTTAGTGGGGTTCAGCACCGCCAGCTGTTCCCCAGCTGTGTAGCCGGCAATGTGACCTGCAAATGCCACGCAGGCACATGAACTGAAATTAAAGGGACCCTGCCACCCACCCCAAGGTGTTTCTATGTATAACAGCCACCTTGTACAGCAGTACTGCTGCATTTGTACAAGGTGGCTGACTTTGTCTACTTGCCCACGTTTAATTAAACACGGAAAAAATGTGTTTCATTACAGACCATTACAATGTCCCTGAGGTGTGACTTTCCTTTTTAATGACACGCAGCACCCCCCTTGTTAGCGCTGCCCGTCTTCTGACATCTTTGGTTGGCTGGCTGCGGCTGTGCGTCCGCCCTGCCTGAAACCACGCTCCTCGTTGTCTTGCTTATTTTGACTGCGAGGGTGTGATTGATGGGCACGAGCAGTGGATATTTTCGCCTGTCTTTACTCATCTCCTTCCGCCTTCTTCAGAATGTGCGGCCTCATGGCCGCGGCATGCGAGAAGGGATCAGATGAGGCCGCCCAGTCTGATGCAGGTGTAAGGACATGAGGGACAGGCGACAAAATTTACTGCGCAAGGTCACGAATCCCAGCTCTGCAGTGTGACTTTATTAAAAGACACTGCGGGTCTGGGTTTCATGGCCATCGCTAACCGCAACGGCCAACATGAAATGAGGTGAGAAGACAGGCATCGCTCACAGCGCATGGCCAAGGGATAACAAGAGCGCAGACTCCTGTACAGCAAATAACTACGCTCAGGAATCTTCGCCCAGCACCTAGGTGTAAATTTTGACACCTGTGCTGCATCTCCTTAAAAAGACAAGTCACGCCTCCACTACTGTTTGACAGTATAATGGGCTAAATAGTGTACGTGTTTTATTCAGCGTGTGCAAGGAGCAAAATGAAGAGAGCAACCTTAGACTTGTGCAGCATTAATGCTGTTCAAGGTGTTGCTCTTGTACCTTGCAACACCTGAGGGGGGGTTAAAGGTTTCCTTTGAAATTGGTTCAACTAGGCTTCGGCCTACACTCTGCTCCTCTCCTCCTCCTTCTGACCCTGGGCTCTAAAACCGCCAGTTTTTGCCCGGACGTGCTAGCTGCACAGAGAAAAACACCAGCCAATGTGTTAGTGGGGTTCAGCACCGCCAGCTGTTCCCCAGTTGTGTAGCCGGCAACGTGACCTGCAAACGCCACGCAGGCACAACAGAACAAAAGCTGCCACCAGTGCAGGCTTTGGCCTACACTCTGCTCCTCTCCTCCTCCTGCTGACCCTGGGCTCATAACACCGCCAGTTTTAGCCTGGAAGTGCTAGCTGCACAGAGAAAAACACCAGCCAATGTGTTAGTGGGGTTCAGCACCGCCTGCTGTTTCCCCACTGTGTAGCCGGCAAAGTGTCCTGCAAACGCAACGCAGACACAAAGCTGACTCCAGTGCAGGCTTCGGCCTACACTCTGCTCCCCCTGCTTACCCTTTGCTCCAACACCGCTAGTTGGGGCTGTAGGAAGACAATGTTTGATAGGCAAAGCATCCGGGTTCCAGCACCGCCAGCTGGTTCTCGGCAGTGTTTTTGTCACAGGTACTCCCTCGTGCCAAACCTGGTTTCAGCAGCGTCAGCTGTTTCCGGGTTGTGTCAAACTCGCTGAGACGCCTATGCTTGCCCCGTCGTGTTGCAGTCGGGTTAGCCAACTCCACGGTGCCTCCAGTTTAGGAGCTTCCTATGTGGGCTGCGTGAACTGGTAGTCAAGGCTGGTTCTGTAGTGCCAGTAGGCCCAGCTCCCACTGTAGGACTGTTGGGGTTCGGTAACTGCGGCTGCCTCGCGGCCTAGCTGTTCTCTCCTCTCCTGTGGACCTTCGGGTCCACCACCTGGTTCCAGCACCGTCAGCTGGTTCCGGGCCGAGCCTTTGGCTTAGATACCTCCTCCTGGGTATCCGAGTTCCGCCAACGCCAGGCGGTCCTTGGTAGTGCTTTTAAGCGCGGGCACCTACAGCTTAGTAACCGGGTTCCAGCACCGCCAGCTGGTCCTCGGTGCCATTGGCTCTTGCACACTGGTGCAACGCATCTGGGTTCCAGCACCGCCAGCTGGTTCTCGGCACTGTTCTTGTCACAGGTACTCCCTCGTGCCAAGCCTGGTTTCAGCACCGTCAGCTGTTTCCGGGTTGTGTCAAGTTCACTGAGACGCCTATGCTTGCCCCGTCGTGTTGCGGTCGGGTTAGCCAACTCCAGGGTGCCTTCAGTTTAGGAGCTTCCTATGTGGGCTGCGTGAACTGGTAGTCAAAGCTGGTTCTGTAGTGCCAGTAGGCCCAGCTCCCCCTGTAGGACTGTTGGGGTTCGGTAACTGCGGCTGCCTCGCGGCCTAGCTGTTCTCTCCTCTCCTGTGGACCTTCGGGTCCACCACCTGGTTCCAGCATTGTCAGCTGGTTCCAGGCCGAGCCTTTGGCTTAGGTGCCTCCTCCTGGGTATCCGAGTTCCGCCAACGTCAGGCGGTCCTTGGTAGTGCTTTTAAGCGCGGGCACCTACAGCTTAGTAACCGGGTTCCAGCACCGCCAGCTGGTCCTCGGTGCCATTGGCTCTTGCACACTGGGGCAACGCATCTGGGTTCCAGCACCACCAGCTGGTTCTCGGCAGTGTTCTTGTCACAGGTACCCCCTCGTGCCAAGCCTGGTTTCAGCACCGTCAGCTGTTTCCGGGTTGTGTCAAGTTCACTGAGACGCCTATGCTTGCCCCGTCGTGTTGCGGTCGGGTTAGCCAACTCCAGGGTGCCTCCAGTTTAGGAGCTTCCTATGTGGGCTGCGTGAACTGGTAGTCAAGGCTGGTTCTGTAGTGCCAGTAGGCCCAGCTCCCCCTGTAGGACTGTTGGGGTTCGGTAACTGCGGCTGCCTCGCGGCCTAGCTGTTCTCTCCTCTCCTGTGGGCCTTCAGGTCCACCACCTGGTTCCAGCACCGTCAGCTGGTTCTCGGCAGTGTCTTTTGCTCTTGTACCTTCTGCTCCCCATCCTGGTTCCAGTACCGTCAGCTGGTTACGGGCAGAGCCTTTGGCTTAGGTGCCTCCTTCTGGGTATCCGAGTTCCGCCAACGTCAGGCGGTCCTTGGTAGTGCTTTTTAGCACGGGTACCTCCTGCTTAGTAACCGGGTTCCAGTAACGTCAGCTGGTCCTTGGTAGTTCCATAGGCTCTTGAACCTTCGGGTAGCCATCCGAGTTCCAGTTCCATCAGCTGGTTCTTGGCATTTTCTCAGCCTTCTTGTACCTTCTGCTACATTTCCAAGTTGAAGACCCTAAAGTCGACGACCCGGAAGACCACCCCGATGACGACGACGACGACCCGGAAGACCACCCCGATGACGACGACGATGACGGCGGAGACGACGACGGCGGAGATGACGACACTGGAGACGACGACCCTGGAGACGACAACATGGAAGACCGAGAAGCAGAAGAACAAGAGGCTGCAGAACAAAGAGCAGAAGAACATTAAGCATAAGACTTAATATCAGAGCAAAAGATATTATCTAAATTATATGCAGAAGAAGACTAAGCAGTGTATGGGGGTGAGTCCGTTCCTCCTCGTGGTGCCCCTGGATAAAGCCTGATGCTGCAAGCCAAACTGAACGCGGACAAATGTAACTTTTGTGACTGGCAGAACAGAAGGTGTAATCTTCCAACTTTTATAGATAACAACTACGGGAATGCCTGTCACAAATGAGAATATGATGAAGAAGTAGAATAGGAAGAATAATAACAGTGGAATAAAAAGAATATGTAGAATAGGAAGAATAATAATAGTTGAATAAAATGAATATGAAGAATGTAATAAAAAAAAAAAAAAAAAGGTAAAGGATGAAGAAGAAGATGAATAAGGTGAAGAAGAAGTTGATGTCAAAGATGCTGATGATGATGAAGATGAAAGTGTGGGAAAAGAAAAAAAAAAAAGAAAAAAAAGAAGGGGAAGGGCGTGGAATAGTGAAACATCAATATCTGACAAAATAAAAAAAAAATTTACATAGTCAATATCTTTGTCACTCCGAACGTCTTAAAAAAAAACAAAAAACATGCTATTCTATTTGATTGGGATAAACCTCTATGACTTTAATGTCTCCGCCACCTCCCCAAATACATCCGGCATTATTCTTAGTTGTTTTCCTTCATGTAGAATGAACCTACAAGGCAAGAAAGGGTTTATTTTAATTCCGATATATTTTGGTCCCATTGACTTGCATTGGGATCGGGTATCGTTATCGGCGATATCCGATATTTTTTGAATATCGGCCGATCCTATCCGATACCGATACTTTCCTATATCGGAAGGTATCGCTCAACACTAGTCACAGGTGTACAGAAAGTATATCTAAAATGATCAACACTGAGCAGTGATTTTGAGGAAATCCTCAGTGCATGACCTCTTGGTATTTCATGAAGATTGGATCAGGAATCACTGGTCTATGATAAGAGAAAAGTAGTTTTTACAGAAAGTATAGTTTAATATATTAGTGATTTTTACAGATAGGTTGTGAGGGAATTCAGCTATTTAGCTGTTAGAGTCAGGAGTTTTTTGGCAATTGCTTTTCTGTATTCAGTGGACATTTTGTAAAGTAAAGATTTCTAATACTCAATATAAGAGCATTTTATTTAATACATTGCATATTGCACTCAGTATTGATTCAACAACCTTTTGAAATGTTTCTTAGCTATTGTTCACACAATTTTGTTTCAGGAAAGTTTGGTTTCTCCCTAAATAAGTGCTCATCAGACACTGAAATGATTCTTCCTACACATCTATAGTAAAAAAAGACTTGCTGTTCATATGAGTATCATTTAACCGCTTTAAGTTTCCAAAAATGGCAAGTATTTAGAAGAATTAAGCTGAGGATTCTTCAACCAATTTCCACTTAGAATGAGCATGAGACTTCTTTTTTTTAGCGGCTTCAGGGTTTCAAAACCCTAAAGTAGTAAAAAGAAGTTACATAAAATAGAACACATAAAAAGCAATGTCATTTTGTGCACCATGTTCATTTTATGGAGCATTTTTTCAGTTTTTTTCAGTTGGATCTGGGGCAGAATATGCCTGAAAAATTATGTGAACTGTGCATACCCTCATGGTAAGTGCAGAGTCTTTTACATAGATGCTAGTGTACCAGCCAACTTTACCAATGCGAAAACAATTTCTGTCTGAAGTGATTTAACCACTTAGAGATCAAACCAATTTTGATCTTACTGACCAAGCCAAATTTTACAATTCTGACCATTGCCATTTTATGTGGTTATAACTCTGGAAAGCTTTTCACAGATCCCGCTGATTCTTAGACTGCTTTTTCGTGGCATATTTTATTTCAAGATAGTGGTAAAATTTCTTTGATATGATTATAAAACTTGGTCTTGCTAACAAAACAGTTGACCCGCATTTGTGTATATTGTAGCAGGAAGAATAAACTGTACTAGAATGAATGGGGAAATTTGAAGGAAAATTGAGCTAATGATGTGGCAAAGCTGAGTTTGTTTCAAAGATGAAAGAACACCAGAGCTAGAATGACAGAGACTTTCAGAGACCGGTCGTATAACGTCTGTTTAGCTCCATCAATCCCTATATGAGGGACAAATGTGCCAATAGACGTGGTACACCATAGCAACCTCCCGCCTGCCAAGATAAGAACTGCTATGTGCACAAAACAAATAATCCCCTACAGAGTTCGTAAAGTATTGTCTGGTATCGGAGGTTCAGCAGGAACCCTACAGTAAAGCCCATAATGTATAAGTATGAAATTTCCTCAATATTAAAGATCCTCCAATAAAATGATCATGCCCGTATCACCAACATAAATATACACTGTGTGCAGAATTATTAGGCAAGTTGTATTTTAGAGGATTATTTTTATTATTAATCAACAACTATGTCTCAATCAAAAATTCATATAGAGCATATACTAGCCTATAAATGGCACTTCCTAAAGTTACAAAAAAATTCCAACAAAAAATGGAAGCAGATGCCACAGTTAAGAAAACTACAATACCTTTATTTAGTCTTTAAAAATATTCATAAAAAAAAAAAATTACTTTACAATAGAGATACAGATGCAAATATAACCGCCACGTGCAGTCAGTATCAAAAACAGTACATATTTAAGTCCTAATTTACTACCTTAAAAGATTTTCCGTTTATCCAAGAAAATCTATATAACAAATTAAGGTACCTTCACACATAACGATTTCATTAACGATATCGTTGCAACGTCACGCTTTTTGTGACGTAGCAACGATCCCGCTAATGATCTCGTTATGTGTGACAGCGACCAACGATCAGGTCTCTGCTGTGTCGGGAAAGATGTGGGCCGGGAAAGATGTGGGCTCAGCGCCGAAGCCCACATCAAAGGGAGGGAGTCCGACATGGGCAATCAGAAAGGGGTTAATAGTGATTGCTAAAAAAGCAAAAGAATACCTCTTAAGCTGAGCATTTATTGTTTCTTGTATTTGGTATTTCAACTTATTTGAAATCCAAACCTTAAACTTCAACAAGTAGACCCAAGTGAATCATGTTAAACAGATGGTAATAATTACATTAACTTCAGACAATTCATTTGTGTTCATTTTTGCTTTCTACTTTTTTCCATCTGTCCTCCTGGGGCAAGATCTAGAATTTGTTTGTCAAGATATCAAATTGGTTATGAAGCAGATTATTTGTATTTGACGCAGGAGCAGCTTTAATGCTACTTTTGCAGTAAAAAAAGCTCATCTTTTTTCAGCCAATTTTATAAACCCTTTTCAATATTCAGTAAATAAAGATAATGAAAACAAACAAATTTAACACTTCATATAAACTAGCACAAGTTTACATTACATCACGGTATAGTGTTGGGCAGCACCGTGGCTCAGTGTATAGCACCACTGTGGGTTCAAATCCCACCAAGGACAATATCTGCAAGGAGTTTGTATGTTCTCCCGGTGTTTGCGTGGGTTTCCTCCCACTTTCCAAAGACATATTGATAGGGATTCTAGATTGCGAGTCCCATCGGGGACAGCGATGATAATGTGTGCAAACTGTAAAGTGCTGCGGAATATGTTAGCGCTATATAAAATCAAAGATTGTTATTAGTGTTTATGACCACACCATTCATGTATGTAATTGTGATATATTATCAATGCAATCAAAGGATCTCATGTTCATGTCTACTTTGTGGGACTAATGAGTATGGTAAATAATAAAATTAAAAAAAGTAATACATTTAAACATAACCCAGACCAAATCACGATTTAAATAATAACATAAACAGTTTATTCATTGGGAGAAAAAAAACTAAGAAACCCCACAATTTTTTATGCTACCATATTTGTGACAACCCATATTATGTTAGATGACTTTTTCCGACAGAGAGTGCCAGAAAAAAAACAAACAATACCTTATATGTTTATTTCTCCGAACAAGAAAAACTAAACTAAAAAGTGATCAAAAAGTTATATGTACTTCAAAAAGGTGGCAAAAAACTTCCAGCACATTATAAAAAAACAAGCCCACATACAACGCTTAAACAAAAGAGTAAAAAGCTATAGCTGTCAGAATATAGTGAAAAAAAGATAGAAAAAATAAATGACTTGGGTATCATGATATCTGCAGAAGATAAGTAAAATGTTAAAAATACTCCCCAGTGAAGTATACATATAAAAATCAATAAAACAAGATTCAAGATTTGTTGTTTTTATTAATCCTTGGTGCAAAAAGATAGAATAAGTGATCAAAAACTTTACATTGTTTTTCAAAAAAACATGCACTACAACTGCTCTGGCAACAGAAAAATAAAAAATAAATCTGGGTAAAAGGATAATTATTCTAACAAAAAATAATATTTTTATGTCCAAAAAATACATAAAATATAAAAAGACTTTATTGACACGCAGAATACAGATTTCATGTCAATCATTTAGAACAGTGTTTTTATTAAAAAAAAAAAAAGAAAAGAACTATACTGTACATATATCTGTATGTGTGTAACAATATATATTGCAGTATTTTCTTAATTTTTTGATACTTTTGATTCCAAAAGGTTCTTACTTACTGTATTATGATTTGTGCCATCTCAATCACTGTATACACAGTGTTAAATAAGCGCTATGTGTGCAATAATAGGATACACTGATGGCTTCTTCTTCTCCTTACACATCAGTCATGTGATGGCTGTGTAGGGAAAGAAGAGGAAGCTGCATTTCCATTAAAACTGGAACTATTATACCAGCCCTAGTGACAAGGAAGATGAGATGGAAACATTTTTACACCAACCAAAGGAATTTTATGGCCAAAGCAATTTTATGTATAAAATAAATGAAAAATAAATTAATAAGTAAAAAATAACAGGAAAAGTAAATAAAAGTAAAAAATAAATAGAAATGCTACTGTCAATCCAAATTGCAATTACAAGCCCCACCACGTAAAAGAAATATAAAATGTTAAACCAAACAGAAGAATATACTTGAGGATAAATAATTAAAGAGAAAATGTTTAAAAAATTCAAATTTCTTTATTAGACACCACTAGACAAGTACACAAATAAGTTAAAAACAAAGAGGGGCAAACTTTGGACATACATATTGTCACTTAATATACATCAAAAAATACCTCTTTTATATAGTATCTGAGCACTGATAAAACAAGAAAAAGTATATAAGAAAAAGATTTTTTATAATGGGATATATCATAGGATATGTATCTCTTGAGGCTATTACACCGCCAGGATCTGTGTACACACTGGAGCGTAAGTAGAAAAAATAAGAAACAAATAATATGATCCAATATGTGTGCCTGTAGCAAATGTAAATAGCCTTTTCATGTATTGCACAACTCCTCCATATAAAACAGCCTCAACCAGGTTCTATAAAGTGGCAGATACTCAGGAAAGTGCTTAGTGCATAGTGCAAATGGGTATGTGCATCTACTAACCAGTGCTCATGATGAATGTGCCAAAGCTGCCTCCTCACACTCCAACGCGCGTTTCACAAGTTTGGTATCTACTTGAGGTGCATATATATTGTAATTTTGGGATTTTTCCTCTTTGGATTAAAGAAATATAAAATGTGTCTGATATATAAAACATATTTTTTTTTACAAAATGGAGAACAAATAAATGCATTATAGTAATTATTTGTGGCCATAAAAAATGGGAAGAAAACATCACTTATTTCCTTTATTTTTCCACCTAGATCTCCCAAAGTCAGAAGAAAAGATAAACTATGACAAATACATAAAAATAAAGCCCTATTTATGATGATGACGTCGCGGTCACGTGAGCGGTCAGGTGACCGGTCACCTGACCGCGACGTCATCGAAGATCCTTCACTCTCTGCATTCTTATGAACGGAGGCAGACGCTTGCAGCGGTGACAGCCAGGGTTCGTCGGAGGGGTGAGTATATCCATATTTTTTATTTGTATTCTTTATTTTTTACATTAATATGGATCCCAGGGCCTGAAGGAGAGTTTCCTCTCCTTCAGACCCTGGGAACCCTCCAGGATACATTCCGATATTTGTGTCCCATTGACTTGTATTGGTATCGGGTATCGGTATCGGCGATATCCGATATTTTTTGGATATGGGCCGATACTATCCGATACCGATACTTTCAAATATCGGAAGGTATCGCTCAACACTAGTCATTACACACCAGTCAGGTTTTGTGTTGTTTTTCAGTTTGCCATTGGAGGTTGTGATGGCCTCCTTTCTGACTCTGCACTCTTCCCATCAGCCCAAGGGTGCTTTTAATTAGTGCTGGTTCCTACCTGCCCATTTAAAATTGTAGGTTTATAACCCGAGAGAGGCATGTTTGCCTATTTCAATTATAGGATTATAGCATGAGAGAGGCATGTTTAGGATGATAGGACCCATCAGAGAAGTGTCACTTTGCTGTGGTTGATGCGCACACATGAACTGGCCAATTTATGAGCTAAAAACCTTCATTTTTGTAAGCACATATTTTTGTTACGCAGTCATTGCAGCTTGCATCTGTTCCCATTATATAGAAGTGCTGGTTAGGTTTTTCATTTTTGCAATTTACAGATGAGAGGGAGGCGGAGGTGGATCACAGACAGGGAAGAGAAGACCCAATGCACAGTCCGACTCTTGTGCACCGAAATCTAATTAGCAGAAAACTTCAAATGGTGATTAAAGAAGAACCACAAAGTAGATTTCTTCACCAATGGTATCAATTTTATGTGTGTTACAGCCCCATTAGATCCATGTATTTACTTTACATTGCAAAATTATTCAGAAAGATTCTGTTTGAGAGATTATCTTTTTTCATTTTTTAAGAGATGTTTGTATTAATAATTATTATTAATGTATGATAATATTAATAATTTTATTTATAAAGCAAGTTTCATCAAAGGCTTTGTCAGGGGTGCCTTGGGTGAAACGTACGTTGGAGTTGGGGGTCCAACACTATACAGACAATGAACTTAGGTGCATCACTGGAAGTAAGTCTATGCCTAGTCTTTATACATCTCTCACTCTTTAGCATACCATCTCACTTAACCCATTACTTGCCAAATTAAAATTTTTACAAGTACGGATTTTTCATAAAAGGGCATCCCAATATTCAATTAAAAATGACAATGACATGATTTCCTATTTTGAAAACATTCATTTTAAAAACGCAACACAAAAATTGGACCTAATTATGAAAATTATAAAATCTTAGTTGCTAGAAGCTAAAGGTTAGGCGTCCCAAAAAAAGGGCATTGGTAGATAATGGGTTAACCCTGCTGTTCTGTTGGTCAAAAATGACCGACTTTGAACTTCAATATTCTTTAAAATATTCAAGATGCGGCTCTGAAACCCGTGGCCAACCGACCTATCCTCATTTAAGTCAATCAACCACAAGTTTCAGAACCGCATCTTGAACACCCCAAAAAATACCAAAGTTCAAAATAGGTGTCCCCAGACCGAACAGAACAGCAGGGTTAATACAGTGTAGAGTCTTTAGGCCAAAGACACTTGTGATTGTATACCTTTTATGAGATTTATTATGATCTACATGTACTTGTGTAAAGTGTTTGTCCCCTCATTTTCGTCACTCTGCTTTATTTCATATCTATATTTCTCCGACTATTTTTTTAAATATTTTTCAATAAGCTATATATTTTATGAGACTTAGTTGGCACTTTATCTCTTTTGCTGTTATAAGGTGTTATCCAAGCATTCCCGAGTGCTAATAGAGTATCTTCAACGTTCTTTAATACTATGCTTGAGTCGCCGTGATTGAATGTCTCACAACTGTTTGACAGCCATAACACATGCAAGGATTTCCTTTTTGTTTGGCAATCACAAGACATGCAGCCATGGTGGCTCAAACATAATATTAGAGCATACCAAAGATACTTTACTAGCACTAGAGCATGCTCAGATAACACCTTTTTTGAGCACGCATGCTCATTACTAATCTGTATTAATAATTTCAGCAATTATTTGTTTTTGCTGCTCTTCTAAGTAGAGACAAATGACGTACTGTAAACTAAAATATAATCCAGTTTTGGACAATGTAATTTGTTACTTTTGTTAGTTTAGTTTTAATAATTATATGGTATGCAGAGAGCAAATGCTCGGAAATTATCATAATTTTCGGTTAATCTATATTGGGCAATAAACAGATACAGGAATACTTACTATTATCTATTTTACAGAATAACGTGTGAAGTTTTGTATTTTCAATATTTAATAGTTTATTTCTTGGCATCAAAATAATTAAAATAATGTGCAGCTATTAGTAAAAGTCTTCCTATTTGATAGTACACATTTGTTATCCCATTAGATACTGCTTAACTTTGCAATGATCCAACTTTAGTCTTGATAATTAAAATGGATTCCTATGTAGGCTTGGGCATTTTCACTGCAGCTGTTGTTCAATGTTTCCTAAACAATTTCATTAATTCTAATATATTTGTCTTGAGAATTTTTAGACTAGTAGTCCAAAGTGAAAAGAAACAAGACAAAGGAATGCCAAAAAAGAAAAAAATAAACAATTACTTTTATGAACTAAATAACACAAAATTCAATTTCTGGAGGGAGATCAGCTATTTATTAAAAAGCCTTTGTCAGTCACTTCTTACAATTCATTTTTGAAGTCTACTTTAGATGAATTGTATACTGTTGTTTAATCAAATCAATAAAGTAAATGCCAAGTTCCTGACTCTCCGCACTGTAAAAAGTTTATCTGTTATGTATTTTCTTGTTGAATGCAAAGAGAAAACAAGGAGAGACACAAAACTCTTTCTTATTCTTTTTATAAGAAAACTGTTATACAATAAAGTGTTATTGAGAATTCTTGTATCACACATTTGGCACTCATCCTAATAAATTTTTGTAATGTAATTTTCATGATATAGAGTAGTGTTTACTGAAACATGTTGCACACTGATAAAATTAGAATGGTCACTGCTGAATCATTATTTGCTTGTGGTATAAAATTAAAAAATAACAACTGAAAGGATATGTGTTCTCAAATTCTCAAATTAAAAAATGTAAACTATGTACATCATGAAATAGAAGTAATGTACCTGATGTGACTAGAGTACTTAGGCCGGCATCACACTGGCGTTTTAAACGGCCGAGCGCAATGCGATAAAAAATCGCATTGCATTTGGGCCAATGTTTAGCTATGGGGCAGCTACCAGCAGCCGACTTTTTGTCGGCCGGTTTCCACGGTCCGAGACAATCGCAGCATGCTGCGTTTGTCTCGGACTGAGGAAAACTCTCGGCTCACTCGCACCCATCTAAGCCTATGGGTGCGAGTGAGACAGCGTACACCACTCGGATATCATCCGAGTGATGTGCGTTATAATTGGACCCCAGCAATGGAGGAGATGGAGAAATTGATTTCTCCATCTCCTCCGCAGCTGTGCTCCGATCCTCCCTGTGCGAGAGAATCGGAGCACAGACGCATGACGCTCGGCTCCTGCTGTGCTGCGAGCAGGAGCCGAGTGTCATTAACATATTGCATCCGATGATCTCGCATCGGATGCAATACGCCAGTGTGATGCCGGCCGTACATTGAAAATCCATATCATCATGGCTGCAGAATCCTGATATCAATATTGTGCAGGGTCTGACTTAAAACTTTCAGAAATAATTATACAGGCATTTGGACATGGATTTTAACAATAAGTGCATCAGCCTTATCAGATCTAAGAGGGATATTTAGTAATCTTTGTTGCTGATACTATGAAATCTAATGACAAATACTCCTTAACACTTTAAGGACTGAGCGACTTTTGGCCTTAATTACTGAGCACCATGTTTCAATTCTGACACTTTATGTGGTAATAATTCTGGAATAGTTCAATATATCCCAGTGATTCTGAGAATGCTTTTTCTTGACACATGTTACTTTATTTTACTGGTAAATTTAAGTCTATACGCATTGCATTTAAAAAAAAAAAAATCTGAAATTTAATGAAAATATAAAAAAAAAAAAAATTCTTATACCATTCAACCAGATAGTCACACTACACAAAAAAAATATGTTTAACATTTTCCATATGTCTATGTTATGTTAGCTTGAAGAGAAGTATTAGAAAGATGTTTGGTTCACCGTGCTGCTGTCAGTGTGATAGGTAGGCTACACTGCTGAGCTGAATAAAACTTCTACTTTCAATATTACTGTATTGCTAAAGGAAACCTGTCAGGTCTCCCATGCCACCACAACCACCAACAGTTGTGTACAGTGTGTGTACCAACATGTTGTACGGTGTCTCAAAAATGAACTATGTGAAGCCGGCCGTAAGTTGATGCATGCCCAGCTGATGCGTGAGGGAGCCGGTGTCACAGAGGGTGTCATGGGATGCAAATTGCCATGCTGTGTGAGGGACCACCCACAGGAGTCACAAGAGTGGGCCAACGGTCAAGCGGATGATGCAGAGCCAATTATAGGCACCGTCAGTGGCGCCTAGCAACCAAGTTACAGTGCGCATGCGCACTGGTCAGTATCACAGAGATACTTTCTTTCATTGGGTGGACAGAGCTTTAAAATTACTTATTCCATCACTTGCTCCAAAACCACAGTCATCTAACATGCATCTTGTCCCTGTACTAAAATTTAAATTGGTCTTACTACACGGGCCTTAAAGGTGAGAGAATGAGAGCATTTAAGGGACATTTTGGAAGCCAAGAATGAAGATAATTTTGATTCTTTAAAGACTATTGCCAGGCACTTCAAACAGCACCATTCATGTGATCTTATCGGTCTTCATGTCAAAGGGATTGATTGTGTATGTACAGACCTTTGGGGTGAGAACCTAAGTAGTTTCCTAGCACAAAAAGAATCCTACTGGATTTGGACATTGGGTACCCTACAACCACAAGATTGTAAATGAAGCGCTAAGCTTTGCCCCTTTCTCTGATTTGCTTGGAAATCTTGGGCATGGGCACAGGAACATGCGGATGCTGGCCGTAATTAAGGAGGAACGCGGGCTGCCCAGTGGAGTCAGCAATGGTGTTGTTCAGCGCAAACTTTGCCCATGGTAGCAAGGATGCCCAGTCATCCTGCCTGGCGGAGACAAAATGTCGCAAATATGTGACCAGGGTTGGGTTGGCCCTCTCTACCAACCCGTACGTCTCGGGATGGTAAGCTTAAAAGATTTAGCTCAATGCTGAGCAAATGACAAAGTTCTCTCCAGAACCGAGATGTGAACTGGGGACCCCGGTCACAGACTATTTTGTCAGGCATGATATGTAGGCGAAAGACATGTTTGATCAACAACACCGCCAAAGCCCTGCAGAAGGTATCTGAGGAAGAGGAACCAAATGCAGCAATTTAAAGAAATGGTTGGTGACTACCCAGTTAATGGTGAGGAGAAAATGGTGTGCACTCTCGTCTAAAATATGAGATGCAGGCGGAACGGACTGTGATAGCCCCATCAGAAATTCACTGCATGGGATTGCTATAGGAAGTGTAACTACTTTCTCATTTCATAGGTTCCACAAGTGTGGCGCATCATTTACATTTATGCCGCTCTAACTGTGCCCCCTTTTTTACAATCATAACAACAGTCACTATGGTTTTTCACCCGCACAGACGCATTAGACACTGCGCACCAGCAGCGCGTCACTTCTGGTCCAGGTGACGCACTTCCGGTCCAGCGGTCCCAATTGCAACATTTAAAATGCTGCAACACTACTCCAGGTCATGCAATACAGCCGCACACTCAGCAGGGCACGGGAGCACCGCTCTACAGCCTCTTTTGCCAAACTAAAAGCAGGTAACCTGTCACATTATTGCAGCAATATACTTCATGGCTGCAACCTTGGGCTTTTTACTGGCATGCTCCTGTTTTACTTGTATGCTCCTGTGTATAGCTCCCCATTACACCAGATATACTTGTTATATACAGACAAACAGCTACGTGCCTGTCTTATTTTATTGTTATTTTGTTACATCATGTTATGACGTGCATTATTACATAACAACTATTACTGGTTGCCATTTTCTCTGCCTTTAATGCATATTCGTAATCTGGCAACTGTTACTATTGACGTCATCAGGCTTACTTTGTTACCTCATATTCCTTTGTATATAATGTATATAGTTTTCAGTTTCTTATACTTTATTCTCTTATTTCTATAGTAACCCCATGACTAAAACCCAGGAGAGTTGAAACGTTGGGCTTTGAATCAGACTATATCACTTTTCTGCTTGTGGCTTGTATATACTTCTTTTGAGACTTTCTTTGGAATAAATTGTGAAAACACGCTTGCAAACTAACTAAACAGTGTGCAGTGAATTTCTACTACTACCCAGTTAATGGTGCAGTTACTGGACTTGGGTAAGCCCACCACAAAGTCGATCCCGACCATCTCCCAAGGCCTATCTGCCATCGGCAGGGGGGTACACTAAACCAGAAGGCCACTGACGAGGAGACCAACTTTTGGCACAGGAGACAAACATCCAAATATAGTCTCTGTTGTCACAGGCCATATGTGGCCACCAGTATGTCCTCGCCAGGAGCTCAGATGTCCTCCTGGTCCCAAAATGTCCACCCACCCTGGATGCTTGAGACCAAGAGATAACCTCTGATCACAAATTAGGTCAAACAAAAGTCTTGCCCAGGGGCACAGACTCAAACGAAACCAGAGCCACGGTTCTCAGGCTCTCTGAGAGGACAATAAGCCGAGGCTCCTCTCAATCCTCAGATGGGACTACAGACCGGGAGAGAGCATCAGCAAAAGAGTTCTTCCCGAAGAGAACATGGAGGGTAAAGTTGAAATGGGAGAAGAACAGAGACCACCTGGCCTGGTGGGAGTTCAGCCGCTGGGCTGTTTGTAAATATAACAAGTTCTTGTGGGTGGTGAAAACCTTTATAAGAGGTAACAGGCCCCCTCCATGAGATGTCTCCACTCTGAAAAGGCCAACTTCATTGCTAGCAACTCCCTGCCCCCGGTGGAATAATTCCTCTCTGCCGATGAGAAGGTCTTGGAGAAAAAGAAGCAAGGATGCTTCTGACCTTGAGCATCCTTCTGAAAAAAGGACAGCTCCAGCACCGACGGAAGAGGCATCCACCTCCAAAATAAATGGCTTATCAACAATGGGGCGATATAAAATGGGAGCGCTAGTGAAGTGTGTCTTTATGGACAGAAAGGCCTTGGAGACCTCCTACAACCACAATTTGGGGTTATCTCCTTTCTTGTTGAGGGCAACCAAAGGAGCTACCAAAGTTGAAAAGTGGGAAATGAACTGGCAATAATAATTAATGAATCCCATAAAGCATTTGTTAGGGCTAGTGGAACGCACCAAATAATAAGAAAGATAGAGTAAGATGCGTTTGCAGCCTGGGGTCCACCGTGCAGAGATGGAACCTGCTGCCAAGTAATGACAGACTATATGGCGGTACAATGTGGATACACACACGGGTTAACTTCACCCTGTGTGAAGGAAGCGAACCCTGTTGCGTCACAGGGCCGCGGTACCGCACCAAGGGCGCAAGCAAGGAGTCTCAGAACTCAATCCAAAGACATATGATGTGAGTTCATAAAGACCTCTTGCGCTCGACACCGCAACTGGGGTGTTAGAGTGACAGAAATAATAATAATAAAGATGCATGAGAGTGCGTGCGGTGCCGCACTGGTGGATGCCACTAACCACCCAGGCTTGGGTCAGGAAAGCGCTGTGAAAGCGCATGGCGCCGCACTGGCGGTCACAGCAATAGACGCTGTTTTGTGTGTTACATGCTGATGGCTAAGTTGGGCGCTAGATAGCAATCATACACCTTACGCGAGCAGTCATACACAAGGGAGGGGATAATTAATGAACGACTTTCACACATCAACACACACACATTTACAAGTTTACACTAGCGCATGGCCGTGAGGTCATGCAAACCTTTTATAGTTGCAGCTTGTACAGGACCTTCCAAGAAGGACCAATGGGAGGCAGCCACAGAAGTTGAGCACCTTCAGGACCTTCCTGGAGGACCAATGGGATCTTCTGCAGTATCTGAGCATGTGACCCTCGATCTCCAATGGGAGATCTTGCCCTGGGCATGCTCAGAAGGGGAAAAGCAGGACTTAGTCCCAAAAGCGTCTGCTCGCCGCTGCCCAGCACTGGCTTCAATGGCAGAAGCTGGAAAAGCAGCAGTAACCCTATGCACAGAGTGAGACTGAGCAAGACGCTGGGACCGATGTCTCCACTGAGCAGACTCCACTGTGGCTGGAGAAGAATGGGAGACCGCAGCGGAGATGGTTCGAGATTCCCCCTGTGCAAAGGCAGGAACTCGACACCTAACAGCGTTGCACCGCTTTAAGAGAATGGGGCTCTTGCCAGTTCATCCCAGCCTCTAGCTTGGAAGGATCCATGGCCAATCCCTGGGCAGATATGATATAGCCCAGGAAAGGCAAGGACTCCGGCTCAAACACACATTTCTCAAGCTTGGCAAAGAAGAAATTAGCCGGTAGGAGGTGAAAGACTTTGCAGACATCTCTCTGGTGCGAATCTTTATCTGGAGAGCAGATGAGAATATCATCCAGATAGACTATGACTGAGGTGGATAGCAAATCCCAGAAAATGTCATTCACAAAGTCCTGGAAAATGGCAGCAGCATTACAGAGCCTGAAGGGCATCACCAGGTACTCATAGTGGCCATCCCTGGTGTTGAATGCCGTCTTCCACTCGTCCCCGTCACAGATGCGTATCAGGTTATAGGCACCCCGCAGATCTAGTTTAGTAAATACTCTCGCTTCCTGCAACCTGTTGAAGCGCTCAGAAATTAGAGGTAGGGGGTATTTATTCTTAATGGTAATAGCGTTAAGACCCCTGTAGTCAATGCATGGACGTAACTCCCCATTCTTTTTCTGCACAAAGAAGAACCCAGCCCCTGCAGGTGACACTGACTTCCTAATGAACCCTCTAGCCAGATTTTCCTTGATGCACTGAGACATTGCCTCCATCTCCGGGAGAGATAATGGATAGACTCGACCCCGGGGAGGCAGAGCACCAGGCAAGAGATCAATAGTACAGTCATAGGGGTGGTGAGGCAGAAGGGTCTCCACAGCTCTCTTGAAGAACACATCTGCATATGACCAATAGTGTTTGGGGAGAGATGATAGAACTGTGGGCACTGCTGTAGAAGCCACCTGAATGCATTCCTTCTGACATCTACCCTCACAAGACTCACTCCATCTCAATATTCTCCCAGAGGACCATGCATTATGGGGGAATGGTGACATGACCAAACGACCACAAGTAAGACCTCATCTATAACCTCAGGTATGATTAGTAGGGAGATTATCTCCTGAAGGACTGGAGATATGGTGAAAATTAGTGGGATGGTCTGGTGTGTGATCTGTGAGGGCAGTGTCAACTCATTTACCACTTTGACAGTCACTGGCTTGGTGAGCATTGCGTGCCGTTGAACGAAGGCAGATTACATGAAATTGCCCTCCACCATGCCGGAATCCACACAAATCTCTACTGTGTGAGTGGACGGGCCAATAGTGAGTGTCCCCTTGAGAGACAATTTAGAGGAAAATGCCGCTGTGTCTAGAGAGCCTCCTCCTACAGCCACTAGACAGAAACATTTTCCCAACCGCTGGGGACATCTGGAGGCAAAATGTCCTGACTGCTGGCAGGCATGGCAGACCATGAGTGCACGAGCGTTCCAGGACTTAGATCCCGCTCTTGACACCTCCTGAGGCTCCGATGCCTAGACCGGAGATTCCAGAGGCTCGGAGAAGTTAGGAGCCAACCGAAACCTCTGCTGAAACTGGGCTCACTCCAACCTTTGCTTAACCCCTTTACCCCCAAGGGTGGTTTGCACGTTAATGACCGGGCCAATTTTTACAATTCTGACCACTGTCCATTTATGAGGTTATAACTCTGGAACGCTTCAACGGATCCCAGTGATTCTGACATTGTTTTCTCGAGACATATTGTACGTCATAATAGTGGTAAAATTCTTTGATAGTACCTGCGTTTATTTGTGAAAAAAACGGAAATTTGGCGAAAATTATGAAAATTTCGCAATTTTCCAACTTTGAATTTTTATGCAATTAAATCACAGAGATATGTCACACAAAATACTTAATAAGTAACATTTCCCACATGTCTACTTTACATCAGCACAATTTTGGAACCAAAATTTTTTTTTGTTAGGGAGTTATAAGGGTTAAAAGTTGACCAGCAATTTCTCATTTTTACAACACCATTTTTTTTTAGGGACCACATCTCATTTGAAGTCATTTTGAGGGGTCTATATGATAGAAAATACCCAAGTGTGACACCATTCTAAAAACTGCACCCCTCATGGTGCTCAAAACCATATTCAAGAAGTTTACTAACCCTTCTGGTGCTTCACAGGAATTTTTGGAATGTTTAAATAAAAATGAACATTTAACTTTTTTTCACAAAAAATACCAAGGGTAGCAGGAGAAATTGAACCCCAAAAGTTGTTGTACAATTTGTTTGGAGTACACTGATACCCCATATGTGGGGGTAAACCACTGTTTGGGCGCATGGGAGAGCTCGGAAGGGAAGGAGCGCCGTTTGACTTTTCAATGCAAAATTGACAGGAATTGAGATGGGACGCCATGTTGCGTTTAGAGAGCCACTGATGTGCCTAAACATTGAAACCCCCCACAAGTGACACCATTTTGGAAAGTAGACCCCCTAAGAAACTTATCTAGATGTGTTTTGAGTGCTTTGACCCACCAAGGGCTTCACAGAAGTTTATAATGCAGAGCCGTAAAATTAAAACAAAAATTTTTTCCCACAAAAATTATTTTTTTAGCCCCCAGTTTTGTATTTTCCCCAAAATTTGTTTCCCAATTTGTCCTGAGTGCGATTATACACAATATGTGGGGGGAACCACTGTTTGGGCGCATGGGAGGGCTCGGAAGGGAAGGAGCGCCATTTGGAATGCAGACTTAGATGGAATGGTCTGCAGGCGTCACATTGCGTTTGCAGAGCCCCTAATGTACCTAAACAGTAGAAACCCCCCACAAGTGACCCCATATTGGAAACTAGACCCCCCAGGGAACTCATCTAGATGTGTTGTGAGAAGTTTGAACCCCCAAGTGTTTCCCTACAGTTTATAATGCAGAGCTGTGAAAATAAAAAATCTTTTTTTTCCTACAAAAATTATTTTTTAGCCCCCAGTTTTGTATTTTCCCAAGGGTAACAGGAGAAATTGGACCCCAAAAGTTGTTGTCCTTTTTGTCCTGAGTATGCTGATACCCAATATGTTGGGGTAAACCCCTGTTTGGGCACACGGGAGAGCTCGGAAGGGAAGGAGCACTGTTTTACTTTTTCAACGCAGAATTGGCTGGAATTGAGAGCGGACGCCATATAGTAACATAGTAACATAGTTAGTAAGGCCGAAAAAAGACATTTGTCCATCCAGTTCAGCCTATATTAGAGAGCCACTGATGTGCCTAAACATTGAAACCCCCCACAAGTGACACCATTTTGGAAAGTAGACCCCAGCCATGTCGTGTTTGGAGAGCCCCTGATGTGCATAAACAGTGGAAAGCCCCCATTTATAACTGAAACCCTACTCCAAACACACCCCTAACCCTAATCCCAACCCTATTCCCAACTGTAAATGTAATCTAAACCCTAACCCTAACTTTAGCCCCAACCCTAACTGTAGCCCCAACCCTAACCCTAGCCCTAGCCCTAACTCTAGCCCTAACCCTAGCCCTAACCCTAACCCTAGCCCTAACCCTAGCCCTAACCCTAGCCCTAGCCCTAACCCTAGCCCTAACCCTAGTCCTAGCCCTAACCCTAGCCCTAGCCCTAACCCTAGCCCTAACCCTAGCCCTAACCCTAACCCTAGCCCTAACCCTAACCCTAGCCCTAACCCTAGCCCTAATGGGAAAATGGAAATAAATACATTTTTTAATTTTTCCCTAACTAAGGGGGTGATGAAGGGGGGTTTGATTTACTTTTATAGCGAGTTTTTTAGCGGATTATTATGATTGGCAGCCGTCACACACTGAAAGACGCTTTTTATTGCAAAAAATATTTTTTGTGTTACCA
This sequence comes from Ranitomeya imitator, assembly GCF_032444005.1. Lineage (NCBI taxonomy): Eukaryota > Metazoa > Chordata > Amphibia > Anura > Dendrobatidae > Ranitomeya > Ranitomeya imitator. The sequence continues at coordinate 1,120,769,707 of NC_091282.1, read as the reverse complement.
CATTTTGAGAGCTATAATTTTTCCATATTTTGGTCCACAGAGTCATGTGAGATCTTGTTTTTTGCGGGACGAGTTGACGTTTTTATTGGTAACATTTTCGGGCATGTGACATTTTTTGATCGCTTTTTATTCCGATTTTTGTGAGGAAGAATGACCAAAAACCAGCTATTCATGAATTTCTTTTGGGGGAGGAGTTTATACCATTCCGCGTTTGGTAAAATTGATAAAGCAGTTTTCTTCTTCGGGTCAGTAGGATTACAGCGACACCTCATTTATATAATTTTTTTATGTTTTGATGCTTTTATACGATAAAAACTATTTTACATAAAAAATAATTATTTTTGCATTGTTTTATTCTAAGGACTATAACTTTTTTATTTTTTTGCTGATGATGCTGTATGGCGGCTCGTTTTTTGCGGAACAAGATAACGTTTTCAGCGGTATCATGGTTATTTATATCTGTCTTTTTGATCGTTTGCTATTCCACTTTTGGTTCGGTGGTATGATAATAATGCGTTGTTTTTTGCCTCGTTTTTTTTTTTCTTACGGTGTTTACTGAAGGGGTTAACTAGTGGGCCAGTTTTATAGGTCGGGTCGTTACAGATGCGGCGATACTAAATATGTGTACTTTTATTGTTTTTTTTTATTTAGATGAAGAAATGTATTTATGGGAATAATATATATATTTTTTTCATTATTTAGGAATATTTGTTTTTTATTTTTTTTTCCACATTTGGAAATTTTTTTTTTTACTTTTGTCCCGGGGGGGGGGGGGGACATCACAGATCGATGATCTGACAGTTTGCACAGCACTCTGTCAGATCACCGATCTGAGATGCAGCACTGCAGGCTTCACAGTGCCTGCTCTGAGCAGGCTCTGTGAAGCCACCTCCCTCCCTGCAGGACCCAGATCCGCGGCCATCTTGGATCCGGGGCTGGAGCAGGCAGGGAGGGAGGTAAGAGACCCTCACAGCAACGCGATCACATCGCGTTGCTGCGGGGGGCTCAGGGAAGCCCGCAGGGAGCCCCCTCCCTGCGCGATGCTTCCCTGTACCGCCGGCACATCGCGATCATGTTTGATCGCGGTGTGTGTCGGGGGTTAATGTGCTGGGAGCGGTCCGTTACCGCTCCTGGCACATAGTGCCGGATGTCAGCTGCAATAGGCAGCTGACACCCGGCCGCAATCGGCGGCGCTCCTCCCGTGAGCGCTGCCGATCGCATATGACGTACTATCCCGTCGGTGGTCATTGGGGCGCACCCCACCTCAACGGGATATTACATCTAATGTCAGAAAGGGGTTAAAGAAACAAAGGTCGATGTGAGTAGAGACTGATATTAACTCCTCCAGTGTGGCCGGAATCTCCCTAGGGGCCAAAGCATCCTTCGCATGGTCAGCCAGCCTCCTCCAAAAAACATGGATGAGGACTTTATCTGACTATTCCAACTCAGATGCTAAAGTTCGGAAGTGGACGGCAAAGTGACTGACCATGAATGAGCCCTGTGTCAATGCCAGCAGTTGGAGCGCCGTATATTGGGTGACTTGTAGTGTTGAGCATTCCGATACCGCAAGTATCGGGTATCGGCCGATATTTGCGGTATCGGAATTCCGATACTGAATTCCGATACTTCCCGCGTATCGGATACCGGAATCGGAAGTTCCCAGAATTCAAATTGAACGCAGCAGCCAATGAGGAATGAATGAAAGTGTGGGCACATCCTGTTTAGCATGGTGGGCATGTAAGTACTGGCAAGGCTGGGATTGGCTGCTGAAATGATGTCACTCTGCACTATAAAAAAGCGCTGCCGCCATTTTGCGCTCACTCTGCTGTGATTTCAGTTAGGGACAGGACGCTGTGTTCTAACTGAGGGCCAGTTGAGCTAGCTAATTGCTTTATTTTCCTTTCCAAAGGCTAATTTAGCAAAACGCTGTGTGTTCTTCACTGTTCACCTTGCTCTTGCCTTGCAGCGCTGTTTTAACAGCGTTCTGCAAGGTCTCTGTGTGTGTGTGTGTGTGCAGCTCACTCTGTAGTCTGTGTGCAGCCATATACCCGGTTGTATTCAGCTCAGGGGGGGTTCACACTGCCTCACACAGTTGTTCTTTTTTGCTCTTAGTGCAGCCTGCTGCACATTTTTTCTCAAATTTCCTATTAGTGTTTTTCCACCAGTCTCCAGCTCTATTGTGGAAAAACACTACATAGGATAACCTAGAGGGGGGTTTTTGGGCCTTGCAGCGCCGTTTACGGCTGTCTGCACGGTCTCCGTGTGAGCCCAGCTCGCCCTGTAGTCTGTGTGCAGCCATAGCCGGTTGGATTCAGCTCAGGGTTCGTTACTGGCTCATACCTTGAGAAAAATTTTCCTTTTTTTCAAATAGTGCAGCCTGTTTAAAATTTGAAAAAAAAAATTCCTATTAGTGTCTTTCCACTCGTATCCAGCTAAATAGTGGAAAAACACTATATAGGATAACCTAGAGGAGGGTTTTTTGGCCTTGCAGCGCCGTTTACGGCTGTCTGCACGGTCTCCGTGTGAGCCCAGCTCGCCCTGTAGTCTGTGTGCAGCCATAGCCGGTTGGATTCAGCTCAGGGTTCGTTACTGGCTCATACCTTGAGAAAAATTTTCCTTTTTTTCAAATAGTGCAGCCTGTTTAAAATTTGAAAAAAAAAAAAATTCCTATTAGTGTCTTTCCACCAGTCTCCAGCTCAATTGTGGAAAAACACTACATAGGATAACCTAGAGGTTTTTTTGGGGGCCTTGCAGCGCCGTTTACGGCTGTCTGCACGGTCTCTGTGTGAGCGCAGCTCGCCCTGTAGTCTGTGTGCAGCCATAGCCGGTTGGATTCAGCTCAGGGTGCGTTACTGCCTCATACCTTGAAAAACAATTTCCTTTTTTTCAAATAGTGCAGCCAGTTTAAAATTTGAAAAAAAAAATTCCTATTAGTGTCTTTCCACTTGTATCCAGCTAAATAGTGGAAAAACACTATATAGGATAACCTAGAGGAGGGTTTCTTGGCCTTGCAGCGCCGTTTACGGCTGTCTGCACGGTCTCCGTGTGATTTAAACTAGCTCTGTAGCCCGATCTGCACCAAAAAAAAGGTTAAGTTCACCAAACACAACTTACACTTGTGTAGGCCACATTTGAAAAATAATAAAGTTTAGTCCACAATTTACAACATTAGTGTTTCTTACACCTGTTAGGAGGAGCATTACAGGAATAAGCACACTAAGGCCTTAGTACTTTTCTGCTTATCTTTATCTGTCAACCAAGATGAAGAGGGCAGGGAGTAAGGCACGTGGGCGTGGGCGCGGAGCAGGGAGAGGAGCAGGGAGAGGACGTGGTGATTCTGTGCCTGCTGCGGGCGCCGGTGACTCGTCGTCACTCAGTTTCAGCAGGGAACAGTCCTTCATGCGCAGCTTTGTCGGAGAGCGCCGTGCACCGCTGCTGCGTGAAGACCAAATTGAAGCCGTTGTCGGGTGGATGGCAGCTAACGCCTCGGCATCGACTTCAGTTAGTGCCACATCCTCTCAGGCACAGAGCACTGGAGAGCAGCCATCTGTCTCTTCACCACCTGCCAAATTGGCCAGGCAGTCAGAGAGCCCAGGACAGGAGCCGTCTCTACTTCTGTTCTCTGAATCTCTTGGCTTGGAAACAGGGGGCCAGCCAAGCAGCATTGGAGAAATGGAAGAAGAGGCAGTGTGCAGTGATGCCCAAAAGCTTTTTCTCTCTGACTCTGAAGAGGCAGGTGGGCCAGTGCCTCCGGTGACCACAGCGCAGTACGCATCTGATGATGAAACTCAGGTGCCGCTTTCTCGTGCGTACTGTGCTGCTGAGACTACCCAGGAGGAGCAGTTGGTGGCAGAGGGTAGTGGAGATGATGAGGTCCTTGACCCATCGTGGCGTGAGGAACAGGAAGGTGGTGGGAGCAGCTCAGAGGAAGAGCTTCCTCTTACGGGCCAAAGAGGGAGAGGGAGGGGGAAGACTGCGGAGCCTGTAGCCTCCACTTTGGCACCCGTTAGGAGCCTGTCTCTTTCCAAAGCCAAAAAGGGCGCTCCCAAGACTTGCAGTGCCTGGTCCTTTTTTGACACAGTTGCAGATGACATTTGTTTTGTCAAATGCAAGCTGTGTCATCATAAAGTAAAAAGAGGGAAAAATGTCAGCAACCTCAATACCACAAATATGTGGAAACATGTGCGGACCAGGCACGCGGTGGAGTTACAGAAACACACTGAAGATGTAGGCCAACCAACAGCGGCAGCTACCACCTCTTCAGCTCGTGTTGCCTCTTCCTCCAGCTCACGCACAGCTGGTTTGGCTTCCTCCCAGAGACCTTGTGTAATTCCACCCACAGCACCACCTTCCCAGTCATCCTCACACTCCCAGTCTACTCTACAGCCATCGGTAGTACAGGCATGGGAGAAAAGGCGGGCATTCTCGGCCAACCACCCCCGAGCACAGGCTCTGAATGCAGGCATTGCCAAACTGTTGTCCCTGGAAATGCTCTCGTTCAGGCTGGTGGAGACTGACAGCTTCCGTGACTTGATGGCATTGGCAGTCCCACAGTACAAGGTGCCCAGCCGCTTTTACTTCAGCAGGCAGGCTGTCCCTGCCCTGCACAGGCATGTTGAGGCAAACATAAAACATGCGCTACTGAACGCCGTCAGTAGCAAGGTCCACCTCACCACCGATGCGTGGACCAGTCAGCATGGACAGGGGCGATATGTTTCCCTCACTGCCCATTGGGTTAATGTTGTTGAGCCAGGTACAGATCGTGCGAGTGGCGCAGGACGTGTCCTGCCCACTCCAAGGATTGCAGGAATCCAGTCTGTACGCATCGACTCCTCCTCTTACACCAGTTCCTCTGATTCCTCTCTGCAGGATCCGTCACAGTCCACCCCCACATGGACCCGTGAACGTTTACCTATGACCGACATGAGCACAGCCGTGGCCAAACGTCAGCAGGCCGTCTTGAAACTAGTTTCATTGGGGCATCGAAGCCACACAGCGCAGGAGCTCTGGAATGCCATAAAGCAGGAGAGCGATGTGTGGTTACTGCCAGCGAATCTCCAGCCAGGCATGGTAGTGTGTGACAATGGCCGAAATCTGGTGGCAGCTTTGGCCCTTGGCAACCTCACTCACATCCCATGTCTGGCACATGTGCTCAATTTGGTTGTGCAGAGTTTTCTGAGGGACTATCCGGATCTTGATGCCCTGCTGCACAAGGTCCGCCTAGAGTGTGCTCACTTGCGGCGTTCCAGCTTGGCCAGATCCCGCATTGCTGCTCTGCAGCGCCGATTCCGCCTTCCGGAACACCGCATCATATGTGACCTACCTACCCGGTGGAATTCCACGTTACATATGTTGGAGCGGTTGTGTGAGCAGCAGCAAGCAGTTATGGAGTACCAGCTGCATCAGGCGCAAAGAAGTCGCAGTCAGCGCCGATCAGACTTCACAACCACAGAGTGGGCCACTATGAAGGACGTCTGCCAGGTTTTGCGTCCTTTTGATTATTCCACGCGGATGGCAAGTGCAGATGATGCACTAGTCAGCATGACTGTCCCCCTTATCTGCCTGCTTCAGCAAACTTTGCAAGGGTTAAGGGATGATGTGGTGGAAGAGGTGGAGGATGAGGAGTCACCTTTTCCATCAGCTTCTGGAGAGTCAGCGCCACGTGGTTCCTCACAAAGGGGTACGCAGGGGCCAATTTGTGAGGAGGATGAGGAGGAGTCAATGGAGGAGGAAGAGCTCCGTCCAGAGGAGGGAGCGACACAATTGTCCAGTGGTCAGTGTGTACAGCGAGGGTGGGGTGATGACGAGCGGGCAGAGATCATGTCTCAAGCAGGGGACAGCGTTTCTGGGCCGGTTGGCACTCTGCAGCACATGGTGGATTTCATGCTGCAGTGCCTGAGAAACGACCGCCGCATCGACCACATTCTCAACATGCCTGATTATTGGGTGTTCACCCTCCTCGATCCTCGCTACCGGGACAACGTCCAAAACCTCATCCCTGCGTTGACCCGGGAGCGTAAATTGCGGGAGTACCACGACACACTGGTGAATTCCATCATCTTCTCCTGTCCAACTGAGAGGAGTGCTGCTAGTGCTTTACAAAGCAGCTCAGTGCGTCGAGGCAGTGGGGGAGGCTCTGCCCAAAGAGGGAGCAGAAGCAGTGCCTCTGCCCAAGGCAAGCCCAGTATGGCACAACTCTGGCACACTTTTGTGTGCCCGCCCCAAATGTCTACACCATCACCGGCGGCTCCAGTCAGCAGGAGGCAACGGTTCCGTCAGATGGTGACAGACTACATGGCTTGCCCTCTTACTGTACTCCCAGACGGCTCTTCCCCGTTCAAGTTTTGGGTCTCTAAGCTGGATACATGGCCAGAGCTAAGCCAGTATGCATTGGAGGTGCTGGCTTGCCCTGCGGCTAGTGTCTTATCGGAACGTGTCTTTAGTGCCGCAGGTGGTGTACTAACAGACCGTCGCATGCGACTATCCTCCGATAACGTTGACCGGCTTACTTTCCTGAAAATGAACCAGGCCTGGATCTCGCAGGAATTTGCCACTCCTCTGCCTGATTAAGTAATTGGGTGTCATCCAGGTCTCCTGCTGTGTTCATCTTTCTACCACCTGAACTGCTATTCCTGGGCTCCAACACCGCCAGTTGCGGCTCAGAAGTGCAGGCTGCACAGTAAAAACATACGACCCAGTGTTATTGGGTTTCAGTAACGTCAGCTGATCCCCAGCTGTGTAGCCGGCAATGTGTCCTGCGACCGCCACGCTGGCACAACAACCTAAATGTAAGGGAACCTGTCCCCCCCCCCCCCCGTCGTTTGTTACTGAAAGAGCCATCTTGTGCAGCAGTAATGCTGCACAAGGAAAAGGTAGCTCTTTTTTTTTAGCTCTTTGCACACGCAGAACTTAACACTTATAAAATGTGTTCACTGATACCGTTATACCGTCCCGGAGCTGGGACTTTCCTTCGTAATGTGACGCAGCACAGCCGTCATTCCTACCCCCTTGGTGCCATGCGCTGCCTCCTCAGCGTTGTTTTAAGCTGTCACGGAGCCTGCGCTGTTCTGTTATCCCTTGGGCATGCCCTATTTGTGCTGCCTGTCTTCTGACATAATTTGGTGTCAGGCTGGCTGCGCCTGTGCGGCCGCGGTGCCCGAGATCCCGCCTCGCAGTGTCTTCTGATTGAGTCACACTGCGGGCCTGGGATCCATGGGCATGCGCAGTGCATATCTTCCCCTCGGGCTCTCGCTCATTTCCCTCCGCCTTCTTTAGACTGTGCGCCGTCAGCTGATCCCTAGCATGCCACGGCCGTGACACCGCACAGTCTGAAGAAGAGGGAAGGAGGGGAGTGAGAGTCGAGGTTATGCACTGTGCATGCCCATGGTTCCAACGCCCGCAGTGGGATTACGTTAGATGAGACTGCGAGGTGGGATCTGGAGCAGCGTGGACGCACAGGCACTGACAGCCTGACACCAAATTATGTCAGAAGACAGGCAGCGCTAATTGGGCATGGCCAAGGGCTAACAGAACAGCGCAGGCTCCGTGGCAGCTTAAAACAACGCTGAGGAGGCAGCGCACGGCATCAAGGGGATAGGAATGACAGCTGTGCTGTGTCCCATTACGAAGGAAATTCGCACCTCCGGAACGGTTTAACGGTATAAAGGGACACATTTTTAGTGTTTACTTCGGTGTTTGCAAGGAGCATAATTAAAAGAGCAACCTTTTCCTTTTGCATCCTTAGTGCTGCACAACATGGCTCTTTCAGCTACAAACGTCTTGGGGGGGGGGGTTAAAGGTTTCCTTTCAACTTGCTCCAATCAGGCTTCGGCCTACACTCTGTTCCTCTGCTCCTCCTGCTGTCCCTGGGCTCTAACACCGCCAGTTGGTGCCTGGAAGTGCTGTGTGCACAGTCAACAGTCGCTCCTCTGTTATTGGGGTTCAGTAACGTCAGCTGATCCCCAGCTGTGTGTGCGGCAATACCTCCAATCTGCTCCTCCTGCTGTCCCTGGGCTCTAACACCGCCAGTTGGTGCCTGGAAGTGCTGTGTGCACAGTCAACAGTCGCTCCTCTGTTATTGGGGTTCAGTAACGTCAGCTGATCCCCAGCTGTGTATCCGGCAACGTGTCATGCGACCGCCACGCTGGCACAACTAAAATGTAAGGGGACCTGTCCCCCCCCCCCCCCTAGGCGTTTGTTACTGAAAGAGCCACCATGTGCAGCACTAATACTGCACAAGGGAAAGGTCGCTCTTGAAATTATGCTCCTTGCAAACGCTGAACTACACACTCATGTAATGTGTCCCCTCACACCGTCCAACCGTCCCGGAGGTGGGACTTTCCTTTGTAATGTGACGCAGCACAGCCGTCATTGCTACCCCCTTGGCACCGTGCGCTGCCTCCTTAGCGTTGTTTGATTCCGTCATGGACCCTGCGCTGTTATGTTATCCCTTGGCCATACACAGTTTGCGCTGCCCGTCCTCTGACATCATTTGTTGTCGTCCTGGCTGCGCCTGTGCGTCCACGCTGCCCGAAATCACACCTCGCAGTGTCGTCTAATGTGATCCCACAGTGGGCCTGGTATCCATGGCCATGCGCAGTGCATATACTAGCCTCTCACTCCCCTTCTTCACGCTTCTTCAGACTAGGCGGCGTCAGCTGATCCCTAATAGCATGCCACGGCCGTGACGCCGCACAGTCTGAAGAAGCAGGAAGGAGGTGAGTGAGAGGCGATGATATGCACTGCGCATGCCCATGGATCCCTGGCCCGCAGTGGGACTACATTAGATGACACTGCAAGGTTGGATCTCGGGCAGCTTGGACGCACAGGCACTGCCAGCCTGACACCTACATGATGTCAGAAGACGGGCACCGCTAACTGTGCATGGCCAAGGGATAACATTACAGTGCGGGCTCCGTGACAGAACCAAACAACGTTGAGGAGGTGGTGCCCGGCACCAAGGGGGTTGGAATGACGGCTGTGCTGTGTCACATTACAAAGGAAAGTCCCACTTCCGGGATGGTTTGACGGTGTGAGGGGACACATTATATGAGTGTGTACTTCAGCGTTTGCAAGGAGCATAATTTTCGGAGCCACCATTTTCCATGTGCAGTATTACTGCTGTACAAGATGGCTCTTTCAGCAACAAATGCCTGGGGGGGGGGTTAAAGGTTCCCTTTCAACTTGCTCCACTGCAGGCTTCGGCCTACACTGTGCTCCTCTTTGATTCCCTGGGTTTCAACACTGTCAGTTGCCACCTGGAAGTGTTGTCTACACAGAAAAAAAGACTAGGTGATGTGTCAGTGGGGTTCAGCACCGCCAGCTGTTCCCCTGCTGTGTAGTCGGCAACGTGTCCAGCACAAGCCACGCTGGCACAACAGAACAAAAGCTGCCACCAGTGCAGGCTTCGGCCTACACTCTGCTCCTCTCCTCCTCCTGCTGACCCTGGGCTCAAACACCGCTAGTTTTTGCCCGGAAATGCTAGCTGCACAGAGAAAAACACCAGCCAATGTGTTAGTGGGGTTCAGCACCGCCAGCTGTTCCCCTGCTGTGTAGTCGGCATCGTGTCCAGCACAAGCCACGCTGGCACAACCGACCAAAAGCTGCCACCAGTGCAGGCTTCGGCCTACACTTTGCTCCTCTCCTCCTCCTCCTGCTGACCCTGGGCTCTAACACCGCTAGTTTTTGCCCGGAAATGCTAGCTGCACAGAGAAAAACACCAGCCAATGTGTTAGTGGGGTTCAGCACCGCCAGCTGTTCCCCTGCTGTGTAGTCGGCATCGTGTCCAGCACAAGCCACGCTGGCACAACCGACCAAAAGCTGCCACCAGTGCAGGCTTCGGCCTACACTTTGCTCCTCTCCTCCTCCTCCTGCTGACCCTGGGCTCTAACACCGCTAGTTTTTGCCCGGACATGCAATGTGCACAGAGAAAAACACCAGTCAATGTGTCAGTGGGGTTCAGCAACGCCAGCTGTTCCCCTGCTGTGTAGCTTGCAACGTGACCTGCAAACGCCACGCAGGCACATGAACTGAAATTGAAGGGAGCCTGCCCCCCACCCACAGGTGTTTCTATGTATATCAGCCACCTTGTACAGCAGTACTGCTGCATTTGTACGAGGTGGCTGACTTTTTCTCCTTGCCCACGTGGAACTCAACACGTACAAAATGTGTCTCATTAGAGACCATTACAATGTCCCTGAGGTGTGACTTTCCTTTGTAATGACACGCAGCACCACCCTTGTTAGCGCTTCCCGTCTTTTGACATCATTGGTTAGCTGGCTGCGCCTGTGCATCTCCCCTGCTCGAAACAACGGCCCTCGGTGTCTTATTTTTTTGGACAGCGAGGGTGTGATTGATGGGCATGTGCAGTGCATATGTTTGCCTGTGTTCACTCATCTCCTTCCGCCTTCTTCAGACTGGGTGTCCTCATGGCCGCGGCAGGCGATAAGGGATCAGATGAGGCCGCCCAGTCTGAAGCAGGTGTAAGGACATGTGTGAGCGGCAAACATATTTACTGCACAAGGCCACGAATCCCAGCCACGCAGTGTGATTTTTTGAAAACACACTGTGGGTCTGGGATTCATGTCCATCGCTAACCGCAACGGCCGACATGAAATGAGGTCAGAAGACAGGAAGCGCTCACAGCGCATGGCCAAGGGATCACAATAGCGCAGACTCCTGTACAGCAAATAACAACGCTCAGGAATCTGCGCCCAGTACCTAGGTGCAAATTTTGACACCTGTGCTGCATCTCGTTAAAAAGACAAGTCACGCCTCCACAACTGTTTGACAGTATAATGGGCTAAATAGTGTACGTGTTTAATTCAGCGTGTGCAAGGAGCAAAATTAAATAGAGCAACCTTTGACTTGTGCATCATTAATGCTGTTCAAGGTGTGGCTCTTGTACCTTGCAACACCTGAGGGGGGGGTTAAAGGTAACCTTTGAAATTGGTTCAACTAGGCTTCGGCCTACACTCTGCTCCTCTACTCCTCCTACTGACCCTGGGCTCAAACACCGCTAGTTTTTGCCCGGAAATGCTAGCTGCACAGAGAAAAACACCAGCCAATGTGTTAGTGGGGTTCAGCACCGCCAGCTGTTCCCCTGCTGTGTAGTCGGCATCGTGTCCAGCACAAGCCACGCTGGCACAACCGACCAAAAGCTGCCACCAGTGCAGGCTTCGGCCTACACTTTGCTCCTCTCCTCCTCCTCCTGCTGACCCTGGGCTCTAACACCGCTAGTTTTTGCCCGGACATGCAATGTGCACAGAGAAAAACACCAGTCAATGTGTCAGTGGGGTTCAGCAACGCCAGCTGTTCCCCTGCTGTGTAGCTTGCAACGTGACCTGCAAACGCCACGCAGGCACATGAACTGAAATTGAAGGGAGCCTGCCCCCCACCCACAGGTGTTTCTATGTATATCAGCCACCTTGTACAGCAGTACTGCTGCATTTGTACGAGGTGGCTGACTTTTTCTCCTTGCCCACGTGGAACTCAACACGTACAAAATGTGTCTCATTAGAGACCATTACAATGTCCCTGAGGTGTGACTTTCCTTTGTAATGACACGCAGCACCACCCTTGTTAGCGCTTCCCGTCTTTTGACATCATTGGTTAGCTGGCTGCGCCTGTGCATCTCCCCTGCTCGAAACAACGGCCCTCGGTGTCTTATTTTTTTGGACAGCGAGGGTGTGATTGATGGGCATGTGCAGTGCATATGTTTGCCTGTGTTCACTCATCTCCTTCCGCCTTCTTCAGACTGGGTGTCCTCATGGCCGCGGCAGGCGATAAGGGATCAGATGAGGCCGCCCAGTCTGAAGCAGGTGTAAGGACATGTGTGAGCGGCAAACATATTTAGTGCACCAGGGCACAAATCCCAGCACCGCAGTGTGATTTTTTAAAAACACACTGTGGGTCTGGGATTCATGTCCATCGCTAACCGCAACGGCCGACATGAAATGAGGTCAGAAGACAGGAAGCGCTCACAGCGCATGGCCAAGGGATCACAATAGCGCAGACTCCTGTACAGCAAATAACAACGCTCAGGAATCTGCGCCCAGTACCTAGGTGCAAATTTTGACACCTGTGCTGCGTCTCGTTAAAAAGACAAGTCACGCCTCCACAACTGTTTGACAGTATAATGGGCTAAATAGTGTACGTGTTTAATTCAGCGTGTGCAAGGAGCAAAATTAAATAGAGCAACCTTTGACTTGTGCATCATTAATGCTGTTCAAGGTGTGGCTCTTGTACCTTGCAACACCTGAGGGGGGGGTTAAAGGTAACCTTTGAAATTGGTTCAACTAGGCTTCGGCCTACACTCTGCTCCTCTACTCCTCCTGCTGACCCTGGGCTCAAACACCGCTAGTTTTTGCCCGGAAATGCTAGCTGCACAGAGAAAAACACCAGCCAATGTGTTAGTGGGGTTCAGCACCGCCAGCTGTTCCCCTGCTGTGTAGTCGGCAACGTGTCCAGCACAAGCCACGCTGGCACAACAGAACAAAAGCTGCCACCAGTGCAGGCTTCGGCCTACACTTTGCTCCTCTCCTCCTCCTGCTGACCCTGGGCTCAAACAACGCCAGTTTCTGCCCGGACATGCTAGCTGCACAGAGAAAAACACCAGCCAATGTGTTAGTGGTGTTCAGCACCGCCAGCTGTTCCCCCGCTGTGTAGCCGGCATCGTGTCCAGCACAAGCCACGCTGGCACAACCGACCAAAAGCTGCCACCAGTGCAGGCTTCGGCCTACACTTTGCTCCTCTCCTCCTCCTCCTGCTGACCCTGGGCTCTAACACCGCTAGTTTTTGCCCGGACATGCAATGTGCACAGAGAAAAACACCAGTCAATGTGTCAGTGGGGTTCAGCAACGCCAGCTGTTCCCCTGCTGTGTAGCTTGCAACGTGACCTGCAAACACCACGCAGGCACATGAACTGAAATTGAAGGGAGCCTGCCCCCCACCCCCCCAGGTGTTTCTATGTATAACAGCCACCTTGTACAGCAGTACTGCTGCATTTGTACAAGGTGGCTGACTTTTTCTCCTTGCACACGTGGAACTCAACAAGTACAAAATGTGTCTCATTACAGACCATTACAATGTCCCTGAGGTGTGACTTTCCTTTTTAATGACACGCAGCACCCCCATTGTTAGCGCTGCCCGTCTCCTGACATCATTGGTTGGCTGGCTGTGCCTGTGCGTCCCCCCTGCCCGACACAACGCCCCCCGTTGTCTCATATATTTTGACTGCGAGGGTGTGATTGATGGGCACGAGCAGTGCATATGTTCCCCTGTTTTCACTCCCCTCCTTCCGCCTTCTTCTGACTGTGCGGCCTCATGGCCGCGGCATGCGATAAGGGATCAGCTGAGGCCGCCCAGTCTGAAGCAGGTGTAAGGACATGTGTGAGCGGCGAACATATTTACTGCACAAGGCCACGAATCCCAGCACCGCAGTGTGACTTTAGGAAAAGCCACTGTGGGTCTGGGATTTATGGCCATCGTTAACCGCACCGGCCAACATGAAATGAGGTCATGAGACGGCCTGCACTAACAGGGTATTGCCAAGGGATAACACAAGAGCGCAGACTCCTGTACAGCAAATAACAACGCTCAGGAATCTGCGCCCAGTACCTAGGTGCAAATTTTGACACCTGTGCTGCGTCTCCTTAAAAAGACTAGTAGTCACGCCTCCACTACTGTTTGACAGTATAATGGGCTAAATAGTGTACGTGTTTAATTCAGCGTGTGCAAGGAGCAAAATTAAATAGAGCAACCTTTGACTTGTGCATCAATAATGCTGTTCAAGGTGTGGCTCTTGTACCTTGCAACACCTGAGGGGGGGTTAAAGGTAACCTTTGAAATTGGTTCAACTAGGCTTTGGCCAACACTCTGCTCCTCTACTCCTCCTGCTGACCCTGGGCTCAAACACCGCTAGTTTTTGCCCGGAAATGCTAGCTGCACAGAGAAAAACACCAGCCAATGTGTTAGTGGGGTTCAGCACCGCCAGCTGTTCCCCTGCTGTGTAGTCGGCAACGTGTCCAGCACAAGCCACGCTGGCACAACAGAACAAAAGCTGCCACCAGTGCAGGCTTCGGCCTACACTTTGCTCCTCTCCTCCTCCTGCTGACCCTGGGCTCAAACAACGCCAGTTTATGCCCGGACATGCTAGCTGCACAGAGAAAAACACCAGCCAATGTGTTAGTGGGGTTCAGCACCGCCAGCTGTTCCCCTGCTGTGCAGCTTGCAACGTGACCTGCAAACGCCACGCAGGCACATGAACTGAAATTGAAGGGAGCCTGGCCACCACCCCCAGGTGTTTCTATGTATAACAGCCACCTTGTACAGCAGTACTGCTGCATTTGTACAAGGTGGCTGACGTTTTCTCCTTGCCCACGTGGAACTCAACACGTACAAAATGTGTCTCTTTGAGACCATTCCACTGTCCCTGAGGTGTGACTTTCCTTTCTAATGATACGCAGCACCCCCCTTGGTAGCGCTTCCCGTCTTCTGACATCATTGGTTGGCTACTTGCGCCTGTTCGTCCGCCCTGCCTGAATAAAATGCTCCTCGTTGTCTTAATTATTTTGACTGCGAGGGTGTGATTGATGGGCACGAGCAGTGCATATCTTCGCCTGTCTTAACTCATCTCCTTCCGCCTTCTTCAGACTGTGCAGCCTCATGGCCGCGGCATGCGAGAAGGGATCAGCAGAGGCCGCCCAGTCTGAAGCAGGTGTAAGGACGTGTGTGAGCGGCCAAAATATTTACTGCTCAAGGCCACGAATCCCAGCACCGCAGTGTGGCTTTATGAAAAGACACTGTGGGTCTGGGATTTATGGCCATCGTTAACCGCACCGGCCAACATGAAATGAGGTCATAAGATGGGCAGCGCTAACAGGGCATTGCCAAGGGATAACACAAGAGCGCAGACTCCTGTACAGCAAATAACAACGCTCAGGAAGCTGCGCCAAGCACCAAGGCGTTATTTTGGACACCTGTGCTGCGTCTCATCAAAAAACCAAGTCACGCATCCACTACAGTTTGACTGTAGAATGGGGTAAATTGTGTATGTCTTTCATTCAGCGTGTGCAAGTAGACAAATTAATAGAGCAACCTTTCACTTGTGCAGCATTAATACTGCACAAGGTGTGTCTCTTGTACTTTGTAACACCTGAGGGGGGGGTTAAAGGTTTCCTTTGAAATTGGTTCAACTAGGCTTCGGCCTACACTCTGCTCCTCTCCTCCTCCTCCTGCTTCAACACGGGCTCTAACATCGCAAGTTTTTGCCCGCAAGTGCTAGCTGCACAGATAAAAACACACGCCATTGTGTTAGTGGGGTTCAGCAACGCCAGCTGTTCCCCCAGTGTGTAGCCGGCAAAGTGTCCTGCAAACGCAACGCAGACACAAAGCTGCCTCCAGTGCAGGCTTCGGCCTACACTCATCTCCCCCTGCTTACCCTTTGCTCCAACACCGCTAGTTGGGGCTCTAGGAAGACAATCTTTAATAGGCAAGGCAACGCATCCGGGTTCCAGCACCGCCAGCTGGTTCTCGGCAGTGTTCTTGTCACAGGTACTCCCTCGTGCCAAGCCTGGTTTCAGCACCGTCAGCTGTTTCCGGGTTGTGTCAACTTCACTGAGACGCCTATGCTTGCCCCGTCGTGGGGCGGTCGAGTTAGCCAACTCCAGGGTGCCTCCAGTTTAGGAGCTTCCTATGTGGGCTGCGTGAACTGGTAGTCAAGGCTGGTTCTGTAGTGCCAGTAGGCCCAGCTCCCCCTGTAGGACTGTTGGGGTTCGGTAACTGCGGCTGCCTCGCGGCCTAGCTGTTCTCTCCTCTCCTGTGGGCCTTGGGGTCCACCACCTGGTTCCAGCACCGTCAGCTGGTTCCGGGCCGAGCCTTTGGCTTAGGTGCCTCCTCCTGGGTAGCCGAGTTCCGCCAACGCCAGGCGGTCCTTGGTAGTGCTTTTAAGCGCGGGCACCTACAGCTTAGTAACCGGGTTCCAGCACCGTCAGCTGGTCCTCGGTCGTGCCATTGGCTCTTGCACACTGGGGCAACGCATCTGGGTTCCAGCACCGCCAGCTGGTTCTCGGCAGTGTTCTTGTCACAGGTACTCCCTCGTGCCAAGCCTGGTTTCAGCACCGTCAGCTGTTTCCGGGTTGTGTCAACTTCACTGAGACGCCTATGCTTGCCCCGTCGTGGGGCGGTCGAGTTAGCCAACTCCAGGGTGCCTCCAGTTTAGGAGCTTCCTATGTGGGCTGCGTGAACTGGTAGTCAAGGCTGGTTCTGTAGTGCCAGTAGGCCCAGCTCCCCCTGTAGGACTGTTGGGGTTCGGTAACTGCGGCTGCCTCGCGGCCTAGCTGTTCTCTCCTCTCCTGTGGGCCTTGGGGTCCACCACCTGGTTCCAGCACCGTCAGCTGGTTCCGGGCCGAGCCTTTGGCTTAGGTGCCTCCTCCTGGGTAGCCGAGTTCCGCCAACGCCAGGCGGTCCTTGGTAGTGCTTTTAAGCGCGGGCACCTACAGCTTAGTAACCGGGTTCCAGCACCGTCAGCTGGTCCTCGGTCGTGCCATTGGCTCTTGCACACTGGGGCAACGCATCTGGGTTCCAGCACCGCCAGCTGGTTCTCGGCAGTGTTCTTGTCACAGGTACTCCCTCGTGCCAAGCCTGGTTTCAGCACCGTCAGCTGTTTCCGGGTTGTGTCAACTTCACTGAGACGCCTATGCTTGCCCCGTCGTGGGGCGGTCGAGTTAGCCAACTCCAGGGTGCCTCCAGTTTAGGAGCTTCCTATGTGGGCTGCGTGAACTGGTAGTCAAGGCTGGTTCTGTAGTGCCAGTAGGCCCAGCTCCCCCTGTAGGACTGTTGGGGTTCGGTAACTGCGGCTGCCTCGCGGCCTAGCTGTTCTCTCCTCTCCTGTGGGCCTTGGGGTCCACCACCTGGTTCCAGCACCGTCAGCTGGTTCCGGGCCGAGCCTTTGGCTTAGGTGCCTCCTCCTGGGTAGCCGAGTTCCGCCAACGCCAGGCGGTCCTTGGTAGTGCTTTTAAGCGCGGGCACCTACAGCTTAGTAACCGGGTTCCAGCACCGTCAGCTGGTCCTCGGTCGTGCCATTGGCTCTTGCACACTGGGGCAACGCATCTGGGTTCCAGCACCGCCAGCTGGTTCTCGGCAGTGTTCTTGTCACAGGTACTCCCTCGTGCCAAGCCTGGTTTCAGCACCGTCAGCTGTTTCCGGGTTGTGTCAACTTCACTGAGACGCCTATGCTTGCCCCGTCGTGGGGCGGTCGAGTTAGCCAACTCCAGGGTGCCTCCAGTTTAGGAGCTTCCTATGTGGGCTGCGTGAACTGGTAGTCAAGGCTGGTTCTGTAGTGCCAGTAGGCCCAGCTCCCCCTGTAGGACTGTTGGGGTTCGGTAACTGCGGCTGCCTCGCGGCCTAGCTGTTCTCTCCTCTCCTGTGGGCCTTGGGGTCCACCACCTGGTTCCAGCACCGTCAGCTGGTTCCGGGCCGAGCCTTTGGCTTAGGTGCCTCCTCCTGGGTAGCCGAGTTCCGCCAACGCCAGGCGGTCCTTGGTAGTGCTTTTAAGCGCGGGCACCTACAGCTTAGTAACCGGGTTCCAGCACCGTCAGCTGGTCCTCGGTCGTGCCATTGGCTCTTGCACACTGGGGCAACGCATCTGGGTTCCAGCACCGCCAGCTGGTTCTCGGCAGTGTTCTTGTCACAGGTACTCCCTCGTGCCAAGCCTGGTTTCAGCACCGTCAGCTGTTTCCGGGTTGTGTCAACTTCACTGAGACGCCTATGCTTGCCCCGTCGTGGGGCGGTCGAGTTAGCCAACTCCAGGGTGCCTCCAGTTTAGGAGCTTCCTATGTGGGCTGCGTGAACTGGTAGTCAAGGCTGGTTCTGTAGTGCCAGTAGGCCCAGCTCCCCCTGTAGGACTGTTGGGGTTCGGTAACTGCGGCTGCCTCGCGGCCTAGCTGTTCTCTCCTCTCCTGTGGGCCTTGGGGTCCACCACCTGGTTCCAGCACCGTCAGCTGGTTCCGGGCCGAGCCTTTGGCTTAGGTGCCTCCTCCTGGGTAGCCGAGTTCCGCCAACGTTAGGCGGTCCTTGGTAGTGCTTTTAAGCGCGGGCACCTACAGCTTAGTAACCGGGTTCCAGCACCGTCAGCTGGTCCTCGGTCGTGCCATTGGCTCTTGCACACTGGGGCAACGCATCTGGGTTCCAGCACCGCCAGCTGGTTCTCGGCAGTGTTTTTGTCACAGGTACTCCCTCGTGCCAAGCCTGGTTTCAGCACCGTCAGCTGTTTCCGGGTTGTGTCAACTTCACTGAGACGCCTATGCTTGCCCCGTCGTGGGGCGGTCGAGTTAGCCAACTCCAGGGTGCCTCCAGTTTAGGAGCTTCCTATGTGGGCTGCGTGAACTGGTAGTCAAGGCTGGTTCTGTAGTGCCAGTAGGCCCAGCTCCCCCTGTAGGACTGTTGGGGTTCGGTAACTGCGGCTGCCTCGCGGCCTAGCTGTTCTCTCCTCTCCTGTGGGCCTTGGGGTCCACCACCTGGTTCCAGCACCGTCAGCTGGTTCCGGGCCGAGCCTTTGGCTTAGGTGCCTCCTCCTGGGTAGCCGAGTTCCGCCAACGTTAGGCGGTCCTTGGTAGTGCTTTTAAGCGCGGGCACCTACAGCTTAGTAACCGGGTTCCAGCACCGTCAGCTGGTCCTCGGTCGTGCCATTGGCTCTTGCACACTGGGGCAACGCATCTGGGTTCCAGCACCGCCAGCTGGTTCTCGGCAGTGTTTTTGTCACAGGTACTCCCTCGTGCCAAGCCTGGTTTCAGCACCGTCAGCTGTTTCCGGGTTGTGTCAACTTCACTGAGACGCCTATGCTTGCCCCGTCGTGGGGCGGTCGAGTTAGCCAACTCCAGGGTGCCTCCAGTTTAGGAGCTTCCTATGTGGGCTGCGTGAACTGGTAGTCAAGGCTGGTTCTGTAGTGCCAGTAGGCCCAGCTCCCCCTGTAGGACTGTTGGGGTTCGGTAACTGCGGCTGCCTCGCGGCCTAGCTGTTCTCTCCTCTCCTGTGGGCCTTGGGGTCCACCACCTGGTTCCAGCACCGTCAGCTGGTTCCGGGCCGAGCCTTTGGCTTAGGTGCCTCCTCCTGGGTAGCCGAGTTCCGCCAACGCCAGGCGGTCCTTGGTAGTGCTTTTAAGCGCGGGCACCTACAGCTTAGTAACCGGGTTCCAGCACCGTCAGCTGGTCCTCGGTCGTGCCATTGGCTCTTGCACACTGGGGCAACGCATCTGGGTTCCAGCACCGCCAGCTGGTTCTCGGCAGTGTTCTTGTCACAGGTACTCCCTCGTGCCAAGCCTGGTTTCAGCACCGTCAGCTGTTTCCGGGTTGTGTCAACTTCACTGAGACGCCTATGCTTGCCCCGTCGTGGGGCGGTCGAGTTAGCCAACTCCAGGGTGCCTCCAGTTTAGGAGCTTCCTATGTGGGCTGCGTGAACTGGTAGTCAAGGCTGGTTCTGTAGTGCCAGTAGGCCCAGCTCCCCCTGTAGGACTGTTGGGGTTCGGTAACTGCGGCTGCCTCGCGGCCTAGCTGTTCTCTCCTCTCCTGTGGGCCTTGGGGTCCACCACCTGGTTCCAGCACCGTCAGCTGGTTCCGGGCCGAGCCTTTGGCTTAGGTGCCTCCTCCTGGGTAGCCGAGTTCCGCCAACGCCAGGCGGTCCTTGGTAGTGCTTTTAAGCGCGGGCACCTACAGCTTAGTAACCGGGTTCCAGCACCGTCAGCTGGTCCTCGGTCGTGCCATTGGCTCTTGCACACTGGGGCAACGCATCTGGGTTCCAGCACCGCCAGCTGGTTCTCGGCAGTGTTCTTGTCACAGGTACTCCCTCGT
The DNA here is from genome assembly GCF_032444005.1 of Ranitomeya imitator. NCBI lineage: Eukaryota > Metazoa > Chordata > Amphibia > Anura > Dendrobatidae > Ranitomeya > Ranitomeya imitator. Next base: position 1,120,749,863 of record NC_091282.1, on the reverse strand, counting down.
GCCAAGCCTGGTTTCAGCACCGTCAGCTGTTTCCGGGTTGTGTCAACTTCACTGAGACGCCTATGCTTGCCCCGTCGTGGGGCGGTCGAGTTAGCCAACTCCAGGGTGCCTCCAGTTTAGGAGCTTCCTATGTGGGCTGCGTGAACTGGTAGTCAAGGCTGGTTCTGTAGTGCCAGTAGGCCCAGCTCCCCCTGTAGGACTGTTGGGGTTCGGTAACTGCGGCTGCCTCGCGGCCTAGCTGTTCTCTCCTCTCCTGTGGGCCTTGGGGTCCACCACCTGGTTCCAGCACCGTCAGCTGGTTCCGGGCCGAGCCTTTGGCTTAGGTGCCTCCTCCTGGGTAGCCGAGTTCCGCCAACGTTAGGCGGTCCTTGGTAGTGCTTTTAAGCGCGGGCACCTACAGCTTAGTAACCGGGTTCCAGCACCGTCAGCTGGTCCTCGGTCGTGCCATTGGCTCTTGCACACTGGGGCAACGCATCTGGGTTCCAGCACCGCCAGCTGGTTCTCGGCAGTGTTTTTGTCACAGGTACTCCCTCGTGCCAAGCCTGGTTTCAGCACCGTCAGCTGTTTCCGGGTTGTGTCAACTTCACTGAGACGCCTATGCTTGCCCCGTCGTGGGGCGGTCGAGTTAGCCAACTCCAGGGTGCCTCCAGTTTAGGAGCTTCCTATGTGGGCTGCGTGAACTGGTAGTCAAGGCTGGTTCTGTAGTGCCAGTAGGCCCAGCTCCCCCTGTAGGACTGTTGGGGTTCGGTAACTGCGGCTGCCTCGCGGCCTAGCTGTTCTCTCCTCTCCTGTGGGCCTTGGGGTCCACCACCTGGTTCCAGCACCGTCAGCTGGTTCTCGGCAGTGTCTTTTGCTCTTGTACCTTCTGCTCCCCATCCTGGTTCCAGTACCGTCAGCTGGTTCCGGGCAGAGCCTTTGGCTTAGGTGCCTCCTTCTGGGTATCCAAGTTCCACCAATGTCAGGTGGTCCTTGGTAGTGCTTTCAGGCACGGGTACCTCCTGCTTAGTAACCGGGTTCCAGTAACGTCAGCTGGTCCTTGGTAGTTCCATTGGCTCTTGGACATTCGGCTACCCATCCGGGTTCCAGTACCGTCAGCTGGTTCTCGGCAGTGTCTTTTGCTCTTGTACCTTCTGCTCCCCATCCTGGTTCCAGTAACGTCATCTGGTTCCGGGCAGAGCCTTTGGCTTAGGTGCCTCCTTCTGGGTATCCGAGTTCCGCCAACGTCAGGCGGTCCTTGGTAGTGCTTTTTAGCACGGGTACCTCCTGCTTAGTAACCGGGTTCCAGTAACGTCAGCTGGTCCTCGGTAGTTCCATAGGCTCTTGAACCTTCGGGTAGCCATCCGAGTTCCAGTTCCATCAGCTGGTTCTTGGCATTTTCTCAGCCTTCTTGTACCTTCTGCTACATTTCCAAGTTGAAGACCCTAACGTCGACAACCCGGAAGACCACCCCGATGACGACGACCCGGAAGACCACCCCGATGACGACGACGACGACGACGGCGGAGACGACGACGGCTGAGACGACGACGGCGGAGATGACGACACTGGAGACGAAGACCCTGGAGACGACAACATGGAAGACCGAGAAGCAGAAGAACAAGAGGCTGCAGAACAAAGAGCAGAAGAACATTAAGCATAAGACTTAATATCAGAGCAAAAGATATTATCTAAATTATATGCAGAAGAAGACTAAGCAGTGTATGGGGGTGAGTCCGTTCCTCCTCGTGGTGCCCCTGGATAAAGCCTGATGCTGCAGGCCAAACTGAACGCGGACAAATGTAACTTTTGTGACTGGCAGAACGGAAGGTGTAATCTTCCAACTTTTATAGACAACAACTACGGGAATGCCTGTCACAAATGAGAATATGATGAAGAAGTAGAATAGGAAGAATAATAACAGTGGAATAAAAAGAATATGTAGAATAGGAAGAATAATAATAGTTGAAGAAAATGAATATGAAGAATGTAATAAAAAAAAAAATAGGTAGAAGATGAAGAAGAAGATGAATAAGGTGAAGAAGTTGATGTCAAGGATGCTGATGATGATGAAGATGAAAGTGTGGGAAAAGAAAAAAAAAAAAAAAAGAAAAAAAAGAAGGGGAAGGGCGTGGAATAGTGAAACATCAATATCTGACAAAATAAAAAAAATTTACATACTCAATATCTTTTTCAATCCGAACTTCTTTAAAAAAAAAAAAAAAACATGCTATTCTATTTGATTGGACTAATCCTCATTGCCTTTAATGTCTCCGCCACCTCCCCCATACATCCTACATTATTCTTAGTTGTTTTCCTTCAGGTAGAATGAACCTACAAGGAAAGAAAGGGTTTATTTTAATTCCGATATTTTGGTCCCATTGACTTGCATTGGGATCGGGTATCGGTATCGGCGATATCCGATATTTTTTGAATATCGGCCGATCCAAACCGATACCGATACTTTCCGATATCGGAAGGTATCGCTCAACACTAGTGACTTGCAGTCCCAAGAAGACCTGCTTCAGGGTCCTCAGAAACTGTGGATTACTCTGCACCACATGATCGTGACGCTCCCACAGCGGCGTAACCCACAAAGCCCAGTCCAACAAGAGAGAAATTATAAATCCCACTCTGGCCCACTCTGAAGGGAAACGTGCAGCCAGCAGCTCTAGATGTATAGCACACTGGCTCACGAATCTCCTACACTACTTGCTATCACCTGACAACTTCTCAGGCAGTGGGAGATGGGAAAAGGTTGGAATAGGGATGGCTGCGGACATTCGGGATGCAGCTTCACTGGCTGCCTGAACGGCTACTGCAGTCAGATCCACAGCTGAGGTTTACGCTCGAGACTGCCAACCTGTCCTCCAGCTGCTGGATGTACCGCTGTAGTCGCTGCTCATCCGCCATTACTAGCCAGACCCTGGCACTAGTATAATTTTAGGGATGGCAGAACGCACTGAATAAATATAATAATAAGATGTGTTTGCAACCTGGGATCCACAGTGCAGAGATGGTAACTGCTGCTCGCTAATTGAGGACAGTATATGGCAGTATAGTACCGGGTACACACGAGTTAACCATCACCCAGTGTGTACTGCAGTGAGCCCTGTTACTTCACAGAGCCGCTAGACTAAATTTAGTGCACAGAGTGTGTGCGGCGTCGCTCAGGCGAATGCCGCTAACAAATGATAACTGTAGAGATTTAGCACACAGAGTGCATGCAGCGTCGCACAGGCGAACGCCAATAACTGATGCTAACTATCATGAAGTGTGAACTGAGTGCACAGTGGCGCATAGGCAATGCCACTACTCAGCGCTGTCTCAAACTCCAGTCACCCTATTCACATACACAACCATAGGGTAGGGGATAGTTAGGGGCTTTCACCAGAGACATACATGCTTGTACACACACATCACATGGCCTTGCCACCCTTTCATAGCCGCAGCTTTTCGGGACCTTGCTAATGGACCAATCTGAGCTGCTTGAGGACCTGAGAATTTGATGTCTGACCACCAATGAGCGGTCATCTCACAGGAAGGCTCAGATGGAGAAAAGCAGGACTTAGTCCCAGGAGCATCTGCTTGCCGCTGACTTATGCTGGTTGCTATAGCTGTACCTGGGAAAGCAGCAGCAACTAGATGCACAGCAATAGTCTGAGCAAGATGTTGGGACCAATGTCTCTGCTGAGCAGGATCCTCTGTGGCTGAAGAAGAATGGGACACTGCAAAGGACATGGCTCGAGATTCCCCCTGTGCAGTGGTGGGATCTCAACTCTTAACACACATAGTTCATTTTTGAGAAGCAGTACCCCATTGGCTGGTATCCCATATATAACTTCATTCTGACCTAGTGATGCCACTCCCCTGGAAGAAGGCACTTCAGTCTAAACATGTGTAGGGGTCGGGGCACTGCAGGTTTTAGGTAATGACATACCATCTTTACATTCTCTTTGCCCTTTGACTCTTTTCTCACTTGCTATTATGCTCACCATGTATGTAGTGGCTTATTTCCCACATTACATTTAGCGTGTACTTGTCCTGGCTTTAGAGAGGCGCACTGTTTATAAATAGAAGTCTTCTGTACTTCCAATCATGCGCAGCGCAGCTCTACGAATCCAGGATGCGCACACTCAGCTTTAGAGGCTCAATGTAGTGAGGGAACAAAGCTGTGTGCATGCCCCAAGATTTGTATAGCATGCCAGCGCCTTTAAGTCATGTTATCACGCCAACAGGGCACGATAACATGCTAAGTTTCATTACTAGTCTGGGGACACTAACGCCCAGTCGACCACTTAAAAGCTTCATTTGTATATCATATATGGACTTTAGAAATACTTTTTCTAAATATTTATTTATGTGTTTAATGCAATAAAGGGACTGTTATGCAGAGTATTTAGATACTGTATGTAGACACAACTGCGGCTGGTTCTGTGGGCTCAGGGAACCTGATAGCTCCTTCTTAGTTGACCGTTTAGAGCATTTTTTTGTAATACCACTTTAGCTTGAAATACCTATTTAACTCAACAATGTAAAATATACAATAAATATGTTACATCATTCTGGTTATGTGCACAAGATAAGTATTAGCTTTAGATTTTCCTGCATTAAAAACATTTAACTTGGCAGGAAAAAAGGAATAAAAACCTTGTAATTATGTGCGTTTTTCCTGTTACTAGAATGACGAAAAAAAAGCACCAAATACGATTAAAGAATTAACATGTTGTAGATTTCAATGTGCTTCAAATCTACAAGGGAAAAATTAGCAACATGTGCATAATTTCTTTCAGTTTGCAGGGACAGTTAAATAAAATTGCACAGGGAAAAATGTAAAAGAATAAGGCAAAAATGCAATGTGTGAACATACCTTAAACTAGTATTTTGCTTTCAACTTGCTAGACACCATTACCACTGTGAAAATGTCTGAGTTTGTAATCCTTGGGGCAAGGTTAGATTAAGTTTGCTAATAATTAGGACATATATTTATATGAAATTAGCCATGGCATATGTTTGATTACATTTTTGATTTTGGCCAAGTCTGGCTTAAGGAATATGTAAATCATTTCATTCACTCTTTTCCACATTTTTATGTACATGAAAATGCCATTCTACTTTGATTTACTACTAACATCTTGGTTTTCATTTCAGTATCACATGTGTTACTTGAATTTAGACATGCCTGTGTTAGAAATATTTCTATATTTTAGTAAGATTCTGAACATTGTCATCTGGTCCACAGATTCTATATTTAACACTATATTTTAAACATTATTTTATTTTAATAAAAACTTAGATAAGAATATATTGTTTTAATAAAATATGTTTTTTTTTCAATTGTGTTATTTATGGTATTGGATTTGTTTTATTATGCGTTTATTAATTTTCTTTTTGCAAAAATAGCAATAAGTGAGACAAAACTGAGAGAAGTTGATGCAACTTTTCTTGGTGTCAGCTCTTAATTTGTGCTGTTTTGGCTAATTTTTGCCACCCCAAAGGTGTTGTCTATGCATTTGGTTTTGCCTCCCATTAAATTCAATGGGGATGTGGGTATGTTCAATGAATTGTTTGGTGAATATGTTCGGAGAATATCAGGACGTTCCCTGCACGGAACTGAATCTTGAAAGGTTCAATCATCTTTATTGCCAAGTGACATAGTACACATATCAAGCTCCTGCCCACCAAGGTAGGAACCGCTATGTGCACCAACAACCAACCCTATACAGAATTATAAAAGTACTAGATGGTGGCCCAATTCTAATGCATCGGGTATTCTTGAATATGTATGTCCACGTAGTATATTGCCCAGCAACGTACTATATTGCCCAGCCACATAGTATATTGCCCAGTCACATATAGCAGATAAGGAGTCTAAGGGGTTAATGGTGGGGCGGTGATGTCAGAGGACGTGGCTGTGTGGCCGCCGCTCCCGTCTGTCTGGGATCATTGATGATTAGCCACAGTCACGTGGTTACCTGGGGAGGAGGTGAAGTTCCAGCCAGCGCCGCTCACAGCCTGAATGTGGAAGTGTCGGACGGGCAGGGTGATGTCCACCTGCAGCCCAGGCCCCCACACCAGGCTCCGCTCCGGGCTCACAGCCTCCGGACACCCAGCAGCGCGGAGGCTCCCTGCACAGAACAACAGGAGCAGCAGCATCGGTGCCATCCTCCTCCTGGTTGCATTGCGGTCTCGCAAGATGATGACGTAATGGTCTTGCGAGACCGTACGTCATCATCTCGTGAGACCGCAATGCATGCAGCGCGGTCACCAGGGCATCACGCGGAGTGGGAAAGGCCGGTTCCTGATCCGGGGGGCCACCGGAGGGTGAGTATGTAACTATTTTTAATTTTTTTTATTATTTTTAACATTAGATATTTTTACTATTCATGCTGCATAGGCAGCATAGAAAAGGCCACAGAAACACCTGACACTGCTTCTAATATCCGTGCCACAATTAGCAATAACTCCAATACTAATTCATATCAGTGACAAGTGTTCTGTGGAAGACGTGAACCGAACCACTACCAGAGGAATAGGGGCAACCACAGCCGATATATAGATAAAGAGAACCAGAAAAGTACACCAGAGGAGAAGTAGATATAAAATACCTTTATTTGATATAGACGGCAAAAAACATATAATCCAGTTTATATAAAAGTGACAATGTGCGCACAACAGGACAAAAAAATATATATATTTATTAATTAATATAAAAAAATATAAAAACAAGGAAGATGGAAAGGACTGACCCAAATAAATCCTTATATTATAAGGTCGGTGTAACCCCTAGCAGCTTATGATAAAGACCTCTTAAATACAAAATAAATGGTGGCTAAAAAAATGAATAAAAGCAAAAAAAGTATGACCAAATAACGTGAAACTACTCAATCAATGCCACTCCATAAGAAAAATAAGTACAATATTATGGAGATATATATATATATATATATATATATATATATATATATATATATATATATATATATATAAAAAGTGCTACGTGCAAAATCAATAACTAAAAGATAAAAAACACTTTTCATAAAACTCCATAAGGTGCTTATATAAGAGGAAGTGTGCAAAAAAATCGCTGAATGAACAAGAATGATATATATATATATATATATTAAAAAGTGCTATGTGCAAAACCCACATTAAGGTAATAGAGATCACATCTCATAAGGTTCTACAAAGTGCTTATATAAATCGAGGTGTGTAAACCTGCTAAGTAAGCTGGATGCACCTGATGATAGTGTGCACACAGATAATCAATCCGGCCACAGCCTGCACACCGGTATCAGTACACAAATATCAAGTGTGGCTGCAGATAGTAATCCAGCAAAAGAGAAGCCCACCATACAAATGTGCACAATAGGCCAGGGATAAACACACAATACCTCTAATTAATGGGGTCAGCCGAGTCCTTGTGTAGCGCACCCCGACGCGCGTTTCGGATTTAACTCCTTCGTCAGCCCATTAATTAGAGGTATTGTGTGTTTATCCCTGGCCTATTGTGCACATTTGTATGGTGGGCTTCTCTTTTGCTGGATTACTATCTGCAGCCACACTTGATATTTGTGTACTGATACCGGTGTGCAGGCTGTGGCCGGATTGATAATCTGTGTGCACACTATCATCAGGTGCATCCAGCTTACTTAGCAGGTTTACACACCTCGATTTATATAAGCACTTTGTAGAACCTTATGAGATGTGATCTCTATTACCTTAATGTGGGTTTTGCACATAGCACTTTTTAATATATATATATATATCATTCTTGTTCATTCAGCGATATTTTTGCACACTTCCTCTTATATAAGCACCTTATGGAGTTTTATGAAAAGTGTTTTTTATCTTTTAGTTATTGATTTTGCACGTAGCACTTTTTATATATATATATATATATATATATATATATATATATATATATATATATACATAATATTGTACTTATTTTTCTTATGGAGTGGCATTGATTGAGTAGTTTCACGTTATTTGGTCATACTTTTTTTGCTTTTATTCATTTTTTTAGCCACCATTTATTTTGTATTTAAGAGGTCTTTATCATAAGCTGCTAGGGGTTACACCGACCTTATAATATAAGGATTTATTTGGGTCAGTCCTTTCCATCTTCCTTGTTTTATATTTTTATATTTTTTTATATTAAATAATAAATATATTTTTTTTTTTGTCCTGTTGTGCGCACATTGTCACTTTTATATAAACTGGATTATATGTTTTTTGCCGTCTATATCAAATAAAGGTATTTTATATCTACTTCTCCTCTGGTGTACTTTTCTGGTTCTCTTTATCTATATATCGGCTGTGGTTGCCCCTATTGCATAGGCAGCATGAATAGTAAAAAGTTGGTCACACAGGGTTAATAGCGGCGGTAACCGAGTGCGTTACACCGCGGTCAACGCTGCCATTAACCCTTTGTGAGCGCTGACCAGAGGGGAGTATGCGGATGCCGGGCACTGACTGTGGGGAGGAAGGAGCGGCCATTTTCTTCCGGACTGTGCCCGTCGCTGATTGGTCGCAGCAGCCATGACAGGCAGCTGCCGAGAACAATCAGCGAATGAATAACCGTGACAGACAGAAGGACAGACAGACAGACCGAAGTGACCCTTAGACAATTATATAGTAGATTGTCTGGTTTAGGCGTTTCAGCAAGAGTCATGCAGTAAAGCCCATACTGTCTAAATACGGGACAGCCACATTAAATCATTATGTCCGTATCACCAACATAAATAACAGTATGTAACAATTTTTATTTTTTTTGTTCCTGGATACAAAGTGTGTTTTCCTAACCCATTATGCCTAAGACAAATAGAAAATAGTTGTTGTTCCACAAAAACGTTGCTTCTGTGATCAGGATAATGACATTTTGAAATGTTTCTGTTTTCGGGAAAATTCTGAATTCATATTCAATACTGAGTAGTCTTGTAGAATATTGTTGAACTGGTAGAATAGTGCCGAAATTTTTCCAAAATTATCTAGAAGTTTCTTGAAACTTTTAGAACTTTCTAGAACGTTATCAAACTATTCAACAGTAGTGATACAAGTATAAAAGCACAGGTAACTCGAACCAACATTACAGTTTTTGTTATTGCTGACTAAGAGAATAATGAATCATAGTTAAAGAGCAATTAATTGTTTTAGATGGCATCAAGAGGTTTTTTTTGCACCCAGCAGATGCATTATGCTACGTTTGTGGACAATTTATAAAGACAAGAGTGAGAAAGCGTTCCGTGAAAGCATGTCATATGATGTGCGAGGCCTACAAGGCATATTTCGGCATGCCTGTCGGGGATCAAGACAAGTCCTGGGCATCTCATTTCACATGTGAATATTGCAAGAAAACTCTTGAAGGTAAGGTGAACAATTACTGCTTGTTTAGATGGCAGTGCCTTATTTTGTAGAATTTCAATTATTTAGATCTAATACAGTTTAATGAGTTGCAATTGAAAAAAAATTCACATATGTCAATGCACTATAGTAAAATATGTATTAAGTAATGTGTAAAATTGCCTGCTTTTAAATGTATATAATTAATTAAATCTGCTATGTTACAAGTTGGTACAGGGGAGAAAAGAGAGCCATGAAGTTTGCTATCCCGCGGGTTTGGCAGCAACCAACCGACCACTCAAGCAACTGATACTTCTGTATAGTGCATCCTGCCAAACATCGCACAGGCAAGAATGCGCCTCAGATCATTTAATAAGACATTCCTTCTTCCATTGCCCCAGTACCACACTGCCCCGAGAGGCCTGTTCCAACTCCCCCGAAAAGAGATCAGCCATCCTCAGGAAAAAGCTGCAAGTCAGACAACGAGGAATATATTGGAGATAAAGATTACGTTTCAATAGATGCGGTTGAGGAGAGAAGGCCATACTTTCCTAACCAGAAAGACGTCAACAATCTGATCAGAGACCTTTATCTTACCAAGTCCAATGCTGAGCTTCTGACATCCAGGCTCAAGCAGTGGAACTTGCTGGATGAAAGCGTGTAAGTCACAGATCAGAGAAATCGTCACCAAACATTTTCCAACTTCTTCAGTCGGGAACATGGGTTGTGCTTCTGCAACAATGTGGTTGATCTATTTGAGGCTATAGGTATCACCTGCAACCCGAGTGAATGGCGCCTATTTATAGACAGTTCATCCCGGAGTCTCAAAGCCGTGCTGCTTCACAATGGAAGCAAATACCCATCTCTCCCTATGGCTAACTCTGGGTATCTCAAAGAGGACTACACCAGTGTCAAGATGTTGCTGAGTGCCTTGAAGTATGATGACTATGGATGGGAGGTCATCGGAGACTTCAAAATGGTGTCATTCCTGATAGGCCTCCAAGGCAGTTTCAAAAAATTACCTTGTTTTATTTGCCTCTGGGACAGCCATGACACTAAGGCACACTATCACAGAAAGGACTGGCCAAAGCAGACTGAGTTCTCTGTGGGGAAGGGTAACATCAAGTGGGAGCCGATGATAGAACCTCTGAAGGTGCTGATGCCACCACTGCACATCAAATTAGGCCTCATCAAGTAATTTGTCACATCTTTTGACAAGGAGTCAGCAGCTTTCAAGTACCTCCCACATCTCTTTCCAAAGCTGTCAGAGGCAAAGGTCAAGACAGGTATCTTCATCGGATCGCAGATCAAGAAGATCATAGAATGTGACGAGTTCACCAAGCTGCTGAACAGGATGGAGAAAGCGACTTGGAACAGTTTTGTTGCAGTGGTTCATGGCTTCCTGGGTAATCACAAGGCAGAAAACTATGTGCAGTTGGTTCAGACTCTCATAAACAATTACACCATAATGGGATGAAGAATGTCTCTCAAAGTCCATATCCTTGCTCCTCATCTTGACAAGTTCAAAGAGAACAGGGGAGCTTACTCAGAGCAGCAAGTCGAGCGCTTTCATCAAAATATATTGGACTTTGAACGTCATTACCAAAGACAGTATAACGAAAATATGATGGGGGACAACATTTGTTGGCTTCTTCGAGAAAGCGATTTGCAGTAAACTCGCAATTCTAGAAAAACTACTCATTTCTGAGGTCTAAGGGGTAAGGTTTCTCCTTGTGGAGAGTGACATACCAACTCTGGCTTGTCAAGGTATGGAGGATTATTCAAAGAGGGAATTTGCATACTTTTTTCTGAACCTTTTTGAGTGATTTTTGAATGTCTTTGTCTACTTACCATGCAAATGTTGCTTTTTTTATCAGACCGCATTAACGAAAATATAATAATTTCCTTTTTTTGTCCTAATAAATACGATTTTTTTCTGGCCTGTGGTCATAAAATCAAAGTTTGTGCTGAATGTAGCCATTTTTCCATTGTCTTTAAACATAAGCAGTTGAAATACTATACTTGGAAGCCAAGAACAAAAATTGTGTTACATAGTGTAATATATAAGTAATTTTAATGGAAACAAATGTTTTGTGAAGTAAGATAAATCGTCAAAAATATTTGTGAGTGATCAAGTCCTAAAATTATTTGTCAGATTACTTTAATTTTCAAGAATATTTGTGGTGTCCACATTCTGTAGAATATAGACGTGGGTATGTGATGATGAATAATGATTTGCTATGTGAGTGATCAAGTCCTGGAATTGTCAGATGACCTGACTTCAAGAACATTTGTGGGGTCCACATTCTGAAGTAAACAGATGTGGATGAGAATTTATCTGAATAATAGTTTGGTATGTGAGTGATCAAGTCCTGGAATTAATTGTGAAATGGGGTTAAATGTGTTTTAATGATGAAAATATTCTCTTTTTTTACTTGTACCATGAAAAGTACTCTACTGGGGCCTACTAAACAGAAAATCTGGTGTAATTCATGACAATTTAATAATTGTAAGTTGTTTGTTAGGTCTCAAAATAGGTAGAGATACAAATGCCTCGTTGTGATGAGCATATGAGGCAATAATACTGGGAATCACTCCTTCTACCATGCTTCCTAAAAACCCAACATCTTTTTTGGAGATAGTTTTGGGTTGGAATGGCACAGGGCTAATAAAATGGCACTCTACAAGTGTTTGGACATTCTCAGACTCGAAGTCTGCCTCCTGTGCTGTCGAAACAAATAGGAGACACGCAACAATTTTCTTCTCTTTTTGTAAAGAACCAAAACTGTTCTTTTGGTTCTTTACAACCACAGTGGAGCCTGCTCAGTGGAGACATCAGTCCCAGCGTCTCACTCAGCCTGATATTGTGCAAAGGGTTACTGCTGCCTTTCCAGGCTCTGATTTTGTAGCCAGCACTGGTCAGCGGCGAGCAGGCTTTTCTGGTACTAAGTCCTGCTTTGTACACACTGAGCATGCCCATGGGAGGACCTCTCATTGGAGGTTGGGGTCACACGCTCAGGTCCTGTAGCAGCTCCAATTGGACCACTAGGAAGGTCCATGTCTGCTGCAGCTATATAAGGTTCGCATGGCCGTGCGGCCATGCGCTAGTATCAACCTATGTTATGAGCTTTGCTACTTGGTGGCCATGTCTGCATGTGGTCAGGTTTGGCTGAAATAAGCCCTTAGAATACCGGCACCTCCAGTGAGGAGTTTTGTATGCTTGGATTCAGGGCACGGCCTAAATAAGCCCCTAGAATACCGGCACCTCCGGTGAGGAGTTGTTTGTGTGCTATGCTGTCTGCATGACCACTCTTTGCTTTGCTCATTTAGGTAGCTGTGATCTTCTGTGAGGTTAACAGGGCACAGCGTTTTCATATCTTTGCGATTCTGTGAAGTTCACAGAGTTCACTTATACCACCATATAGTGCCGCCAATTACTTTGCAGCAGATATCTCTGCACGGTGGACCCCGGGCTGTGAACGCACCTTTTTGTTTGCTTCCTATACTCGGTGTGTTCCGCTATCCCTAACATCTTGTACCAATGAAAACAATTTTTCTTACCAAAAAACTAGCTATAATGCCCAAACCTCTCCAGGATTCATTACATCTAGAGTTCTAACATTGGAAGCCTTGGTTTTCAAGGACTGGATGGGTGACTGTGAGGAGCAGGGGGGTCAGAAAGGTGAGCTGCAAGATAAGTATTTTTAAAAAAAAATTTAACCTCATTTCAGAAAATGGCATCTATTGGTCGCCAAGTTGTCACTCTGCGGAAGTGAATTACAAAAAATCCACATTTTGGCAAATGCAGAATTTTATAAAATTACATTTGAATATATTTGCTTATCTTTACTTATGACAGAAAGGCACAAGCTCAATATCATAAAAATATAACTTTTTCATTTTGTTGAAACATAAATGGAGTAAAAAGTCTACATAAAGCTTTCAAATATATAATATACCTGGTAATTTATGAGATCCACACATGTGCTTATGTTTTGTCTACTTTTTTTTTCGGTAATATTATCTATACATGTGCAGTTTTGTTTTTATTGTTTCAGAAATGCCTATTGAAATATTGAAATAAAAGCAGTAGAAATGCATTTCCTAAGTATATCATACCAGCTTTAGAAAATTGGATTGTGAAGTTGTAGGCTTTTTTAACACTTCAAATTCAGTAATATAGGTAAAAATAAAAACTTACATGTACTATTTACAATTTGCCTATATGTTTATAATTAAAAATATTTTATCATTACTTCAAATATCAAGTTTGGTGTTTTGAAGGTTAAGTAACTTAAAGATATGTTGCTTTATAAATTATGTCTGACTAATGCATTGCCCTATTTAAAGCTTTTCTAAAGCTTCTTTCAAAGGTCTTCCTTTCAATAAAATTACAGAAAAACTTAAAAAACCATAATGAGCTTAAAAAGTCAAAACCCCAAAGTACTAAAATATCATGCTTTGAATTGATGCACAATAAAACCTTGATATATTTTATGCATTTACAATACACTTCGGCAACATGCACTTTAGAAAGACAAAAGGATTCATACATTTTCATAAACATCTATGGTAGCCTAATCTTGAAGGCTAATGCTCTGTTTTTATAATTCAGACTTTCTTGTAAGCCATGACATTATATTCCTATAATTTTATTTTTAAGTCTATATAAAGGAAAGAAGCAAGCAATGCTGGTGATGACACTCTAAAGCATCGGCCCACTCACTTTGCTCTAGTAACAATGCCATGGGGGACCTAAGAGTGGGTGATTATTATTATTTTATACTATGGCATCAATATTGACTGTACAATCTGTTTATATCTTTCTTTGGATTTGAGCAGCTCATGTCATAAACCAGCATTCAAGTTTTATAGAAAACTGTCAACTCATCACATTATACTTGTATCTCAAGGCATTTCCACATTTTTCACAGCTGCTTAGTTTTTGATCATGCAGACTCTAGGATAAAGGAACTTTTTATGGTCTGTCAGGTCGTTAAAATAGGCAACATCCATACTAAATAACACAAGACAGATATAATGATGTGCATTATTACAAAAACGTCATCTTTTAAGGCACATTTAATACAATATATTGTTTTTAATAGGCTTGTTCCCCCCAGTCTGATGCATTAGTTGTTATGACACACTGGTCCAGGCGCCAATGCAGAGATCACAGTGTTTAATGCAACATTTTATTATCTGGTGTTGGATATTGATTGCTTTTAAAGAGCAAAGGGTGAAAAAGCCAGATGACAACAAATGCATTTTTGTATCAGTTTTAGCATCAGCTGTGATCAGATAAAATGCTGAGCTTGATGTAATTGTTATATGTGAACTCAGCCTTAAGGTACTGTTACAGTAAGCGACTTACCAACGATCACGACCAGTGATACGACCTGGCCGTGATCGTTCATAAGTCGTTGTGTGGTCGCTCGGGAGCTGTCACACAGACAGCTCTCTCCAGTGACCAACGATCAGGGGAACGACTTCAGCATCGTTGAAACTGTCTTCAACGATGCCGAAGTCCCCCTGCAGCACCCGGGTAACCAGGGTAAACATCGGGTTGCAAAAAGTGTGACGTTGCAACGATATCCTTAACGATATCGTTATGTGTGACTCCAGCTTTAATGTATAGCAGATTATTTCCATGAGTGATTGGAGTCACTAAAACACAAATTTATTATAAAGTGTTTACTTTGATATGAAACCTCCAGAATAGTCTTATGTTGCATGATAAATAAATAGTTAAAGGATTGTCTCCTTTCAGAAATTTTCTTCAATTTGCTCAGTTCGTTGAAAAAAACAAACTGAGCTTTACTTACCCTTTATGGGCCCATCAGTGTGCCACTACCATGGTTTCCATTGTTTTACTGCAGCAGTGTTTACACTGACATTGCTGCAGCTAGTCACTGAGCTTAGCAGCTCTGCTGAAGTAGACAGCACTAGTTGCTGAGCTCCATGATTGACTGCACTGATGTCGACATGAGGTCACAGGTACAGACAAACAACATAAATTGTGGAAGGGGAGCAGACACCGTGCTGGACCCATGAAGGTAATTAAAGGACAGGTTGTTTATTACAGCAAAAAGTGCATATGGGGAAAAGTTTTCTATAGAGAAAAGTAGACAACTCTTTTAATCTCCTTAGCAACAAAAGCCATGCATTTTCTGCACTTGTTAGGGAGTATGAATGAAGCTGTTATTAAGCCATTATTAGCCTCTAACAGCTGTGAGTGGAGCAGGACAGAAGACCCCTGCATCTGTCAAGACAGTGCTCCTGTGAGCGCTATCCTCTGACTGGCAATCTTAAGAGAACTTGATTTGTGCCGTTCATAGCACAAGTGATTGGATAATTGCAGTTTCAACTACCTAAGGGGACTAAAAAATCAACAAAAAGTAAAAATGAAATGCTTATTAAAATAGTAATAAAATTAAAATACATAGTATTTAAATTACCAACTTTCCCCCATTAAAAATTACAATCTTAAAAAAATAGAAAAAATACTTACATGTGGTAATCCATAAAAGTTCAATTAATCAAAATATAACATTAATTACATGAAAAAAATACAAACACCAGAAATGCATTCTTTTGATAAAAAACATTGTAACTAACCCAAAATAGTATCAATGAAAATCTTAAGTTACCCTGCAAAATACAAGCCCTTACACAGCTCCATCTGTCAAAATATGAAAACGTTAGAGGTCTTGGAAAATGATGAAACAGGCAAATATTATTTTAAACAAATTTCTGAATTGTGCTTTAGCATTAAAATTAAAACATATGCTCTGCAAAAAGTTGTTCACTTACAACATAAAAAAGGCAAAAAACTATGCTTTATCATCAAAAAGATAAAACACACTGGCGCTCGCCTCAATGTGGATAAGTGCCTGACTCAGGAGGAGGTAGAGGATATAAATAACCCCTAGCTGCTGGAATCTGAAACAGGATCTGTGCCTATCCTGTATGGAGATAAGAATAATGCTATACACAAGAAAGTGATACCGCGCTTATGGGTTAAATGCTAGGTGGTGCTGGGCTGCATGTAACCAGTGATTGAGCACCAAAAGGATAGAAGCAATCACAGAAACAGATAATGGTAAATTCTCCTTACTTAAGTAACTATAATGCACGTGTAATTATCCAGGTGGTGCTTACCCTGCTAGTAGTGCACGTGCATCTTTGGTATCAGGGTGCCTGTAGAAGGTATGTCCCGTCGGCGTTGAATATGCAGAAGGAGGGGAAGATCTGGAATCCGTTGCTTGCTGCTGGAGAGTGTCAGGGGGAGGGAGTGGGGAGGCGTGTGGCAGCTAGAGCTGCAGCAAGGGAGCCCTGGCCGAAGGCGTCCCTGGTTACAGCTGGAGGAAGATGGCTGCCGCTACCTGCTTGCGCGTGCCTGAACATAAACACCTAATATAAATCTGGTATTGCTGTAATCGCACCGACCCGAAGAATAAAGTCATCTAATCACACCACTTGAAAAATGGTGTAAAAAATAAATAAAACCAATTCTTCATCTGCTGTTCATTATTTCATTCTGCCTCTGCGCTGAGCACTTACACTGGAATTTCTGTGTAAATCTCTGAAATATGTGATTCATATAGAACCCCCAGTGGAAGATTCCCTAAAATGAGGCAAATGGAGACATTAAGGATACCATAAGACCTGTGATCCAGTGGTGTCCATCTTTTTAGGAGAGCATTAAAGTGCAGTTGACCACAGTTTTGAGCACTTCTGAAAACAAGGAAAATGCTGAACAAAGGCCAGATGGAGTCCAGAGTAACTCTGCTGCCTCATTATAGTGAATGGATCCATCAGGGGTTTCATCTGTCATGCCACTCAGCAATATAGAAGGAAACCCCAAAGTAAATTCTCAGCGTGGAGCACCAGATTAATACGATCCTAAAAGTTATGTAAAATGTTCCCAATAAAAGCTTCAACTCAATCCACAAAAAAAGCAAGTCCCCACTCAGGTCTGTCATCTGTTAATGGATATATAGGGGACTTCCATGTTACTGGTAGTACAAAGGCTCTGGAAAAGCAAAATGGCTCCCCAACCTTCAAAAGAAATTCAGCCAATACTGAGCTCCCATATCCAAATTTGCCCTTCCTTTCTGAGCCCCAGCATGTTTAAATCACAATTAGCACTGACATGTTTGGCATTTCTGTAGTGATGAGAGCCCGCCTAGTTTACTGGCGCGTGTCTCCAGAAGCATGACCTGGGCATAATATACTGGTTACTTTGCAGTTTGCAATTTTCACTCAGCAACATCCAATACTGCTTGATTCTGGAAAACACCCATGGAGTCAAAATCATTACTGCATCTGTAGATAAATTCCCAAAGGGGAATAATTTCTAAAATGGGGATTCTGCTTTTCTAGCACTTAAAGTCTTTGTATATGGAGTCCACAAACTATTATAGGAAAATCTGCGCTCCAGAAGGCAAATAGAGCTCCGTTCCTCCAGAGTCTCGCC
Source organism: Ranitomeya imitator (assembly GCF_032444005.1). Lineage (NCBI taxonomy): Eukaryota > Metazoa > Chordata > Amphibia > Anura > Dendrobatidae > Ranitomeya > Ranitomeya imitator. The sequence continues at coordinate 1,120,732,063 of NC_091282.1, read as the reverse complement.
ATGTGGCCAAGCAGTACTGTACAGCCTCAGATGGGGTATTTCTACACTCAGCAGATATTGTAGGACAACACTTGCTGCCATTTTTACCCATTTCCCAGTATGAAAATATAAAATTTGGGACTAACATTCCATTAATTTCTGTGAAGCACCAGAAGGGTTAATAAACTTCTTGAATGTGGTTTTGAGCACATTGAGGGGTGCAGTTTTTGGAATGGTGTCAATTTTGGTATTTTCTCTCATATAGGCCCCACAAAGTCACTTAAAATGTGATGTAGTCCCTTAAAAAAATGGTTTTGTAAATTGTGTTATAGAAATGTGTAATCGCAGGTTAACTTTTAACTCTTATAACTTCCTAACAAAAAGTTTTGCTTAAAAAATTGTGCTTCTGTAAAGTAGTCTTGTGACAAATGTTATTTATTAACTATTTTGTGTGACATGACTCTCCGATTAAAGAGCATAAAAATTAAATGTTTGGAAATTGCTTAATTTTCAAAATTATTGCAAAATTTCGGATTTTTATACAAATAAACGTAAGTTATATCAAATAAATTTAACCACTATGACGAAGTTCAATATGTTATTTCAGGAGACTGGTGGCAATGCTGTGGTGCCTATGTGTTTATTAAATATCAGTGCTGGTGAGCTGAGTCCTCTTTATCTTTCAGTACCCTGTGGTGGGCTTCAATAAAATGGCTTGTTTTCCAGAGATCTCAATCTGCACATGCGCCGCCTGAGGCAGCCATTTTCCTGAAGACCACTACAGGGAACTGAATGGGAAAGAGGACTCCATTCAACAGCTCCAACATCTAATGAGCGACCAGGCACTGCAGTATCACCACACTGCTGCCACTGAAGGCCTCCTGAAGTAACGACCCTGTCTCCCCTGACCTGCTCCACCGCCGCCGTTCCCCAGGTAAGCTACAGTTAAAACAGATTATAAAATGCCCCACCATTTTATTTAAAAAAAACTTTTTTTTCCCTATTTTACACCCCAAAATTTGGGGTGTGTCATATAATCTGCAAAACACTGTATAATGTAAATTATAAAAAAAAGTAAAGTGTAATGTCAACTAAATATAGGTGTATTTATTCAGTAGAGTGTATTTCATATTCTAATAAATCAAAATAAATATGTAAAATCATGGAATTACCTTTCTAGATTGTATTTCTTTTACATATAATGGAAGAAGAAATTCAGATACACCTTCCAGTCGTATTCCATTCTTGGTAATTCTGAGATTTCCCATGCCATCCTAGAGGGAAAAAAAGTATATTTTGAAATTTTATACTCAGAGAATAATTACAGCTTTAAGCACAATGCATGCACCAATATTTTACCCAGTTGCCCTCCAGAAATATGCAGCTTATCCCTAATCATATATCATCCCATTTGATGGCAGCAACAGTTTATATTTGAAAAAGTACATAAAGTATTCTGTATATATCATAAACGTGGATTATATGCAATATAACAGACATTGTTTATGAAATTCTAAAAAAAATAATTTAAACAATGCAAATTTGTTAGCTTGGGTCTAGTCTCCTTAGAAAAAGATTGATATAAAATTGAAATATATAGTACATGTAAGTTAATGATAGAGCATAACATACAGCCTTTCATTCTGGAGGTACCATATTTTCTTTGGAGGACAGAGCTGTAACTTGGCTACTACAGTAAGGACGTGAATATAGCAATGCAATGCATATTTTATTAATGAAATAGCTAAAATTACATATTGTACTATATGGCTGCATTTACATGGGAAAACAATCATGAAGGAGCAATCCTAAGTACCACCAGAGGGTGGTTATAAATGGTATAGTCTCTAACTGGGTCGCTGTGACCAGTGGGGTACCGCAGGGGTCAGTATTGGGACCTGTTCTCTTCAACATATTCATTAATGATCTGGTAGAAGGTTTACACAGTAAAATATCGATATTTGCAGATGATACAAAACTATGTAAAGCAGTTAATACAAGAGAAGATAGTATTCTGCTACAGATGGATCTGGATAAGTTGGAAACTTGGGCTGAAAGGTGGCAGATGAGGTTTAACAATGATAAATGTAAGGTTATACACATGGGAAGAAGGAATCAATATCACCATTACACACTGAATGGGAAACCACTGGGTAAATCTGACAGGGAGAAGGACTTGGGGATCCTAGTTAATGATAAACTTACCTGGAGCAGCCAGTGCCAGGCAGCAGCTGCCAAGGCAAACAGGATCATGGGGTGCATTAAAAGAGGTCTGGATACACATGATGAGAGCATTATACTGCCTCTGTACAAATCCCTAGTTAGACCGCACATGGAGTACTGTGTCCAGTTTTGGGCACCGGTGCTCATGAAGGATATAATGGAACTAGAGAGAGTACAAAGGAGGGCAACAAAATTAATAAAGGGGATGGGAGAACTACAATACCCAGATAGATTAGCGAAATTAGGATTATTTAGTCTAGAAAAAAGACGACTGAGGGGCGATCTAATAACCATGTATAAGTATATAAGGGGACAATACAAATATCTCGCTGAGGATCTGTTTATACCAAGGAAGGTGACGGGCACAAGGGGGCATTCTTTGCGTCTGGAGGAGAGAAGGTTTTTCCATCAACATAGAAGAGGATTCTTTACTGTTAGGGCAGTGAGAATCTGGAATTGCTTGCCTGAGGAGGTGGTGATGGCGAACTCAGTCGAGGGGTTCAAGAGAGGCCTGGATGTCTTCCTGGAGCAGAACAATATTGTATCATACAATTATTAGGTTCTGTAGAAGGACGTAGATCTGGGGATTTATTATGATGGAATATAGGCTGAACTGGATGGACAAATGTCTTTTTTCGGCCTTACTAACTATGTTACTATGTTACTAGTTGATGTAATATTTTTCCAGGATTGGCTATGTTTGTTAACCAAGTCTAAAAATTAATTAAACTTTAACTTTGTGTTCAAAATGTATGCTCAATCCAAATTTGGCATGTAAAATGGACATATTAGGGCAACAGAAAAACTATTATCATGGATATGAATGAGTAAGCCGCTAGCAGCAGCACCATCGGCACCACTTGCATCATACAGTTGCCCTATACTATACACTGTATATGACCTTAGGAAGAAAGTAGTATACTAGAAACGTGTCCTTTTACTAACTGAATTCTTTACTGCCTTGTCCACACATTAGGCAGCAACTTTGTCCAAGCCTTGCATGTTCTGGGATGCCCACAAAAGAAAATAAGGAGATTGACATAATTTATTCAAAGTCAACACCTTTTTCATATAATTATTGCTTTGTTCTATACAATACTAACTTAGAGGAACAACACTCTCTATTTTTTCTTCTTTTTTTGGTCATGGTGGTGGCGAATCATACTTGTGGACTTCTTAAATGTGGGAGTTATTTTTTCCTATTGCCATCAGATGATTAGGCACTGTGAAGGCTGTCGAACAGGAAAATATGCAGTGGACATCTCTTTTTGTGTAGACTAAGAGCTATGGTTCTCCATTACCTGCTCATCTTGCAAAGTCAAGTTGGCCAACAATCAGAGTAATACTCAGGTCTTCTTTCTTGCCAGGCTTGTCTTTCTATCAGTCAATCTTTACCTTTAGATAGTGGCTGTTCAGTGTCTTCATCACCACGATTATCATTGCCATCCTCTTCTACTGAGTGTGGTACTCTGAATATGCCTTCCCGAGAAAACAAAACTAAGCTCCCAGTCAGCCAATCGGTTTCCAGCTAAACTCACATCTTGTCGAATTACAGTTCCTGCAGTGCTGCTTTACTAGTTTGTGGATTCTATTGCCTTTTGGAAAATGATAAAATAGATAATTTAGAGTGCACTCTATAAGATTGTGATGCAGGTGCACGTAGAAGAGGTTGGGTCCCTTGATAGTCAATATATAATTTTACCGCACACTCTTTGTTGAATGCAAATAAAATAATTTTGTTCCAATTCTGTGTTTCCACAGAATATAAATGAACATGTATATTTTGCATTGTAGGCAAAAAATATTAAATGTTCCGAGTCTCCTAAACATTTTTCATGTGCTTGCAATATAAAGGTGTAGAAACAGGTGACTGAAGTGCAATGGTTGAATGAGTGTCAGCAGAGGGTATGAACAAGGATTCTGTACAATTTCATGGATCATGCTTGGCAGAGTATTACAGCCAGAATATCATGGAACGTATGTAGAGGAATGGAATGAGCAAAAAAGGCAAGCTCAGCTGCAATGTATTTAGCCAGGATCCACAAGAGGTAGAGCTTTAGTTTAGAGGGTAACCTTGAGACATCCCAGGCCAAGTGGGATGGAAGAAAAGGCAATGCATAATCAAGACTTGGGAGTTAAAGGGAAGAAAGACTGTACCTGCAAGGCTGGGTTGTGGTTATTGCTGGAGACTGCTGAGGTGAGTGACAGCAGTTTGTTGGAAATAATATATTCAAGTTCTCCTTGCCATAATTTAAAAAATTGTTCCTTGCATATGGAAAACCACTTCACATGACCATAATGATTTTGCCTCTGTTAAACAGAGCATATGTAAAGACTAAGCTTTGTGCGAGCTACCGTGCATATCTTACATCAATTTCACCAGCAAAGAATCTTATTTTTATAAAATGGACTGCTTTCCCCCTTGTACTTGCAAGACACCAAAGGTTCCTGCACCATCTGAAGCTATGTGGCCTCAATGAAGAACATCTGAATGTACTAATTTTGGAGGAACCCGTTCCACTGGTGTCTTGAGTCTCAGCACTACACCTTAGCCTGTTGGCTAAGGTATTGGCTCAAAATGATGACAAAGTTGGCAGTGACAACCAACCATGGCAGCAGGGTGTTGACAATTAATCAACTGGGCACTAGATCCTGCTGGCAAGCATGGCAAGCTGTATGATGAACAACAAACCATTAAAGCAAGTACAAAACGGAATCCTAGACCAAGAAAAAAAACAAAAACACAAGGATCCCTACAATATAACTTTTAATAAATGAAGCTAAAAACACTTTGTTCCAAATTTGAAGACATCAATAAAAAATAATAACAAAATATAAATAACCACAGGAATAATTGCAATGTAGGCTATCTGACCCTGTCAGGTGCCCTAATGCTATTCACTACCTGTCTGTGGAGGTTGGCACCCTAAGTTTCTGCGGTTGGCGCCCCCGCTCCACGACGACTGGCCCTGATAGCCCTAAATATTCCTTGTGATCCCTAACAAGTCATGTCCCAATAACTTGATTACCCAAAAATTGAAAGCAATATAAAAAATTAGCAAAATTTTTGAAAAAAATAACTGAAAAAACTCAGAAAAACAAAACTCAGCAAAAAACAAAATGATTTCTTTAGCCAAAGACTAAAACCCTGAATAGGGTAGTCATATAAATCCCACCATTTTTGCGGAGAAAAGATTAATATCTCATTTATCCAGCAATGCTCAATGTTAAAGGACCACTCAAACTGACTTATAATACACACCAATTGGTGAAGTCAGCCCTGCTCATATATAAGCACATTTTCCCTGTGATCCCTGACAAGTAATTTCCCAAAGGGTTGGTTACCCCCCGAAAAAAGTAATATAAACAAAATCAGCAAAAATTAGAAAAAAATAGAAAAAACACAACAAAACAAAACTCAGCAAAAAAACTAAGAGTAGTTACTCTAACCCCAGGCTAAAACCCTAAATAGGCCAGTCCATATCCAACCAATTTTTGAGCACCTCCAATCGGGGTGTCATCGCCAATAATACCCAACGCATCCATCTGGACGGTCAATAACCCTTGATGAACCCCCGGTATTCCCATGGGGTGAAACACATCGGGTATTATTGGGGATGACACCCCGATTGGAGGTCTTCTTACATGGCTGAATGGATGTCCCTAGCGCTATTGATGAAACACTGGGAACCAGATGAGTAAAAAGCGCCTTATAGATTTTAGTGATTGATTTATCAAAATGAGATGTCGCCATTAGAGCAACTGAAAATGACATTTTGTTTAGCGATCTCTGTGGGATATCTCTGTGTGTTTCACTTTGGAGCTACCACTCTGTGAGTGTTTTTGCAGATGTAAACCAGTCATTTGACTATGAGGTTTTTCTACTTATGTATCTGTAAGGCTGACCTCACTATCATGTGGGTATTATGAGTCAGTTGGAGTGGTCCTCCATCATTGAGCATTTTTAAATAAACGAGATATCAATATCTATTTACCCCCCTTTTTTTGCCCAAAAATTGGTTGGACATATACGACTACCCTATTTAGGGTTTTAGCCTGGGGCTACTAGAGTAACTACTCTTAGTTTTTTTGCTGAGTTTTGTTTTGTTGTGTTTTTTCTATTTTTTTAAAATTTTTGCTGATTTTGTTTATATTACTTTTTTTGGGGGGTAACCAACCCTTTGAGAAATTACTTGTCAGGGAACACAGGGAACATGTGTTTATATATGTGCAGGGCTGACTTCTCCAGTCGGTGTGTATTGTAAGTCAGTTTGAGTGGTCCTTTAACATTGAGCATTGTTGGATAAATGAGATATTAATCTTTTCTCTGCAAAAATGATGGGATTTATATGACTACCCTATTCAGGGTTTTAGTCTTTGGCTAAAGAAATCATTTTGTTTTTTTGCTGAGTTTTGTTTTTCTGAGTTTTTTCAGTTATTTTTTTCAAAAATTTTGCTAATTTTTTATATTGCTTTCAATTTTTGGGTAATCAAGTTATTGGGACATGACTTGTTAGGGATCACAGGGAATATTTAGGGCTATCAGGGCCAGTTGTCGTGTAGCGGGGGTGCCAACCGCAGAAACTTAGGGTGCCAACCTCCGCAGACAGGTAGTGAACAGCATTAGGGCACCTGACAGGGTCAGATAGATAGCCTACATTGAAATTATTCCTGTGGTTATTTATATTTTGTTATTATTTTCAAGCTGTATGATGCCATGCTTGGGCAAAAATAGAAATATTTCAAAGATGAAGTAAAGTGATAAGTATTCCCGAGCCTTGCTTTTAGACCCTCGCTATAAAAGCAAAAATAGGGGATTTTTTCTACATCTTCTGAAGAAGAGTTCAAATAGGCTTATCACCAAGTTAAGCTCTGTTATCTGTTCAGTGAAGCTTTTGCCCCCAAATCATCTGCTAGCTGTTCCCCTGCCCACATTAGGGCTCCAGCAAGTAGCAGATACAGCAACACTAAGGGAGCTGTCACACAGACAGCTCTCCAGTGACCAATGATGCCGAGGTCCCTGGGTAACCAGGGTAAACATCGGGTAACTAAGCGCGGGACCGCGCTTAGTAACCCGATGTTTACCCTGGTTACAAGCGTAAAACTGAAAAAAAAAAAACAGCACATACTTACATTCTGGTGTCCGTCAGGTCCCTTGCCGTCTGCTTCCCGCACTGTGACTGCCGGCCGTAAAGTGAAAGTGAAAGCACAGCCGCTGTCTTTTATAGTGTTAGACAATAGTTCTAATGCTGGGAAATGCACTCTGTTGAAGGTACACGAACATGAAAAAGCTCCCAAAATAGGATTGGAAACAACAATCCGTAGCTTCTACATTTTTAACACATTAGTCTTTTTTCTTCTTTAAAAAAAACTATATCTGTTTTGATTCTAGAAAAAAAGCGTATCATTTTTGGACAGCTTGAAAAAACCATGGAAATTTCCCAATCATTTTGTGAATAGAAAATTAGTTGTTAACTCGAAAAACAAGATAATTTATTAATCATAGTTGAGAAACAATAACTTCTTCATGTGCAAAACAGTATACCTGTTTTATAATCCCTAATTAAAGGTTGTTAAGGCTAGCGGAATGCACCAAATAATTAAATAGATACAATAAGGTGCGTTCGCAGCCCGGGGTCCACCGTGCAGAGATGGAACCTGCTGCTAAGTGATGATGGACTATATGGCGGTACAATGAGGATACACACATGGGTTAACTTCACCCTGTATGAAGAAAACGATCGCTGTTAAGTCACAGGGTCACGGTACCGCACAGAGAGCGCAAGCAAGGAACCACAGAACTCTATCCCAGGACACAGGATTAGAGTTAGTGTAGACCTCTTGCGATCGACACCACAAATGGGGTATCAGAGTAACTAATATGCACAGAAGTGCATGCTGTGCCACACTAGCGGATGCCACAAACCACCCTGACTTGGGTAAGGTAAGCGCTCTAATAGCGCATGGCGCTTCACTGGCGGTCACAGCAGTTAGACGCTGTTTCGTGCATTAAAGCTGTGAGTTCAGCCGGGCGCACCCATACACCTTACGCGAACAGTCATACACAAGGGATGGGTTTTTTAAGGAACGACTTGCACTCATCAACACACACACGATAACAATTGTATACTGGCGCATGGCCGTGCGGTGATGCGAAGCTTATATAGCTGCAGCACGTTCAGGACCTTCCAATAAAGGACCAATGGGAAGCTGCCACAGAAGTTTAGCACCTTCAGGACCTTCCAAAAAAGGACCAATGGGATCTGCTGCAGCATATGAGCATGTGACCCCCAACCTCCAATGTGAGGTCATCCCGTGGGCATGCTCAGAAAAGGAAAATCTGGACTTAGTCCCAGAAAGATCTGCCCGCTGCTGAACATTGCTGGCTACAAGAACAGAGCCTGGAAGGGCAGTAGTACCAGTCATCCAGTTTTACCCTGGGCTAGACACTGGGACTGATGTCTCCACTGAGCAGACTCCACTGCGGCTGGAGAAGAATGGGAGACCGCAGTGGAGATGGTTCGAGATTCCCCCTGTGCAGAAGTGGGAGCTTGACACTTAACAAAGGTATTATTATTTTGATTGGCTTGCAAAAAAGCTACAAAGTAATTTGACTAACACCTTTCCGACATCAGGGGTAATAGTATGCCGATGTGGGACTCTTTCCCTTTGATGTGGGCTCCGGTGCGGAACCCACATCTTTTACAGCCCATGTCAGTTTTTTGACATGTGCCACTGACTGCCAGAGGAGTAATTGTGATCCTCCCATGGCTCTTAACCCATTAAATGCCTCTGTCAAACTCTGACACAGTGAGTAATTCTGCTACATACAGGTGATCTGATCATCGCCTGTATGTAGCAGAGGTGATTGGGTTACGGCAGCTTCTAGTTTCCCATGGAGACTATTGGAACATATAAAAAGTTAAAAAAAAGTTTTTAAAAATATAAAAAAATAAAAAAATATAAAAGTTCAAATCACCCCCCTTTTGCCCCATTCAAAATAAAACAATAAAAAATCATTTATACATATATTTGGTATCGTTGAATTCAGAATCACCCGATCTATAAATAAAAAGAAGGATTAACCTGATTGCTAAACGGCGTAGCAAGAAAAAGGAAAAACGCCAGAATTACTTATTTTGGTCGCTGTGAAATTGCATTAAAATTAAAGATTAAAGACTAAAAGATCATATCTGCACCAAAATTGTATCATTAAAAACGTCAGCTCAGAACTCAAAAATAAGCCCTGATTAAACTCGAGATTCTGAAAAATGGAGACTCTACGGGTATCGGAGATGGCGCAATCTTTTTTTTAAAGAAAGTTTAGAATGTTTTTTCACCACTTAAATAAAAAAGAACCTAGACAAGTTTGGGGTCTATGAACTTGTAATGACCTGTAGAATCATATTGGCAGGTCAGTTTTAGCATTTAGTGAACATACTAAAAAAAAACATAAAACCACTGTGGGACTGCACTTATTTTGCAATTTCACGCACATGGAATTTTTTCACCATTTTCCAGTACATTATATGTTAAAACCATAAATGTCGTTCCAAACGACAACTCGTCCTGCAAAAAACAAGCACTCACATGGCCATTATGACCAAAAAATAAAAAAGTTATAAAATGAAAATGCAAAACCAAAAATACCTCTGGTCATTAAGGGGTTAAGCTCTTTTTGTTGGCCTAAAAGGGATACAACTTGTGTGACACATTCTTCCATTTGTACAGTCTGAATATAAACAACAGCAAGGCATACATCTGTCCCCAAAAGGGATAATTTTTGGCCTGTTTATCCAATATAAGTAGCCTACAAAGAGTCAAAATGCTGGGTGTGGCTAAAGAGAACCAGTCAGCATGCCTTTAGTTTATAGGGGCAGCACGGTGGCGCAGTGGTTAGCACTGCAGCCTTGCAGCGCTGGGGTCCTGGGTTCTAATCCCACCCAGGACAACATCTGCAAAGAGTTTGTATGTTCTCTCCGTGTTTGCGTGGGCTTCCTCCGGGCACTCCGGTTTCCTCCCACATTCCAAAGACATACTGATAGGGAATGTAGATTGTGAGCCCCATCGGGGACAGTGATGATAATGTGTGCAAAAACTGTAAAGCGCTGCGGAATATGTTAGCGCTATATATAAAAAAAAAAATAGGGCTAAATCATGCTGACAGGTTCCCTATAGAATTCATAGTGTCATGCTCCTATTTCTCCAGCAATTAGAAGCTTTTTAGTTATGAGATTATGTGAATCAAATGCTTTTGGAAAATTCCATGAAGTTAACAAATTAAAATTTTTAAAATGTCTGCTTCTCTCCACTATTTACTATTAATTTTTATTAAGAACTGCTGCATGTCCTCTTTAACCCCTTTCTGCCATTGGACGTAATATTCCGTCCATGTGGGGTGGGCCTTAATTCCCAAGGACGTAATATTACGTCCAGCGCGATCGGCCGCGCTCACGGGGGGAGCGCGGCCGATCGGGGCCGGGTGTCAGCTGCTTATCGCAGCTGACATCCGGCACTATGTGCCAGGAGCGGTCACGGACCACCCCCGACACATTAACCCCCGGCACACCGCGATCAAAGATGATCGCGATGTGCCGGCGGTGCAGGGAAGCATCGCGCAGGGAGGGGTCTCCTCACCTCCCTCCCTGCTCGAGCCCCGGATCCAAGATGGCCGCGGATCCGGGTCCTGCAGGGAGGGAGGTGGCTTACCAAGTGCCTGCTCAGAGCAGGCACTTGGTAACGCTGCAGCACTCTGAGACAGATCGGTGATCTGTCAGAGTGCTGTGCAAACTGGCAGATCACCGATCTGTATTGTCCCCCCCTGGGACAAAGGAAAAAAGTTTAAAAATTTTTTTTCAAAGTGTGCAAAAAAAAAAAAAAAAAATCCTAAATAATGAAAAAAAAAATATTATTCCCATAAATACATTTCTTTATCTAAATAAAATAAAAAAAAACAATAAAAGTACACATATTTAGTATCGACGCGTCCGTAACAACCCCACCTATAAAGCTGTCCCACTAGTTAACCCCTTCAGTAAACACCGTAAGAAAAAAAAAAAAACCGAGGCAAAAAACAATGCTTTATTATCGTACCGCCGAACAAAAAGTGGAATAACACGCGATCAAAAAGACAGATATAAATAACCATGGTACTGCTGAAAGCGTCATCTTGTCCCGCAAAAAACGAGCCACCATACAGCAATATCAGCAAAAAAATAAAAAAGTTATAGTCCTCAGAATAAAGCGATGCAAAAATAATTATTTTTTCTATAAAATAGTTTTTATCGTATAAAAGCGCCAAAACATAAAAAAATGATATAAATGAGGTGTCGCTGTAATCGTACTGACCCGAAGAATAAAACTGATTTATCAATTTTACCAAACGCGGAACGCTATAAACGCCTCCCCCAAAAGAAATTCATGAATAGCTGGTTTTTAGTCATTCTGCCTCACAAAAATCGGAATAAAAAGCGATCAAAAAATGTCACGTGCCCGAAAATGTTACCAATAAAAACGTCAACTCGTCCCACAAAAAACAAGACCTCACATGACTCTGTGGACTCAAATATGGAAAAATTATAGCTCTCAAAATGTGGTAACGCAAAAAATATTTTTTGCAATAAAAAGCGTCTTTCAGTGTGTGACGGCTGCCAATCATAAAAATCCGCTAAAAAACCCGCTACAAAAGTAAATCAAACCCCCCTTCATCGCCCCCTTAGTTAGGGAAAAATTTAAAAAATGTATTTATTTCCATTTTCCCATTAGGGTTAGGGCTAGGGTTAGGGCTAGGGTTAGGGCTAGGGTTAGGGTTAGGGCTAGGGTTAGGGTTAGGGTTAGGGCTAGGGTTAGGGTTAGGGCTAGGGTTAGGGTTAGGGTTAGGGCTAGGGTTACGGCTAGGGTTAGGGTTAGGGCTAGGGTTAGGGCTAGGGTTAGGGTTAGGGCTAGGGTTAGGGTTAGGGTTAGGGCTAGGGTTAGGGCTAGGGTTAGGGTTGGGGCTAGGGTTGGGGCTAGGGTTAGGGTTAAGGCTACAGTTAGGGTTGGGGCTAAAGTTAGGGTTAGGGTTTGGATTACATTTGCGGTTGGGATTAGGATTAGGGGTGTGTCTGGGTTAGAGGTGTGGTTAGGGTTACCATTGGGATTAGGGTTAGGGGTGTGTTTGGATTAGGGTTTCAGTTATAATTGGGGGGTTTCCACTGTTTAGACACATCAGGGGCTCTCCAAACGCGACATGGCGACCGATCTCAATTCCATCCAATTCTGCATTGAAAAAGTAAAACAGTGCTCCTTCCCTTCCGAGCTCTCCTGTGTGCCCAAACAGGAGTTTACCCCAACATATGGGGTATCAGCGTACTCAGGACAAATTGGACAACAACTTTTGGGGTCCAATTTCTCCTGTTACCCTTGGGAAAATACAAAACTGGGGGCTAAAAAATAATTTTTGTTGGAAAAAAAGATTTTTTATTTTCATGGCTCTGCGTTATAAACTGTAGTGAAACACTTGGGAGCTCAAAGTTCTCACAACACATCTAGATAAGTTCGTGGGGGGTCTAGTTTCCAATATGGGGTCACTTGTGGGGGGTTTCTACTGTTTAGGTATATTAGGGGCTCTGCAAACGCAATGTGACGCCTGCAGACCATTCCATCTAAGTCTGCATTCCAAATGGCGCTCCTTCCCTTCCGAGCCCTCCCATGCGCCCAAACGCTGGTTCTCCCCCACATATGGGGTATCAACGCACTCAGGACAAATTGGACAACAACTTTTGGGGTCCAATTTCTCCTTTTATCCTCGAGAAAATACAAAACTGGGGGCTAAAATATAACTTTGAGGGGAAATTTTTGTTTTTTATTTTCACAGCTCTGCGTTATAAACTGTAGTGAAATACTTGGGGGCTTAAAGTTCTCACAACACATCTAGATAAGTTCCTTGGGGGGTCTAGTTTCCAATATGGGGTCACTTGTGGGGGGTTTCTACTGTTTAGGTACATTAGGGGCTCTGCAAACACAATGTGACGCCTGCAGACCATTCCATCTAAGTCTGTATTCCAAATGGCGCTCCTTCCCTTCTGAGCCCTCCCATGCGCCCAAACGCTGGTTTTCCCCCACATATGGGGTATCAGCGCACTCAGGACAAATTGCACAACAACTTTTGGGGTCCAATTTCTCCTGTTACCCTCGGGAAAATACAAAACTGGGGGCTAAAAAAGTATTTTTGTGGGAAAAAATTTTTGTTTTATTTTTACGGCTCTGCATTATAAACTTCTGTGAAGCACTTGGTGGGTCAAAGTGCTCACCACACCACTAGATAAATTCCTTAGGGGGTCTACTTTCCAAAATGGTGTCACTTGTGGGGGGTTTCAATGTTTAGGCACATCAGTGGCTCTCCAAACGCAACATGGCGTCCCATCTCAATTTCTGTCAATTTTGCATTGAAAGGTCAAACGGCGCTCCTTCCCTTCCAAGCTCTCCCATGCGCCCAAACAGTGGTTTACCCCCACATATGTGGTATCAGAGTACTCAGGACAAATTGTGCAACAACTTTTGTGGTCCAATTTCTTCTCTTACCATTGGGAAAATAAAAAATTGGGGGCGAAAAGATAATTTTTGTGAAAAAAACAGATTTTTTATTTTTACGGTTCTGCATTATAAACTTCTGTGAATCACTTGGTTGGTCAAAGTGCTCACCACACCTCTAGATAAGTTCCTTAGGGGGTCTACTTTCCAAAATGGTGTCACTTGTGGGGGGTTTCAATGTTTAGGCACATCAGTGGCTCTCCAAACGCAACATGGCGTCCCATCTCAATTCCAGTCAATTTTGCATTGAAAAGTCAAATGGCGCTCCTTCCTTTCTGAGCCCTGCCATGCGCCCAAACTGTGGGTAACCCCCACATATGGAGTATCAGCGTACTCAGGACAAATTGTACAACAACGTTTGGGGTCCATTTTCTCCTGTAACCCTTGGTAAAATAAAACAAATTGGAGCTGAAGTAAATTTTTTGTGAAAAAAAGTTAAATGTTAATTTTTATTTAAACATTCCAAAAATTCCTGTGAAGCACCTGAAGGGTTAATAAACTTCTTGCATGTGGTTTTGAGAACCTTGAGGGGTGCAGTTTTTAGAATGGTGTCACACTTGGGTATTTTCTATCAAATAGACCCCTCAAAATGACTTCAAATGAGGTGTGGTCCCTAAAATAAAATGGTGTTGTAAAAATGAGAAATTGCTGGTCAACTTTTAACCCTTATAACTCCCTAACAAAAAAAATTTTGGTTCCAAAATTGTGCTGATGTAAAGTAGACATGTGGGAAATGTTACTTATTAACCCTAGAACGCGTACCTGGGGCCTCGCAGGCCTGCTAGGTTACTTGTTTTCTATTATCTGTAAAACTACATTAGTTAGAATTTTGAAACTCGAGGTAATCCTCAGGTATATAGTTGTTAGTAATATCCAGTTGTTCATATATTTTTATGTTATAGGCATCTCGTATAGCAACGCTTTTTTTGTGACTACCCCAGATTCACGTACCTGGGGCCTTTGAGGCCTGCTTTGGTTTACATGTACTCCTCAGTCTTTTTGTCTGTACTGTTGTTGGGGAAGAACTTATGACTCAGTCTTTATGACTATTGGTCGATGGCTGTTGCTGGGAAGAGTGTGGATTCTGCCTGACATGGTAATGTGATCCTGGAAGGGAGTTTCCCCTCACAAAGTAACGTGATTATGATGTCAGTACAGGTCCTTTAGTCCTAAATCCTAGTTGCTGGAGAGACTTTGGAGGAAGAAGTCAGCTTTCTTTGGTCTGTAACAAAGAACCTTTCTGAGCTCCAAAACCAGAGGCTTCTACTGCACTTACAAGAAAGTGATCTGTTGAAGGTAAGAGTAGGGGGCCTGTACTTTACCCTAAGCACACAAACACTAACAAAGTCTTAGCACACACAGTGTATAGTGCACAAGCCTGATTGTAATCTTTATTTTTTACTTTTCATTTTAGTTTACTCACATATAATATTACAATGGCACATTCTACATCAAGGGGATTGACTGTCCAAGAAATCGAGGCGATTATTTTCAATAGTGATGAAGACAATGACAAGAGTACAAGAGTATATTCCACCAGCTAATGTATCAACTTCATCGTCCAGCGATTCCTCAGATGATGAAGAAGTAATGGATCCAGCAGAATGTGCAAGTAGAACATCTAAAACAAATGTTTTTTTGGAACAGTACTGCTGTGGCTTATGCACGCACCCCATCACATAACATTATTAGAGTTCCTCAAGGAGCTGTCGGAATTTCCCAATTCATGTCCAAAAAGATGTTTTCAGTAAATTTGTTTCAGATGATATTGCAGATGAGGTAGTTTTGTGTACGAATGTGGAAGGTAAACGTATTGCTTCGGAAAAAAAAAAAACTTGGAAAAATTTAACTAAAGAGGAACTATATGCCTATATTGGCCTTACTCTTCTGGCAGGGTCGACTAAATCATATGATGTGCCAATCAGAGAGTTATTTCTGAACCCATTTGCAGATCCACATTACAAAGCCACTATATCCGTAGATAGATTTGAGGCTATTCAGAGATGCATTCGTTTTGATGAAAAGAGAACTCGGCCTGTGAAGTTGGCAACCGATAAATTAGCGCCTATTAGCTATATATGGAATCTTTTTATCAAGAACTGTTACAAACTTTACAATTCTAGCGAATATGCGACAGTGGACGAACAACTTCTTGCCTTTAGGGGACGTTGCAAATTTATCCAATATATGCCCAGTAAGCCAGCTAAATACAGCATAAAAATTTTCTGGATGTGCAATTCAGCAACTTATTATGGGATGAATGGCATGATTTACTGTGGAAAAGAAGCTGACGCTCCAGTCCAGAAAGATCTATGTTCCAACATAGTGAAAACACTAGCTTTACCAATTTTCCATTCTGGAAAAAATATCACTATGGATAATTATTTTACTAATTTAGAACTGGCCAATTTTTTGCTTCAGAAACAACTAACACTTGTTGGTACAATGAGACCAAACCGCCGCGAAATTCCACCAATAATGAAGCACAACGCACAGCGACCAATCTACGAGAGTGTATTCGGTTTCTGCAATGAGGCAACAATGGTGTCCTATAAAGCCAAGAAAGAAAAATCTGTGATATTACTGAGCACAATGCATCACGATGAAAGTATTGACACCAATGACAGGAAACAAAAACCTGAAATTATACTTCATTATAATAAGACAAAAGGAGGTGTCGACAAGATGGACGAAATGATTACTGAATATTCGTGTAAAAGGCAGACTAAACGTTGGCCTGTTGCCCTTTTTTCCAATATCCTTGATGTGTCAGCCCTCAATAGTATATTGTTTATTGTCAAACTAATCCAGAATTCCATGCCAACAGGACGGACAATAGACGTATATTTTTGACAGAACTTTGTTATGAACTTTTGATGCCTACTATGCTAGAGAGAAGCAGCACAAAATGCTTATCAAGGCAAATTACAGAGGCAATGATCCGATGTGGAATATGCTTTCAGGAACAGCCAGAGCAAAGAGAAAAAAAAAGAAAGCGCTGCTATATTTGTCCAGCAAAGAAAGAAAGAAAATCGGAGCGTTTCTGTTCTACTTGCGGACAAAATGTATGCAGGGAACATTCTGAAGAAAAAATAATATGCAAGAATTGTCGGGGGAATATGTAAAGTGGAAAATAAATATTCCTGCACCAAGTTTGCTACAGACTTTATGTAAAAACTTTTTTTAAGAAAAAATTTATCCATCATAAAAAATTGTACTGAGTGAATATATTGGGCGTGCCCGTTTAGTTACATTTTTGTTGTTTTATGTACATAATTTTTTTTTGGAATTATACACATCTTAGGCTATGTTCCAAGTAGCGCTGGGGTTCACCAGAATGGGATCCATAATGGATCTGACCTCCTGGTAACTCCAGCTAAGGCTGATGGAATGCTGGGATTCCACCAGCCTTAGCTGAGGTCACCAGGAGGTCAGATCCATTACGGATCCCCTCCTAGTGGACCCCAGCGCTAGTGGGAATGCATCCTTACTTTGCAAATTTAAAATAAACTTTGAAAAGTATTTTTATTTGAGTTATTCCATGTTATTTGCACACAGGCCTAAAAGGCCCCAGGTCCGTGAATATGGGGTAGTCACAAAAAAAGCGTTGCTATACGAAATGCCTATAACATAAAAATATACGAACAACTGGAAATTACTAACAACTATATAGCTGAGGAATACCTAGAGTTTCAAAATTGTAACTAATGTAGTTTTACAGAAAATAATAAAAAAGTAACCTGACAGGCCTGCGAGGCCCCAGGTACGCGTTCTACCAGCCTTAGCTGGGGTCACCAGGAGGTCAGATCCATTACGAAATCCCATCCAGGCGGACCCCAGAGCTAGTGGGAATGCATGCTTACTTTCAAATAACTTTGTGAAAAAAATTTTTTTTTGAGTTATTCCATGTTATTTGAAAACAGGCCTCAAAGGCCCCAGGTACGTAATAGTGTAGATTTCTATGGTCACACATTCTAGGGTTAAGTATTTTGTGTGACATATCTCTGTGATTTAATTGCATAAAAATTCAAAGTTGGAAAATTGCGAAATTTTCAAAATTTTCGCCAAATTTTCGTTTTTTTCACAAATAAACGCAGGTAATATCAAAGAAATTTTACCACTATCATGAAGTACAATATGTCACGAGAAAACAATGTCAGAATCACCGGGATCCATTGAAGCATTCCAGAGTTATAACCTCATAAAGGGACAGTGGTCAGAATTGTAAAAATTGGCCCAGTCCATAACGTGCAAACCACCCTTGGGGGTAAAGGAGTAAAAAGTACGCTGATAATTTTGCATTACGTCAGTAAGTCTTGACTAAACTGTATTTGATTATGTACAGATCTGTAGCCCACTTGCATAGCTTTAATTTACCATTCAAACAATAAAAAAGATGGAGGTTATGTGCTAATGACTATGAAATCTATTAAAGCTAGGTGTTGCATTTATTTAAATCATACTATTACAAAGCTTCACCACAGGGGATAATTTAATAAACTGTATGGGAATGAAGCTTTCTCTGTTGAGCTGATGGCATATTTTTGCATTTCTCTCTGTCAGTAGAACAATATATAATTCATGCCAAGTAAATTATACCAAAGATTCTAAATTCACTGAATTTTACTAAGGGAAGCCAAGTAATCTAGTCATCATAAACACATGATGACCTGTTCATTGGATTTCTTCTAAAAAAGAAAAACATGAAATATATATTTTTCAGAATTTTTTTTTTATAGTAACTCTCTTGCATCACAAGTTACATTGGGATCAAATGTTTTGACCACTTGATACACTGTCATTTAGTAGTAATTTGTGCAAGTTTTTAAACAGTTTGAGTCCAACTCTTTACAGCCCTATGCTATATAAAAACAAGGAATGAATAGGTAAATTTGACTGAAGAAGCAATGTAGTCAATACTAGTGCTTGATTGAGTAGCGATGAGAACATTTGCAATTTGAATTCGTCAGTTTCACTGAATCTTCCCAATAAATTCCATAATAATATTTCCATGAATTTCAATGTTAAAAAGCCTCTAATTGTGTAGAAAATACTGTGCATGTATAAAACTATGTATTAAAAAAGGCATCTTAGGATTGTATTGAACCCTTTGAGGTTGTCTTACAAAGCAGGAACCATACCATCTGTGACACACAAACCTTGGATTCTGGATTATTCGTAGCAGTGAGGGGTTGTTTGCAGCGTGTGAAGAATATAAAATTATCTTCTTAAAATTCTGTTACTGTAGTATACCTCAAATTTAGGAGGACATGCAAGTGCAAAATATTGATGAGCAATATTTTTCAAACATAAAATGTAGTAGTGGTTGGCTCCTTAATATTAAAATGGCACACAGATTTGTTGTAAATAGTAGAGTTGAGCGAAACGGATCGGACAAATTCAAAAATAGCCGACTTTTGGCAAAGTTGGGTTTCATGAAACCCACCCCGATCCTAGTGTGGGATCGGCCATGAGGTCAGCGATCTTCACGCCAAAGTCTCGTTTCGTATGACGCTTTCAGCGCCATTTTTCAGCCAATGAAGGAGCACGCAGAGTGTGGGCAGCGTGATGACATAGGTCTCGGTCCCCACCATCTTAGAGAATGGCATGACAGTGATTGGCTTGCTTTCTGTGGTGTCACAGGGGATATATAAATGGGCATGCACACCGACCGCCATCTTACTTCTGCCGATCGTAGCATAGGGAGAGGTTGCCGCAGCTTCGCCAGATGAAGGGATATAGTTAGGGAGGGAAGATTAAGCCCCGAAACTGCTTGTGCTGTAGCGATTTCCACTGTCCAACACCACCATTTGTTTGCAGGGACAGTGGAGGCTATATTTTTGTGCATCAGCTCTGTAGCTTATTAGGCTGACTTATAAGGCTCCCTGATAGCTGCATTGCTGTTTGCACGCTGCTGTGCAATCCAACTGCTTTTTTAAAAGCAAAAATCCTGTTGCTCCTTTCTGCACAGTTATCTTGTTTATTTGTCCACACTTTTCTGTGCAGCAGTCCTTTTTATTGCTGCCATACTTTTCCTGAGATCATTGTAGGGAGATTGAAATTGTACTACAGTCCTTGTATTTTTTCATATATCTTCCAGCCACTTTCTGCCACTGCATCGATTCAAAGTTACAGGAGACAGCATTTGTCCAGTATGGTTACAAACTACTTTTCCTCCCTTATCGATGTTCTCCCTCACAGGTCATTTCCATTTGATTACTGGGCATCTAAAATAGACACCTGGCCTGAATTGGCAGAATATGCATTACAGGAGCTCGCTTGCCCTGCTTCTAGTGTGCTATCAGAAAGAGTCTTCAGTGCTGCTGGTTCAATACTGATGGAAGAAAGGACTCGTCTGGCTACCCAGAGTGTTGATGATCTAACCTTCATTAAAATAAACCAATCATGGATTTCAAATTATTTTGCCCCACCTTCTCCTGCTGACACGTAGCTTGCTTGAAAAATGTCTTGCTTTTGGCCTCCTCTAACTGACTTCTCCAATTCCGCCATTTGCAGCTGCTGAATGTCCACCATAGGCCATTTTTATACCTCCCTAAATGGGCTGACTCCCCCCACAGGGCCGTGGCCACCACCTGGCGCAAGCACCGGTGCGAGTGCCGTTTGCCTGGACAGGTGGGTGCCCCCACTCTTGGGCGACGGCACTGGCACAGGGTCCCTCATAGTACAATGAAGTGTCTCTGATGGTGGTGATGCACAACCAATGTCAGACACACCGTCGTAATATGACGGGCCCTGTGCCAGTACCACCGCCCACGAGAGAGTGTTCCCCCCAGCTCGGACAGTGCTCTACCACTTGCAATACTTACCTCTCCCTGCTCCACCACTGTGTATTCTGTGCTGTTAAATCCTTCAATGGCACTGCCAATACAAATTTGCTGAAATTATAGATGATAGTTAAAATATACAGGGGCCCTGGCCTCCATTTAGACCAGTTAATACTTTGCGCCTACTACCACTGTCTGCTATTCAGCAGAGGAGCCCACCCCAGTACCTAGCTATGCCGCCTGTTTTGTCCTGTTACCAATTTTGAACTTCTTTTAGCCTACTTTTTTATTTTGGGCCTACTAACTGTGTCTGCCACTCATTACAGTTGTCCTCCTCCACTGAACAAAGCAATGCCGCCTGTGTACTCCTGATACCAATTTTGAACTGCATTTAGCCTACTTTATTATTTGGGCCTATATCTGTGTTTCCTCCTCATCCTGCCCATTGCCCAGCCACTGCTTGATGAGTCTGCTGGTACATTGACCCAGACCACTACATTCCCCTTGCACTCTACACAGCCAGAATCTGACCCTGCTGAAAGTCAGGTTCCCCTTCCCGCATACTATACCACCTTACACAGGGACAAAGAGGAAGGTGCAGATGAAAGTGCAGGTTCCTTCATCAGGGTGGGGGGCATACTTTTTGGTGATGTCACTGGTACAGGGCCCCTCATAGTATGCAAAAGTGTCTCTGGCAGTGGGAGGCGCCACCCACCGTCAAACACACCGCCGTACTATGAGGGGCCATGTGCCAATGCCAAGTGCCAACGAGTGGGCCCCCCCTGCTTGCTCAGGATCACAGCACTTGCAAAGTTGAAATACTTACCTCTCCCTGCTCCACCGCTGTGATGTATCCTAGGCCCACGAAAATCTTGAGCCAGCCCTACCCCCCCACAACTTTAGCCAAATGACCCCCTGTTTTCAATGCCTTTCTATTATTATAAAGTAAATTAAGATTGACAAGCTGTAGAAATAATAATTGATGCTTTTGGCATTAAAATGGGCACTGCAGGTGTTTTCCTGTCCTCCACTCACTGCCGACTTTTCGAAATAATCGGCCGATTTCACCAGACTCGACTTTTGAGAAACCCGACTCGATCCTAAAAAAGTTAAAGTTGCTCAACTCTAGTAAATAGCATAGCTAATTTTGCTTCATAATGATGGTTGCAGTACATACTTGAAAGTTTCTCTTTAAAACTAGACAAAGTTCCTTAATGCTCTATTATGCTTTAGAGTCTGTTTCTGACATTAAAGATATATATTCACAGTTGTATTCATATTCAGATATTTCTAAAATATAAAGTCATAAATAGTTAAATACCATTCACCATACATAAATGAAGATAGACTAGTCAGGTGAGGCATTTACTCATTGACGATTTTACAAATCATTGGAATGCTGTCTTGTTGGTTTGCTGTATTAAACTTATGAGTTGATAATTAAGAATGAAAACACTAAACACCAGGAGTTGTAGACTACTATCTCTTAACTACAGGAATTCATCAAAGAATTTTGTAATGATCAGGATTATATGACATTTTCCAACAAATGGCATAAAAATCTCAACATTACTAGAGTTACTATAGTGGCTACTAAGAAATTAAAGTTTGAATGGGATTTCAGGGATTACGAATCAAATATCATCTATTCTTGGAAGTTAATATCTATCCTTGGAAAAAACCCTTCTAAGTACATGGGTAAATTAAATAAAATAGTCAGTTTTACGTCCCCTGACAATGACATTTCAGACAGTTATTCTGACTTCTGTTTCAATCTCCCAGGTTCATCATGCAAAGTTTTCTTAATGCCACCAATGTTGTGTATCCAAAAAATGCATACCAATGTTGTGTATCCAAAAAATGCATACCAATGTTGTGTATCCAAAAAATGCATGTGACATCAAGCCAGTTCGAAACACGAACAAAACAAAGATATAAGATATGGTGCCAAAAATAGGCAGTGTGCCTGATGAATCACTATAATGCACTGTCATTAACCTGTCTGCTTAAGATATATCTACCGCACAACTCTGGGTGTTTGAGAGGGGCCTGAACTTCACTCCTACAACCAGACCTAATCTCTTTCAGACCAAAAAAGATATACATAGATATATACAACTGCTTACTGTTAAGAGACATTATTACTGATTTGGATAACACCATTGATTCTAAATCAAGTCATGTTGAATATAATTGGAACATTCCTCTATCTATGGATCTTCCCGATAAAATTGCCACACTTACCCTGATGGAACTGGAGCGTGATTCTATTACGTCTAATAAACTGCAATCCACTATTGGTTGGCACAGGATACCTAATCCTGACTTTTACCCAATGGCAGCCATAATCCCTGATATGGATACATACCAAAATATCTTGGAGAAAGAAATTAAAACTTTCCTGGAATCTGAAAGGCAGGTTTCAAATAATAGATAAGATAAATACACCGGCGCTCCAAGCGATGTTGAGCGTGGAGATGGGGGAAGCTGCTGGTGCCTAGACGGCTACTGTGCCAAGCCTGTCATATATACAAGAGAACTAATATAGTAAAAATTATGTCACCGCGCTACCTAGCTCCTAGATGGTGGACTCAGTGAACTAAACTCCTAAATCGTTCCCCCATTTTTCCGGCGCGCGTGGTGGCTAGGCGCCAATAGGGGAGGACGCTCCCCTCAGGCCTGCCGTTTCACGCCGCCGCTCGGACCTCTAACTTCGGACACACGGAGGAGCGACTGCTTCCATCTACCCAGCGCTCCACCACGTCCCCACTGATATAGCATCAGCATTCAGCTACGAAGTAAGTGCTCATTTTATTTCTTCTGTGGGAACGATTTAGGAGTTTAGTTCACTGAGTCCACCATCTAGGAGCTAGGTAGCGCGGTGACCTAATTTTTACTATATTAGGTTTCAAATAATCTTTACTATAATGAGAAGAAAGCCTATCAAAACCTGTACAATAATAAGAATATTATTTTCCAACCCTAAGACATAGGGGCGCCTGTGTTTTTTTTTACAAATACTTATATAAACTCAAAATCATGTCTCTTATTTACAAGTCTCTCAAGATCCTAAAAACATGGTTAAACAACAGTTGGACTCTATTTTATCAGAAGGTGTTTATCTGGGTCTTATTGACATCAAACAAAAAGAATATTTTCTAAAAGAGAGGATCCCATTTGCTCTATTTTTCACGCTCTAACCAAAACTCATAAAGATCAGTTTCCACCCCCTACTGCATCCCATAGTGGTGCTTACGGAACGGTTATCATCTTGGCTTGATGATCTGCTCCAACCCAGCAATGTAATGCTGGACATATACAGGACACTAAACATCTTCTGTCTAGTGTACAGAATATTAAATGGAATAAGAATTATTTATGGGTCACTACAGATATATGCTCTTTATATTCTTCAATATCTCATGACTTGTCACATTCTGCTTTGACATATCATTTTTCAAGATTCAATGAATATTCATTTTATCCTTACTATTACTAGGTTTCGGTTAAAAAAAGTTTTTCCTCTGATGGGTTTTTTTCTTCTAGGTTTGTGGATGCCCTATAAGGGCTAAATTTTCCCCATCTTTGGCAAACCTATATATGTCTTGGTGAGAATCTAAATCTGCATTTTTTTTCTGTTCATAACCCTTTTCTTCCCTCCATCAGGTGGTTGGGCAGATTTATTGATGACTTGTTAATGATTTAGCAGGTAAGTGAGACAACCGTTCTCATGTTATTGCTTTTTTTAAGGACCAGTTGAACAATAATCAATTAAATCTTCATTTCACAGTTGAGTTGTTTAACAATATTGCTCCTTTTTATATGTCAATCTTATTGGGGATAAGTCTAATGGTGTTATCCATACTTCACTCTATAGAAAACCCACAACTGGTATTTCCATTCACCATTCTACAAATTGCCTTCCTCCACATGTGGTCCGCAATGTTCCAGTTGGGGAATACATCAGAGCACGTCGAGCCTGCTCTACGGTGCCATCATACCAGATGGAATGTATGAATATTAAAAAAACATTTTCTTAAGGGGGGTCACAAAACCA
The DNA here is from genome assembly GCF_032444005.1 of Ranitomeya imitator. Classification (NCBI taxonomy): domain Eukaryota; kingdom Metazoa; phylum Chordata; class Amphibia; order Anura; family Dendrobatidae; genus Ranitomeya; species Ranitomeya imitator. Next base: position 1,120,707,448 of record NC_091282.1, on the reverse strand, counting down.
TAAAACCATAAATAAAGCTATGTCCACTACATCCATTAAGACGCATGATTCATTGTTAAATAGTCCCCATACTACTAATAGATGTGTCACTGATGTGAAGCAATGCATTACTTTTTTAACCTCTTATAGTGTTGATCATTCTGAGTTTACTAAACGTATGTTTAAATACACGCAACCAAAGAAAAATGGCACCACCAAAGGTTAACATAGGGATCTACATGTCACAAAGTGAAAAAGATACACAATTTGTATAGAGAAAGACAATCTGCAATGACAGTGATCATCAAATTTAAATAACAAAGATGATTATTAAAAACAAGCAAAACAAGTGCATTGAAAACAATTAAAAAGCATAATAAAATATGCTGTTATTGTATAGAGTAAATTCTAGACCCGTTGGAAACATGGGTCACAAAAATGTGGATAAGGTATAAATATGCCAACGAGCTGGACAGGAGAAATAAATATCACAAAAATGCAGGCAGAAATATCCAAGGTGCATATACACATAAAGTGCAGGTACAGACCATCAATTTTGCAGAATATCATGCAAATCAAATATCCCAGATAGAACCGCATAACCACCTGCCCTACCCTATGCTGATGGCACAAGAATGGTAAAGATAAGAAACGACATCAGAAGATTATGGGTGACCCATACCAATAAAGAGATCAGGAAAAAGTGACCCAAACAACTTTCAGATTCTGTATTTCCGTCATAACAGCCGTGAGCTGATTAACCTTTTTCCTTTTTGACATATCAGTGTGACCACTTTATAGAATAATTAAAATACTTTTTGCTTCACTGTGCTTGTTTCATATGGCAGAAAAATTGAAATTACTTGTAGAAATTAAGATTGAGCACTTGGAGAAATATAATGAATTCCTGCTGTAAAGTTAGAGCTATAATTTAAGTTGACACCTTTTTAATTCTAATTACTAATTATTTTATTGCTCATTTTGGTCTTCAATCCCATTTTTATGTAAAAAATGAAAATTTGGTTACGAGAAATGTCATGGATGATGGTAGGGTAAATTAATAAATATAGAGGAAAATATACTGGCAATTTTATGAGGACTGGAGTAATCTATGAATATAAATTAGACTGTCCCACAAGTGCTATTATACTTCTCAATTGTATATTTATTTATACATACATACACCTGAAGCTGTTCAGCTACTGTCCTGATCCACCGTACTAACACAGCATGCATTCCTTGAAAGTTATCCCGATATAGGCAATGATTCACAGAGAGCTTGGAAAAGGCGTAGAATGTGATTAAGTGATGCATTCACATAACTCAATCGGATTAAAAATCTTCAGTGAACCTATACTTAGTAATAAAGAATACCAGACTCTCAAGTTCTCTAATACAGGTTTATTAATAAAATCACTACTTTCATGAGTAGATATAACAATGTAACAATTTAGAGCAAGGAGACTATGTGGAAATAGTATAAATTTGTATGCAATATTTTAATCTATAATATAGGTTAAGAGGAAAGTGAAGCTTTAGATTATGACTGACAAGACACCTTTTTATGGGCATTCAAAAAATGAGTGGCTTTTGGAATTGATGATGATTATTGTAGTGTCTGCATCAAAAAACGTTACTTTTGTTGTACACTGTCTACTGTTTGCTTACAGACTTAAGGTACCTTCACACTAAGCAACTTTCCAACCAGAACGACGGCGATCCGTGACGTTGCAGCGTCCTGGATAGCGATCTCGTTGTGTTTGACACGCAGCAGCGATCAGGATCCTGCTGTGACATCGCTGGTCATAGCTAGAAGTCCAGAACTTTATTTGGTCATCAGGTCGGCGTGTATCGTCATGTTTGACAGCAAAAGCAACGATGCCTGCAATGTTTTTTCATGGAGCTAACAACCAGCGAGAACGATAAGTATGTCACTGGATCGCTCCTGCATCGTTCTGCTGTTGCCGGTGTTTGACGTCTCCTAGCGACCTAAACAGTGACGCTGCAGCGATCGGCTCGTTGTCTATATCGCTGCAGCGTCGCTCAATGTGACGGTACCTTAAGAGTAGGGGCTAAATAAGAGATAGTTCACTTAATCTGTATGTAATCAGTAAAATTATTGTCATAAGAGTCAGCAGAAAGGTAATCATTAGTCCTGTGCAGTTTTTATATTTGAAAGATTAGGTTTTGCAGTAAAATGTTTAGAAATGTTTACAAGGTTAAACCCATTTAAAGTTTTATAAATATAGGCATGTTTATGGGATAAATGAAACAAGGAACCACTAAATATACTGCGTCTCTTTGAAGATTGGCATTAAATAGTTTGACCGCTTTTGTCAATTTTATTTTGTTAAAAGGGCACCTTAAAATTTGATCCCATAATTAGATTCCAGGTTATCATCATCTCCCCAGATGCTAAAGAATTCAGAAACAAATGTTCAATTTCCCTGCATTGCCACCACAAGGTAAGTGAAGCATTACATTGTGACTACTGAAGTTAATAGACTATCAGTTTTATGCATAAACATGATCGGTCCACCAGTAAAAGATGTGACATCTCAGCATTAGTGAGGAAAATGTGGTCACTTGTGTGGGGGTACACAATCCTTAATTATGCCAGACATACTGTTAGGCGTCGTGAGTCTCCAATTGCATGGGAAAAATCCCAAGCATTGTCTGGTACTGCGGTCTGCCATTCTGTTCTGGCCACTGCGATTGCTCCTCAGCACAGACGTTGGTCCCAGCATCTTGATCAGTCTTGTGCTCTGGAGTCTAAGTCCAGAGATTACCATTCTGAGCATGTCCATGATGTGGCGGCTTCTCATTGGTGGTCGGACATCAGCTGATGATGTGGCAGTCCCAGATTGGTTCACGGGCGATGTCTCAGCCAACTGGGTGTGAGTGTTTGGGGTGGAGCCTAGCATTTTAAAGGCGCTCAGCAGCACGCATGGGCGCGCTCTTGTCATATATGTTTGGATTGTGAGGGTGGCTACTCTACCACTCTTTTCTGCACATTTGTGTGTGAGTCTTTGCTCTGAGACAGTACACGTTGGCAGGCAGGTTGCATACTTATGTGGTTTCATTCCCCTGGCTCAACGCCTGAGTCTTTAGTCTGCTACATGCTCAGGGTGACGGTCAGGCACAGGTTTAGTAGTGACAGTACTGGGGTAACTAACCGCCTGGCTTAGCATCTGTTTCATTCTGGTGTGCAGATAGCACAGATCAGTAACAGAGCAAGCTCAACCTTTATGCTATACTCCTCAGTGAAAGCGACAGGGTATTGTACCTAGTGTCAAAGAGCTCTCTCTCTTGGCTCAGCATTTGCTTCAATTGTGTGTGCGGTTAGCACTATTTAGTGAAGAGGTTGCCCAATCCTCGTGCTATTATTACTGTGATGTTAACAGGGTATAGCACTTCGCATACTCGTGCCATGCCTCACGGTGAAGTAACTGAGCTTGTTACTCAGTGTTCCGTTCACACTAATTGGCGTTAACTCAGTGTGTTCTAGGCAACGCTTGCTGTTGTATTCCGTCATTGTTCACTAGCAGCACAGTGGACCCCGGGTTGCAATTGCACTTTATTTTATATTTTATTTAGTGAAATCTGTAAACCCTAACATGTACTTTTTCTTTGTTTAGTAGGTCAAGGAAAATGAGCCATTCTTTCATGTGAGACTGTCAAGGGCCTCTTTTTGTATGCTAATTTGTGGTATGCCTGCTGATTACGGATTGCATCAGCCCTCTGCGATGTACTAGAATACCTCATTTGAGGAACAATTATGACTCCTGTGTCTACACAAAAGAGATGCTGTTTTTAGCTATTCTCCAAACTGGAAAAATTTTATGTGACAAATCACTTTCTGTGAATCTCAATACTGGAGAACTTTTGGCTGCTTGGAAGATACATAGGGGGAAGACGAGAGAGAGAGATGCTGCTGACTGTAAGTGCTTATAATCTAAAGCAGAGAAAGAAAACCCTGATGACAAAAATAGCTTACGCTCTGTTCCATCGAAAAAGACCTCGTTGATCATAGAAGCTTGCACTCTATGGAAGAAGGAGATAGAGCAAGAGGACGGAGATAGAGAGGATCCTGCTGACTATAAGAGCTTATACTCTTAGCAAAAGAGAGACATACCCACTACTTTTGGCTGCACAAAAAGACATTAGCTCACTCTCTGTTGCCTCAAAATATTCGAATTAACGTTAAACCTCGAATTTCAGGAAATTTGATTCGACTTTGATCCTTCGCTGATCAATCCAGTCATCTCTATTGGTAAACTGACACATGTCTCAAATAGAGGACACCTCTTTATTATTGCCTCATATAGGTATTTTAAAAAGGTTTTATAAATTGGAAAACTGGAGACTATAGAGTGTAATTACTGTGTACTATAAACTGAAAATTGCCTCCATTGGAGTCAAACAATAGTAAAGTCTTTTTAACAGCTTGTACTAATTCTTTAATTTGTCAACATTAAACGCTCAATAATCATGAAATTGCATTTAGTCTTGAAAAATGTTTTAAATCCTTGGATGGATTATTATTGCACCACTTGTACCTTAAATTGACCAGCGTAAATTAACCTCAACTGTTTCATCATATGAATGTAAGTTTATAATCATGCATTTTTTAGAAGGGTAAAGGATATTCTATATTCAAGTTAACCCTTAACTGGTGAGGTGGGGTTTGCCACACCCCAGGGAATTTTTGTTTGGCTGCCATTCATTGAAAAATGCTTGTATTAGGATGTGTGTCTCATTAGCTTCCATCCATTTCCTTGTCAACAGAATGTCGTCAAGGCCTCTCTCTCAACAGGATGTCGTCAAGGCCTCTCTCTTCTGGCCACTCAAAACAGAGCTAGCTGTCGCTAAGTGCAGTCCTGCCCTTGCTGAATACCACATCACCACTCATGTAATTCTTTTTTACACATTTTCAAAGTTTGAAAACACCTTTATTTTTATCAAAGTATTACATTTTCTGATACTCGTGGGTGTCAAAAATTTGTTATACTCATGTGTAATCAATCGCCAATTAGAAAACAATTAAAACAAATGTGATCTTTGCATTTTCTGTAAAAATTTGAGATTTCTAAACACTGGGGTATAGGAAACCTCACATCACCAGTTGCATGACAAAAACCCCACCTCACCAGTTTAGGGTTAAACTACTTTCTTGTTACCGTGTTTTACTGCATAAATTTTACTCTAAACCCATATTCAAAACTTTGTAACTGACGTTTTCCTCTTATATTCTAAATGGGAAGTCCAATCTTTTTTTTTAAAAAAGGACAGAAAGCAGGGCATATAATAAAATTATAAAATAGGTTATACTCTCCCACTCAATTACTCCAGTGTAATAGTAGTGGGGAGGAGGGAGAGGAAGGCTTGGAAGCTCACCATGATGTGGATCGCTGGAGTTCTTCCTGAGGGTGCCGTACCCACTGGTAATCACAGGCAAGTAGTTTAAGATAAGGGAGTATGTCGGCACATCCAACTAGGATATAAATAAAATCTGACTATTGAAAAATAGCTTAAAACATAGTGAAGTGAAACCTCAGAAGACCTAGCGCAGAAATAGGTTGTTAGGGCTAGCGGAACGCACCGAGTAGAAATAGATATTTATTATTAATGGTGCGTTCGCAGCCCGGGGTCCACCGTGCAGGAAGAACCTGCTGCTAGTGAATGGTGGCACAATATGGCGGTGTAGACTAGCTCTGTTACCTCACAGAGCAGCCGCGAGAGGAAAGCACTGCGCCCTGTTAGCCTCACAGGAGCACAAGCTTACTGCCAAGCTGAATGCAGTCTGTGGTTAAGCAACACGCAATCTCCTCACCGGAGAAGCCGGTATTCTAGGGGCTTATTTCAGCCGGGTCCCTGAACACACTCATACAATCTCCTCACCGGAGGTGCCGGTATTCTAGGGGCTTATTTCAGCCGGGTCCCTGAACACACTTATGCTAACCACACTGGCGCAAAGCACATATGACTTGATACTAGCGCATGGCCGTGCGGTCATGCGCAGTTTATATAGCTGCAGCACAGGAAGTGGCTATAGAACTTTTGCCCTTCCAAGACCTGCCAAGAGGACCAATGGAATGTGCCGCAGAGCCTGAGCACATGACCCTCGATCTCCAACGGGAGATCTTGCCCTGGGCATGCTCAGTGTGTGCAGATAAGGACTTAGTCCCAGAGAAGTCCGCTCGCTGCTGACCAGTATAGGCTTTAAAGGCAGAAGCTGGAGAAGCAGCAGTAACTCTTCTCACAGAGTCAGACTGAGCGAGACGCTGGGATCGACGTCCCTGCTGAGCAGACTCCACTGCGGCTGGAGGAAAATGGGAGACCGCAGCGGAGATGGATCGAGATTCCCCCTGTGCAGCAGAGGAAACTCGACTCCTAACATTACCCCCCCTCCTAGGGCCCCCCCCTCCTTGGGCCTCGCTACGTTCGAAGGCAGCAATGAGCTGCGGAGCCCGAATGTGCTCAACAGGCTCCCAGGACCTGTCTTCGGGACCATAACCCTTCCAGTCCACCAAATAAAATTTTTTACCACGCACCACCTTGCACCCTAATATAGCGTTCACCTCATAATCGTCCGAAGACGAACCCGATGTCCCAGCAGATGACTCGGAGAACCGGGACATATACACAGGTTTCAAGAGGGACACATGAAAGGTGTCGGTGATACCCAGGCGTGGCGGAAGGGCCAAAAGATAGACCACAGGATTAACCTGCTCGAGGACCTTGAATGGGCCCAAGTAGCGAGGAGCAAATTTAGTGGACTCAACTCGCAGCCTGATGTTACGGGCGGAGAGCCACACCAAGTCGCCAGGAGCAAAGGTCGGGGCAGGGCGCCGATGTGCATCGGCGGAGGACCTCATTCTCTCCTTCGAGGCCCGAATGGCATCCTGAGTGCGGTCCCAAATGTCCCGTGCCTCCACCGCCCAGTCTGCCACCCTGGAGTCAGCAGAGGACATGGGCATAGGCACAGGAACCCGCGGATGCTGGCCGTAATTAAGGAGGAAAGGAGTCTGACCGGTGGAGTCGGCTACAGCGTTATTAAGGGCGAACTCTGCCCATGGTAATAAAGATGCCCAGTCATCCTGCCTGGCAGAAACAAAATGTCGTAGATATGTGACCAGAGTCTGATTGGCCCTCTCTACCAACCCATTCGTCTCGGGATGATATGCGGAAGAGAGATTTAACTCAATGCTGAGAAGACGACAAAGCTCTCTCCAGAACCGAGACGCAAACTGGGGACCCCGGTCACTGACAATTTTGTCTGGCATGCCGTGTAGGCGGAAGATGTGTCTTATGAACAACGCTGCCAAGGCCCGTGCAGAAGGTAACCGTTGGAGCGGCACCAAGTGCACCATTTTCGAAAAATGATCGGTAATAACCCAAATGACGGTACAGCCGCGAGGCTTGGGCAAACCCACTACAAAGTCCATCCCGACCATCTCCAAGGGCCTGTCTGCCACCGGCAAGGGATAGAGTAACCCAGACGGCCGTTGTCGAGGACACTTATTTTTGGCGCATGAGACACACGCCAGAACGTAATCTCTGACATCTCGCAGCATATGCGGCCACCAGTACGTCCTCGCCAGCAGCTCAGATGTCCTTTTTGTCCCAAAGTGTCCACCCACCCTGGAGGAATGAGCCCAAGAGAGAACCTCCGGTCGCAAATTTATGGGCACAAAAGTCTTGCCCGGAGGCACAGACTCAAGCGACACTGGAGCCACGGTTCTCAAGCTCTCAGAAGGAACAATAAGCCGAGGCTCTCCTTCCTCCTCCTCAGATGACACAACAGAGCGAGAAAGAGCATCAGCTCGAATGTTCTTCTCCCCAGCGACATAATGGAGGGTGAAGTGGAATCGGGAGAAGAATAAGGACCATCTGGCCTGGCGAGAATTTAGCCGCTGGGCTGTTTGCAAATATAGCAAATTTTTGTGGTCTGTAAATACTTGAAAGGGAAAACGAGCCCCCTCCAAGAGATGTCTCCACTCAGAGAAAGCCAATTTCATCGCTAGCAACTCCCTGTCCCCGATGGAATAATTCCTCTCCGCTGGTGTGAAGGTCTTGGAGAAGAAGAAGCACGGATGCTTCCGACCTTGAGCATCCTTTTGGAAGAGGACTGCTCCAGCACCAACGGAAGAGGCATCCACCTCCATTATAAACGGCTTATCGACATCGGGACGATGTAGGATGGGAGCGCTAGCAAAATGAGACTTAGTAGAAGAAAAGGCCCTGGAGACCTCTTCAGACCACACTTTGGGATTTGCTCCCTTCTTGGTGAGGGCTACCAAGGGAGCTACCAAAGTTGAGAAATGGGGAATGAACTGGCGGTAATAATTAATGAACCCCATAAAGCGCTGCACCGCTTTAAGTGAATGAGGTTCTTGCCAGTCCATCACAGCCTGTAGTTTGGCAGGATCCATAGCCAATCCCTGGGCAGAGATGATATAGCCCAGGAAAGGTAAAGACTCCTGCTCAAACACACACTTCTCCAACTTTGCGTAAAGAGAGTTTGCCCGTAAGAGGTCGAAGACTCTGCCAACATCTCTCCGGTGGGAGTCAATATCTGGAGAGAAGATGAGAATATCATCCAGATAGACTACGACCGAGGTGGAAAGCATATCCCGGAAGATGTCGTTGACAAAGTCTTGGAAAACGGCTGGGGCGTTACAGAGCCCGAAGGGCATCACCAGGTACTCATAGTGCCCATCTCTGGTGTTAAACGCCGTCTTCCATTCGTCCCCCTCACGAATGCGAATCAGGTTATAAGCTCCCCGCAGGTCTAATTTGGTACATACCTTAGCTCCCCGTAGCCTATCAAAAAGCTCAGAAATCAGGGGCAGCGGGTACTTATTCTTAACGGTGATGGCGTTAAGACCCCTGTAGTCTATGCAAGGACGCAATTCTCCATTCTTCTTCTGTACGAAGAAGAACCCTGCCCCTGCTGGTGACACTGACTTCCTAATAAATCCTCTTGCCAAATTCTCCTGGATGTATTGGGACATAGCCTCCGTCTCCGGGAGAGAGAGGGGATAGACACGTCCCCGAGGAGGTTCTGCTCCAGGCAAGAGATCTATAGGACAGTCATAGGGACGGTGAGGCGGAAGGGTCTCCGCGGCCTTTTTGGAGAAGACGTCTGCATAAGACCAATAGTATTTGGGGAGAGTAGAGAGATCTGCGGGTATCTCAGTGGTGGAAACCTGAACGCACTCTTTCACACATCTGCCCTTACAGGATTCACTCCAACCTAATATCCTCCCAGAGGTCCACTCAATATGTGAGGAGTGGAAACGGAGCCAGGGTATTCCCAGCAGAATCTCATCCATTCCCTCGGGAAGGACAAGAAGGGAAATAATCTCCTGGTGGGATGGGGACATGGCTAACGTGAAAGGGACAGTCTGATGTGTGATCTGTAATGGAAGTGTCGACCCATTCACCACTCTAACGGTTACTGGTTTGGCAAGCATAATCAGAGGTATTGCGTGGCGCAGAGCAAAAGCAGAAGACATAAAATTTCCCTCTGCTCCTGAATCCACACAAAGCTCTACTGTAAGAGTGGATGTGCCTAACAGGATTGTCCCTTTAAAGGACAATATTGAGGAAAATGCCGCAGTGTCCAGTGAACCTCCTCCAATGGACACTAGACGCGATCGTTTTCCCGACCGCCGTGGACATTTATTAGCGTAATGTCCCGGTTGCTGGCAATTTTTACATACCACAGGTACTCGAACGGTCTGAGACCTAGGTCCCGCTCGAGAAACCTCCATGGCCTCATGGGAGTCGGACGCCATAACAGGAGATTCTAGAGGTTTGGCAAAGGTGGGAGCCAGCCGAAACCTCTGCCTACACTGGGTCCGCTCCAACCTCCGCTCGTTAAAACGGAGATCGATGCGGGTAGCTATAGTAATAAGCTCCTCCAGTGTGGCGGGAATCTCCCTGGTGGCCAAGGCGTCCTTCACATGATCTGCCAGTCCTTTCCAGAACACCGGAATAAGGACTTTATCCGGCCATTCCAGCTCAGAAGCTGGAGTCCGGAATAGGATGGCAAACTGGCTGACCATGGACGAAGCCTGAGTAATTGCCAACAATTGGAGCGCGGTATCGTGGGTGACACGGGGTCCCAGAAAGACCTGCCTCAGAGCGTCCAGGAAGATAGGAGCACTCTGTACCACACGATCACCACGTTCCCAAAGCGGCGTTGCCCACTCCAACGCCCTGCCCGACAAGAGAGATATAATGAATCCCACTTTCGCCCGTTCCGTAGGAAAACGTGCAGCCAGCAGCTCGAGATGTATGGAGCACTGGCTCACGAATTCCCGACATAGCTTACTGTCACCAGCAAACTTGTCTGGAAGCGGGAGACGGGATAAGGTCGGAGCAGGGGTGGCAGCGGACAAACTGGCTGCAGCTGCACTTGCAGCCTGAACAGCGACAGCAGTAACGTCCACAGCTGAGGTTGTGCGCTCGAGAGCCGCCAACCTACCCTCCAGCTGCTGGATGTACTGCTGTAGACGCTGACCGTCCGCCATTTACTAGCCAGACCCTGGCGCTAGTACTATGTTAGGGCTAGCGGAACGCACCGAGTAGAAATAGATATTTATTATTAATGGTGCGTTCGCAGCCCGGGGTCCACCGTGCAGGAAGAACCTGCTGCTAGTGAATGGTGGCACAATATGGCGGTGTAGACTAGCTCTGTTACCTCACAGAGCAGCCGCGAGAGGAAAGCACTGCGCCCTGTTAGCCTCACAGGAGCACAAGCTTACTGCCAAGCTGAATGCAGTCTGTGGTTAAGCAACACGCAATCTCCTCACCGGAGAAGCCGGTATTCTAGGGGCTTATTTCAGCCGGGTCCCTGAACACACTCATACAATCTCCTCACCGGAGGTGCCGGTATTCTAGGGGCTTATTTCAGCCGGGTCCCTGAACACACTTATGCTAACCACACTGGCGCAAAGCACATATGACTTGATACTAGCGCATGGCCGTGCGGTCATGCGCAGTTTATATAGCTGCAGCACAGGAAGTGGCTATAGAACTTTTGCCCTTCCAAGACCTGCCAAGAGGACCAATGGAATGTGCCGCAGAGCCTGAGCACATGACCCTTGATCTCCAACGGGAGATCTTGCCCTGGGCATGCTCAGTGTGTGCAGATAAGGACTTAGTCCCAGAGAAGTCCGCTCGCTGCTGACCAGTATAGGCTTTAACCCTCCGTCACATACAACTGATCTGACAGGCGCTTCTCTTTTACTTTCATTTCTCCTTCCTCACCAGATTGTGAGGAAACCCCCTCCCTCCAGGTAGTCTCCTGTCTCTTGAAGGTCTGTGAAACCTGATATCACAGTTGGATTTCAGAGCTTCAGGGGAGAGGATATAGCTGCACAGATCTCTCAGGCTCATTGTATGTGAATACGTCACATTCAGTAAGGTTGGTATTTTATGTTTTTATTCATCACAATAGTTTATTTAGCTTGTTTTATGAATGTATAGCACACAATGTCAGGATATTTCATAGAAATAAGGGAGATTTTATAAAAGAAAGTGTGCTGCTCAGGCATATACAGTAGTTCCCTAACATATTCCTTCTCTTGCTTCAGATTATCTGCTGAAATGGAGAGGAAAATGTACAATTTATCCAAACAACTTGATGTTGAGGAAGTAACAAACATGCTGTTAGATGATAGAGACCTCACACTGAATGAGGATTTAGGAGAGGAAAGTGTGATTGATTCTCATGATGAGGTGGAAGAATGTGTCCTGGATTCTGAAACAGAGCAAGATGGTGACAGTGGTGAGGATGAAGAAGTTGGATCATATTATATTGGAAAAGAACTAGTACTTGGAGAGCTACGCAGGAGAAGCGTGAAAACAATCGGTATCCCCTCTCGCCTTCAAGTTCAGCTCAAAAGGTTCCGCCCAGAAGATGATGGTGAAAAGTCACCATCTGCACCACCTCACAAAAGAAGGAGATGCACCACCTGCCAAACGGAAAGCGGAACCAGAAGGCTTTCAAATTATGAATGTCTCAAATGTCATAAAGCAATTTGCCTGACACATGCAAAAATGGTGTGTAATTCTTGCTATTTGCTCTGCAAGTGTGACTTTTCTGGGGAAACCTCAGCATCTACTTCTGATTGAATATGTTTTTAATCGTACTTAAGGTACCTTAAAATTAAGTTTGTGTTCAAAAATTTTCTTTGTACATTTTTTTGAGAGAGTCGAACTGGGGACTATTTGGCGGGAGTTTTGAAAACTTTGTATTTCATAGTTATTAGTTTTATGTTAAGTAAATGTTTTTTTTTGCAACTGATTGTGTAGTCTCTTTTATTACATCCCTATGAAGGTCACTGATCACTTTTAGAGCACTGAAATTGCAAACATTAGATATTATAGGTATTTTTCCAGCAGGCGCCTGACAGGCACATTGTATGTGAACTCGTTAGTCCGAATATTGTATGTGACGGAGGGTTAAAGGCAGAAGCTGGAGAAGCAGCAGTAACTCTTCTCACAGAGTCAGACTGAGTGAGACGCTGGGAGCGACGTCCCTGCTGAGCAGACTCCACTGCGGCTGGAGGAGAATGGGAGACCGCAGCGGAGATGGATCGAGATTCCCCCTGTGCAGCAGAGGAAACTCGACTCCTAACATAGGTGAGCTCATCTTTCCAGGCAGTCCTTTGAATGACTGTGACATGATGTCAGGGTACCAATGGTTTGCATTGACACTTAAAGGTCGGCAGAAGACCTCTAAGCTTGTCATGACAATTCTCGTGTGAAAGGCAGCCTGGAACTGATGTTCATAGGAGATCGTGATGAACTGCTAGGTATAGTATAAGCAATCAGATGATCAAAGTTTCAAATCCCCTGTGGGGACTATGAAATACACAAAAAGTTAAAAAATATGGAAAAAAAAGTTCAATTTATCAAAAGATAATAATAATCTTTATTTTTATAAAGATAAAATAAAAGATAAAATAAAGTGATTTTATTGGTAAAAGGCAAAATAAAAAAATTCAAAACACCAGGATTATGTTTTCTTGACCACCAAAACATTGCAATAAAATGCAATAGAAAGCAAGAAAATATTGTACCTACTACAACAATGGTGTCAGTAAAAGATCAGCTAAGAGAGCAAGCAATAAACAATCACTAGATCCCGAAATTTGAAAGTGTATGGGTCTCGGAAAATGGCGACACAAGCTTTTTTTGCAAATTTCTTATTTTTTTTCACTACTTAAGTAGTAATCTGCATAATCATATTACGCTAGAGAATTATGTTTCCAGGTCAGTTTTATAATGAACATGCTAAATAATCCATCTCCCAAAAATAAGAAATTGTAAAATTGCATTTCTTTTTGCAATTGCAATGCACTTAGATGTTTTTCCTGCTTTCCAGTGCACTGCATGATAAAATGAATAATATTCAAAGTACAACCAATTCTTCAAAAACAAGCCCTCATATGGCTATGTGGACATAAAAATAAAAAAGTTATGACTCTTAGAAGGGGAGATAAAAACAAAAACAAAAAAACAGAGATCACCCTGGGGTGAAGGAGTTAAACTACATTAATGTTTAATAATAGTCTGTTGTCATCATCATCATCAGATGCAAAATATGCAATTATGCACCAATTTTCGCTTGCCTCTATAAGTACCTAGCACTAAAAATGAGAGGATCGGATAAAAGTCACATTCGTATAATTGTGTGGAATTTTCCAGAGGCTTAAATTTTCAGCTAAGTTATTCTCCACAAATTGAGTATCCTATTTTATGTTCTGGAGTCTTTTCTATAAGCAATACGAAGTTCTCTTTACACCGCAAAGCATAAATAGTGTGCATTTGTAAAAAAAAAAAGTTACTTATATTATTCCCCTATCTCTCCCGGAGACGGAGGCGATGATCTAATACATCCAGGAGAATCTGGCAAGAGGATTCATTAGGAAGTCAGTGTAACCTGTAGGGGCGGGGTTGTTCTTCATGCAGAAGAAGAATGGAGAACTACGTCCATGCATAGATTACAGGGGGCTTAACGCCATCACCGTTAAGAACAAATACCCTCTGCCTCTGATGAGCTATTCGATCGGTTGCGGGGAGCAAGGGTATTTACTATGCTTGATCTGTGGGGTGCTTACAACCTGATTCGCATTTGTGAGGAGGACGAATGGAAGATGGCATTTAACACCAGAGAAGGACACTATGAATACCTGGTGATGCCCTTCAGGCTCTGTAATGCTCCTGCCGTTTTTAAAGACTTTGTTACAGATATCTTCTGGGATATGCTCACCACCTCAGTCGTAGTCTTTCTGGATGATATTCTCATCTAATCTCCAGATATAGACTCCCACCAGAGAGATGTTTGCAAAGTTTTTGATCTCCTACAGGCAAACTCCCTCTATGTCAAGTTGGAGAAGTGTGTGTTTTGAGCAGGAGTACTTGCCTTTCCTGGGCTATATCATCTCCGCCCGGGGCTTGGCCATTTTTGCTGCCAAGCAACAATCTGTGATAGACTGGCAAGAACCCCATTCTCTTAAAGCGGTGCAGTGCTTTATGGGGTTGATTAATTACTATCGCCAGTTCATTCCCCACTTCTCAACTTTGGTAGCTCCCCTGATTGCCCTCGCCAAGAAGGGAGCAAATCCCAAATTGTGGTCGGAGGAGGTCTCCAAGGAATTTCTCTCTATTAAGTCAAACTACACTAGCGCTCCCATTCTACATCGCCCCGATGTTGATAAACCATTTATCATGGAGGTGGATGCCTCTTCTGTCAGTGCTGGAGCAGTCCTTTTCCAGAAGGATTCTCAAGGTCAGAAGCATCCTTGCTTCTTCTTCTCCAAGACCTTCAGACCAGCGGAGAGGAATTATTCCATCGGGGACAGGGAGTTGCTAGCCATGAAGTTTGCCTTCTCGGAGTGGAGACACCTCCTGGAGGGGGCTCGCTTTCCCTTCCAAGTTTACACAAACTACAAAAATTTGATGCATCTACAGACTGCCCAGCTGCTAAATTCTCGCCAGGCTAGATGGTCCCTGTTCTTCTCCCAGTTCCATTTCACCCTTCATTTTCTCTCTGGGTAGAAGAAAATTCATGCCGATGCTCTCTCCCACTCCATATTGTCATCAGAGGAGGAGGAGTCTCAGCTTATTGTCCCTTCAGAGAGCCTGAAAACTGTGGCTCCAGTTTCACTAGAGTCTGCGTCCCCGGGTAAAACGTTGGTGCCATCTAATTTGTGACCGGATATTCTCTCTTGCAATCATTCATCCAGCATGGGGGGACATTTTGGGACCAAGAGGACATCTGAGCTTCTGGCGAGGACGTACTGGTGGCCGCATAAGGCCCGTGATGTTGGAGTCTATATTCGGCAATGTGTCTCCTGTGCCAAGAATAAGTCTCCTCGACAATGGCCTGCTGGGTTACTTTACCCTCTTCCGGTCACAGACAGGCCCTGGGAGATGGTCCGGATGGATTCCGTGGTGGGCTTACCCAAGTTCTGTAGCTGCCCCATTATTTGGGTAGTCATTGACCATTTTTCCAAAATGGTGCACTTGGTGCCGCTTCTTTGGCTACCTTCTGCACGGGCCTTGGCGGCGTTATTTTTTAAGCACGTTTTCCGCCTACAAGGTATTCCTGACAAAATTTTCAGTGACCAGGGTCCTGTTGTGAATTCTGTGGTCAAGCTCCCTCCTGTTGTCATGAGTGGTACTTCGGCTGGTTCTGTCCTTGAGCTTCCTTTGGTGGATGTGAGTGGGGCTGCGGCTTCTGAGTTTCCTTCCTCAGGTGACGAGGTTAAGTCGTTAGGTGCTGCTCTATTTAACTCCACCTAGTTCTTTGTTCCTGGCCTCCAGTCAATGTTCCAGTATTGGTCTTGCTCTCTCCTGGATCGTTTTTGTGGCCTGTCTGCCCTGCATAAGCTAAGTTTTGCTGGTGTTACTTTTGTTTGCTATTTTTCCTGTCCAGCTTGCTATATTGGTTTTTCTTGCTTGCTGGAAGCTCTGAGACGCAGAGGGAGCACCTCCGTACCGTTAGTCGGTGCGGAGGGTCTTTTTGCGCCCTCTGCGTGGTTGTTTGTAGGTTTTTGTGCTGACCGCAAAGCTATCTTTCCTATCCTCGGTCTATTCAGTAAGTCGGGCCTCACTTTGCTAAATTCTATTTCATCTCTGTGTTTGTATTTTCATCTTTACTCACAGTCATTATATGTGGGGGGCTGCCTTTTCCTTTGGGGAATTTCTTTGAGGCAAGGTAGGCTTATTTTTCTATCTTCAGGCTAGCTAGTTTCTCAGGCTGTGCCCGAGGCGCCTAGGTCTGGTCAGGAGCGCTCCATAGCTACCTCTAGTGTGGTATGATAGGATTAGGGATTGCGGTCAGCAGAGTTCCCACGTCTCAGAGCTCGTCCTATGTTAATAGTAACTATCAGGTCACTTTGTGTGCTCTTAACCACTAGGTCCATTGTGGTTCTGAATCACCAGTTCATAACAGTACTGGAGGCCCAAAGTACTAATGCTTCTCAATAGAGGGAAAAGAGAAGTTCTGAGACCATTTTTTTTTCTTTGCACTGTGTTTTGTCTTTCTTTTCCCCTTTACATCAGGGTGGTTCAGAACACAGGTGTAGACATGGACATTCAAGGTCTGTCCTCTGTGATGGATAATCTTGCTATAAGTGTACAGAACATTCAAGATTTAGTGGTTCAGAATCCTATGTTAGAACCTAAAATTCCTATTCCTGAGTTATTTTCTGGAGATAGAGCTAAGTTTCTGAATTTTAAAAATAATTGTAAACTATTTCTGGCTTTGAAACCCCGCTCCTCTGGTGACCCAGTTCAACAAGTAAAGATCATTATTTCTTTATTACGTGGCGACTCTCAAGACTGGGCATTTTCCCTTGCGCCAAGAGATCCTGCATTATGTGATATTGATGCGTTTTTTCTGGCGCTCGGGTTGCTTTATGATGAACCTAATTCAGTGGATCAGGCAGAGAAAATCTTGCTGGCTCTGTGTCAGGGTCAGGATGAGGTAGAGATATATTGTCAGAAGTATAGGAAGTGGTCTGTGCTCACTCAATGGAATGAATGTGCTCTGGCAGCAATTTTCAGAAAGGGTCTCTCTGAAGCCCTTAAGGATGTCATGGTAGGATTTCCTATGCCTGCTGGTCTGAATGAGTCTATGTCTTTGGCCATTCAGATCGATTGACGCTTACGTGAGCGTAGGACTGTGCACCATTTGGCGGTATTATCTGAGCATAAACCTGAGCCTATGCAATGTGATAGGACTTTGACCAGAGCTGAATGGCAAGAACACAGATGACGGAATGGGCTGTGTTTTTACTGTGGTGATTCCACTCATGCTATCTCCGATTGTTCTAAGCGCACTAAGCGTTTCGCTAGGTCTGCCACCATTGGTACGGTACAGTCGAAATTTCTTTTGTCCGTTACTTTGATCTGCTCGTTGTCATCCTATTCTGTCATGGCATTTGTGGATTCAGGCGCTGCCCTGAATTTGATGGACTTGGAGTATGCTAGGCGCTGTGGGTTTTTCTTGGAGCCCTTGCAGCATCCTATTCCATTGAGAGGAATTGATGCTACGCCTTTGGCCAAGAATAAGCCTCAGTATTGGACCCAACTGACCATGTGCATGGCTCCTGCGCATCAGGAGGATATTCGCTTTTTGGTGTTGCAGAATCTGCATGATGTGGTCGTGTTGGGGTTGCCATGGCTACAAGTCCATAACCCAGTATTGAATTGGAAATCTATGTCTGTGTCCAGCTGGGGTTGTCAGGGGGTACATGGTGATGTTCCATTTCTGTCTATTTCATCATCCACCCCTTCTGAGGTCCCAGAGTTCTTGTCAGATTACCGGGATGTATTTGATGAGCCCGAGTCCAGTGCCCTACCTCCGCATAGGGATTGCGATTGTGCTATCGATTTGATTCCTGGTAGTAAGTTTCCTAAAGGTCGACTGTTTAATTTGTCTGTACCTGAGCACGCCGCTATGCGGAGTTATGTAAAGGAATCCTTGGAGAAGGGTCATATTCGCCCGTCGTCGTCGCCATTGGGAGCAGGGTTTTTTTTTGTGGCCAAGAAGGATGGTTCGCTGAGACCTTGTATTGATTACCGCCTTCTAAATAAAATCACAGTCAAATTTCAGTACCCCTTGCCGCTGCTGTCTGATTTGTTTGCTCGGATTAAGGGGGCTAGTTGGTTCACCAAGATAGATCTTCGTGGTGCGTATAATCTTGTGCGTATTAAAAAGGGCAATGAATGGAAAACAGCACTTAATACGCCCGAGGGCCATTTTGAGTACCTGGTTATGCCATTCGGGCTTTCTAATGCTCCATCAGTATTTCAGTCCTTTATGCATGACATCTTCCGAGAGTACCTGGATAAATTCCTGATTGTATACTTGGATGATATTTTGGTCTTCTCGGATGATTGGGAGTCTCACGTGAAGCAGGTTAGAATGGTGTTCCAGGTCCTGCGTGCGAATTCTTTGTTTGTGAAGGGGTCAAAGTGTCTCTTTGGTGTTCAGAAGGTTTCATTTTTGGGTCTCATTTTTTCCCCTTCTACTATCGAGATGGACCCTGTTAAAGTTCGGGCCATTTATGATTGGACTCAGCCGACATCTCTGAAGAGTCTGCAAAAGTTCCTGGGCTTTGCTAATTTTTATCGTGGCTTCATCAATAAATTTTCTAGTATTGCTAAACCGTTGACTGATTTAACCAAGAAGGGTGCTGATGTGGTCAATTGGTCTTCTGCTGCTGTGGAAGCTTTTCAAGAGTTGAAGCGTCGTTTTTCTTCTGCCCCTGTGTTGTGCCAGCCAGATGTTTTGCTCCCGTTCCAGGTCGAGGTTGATGCTTCTGAGATTGGAGCAGGGGCTGTTTTGTCACAAAGAAGTTCTGATGGCTCGGTGATGAAACCATGTGCCTTCTTTTCCAGGAAGTTTTCGCCTGCTGAGCGTAATTATGATGTTGGCAATCGAGAGTTGCTGGCCATGAAGTGGGCATTCGAGGAGTGGCATCATTGGCTTGAAGGAGCTAAGCATCGCGTGGCGGTCTTGACTGATCACAAGAACTTGACTTATCTCGAGTCTGCCAAACGGCTGAATCCTAGACAGGCTCGTTGGTCGCTGTTTTTCTCCCATTTTGACTTTGTGGTTTCGTACCTTCCGGGCTCTAAAAATGTGAAGGCGGATGCCCTGTCTAGGAGTTTTGTGCCCGACTCTCCGGGTTTGCCTGAGCCGGCGGGTATTCTCAAGGAGGGGGTGATTTTGTCTGCCATCTCCCCTGATTTGCGGCGGGTGCTGCAAAAATTTCAGGCTAATAGACCTGATCGTTGCCCAACGGAGAAACTGTTTGTTCCTGATAAATGGACGAGTAGAGTTATCTCTGAGGTTCATTGTTCGGTGTTGGCTGGTCATCCTGGAATCTTTGGTACCAGAGATTTGGTGGCTAGATCCTTTTGGTGGCCGTCTCTGTCGCGGGATGTGCGTTCGTTTGTGCAGTCCTGTGGGATTTGTGCTCGGGCTAAGCCCTGCTGTTCTCGTGCCAGTGGGTTGCTTTTACTCTTGCCGGTCCCGAAGAGGCCCTGGACACATATCTCTATGGATTTTATTTCGGATCTCCCCATCTCTCAAAAGATGTCGATCATTTGGGTGGTTTGTGATCGCTTCTCTAAGATGGTCCATTTGGTACCCTTGTCTAAATTGCCCTCCTCCTCTGATTTAGTGCCATTGTTTTTCCAGCATGTGGTTCGTTTACATGGCATTCCGGAGAACATCGTTTCTGACAGAGTGTTAGGAGTCGAGTTTCCTCTGCTGCACAGGGGTGAATCTCGATCCGTGTCTGCTGCGGTCTCCTATTCGGTATCGGCCGCAGTGGGCTCTGCTCAGCGGAGACGTCGCTCCCAGCATCTCGCTGGGGCTGATTCGGTGCATAGGGTCACTACTGCCTTTTCTGGCTTTCCTATGGTACCCTGCACTGATCTGCGGCGAGCGAGCCTCTCTGGGACTAAGTCCTTGTTTACTCACACTGAGCATGCCCAGGGCAGGGTCTCCCATTGGAGGTCGAGGGCCACATGTTCGGTCACATGCTCAGGTGCTGCAGTACATTCCATTGGTCCTTCTGGAAGGTCCTGAAAGGGCAAAAGATGCTCAGGTACTGCAGCACTTTCCATTGGTCCTTCTGGAAGGTCCTGAAAGGGCAAAAACTTCAGTAGCAGCTTCCTGTGCTGCAACTATATAAACTGCGCATGACTGCACGGCCATGCGCTAGTATCGTCTTTTGCTATATGCTTTGCGCCAATGTGGTCATGTGTTTGTATGTGTTCAGGGACCCGGTTGAAATAAGCCCCTAGAATGCTGGCACCTCCGGCGAGGAGATTGTGTATAAGTGTGTTCAGGGACCCGGCTGAAATAAGCCCCTAGAATGCTGGCTCCTCCGGCGAGGAGATTGAGTATGCATGCATGACCACTCACTGCTCACATCTGGGTAGTTGGCCTGTGCCTCTGTGAAAGTCTAACAGGGCACAGAGCTCACCTCTCGCGGTTACTCTGTGAAGCTAACAGAGTTAGTATAAAACGCCATATAGAGCCGCCATTATTTAGCAGCAGGTACTTTCCTGCACGGTGGATCCCGGGTTGCGAACGCACCAATTCCTTTTAATAAACAATATATTTGGTGCGTTCCGCCAACCGTAACACAGAGGTTCCTAGTTTGTTTCGAGGTTTTGGCGAGCCTTTTGTGCTAGGATGGGCATTGATTTGTCTTTTTCCTCGGCTTTCCATCCTCAGACAAATGGCCAAACTGAACGAACCAATCAGACCTTGGAAACATATCTGAGATGTTTTGTTTCTGCTGATCAGGATGATTGGGTGTCCTTTTTGCCTTTGGCTGCGTTCGCCCTTAATAATCAGGCCAGCTCAGCTACTTTGGTTTCGCCGTTTTTCTGCAATTCTGGTTTCCATCCTCGTTTCTCTTCAGGGCAGGTTGAGTCTTTGGACTGTCCTGGTGTGGATACTGTGGTGGATAGGTTGCAGCAGATTTGGACTCATGTAGTGGACAATTTGACATTGTCCCAGGAGAAGGCTCAACGTTTCGCTAACCGCAGGCGCTGTCTGGGTCCCCGACTTCGTTTTGGGGATTTGGTTTGGTTGTCGTCTCGTTATATTCCTATGAAAGTTTCCTCTCCTAAGTTTAAGCCTCGTTTCATTGGTCCGTATAGGATTTCTGAGGTTCTTAATCCTGTGTCTTTTCGTTTGAACCTTCCAGCTTCTTTTTCCATCCATAATGTATTCCATAGGTCATTGTTGCGGAGATACGTGGCACCTGTGGTTCCATCCGTTGATCCTCCTGCCCCGGTTTTGGTTGAGGGGGAGTTGGAGTATATAGTGGAGAAGATTTTGGATTCTCGTATTTCAAGACGGAAACTCCAATACCTGGTTAAGTGGAAGGGTTATGGTCAGGAAGATAATTCCTGGGTCCTTGCCTCTGATGTTCATGCTGCCAATCTGGTTCGTGCCTTTCATTTGGCTCATCCGGGTCGGCCTGGGGGCTCTGGTGAGGTTTCGGTGACCCCTCTTCAAGGAGGGGGTACTGTTGTGAATTCTGTGGTCAAGCTCCCTCCTGTGGTCATGAGTGGTACTTCGGCTGGTTCTGTCCTTGAGCTTCCTTTGGTGGATGTGAGTGGGGCTGCGGCTTCTGAGTTTCCTTCCTCAGGTGACGAGGTTAAGTCGTTAGGTGCTGCTCTATTTAACTCCACCTTGTTCTTTGTTCCTGGCCTCCAGTCAATGTTCCAGTATTGGTCTTGCTCTCTCCTGGATCGTTCTTGTGGCCTGTCTGCCCTGCATAAGCTAAGTTTTGCTGGTGTTACTTTTGTTTGCTATTTTTCCTGTCCAGCTTGCTATATTGGTTTTTCTTGCTTGCTGGAAGCTCTGAGACGCAGAGGGAGCACCTCCGTACCGTTAGTCGGTGCGGAGGGTCTTTTTGCGCCCTCTGCGTGGTTGTTTGTAGGTTTTTGTGCTGACCGCAAAGCTATCTTTCCTATCCTCGGTCTATTCAGTAAGTCGGGCCTCACTTTGCTAAAATCTATTTCATCTCTGTGTTTGTATTTTCATCTTTACTCACAGTCATTATATGTGGGGGGCTGCCTTTTCCTTTGGGGAATTTCTCTGAGGCAAGGTACCGTAGGCTTATTTTTCTATCTTCAGGCTAGCTAGTTTCTCAGGCTGTGCCCGAGGCGCCTAGGTCTGGTCAGGAGCGCTCCACGGCTACCTCTAGTGTGGTATGATAGGATTAGGGATTGCGGTCAGCAGAGTTCCCACGTCTCAGAGCTCGTCCTATGTTAATAGTAACTATCAGGTCACTTTATGTGCTCTTAACCACTAGGTCCATTGTGGTTCTGAATCACCAGTTCATAACAGGGTCCCCAGTTTGAGTCTCGGTTCTTTAGTCTGTCGTTTACTCAGCATCGATCTGAATCTCTCTTCAGCATACCATTCCCAGACAAATGAGTTGGTTGAGATGACCAACAAGACCCTGGTCACATACCTGCGACATTTTGTTTCAGCCAGGCAGGATGGCTGGGCATGCGGGTGGAGTTTGCGCTGAACAACACCATAGCCGTCTCCACTGGGCAGATCCCATTCCTCCTTATTTACGGCCATCATCCGTGGGTTCCTGTGCCCATGCCCATGTCTTCCGCCAACTCCAGGGTGGTAATGAGGTCTCTGCGGATTTACATTGGCGCCCCACACTGACCTTTGCTCCTGGTGACTTGGTGTGGCTCTCCACCTGTAATATCAGGCAGCGAGTTGAGTCCACTAAGTTTTCAGCTCGCTACTCGGGTCCTGGAACAGGTTAACCCTGTGTTCTACCATCTGGTCCTTCCTACACACCTAGGCATCACCGACACCTTTCATGTGTCCTTCCTAAAGTCTGTTCACATGTCCCGGTTTTCCGAGTCATCTGTCGGGACATCGGGTTCGTCCACGGATGATTACGAGGTATACGCCATCATGGGGTGTAAGATGGCATGTGGCAAAAGATTCTGTTTGGTGAAATGGAGGGGTCATGGCCCTGAGGACAGGTTCTGGGGGCCTGCTGAGCACATTCTGGCTCTGCAGCTCATTGCGGCCTTTGAGCGTAGCGAGGCCCTAGGAGGGGGGTAATGTTAGGTGTCGAGTTCCCGTCGCTGCACAGGGGGAATCTCGAACCATCTCCGCTGCGGCCTCCTATTCTCCTCCAGCCACAGTGGAGCCTGGTCAGCACAGACGTCAATCCCAGCGTCTGGCTCAAGCTGATACTGTGCGGCTGGTTATTGCTGTCCTTCCAGGCTCAGTCATCGTAACCAGTACTGAACAGCGGTGAGCTGCCACTCTTGGGACTAAGCCCTGCTTTTCTTCTTCTGCTTTTCATGCCCAAGGGACGTCCTCCCATTGGAGGTCGGGGGTCACATGCTCAGGTCCTGTAGCAGCTCCTATTGGACCACTAGGAAGGTCCCGGAGAGTTTCTGCTATAAAAGTATGCATGGCCGAACGGCCATGCGCTAGTATAAACCTGTTATTGTGTGTGTGGATGTATGCCTGTTCTGGTGATTACTCCTTAATCATTCCTAGTGTTATTGAATGCTCACGAATGTTGGAGCTACCTAGTGCCTGACAGTGCTGTCCTAGACACAAGAGCACAATCTTACTGCGTCAAACCAGCAGTGACTGCCAGTGTGGCACCATGCGCAATCAGCACTCTTTCCTAACCCTAGTTAGGGTGGTTAGTGGTGTCCGCCAGAGCGGCGCTGTACGCACTCTGTGCCGTAATCTTTAATCAGTCCTGACAACCGGTCAGTGTAGGGTGGGAATTCCCGCATGATCTCAGCATCTGCCTCAGGACATCCTCAGACGCGGGCTCAAAAGCCACCGAGGGTCAGAGCGAGATCAATCACCAGCATAGTGGGGATGAGTTTCAGGGATCCCACTAGCGTCCATCTGCTGCACCCTGTGACTGCTATAAGGGCACAGCATTTCCTTTGTTTCCCTGCGACTCTGTGAAGCAACAGAGTTTGCATCAGTT
The DNA here is from genome assembly GCF_032444005.1 of Ranitomeya imitator. Taxonomy (NCBI): domain Eukaryota; kingdom Metazoa; phylum Chordata; class Amphibia; order Anura; family Dendrobatidae; genus Ranitomeya; species Ranitomeya imitator. The sequence goes on along the minus strand of NC_091282.1, from coordinate 1,120,683,413 downwards.
CATACCGGGTGACAGAACCAGTGTTTATTCTAGCGTAGTACCGCCATATAGTGCCACCATTACCTAGCAGCAGGTTCCATCTCTGTACGGTGCGCTCCGCCACCCCTAACAGACAAGTCTGCAGTCTTGGAACGGCAGTGACGTAACCGCAAACACGCGTTATATAAACTCCAGGCCAGAACTAGACTGTTTCCAGCCTTGTGCAATACACTTTTACAACCCCTTTACACTCACTCTATGCCGAATTGGCCTAGTTCCTTAGGAGTAATGGTTTATTGGTCATGATATATGTATTTTTTATGTTTTTAAATGTTATTTTGTCTTGAGGTGCAATAAATTTTTTTTCTTACATCTTACTATGTGGATGTGCACACCATTATTAGTCTAGTCTTTTTCTCTTCTTTCGTACATATCTAATACAGACTAGGTGCTGCACCCCATTTTCACTATTTATATGATGATATATTTGTGATAGCAGTGCACCCCTTATTCCTCTTGTATCTATTGGGCAAATTATTTGTCCAAGGCAGATTTAAGAAAGCCTGCTCTAAGCTTTTGTGTTTTGAAACGAACTTCAGGATGGTAGTGGCGCCATCCGTTTCATTCTCGGCCCGGGTTTTCCATGTGTTTCAAGCCCATATTCTAGCTAAAAATCCTGCAGTAAAGGGTTTGGACGTGTCTGGTTCAGAGTCAGTGTCAGTCTGGTGTTTGGAAGAGTACAGAGCAGAAGGCTCTGCAGAGCTCCACCTGTGTGAGGCAACACAGGCCAGTGGAGTCAAACAGCCAAGGCAGCTGACAAGCCTGGGACCCACAGCGTACACAGCTTTGCAGTCACCCAAGGCAACTGGTCTCAGAGGTGGACTGGTATGTTTATTGGCTGCAATCTGGAGGATATGGTTCCCGGCTACGATCCAGAGGATATCTTGTACTGTGTAGTGCTGTGAGTTGAACATTAACACAGCGGTGCAGTCGCTATATGTCAACCGGTCACGAAGGTGGACTGGCATGTTTGTTGGCTGTAATCCAGAGGATATGGTTCCTGCCTGTGACCAGGAGGATATTGTGTGCTGTGTTTTTGTGAGTTGAACATTAAAGACATGTTTTGCTGTGAACTTTACTAGGTCACTGTCTCATCACTGCACAGGGTGCTACTGCTGCACTACTGTAGCTGTACATCATTTTATAGGAACACCTTTACCATTATGACATACACATACATTGCATGTTGGAAAGTGGTTTCAAAAATTGTTCCTTGTTCTCTGTTTTTACAACAGTAAAATAAAATAGTAAACATTTTGGTAAAGTAATCCCTTCAAGAATGATTGAATGCTTGCGCTATTGTAAAATTTAGTATTTCATATGTGAAATGACAGTTTCTATGACAATTTCCAAGATAGTAGCATTTGTAAGACTACTTTTTTCCAAGTAAGGAATGCCCAAAATAGCTGCAAAATTCAAGACAAAATTCATATCAAAGATATTAATATAATCCAAGCACCTAATTATATTTTTTGGAGGAAGCAGTTATTTAAAGCCATCCAATTATAGATTATTGAATACTTACCTTCAGATTAGCAGGATTAAATATTAATAACCCACGATGATTACCTCAACTTGATGTAAGGATGCTTTTGCTTGCTTTATAAACCTCCAGTGATACTTTTAATTTAGATAAATCAAAAACTTCCATATCTTGCACATAAACAAGATGTTAAAAAAGTGTTTCAAAACTTCATAAACCTAATTTTAATTCACCTAATTATAGTAAACAAATGTTAAAGGGAACCTGTCATGTAGAAAACGATATTATATTGCTGACATGGAGCTAATGTGCAAGTTAATAGCATTCTGAACCTGCCCTGCACCCGCACTGAGAGCCTCACTGCCTGGAGGAAATTAAATGTATTCTTCCTTGCAGCATTGGTCTTTCAGTTATAGGGGTTTGCTTTTGAGGCTATACAGGGTGGGCCATTTATATGGATACACTTAAATAAAATGGGAATGGTTGGTGATATCAACTTCCTACTTGTGGCTCATTAGTATATGGGAGGGGAAAACTTTTCAAGATGGTTGGTGACCATGGCGGCCATTTTGAAGTATGCCATTTTGGATCCAACTTTGACATGTGACATTTCAAACTTATTAAGAATTTCACAAGAAAAACAATGGTGTGCTTGGTTTTAAGGTAACCTTATTCTTTCATTAGTTATTTGCAAGTTTTTCTTGACATGTCACAGAGGTTAACACATGAGGAGCGGATAGAATTTGTGCCGATGTCTGTTGAACGCAGTACCCAGATCATTGCAACATATTTCAATGCAAGACTCCCTACGAGACCACCCATCTCCCATGCTACAGTTAGCAAACTGCTTGCCAAATGTTATGAAACAGGTTCAGTGTTGGATTTGCCAAAATGTGGATGCAATAAACCTGTCACTAATGAAGAAGCATCAGTGGCCATCCTAGCTTCATTCAGCAAGAGTTCACAGTGTAGCACTCACCGCATGTCACTCGAGAGTGGCATCAGTCGAACATCCCTTTGGCAGATATTATCTACAAATGGCACCCTTACAAAATCCAGCTGCTGCAGCATCTCAACAAGGATGACCAAGATCGGCATGCTGAATTTGCAGAATGGGCAAAAAAAATTCAGTTTACACAGAACATTTTGTTCAGTGACGAGGCAAGCTTTTTTGTGAATGGTGAAGTTAACAAACAAAACGACTGCTATTGGTCTGACACTAACCCACAGTCAATAGATCCCTTCAAGACTGTTGGAACACAAAAAATGGTATGGTATGGAATATGGAGTACAAAGATAGTGGGGCCATTCTTCATCAATGGAAACCTCAATGCCACTGGATATCTGAAATTGCTACATGATGATGTGTTGCACTCTTTATGCACTGAAGATGGCACGTTCCCCAAGTTTTTCCAGTAAGATGGTGCGCCACAAATTATGGGTGTCAGGTCCGAGCATTCCTACATGAACAGTTTCCTGTAAAGTGGATTAGTCATCGTGGGCCAGTTGATTGGCCACCAAGGTCTCCCGATCTGACCCCATTAGACTTTTATCTTTGGGGTCATCTGAAGGCAATTGTCTATGCTGTGAAGATGCGAGATGTGCAGCATCTGAAACTACAGATACTGGAAACCTGTGCTAGCATTTCTTCTGCTGTGTTGCTATCAGTGTGTCAAGAGTGGGAGAAGAGGGTTGTATTGACAATCCAACACAATGGGCAGCACTTTGAACACATTTTAAAAGTGGTCATAAAACTGTAAATAACTCATGACAGAATAAAGTTACTTTAAAACCAATCACACCATTGTTTTTCTTTTGAAATTCTCAATAAGTTTGATGTATCTAAAATTACCGACTTCAAAATGGCCGCCATGGTCACCACCATCTTGAAAAGGTTTCCCCCTCCCATGTACTAATGTGCCACAAACTAGAAAGTTGATATCACCAACCATTCTCATTTTATTTAGTTGGATCCATATAAATGGCCCACCCTGTAGTTACTGATCAGTGCATAGTGAGATATGGGTGTAACTGCACACTCCGGTACTGAATTACAGCCAACTATAAAGCTGAGCAAGCTGTCAGTTAGTTTTAGGGAGCGATTACAGCCAACGCTCACTATGCTCTTAACAGTGACAGAAATTATGCTGGACAATCGCTATGACTGAAAGCTTGAGGCTGCAGGGAAGGAAGTTAATTTTCTCAAAGCAGCAGAGCTCTAGGTTTTGGCCCCAGGCAACTTCAAAATGTATTTTGAAGATGCCTAGGGCATTTTTTTTTACATGACAGGTTCCCTTTAAAGATTAACAAATATTAATTAGCAACCCTCATTCTAAATATAAAGCTGTCTGAAACTATAGCACATCTCCGTGCATTTATTTCTAAGAAACAATACAACACTATATAGCATATACTTTGTTATGTGCATGTCATGCAATAGGAATAGAATAAGCTGCATGCCATCTGCTTATTTAAATATACCATACAGTAAGGGTATGTTTCAGCATAGTGGAGGGGATTTAATGAAAACCCGTCTCCACTATGCATTAAAAGACGCATGCAGCATACCCGCGAAAACGCACATGCGGCGCGTCTTTTAAGAACGCAGCATGTCCTTACATTGCAGAAAAAACGCAAGGACAACGCAGGTGACTTGCCAGTGACCTCAGGTGCAGATTTGGTCAGGATTTTACCTGCATAAAATCCTGACCAAATCCTGATGCAATCCTGAACGTGGACACATACCCTAAATAATGCATATTTGAATTGCTTGAAATAAATTTGATGCAAATCAAATTATCTGAAGAAATTGAAGCGAATCTGTGAACTAGAATTTTTTTTTGTACAGATTTGCTCATTTCTATACAGGAAAAAAGAGCATTACAGCATTGAATCCAGCTGAAAATTGAAATAAATCACATACATACAAGAAAGCATCAGCTTGATTTGTGTATTCCTCTCCCTCTGTTCCTCTTTCCTTGTTCCTCTTCCTCTCTACCCAAAAACTTCAATAGGTAACTACAATCTAACACCTAAGTGAGCTGGCAGTTGGTCTTGTTTGAATGATAAGGATTTTAGCTGTTTTTCAGGGTGGATATAAGCTCTGATGGGAGGGAGAAGAAGTAAGTTATAAGTGTTGAAAGAAACATATTAGATATTTTACACCTGTTTTCATATCTTTTATGCTATTGATTTATGCAAAATTTGTTGAAGCAACTATAACCATATATAATTGGAGTTCCTGATTCCTGGACTTTATACCGTTGTTTTCTTTTTTTTCTTTTTGAACATCAAAAGTACATTTATAGTTTAATAGATGCAGAGTTACATAGGCAGAAAAAACATAGACCTATCAAGCTCAATTTTCGCTACCAGTTATACATTTTCTATCTTTAGACTATTTTTAACCTACAATAGAATTTGTTGTGAGAAAAGTATCTAGCCCTTTTATAAAATCTGTTATACAACCTGCCATTACTACCTCTTGAGTTAGGGTATTCTACAGTCTGACTGCTCCAACTGTAAAGAACCCTTTCCTATTTACATTTCAGAATTGCCCTTCGTTCACGCCATATACATTTTCCATCATCCTTCATTTGATCTTTGGAAGGAATAAATCATGAACCAGCTTTGTATTGACCACATATGCATTTATACATGTAAGTGATATAACCTCTGAGGCATCTTTATTTCTAAGCTAAACAAGCCCAACAATTCTAACCCCTCATTATATAAAATGCTTTTCATTCCATGTACTAATCAAGTTGCCTCACTTTTAACTGACTAACTTGCCAATATCCGGAGGACAAAACTGGATCCCATTTTCTAGATGTGACATCACAAGTGATGTATAGACAAGTAATAATACATTTGGATCACAATATTTTCTCTCCCTTTTTATAGCCTAAAATATTGTTTGCTTTTATAGCTGCTGCTTGACATTGAGCACTGCTGCTCCGCTTACTTGTGACCAAATATCCAAGTCCTTCTCCTTTTTTGTAGTCCACAGTATGTTTCCATTTAAAGGCAACCTGTCAGCAGAATTGTGCTGAGTAACCAGCAGACAGTGTCAGGTTGGTGCCGATATACTGATTAAAATGATACATTGGCTGATGAAATCCATCTTGTGGTTGTTGTTTAATTTTTACAGGTAGTTTTCAGTTAATGAGATTCTCGTGCTTCGGGGAGGGTTTGTGGGTTGGGTATTCATGTGGTGCTCTGTTTACATATTCATTTATATTACTTATGACAGGTAACTGATCCCTCAGTGACCTGTCCCCTATTTTACATACTATGATGTTTTGAAAAAAATATTCACATTCAGCAAGCATGCAGCTTTGCCAGAACTGTATCATGAGCGCATTTTGTAAAATCCAGTTACTTATTTTATTTGGTGATATAAATTTATTCAGAAAAAATAAATAATGCTCAATATGATGCCATCTGCACCTGCGCAGCAGCATCTATTAGGCTAGGTTCCCATTGCGTTAATGGGACCGCGCTAACGGACAGCGTTGCACGGCGAAATTAACGCCGTGCAACGCGTCTGTTAGCGCGCCCAGTAACAGCAATGGGGACGCGCATCACTAGTGCATGCCATTTTCGGCACGTGCTAGTGATGTGCCGGTGTTTTGTGGCGCACCGCAGACGCTGCTTGCAGCGTCCGAGGCGCGCCCGTGGTCCGTTCCCCGCTCTCGCAGATCAGAGATCTGCGAGAGCGGGGACATTTAACACGACCCCTTTACAACACATTGCGTTAGCGCAATCCGCTAACGATAGATGCTACTACCCAGGCACCGCCAGTGCCATTTTGCTAGAGAGGAAAAAAATTTGTCTCCACCAAGATGGTGCCAGCAGAGCCTGCACCGTAGCATCTATAGCAGGGGTGGGGAACCTTTTTCCAGCCGGGAGCCATTTGGAAATTTCGAGCATTATTCTGGGGCCACACAAAAATGATCACTTTGAAAATGACCCCGGTATATTTAGTCAAACAAATAATTATGTTAACTCACCCATAATTTGACGGCTGGAGCTGCTTCTCTTTGGTGCAGCTGTGATGTTATGTGATACTGATCATGTTGCTTCTCACAGCTGCTTTTCCAGGTTTGTGTCAGCCAGGAGAGCAGCAAACTTTTTGTCATATTAAGTTTTGTAAATCATATACATCACATAGGAGATGCTGAGACTGCTGCATCTATATCACATAGAGGACGCAGAGACAGCTGTTTATAGATCACATAGGAGACGCTGGGACTGCTGCACATAAATAACATAGGAAATATTGAGACTGCTGTATATACATCACATAGGAGACACAGGGACTGTTTTATATACATTACACAGGAGAAGCTGGGACTGCTGAATATACATCACATAGGAGACACTGGGACTGCTCTATATGCATCACAGGAGACTCTGGGGTCATAAAAATTACAAGAGGGACTGGGGGGCCTAGACATCACAGGAGATGCTGGAACATATTCATCACCAGGGAGACTGGGGGGAATAGCCATCACTGAGGGGCTACATACATCACTAGGAAGCACAGACAACACTGGGGGTAAATATATATGTCCCTGGGGGAATATACATCACTGGTGGGGTCACATATATCACAGGTGGGGGATATACATCACTGGGGGGATATACAGCACTTTTGGGGTAAGAGCAGCACTGAGAAATATGCACATCACTTTCTGGCATATGCAGCCCTGGGGGGTATACAGCATTGGGGGCACAGGCATTGCTGGGGAGGCACGGAGATCCCCAGGGGATTGCTCAAAGATCACAGAGGGTGGCACGAAAATCACAGGAGGCCAGAGATCACTGAGGGGCACATAGCTAGAGGGGACAGAGATCACAGGCGGCACAGAGATCACATGGGAGCACAAATATCACAGAGGGGTACATAGCAGGGGGCACAGGGATCACAGGGAGCATATAGATCACAAGAGGGCACAAAGCTGGGAGCCACAGAGATCACAGGGGTGCAAATAGCTGGGGGCACAGAGATCACAGGGGGCGTATATATCTAGGGGACACAGAGATCACAGGGGGCACATAGCCAGGGCAGATCAGAGGGGGCATAGAGATCACTGTTGTGAGTTCTGTTTTTGGGCTCCCTCTGGTGGTTACTGATGGTACTGGGTGATTTGTGTTCTGCTGTCTCTGGTGTCCACCTGTTCTATTAGGATTTGGGAGTTTCCTATTTAACCGGGCTTTCTTGTCATTTCCCCGCCGGCTATCAAGGTTATCAGAGTGTTTTGTTACCTCAGCTTCTGGCTTCAGTAATCTTCAGGACAAGCTAAGTTTTTGATTTTCTTGTTCCACGTTTTGATTTATTTTTGTCTTGTCCAGCTTGCATATAATTGTTTCTTTGCTGCTGGTTGCTCTAGCGGGCTGTAATTGCTCCTCATGTTCCATGAGTTGGAACATGAGTTCAAGTAATTACAGGATGGTTTTTTGAAGGGTTTTTTGCTGACCGCGCAGTTTACTTTTGTATCCTCTGCTATCTAGTTTTAGCGGGCCTCATTTTGCTGAATTTGATTTCATACTGTGTATGTGCCTTCCTCTCATTTCACCGTCATTATATGTGGGGGGCTGCTATTTCTGTGGGGTATTTCTCTGGAGGCAAGAGAGGTCTGTGTTTCTTCTAATAGGGGAAGTTAGATCTTCGGCTGGTGCGAGACGTCTAGGATCAACGTAGGCACGTTCCCCGGCTATTGTTATTTGTGTGTTCAGGTTTAGGGTCGCGGTCAGCTCAGGTTCCATCACCCTAGAGCTCGTTGGTGCTTGTCCTTTTGTGATTCCCTGCCATTGGAATCATGACAGTATAGCCGGCCATCTTCCCAGACTTGCGACGTGCTTTGCAGGAGTTTCAGGCGGGTAAACCTGATCGTTGTCCGCCTGAGAGACTGTTTGTTCCGGATAGCTGGACCAGTAGAGTCATCTCTGAGGTCCATTCTTCTGCGTTGGCAGGTCATCCTGGAATATTTGGTACTAGAGACTTGGTGGCCAGGTCTTTTTGGTGGCCTTCCTTGTCTAGGGATGTGCGTTCTTTTGTGCAGTCTTGTGAGGTTTGTGCTCGGGCTAAGCCTTGTTGTTCTCGAGCCAGTGGATTGTTGTCACCTTTGCCTATCCCGAAGAGGCCTTGGATGCACATTTCCATGGACTTTATTTCGGATCTCCCTGTCTCTCAAAAAATGTCCGTCATCTGGGTTGTGTGTGACCGCTTTTCTAAAATGGTTCATCTTGTACCCTTGCCTAAGTTGCCTTCCTCCTCTGAGTTGGTCCCTCTGTTTTTCCAGAACGTGGTTCGTTTGCATGGGATTCCGGAGAACATCGTTTCTGACAGGGGATCCCAGTTTGTGTCTAGATTTTGGCGGACGTTCTGTGCTAAGATGGGCATTGATTTGTCCTTTTCGTCTGCATTCCACCCTCAGACGAATGGCCAGACGAAGCGAACTAATCAGACCTTGGAAACTTATTTGAGGTGTTTTGTTTCTGCTGATCAGGATGACTGGGTTACCTTTTTGCCGCTGGCCGAGTTTGCCCTTAATAATCGGGCTAGTTCTGCTACCTTGGTTTCTCCTTTCTTTTGTAATTCGGGGTTTCATCCTCGTTTTTCCTCTGGTCAGGTGGAGCCTTCTGATTGTCCTGGAGTGGACATGGTGGTGGATAGGTTGCATCAGATTTGGAGTCATGTGGTGGACAATTTGAAGTTGTCCCAGGAGAAGGCTCAGCAGTTTGCTAATCGCCGTCGCCGCGTGGGTCCTCGACTTCGTGTTGGGGACTTGGTGTGGTTGTCTTCTCGTTTTGTTCCTATGAAGGTCTCTTCTCCTAAGTTCAAGCCTCGGTTCATCGGTCCTTATAGGATCTTGGAAATTCTCAACCCTGTGTCATTTCGTTTGGATCTCCCGGCATCGTTTGCTATTCATAATGTGTTCCATCGGTCGTTGTTGCGGAGGTATGAGGTACCTGTTGTTCCTTCGCCTGAGCCTCCTGCTCCGGTGCTGGTGGAGGGAGAATTGGAGTATGTTGTGGAGAAGATCTTGGATTCTCGTGTTTCCAGACGGAAACTCCAATATTTGGTCAAGTGGAAGGGTTATGGTCAGGAGGATAATTCTTGGGTGGTTGCCTCTGATGTTCATGCTGATGATTTGGTCCGCGCTTTTCATAGGGCTCATCCTGGTCGCCCTGGTGGTTCTCGTGAGGGTTCGGTGACCCCTCCTCAAGGGGGGGGTACTGTTGTGAGTTCTGTTTTTGGGCTCCCTCTGGTGGTTACTGATGGTACTGGGTGATTTGTGTTCTGCTGTCTCTGGTGTCCACCTGTTCTATTAGGATTTGGGAGTTTCCTATTTAACCGGGCTTTCTTGTCATTTCCCCGCCGGCTATCAAGGTTATCAGAGTGTTTTGTTACCTCAGCTTCTGGCTTCAGTAATCTTCAGGACAAGCTAAGTTTTTGATTTTCTTGTTCCACGTTTTGATTTATTTTTGTCTTGTCCAGCTTGCATATAATTGTTTCTTTGCTGCTGGTTGCTCTAGCGGGCTGTAATTGCTCCTCATGTTCCATGAGTTGGAACATGAGTTCAAGTAATTACAGGATGGTTTTTTGAAGGGTTTTTTGCTGACCGCGCAGTTTACTTTTGTATCCTCTGCTATCTAGTTTTAGCGGGCCTCATTTTGCTGAATCTGATTTCATACTGTGTATGTGCCTTCCTCTCATTTCACCGTCATTATATGTGGGGGGCTGCTATTTCTGTGGGGTATTTCTCTGGAGGCAAGAGAGGTCTGTGTTTCTTCTAATAGGGGAAGTTAGATCTTCGGCTGGTGCGAGACGTCTAGGATCAACGTAGGCACGTTCCCCGGCTATTGTTATTTGTGTGTTCAGGTTTAGGGTCGCGGTCAGCTCAGGTTCCATCACCCTAGAGCTCGTTGGTGCTTGTCCTTTTGTGATTCCCTGCCATTGGAATCATGACAGATCACATGATGAAACATAGCTGAGGGCACAGAGATCACAGGGGGCATATAGCTGGATGGCACAGAAATCACAGGCGGACATATAGCTGGGGCAGAGAGATGACAGGGGGCACATAGCTGGGGGCACAGAGATCACAGGGGGACATATAGCTATAGGCCACAGAGGTCATGGGGGCACCTAGCTGAGGCCACAGAGATCACAGGGAAAACAGATCACAGGGGACACACACCTGGGAGGCACAGAGATCACAGGGGGCATATAGTTGTGGGCACAGAGATAATAATAATAATAATAATAATCTTTATTTAGATAGCGCCAACGTATTCTGCAGTGCTTTACAGGTTAACAGTCTCAAACACACGTCATAAGCAACAATGGTAGCAAAACAATAATTAAAGCAAAATAAGACGACCCTGCTCATGAAAGCTTACAATGTACAATGAGGTGGGGGAGATACAAAGTACAGGTGTGTATTTACAATGATGTATTTACAATGATGGTTCAGCCATCTTCAGGGGGTGTGGGATAGATGGAGATAGTGAATGGGCTACACACACAAACATAAAATGACATTGATTAGTGAACGTGGTAGGCCACTCTGAACCAATGTGTTTTGAGGGAGCGCCTAAAACTATGCAAATTGTGGATGGTCCTAATATCTTGGGGTAGAGCATTCCAGCGGATTGGCGCAGCACAAGAGAAGTCTTGGAGTCTGGAGTGGGAGGTACAGATTAGTGCAGAGGTTAGTTGAAAGTCATTTGCAGAGCGTAGCGATTTGTTAATTACAGGGGACACATAGCTGGGGGCACAGATCATAGGGGGCATATTGCTATGGGGCACAAAGATCAGAGTGGGCACAGAGATCACAAAAGGCACATACCTGGGAGGCACAGAGATCACAGGGGCTATACAGTTGGGGGGCACAGAGATTACAGGGGGCACATAGCTGGGGGCACAGATCACAGGGGGCATAGAGATCACATGGGGAACATAGCTGCTGGGCACAGAGATCACAGGGGTACAAAGCTTGAGGGTACCTAGATCACAGGGGGGCACAGATATAACAGCGGGGAACATACCTGGGAGGCACAGAGATCACAGGGAGCATATATTTGGGGGCACAGTGATCACATGAGTGCACATAGCTGGGGGTTACAGAGATCACGGGGGCACAGATCACCAGCAGACCAGCACAGAGCTGCCAGCGCAGAGAGATCCCTGAGAAGGCACAGAGCTGCCTGCACAGAGACAGCTCTGGAGTCTCTGGCAGCACAGCAGCTTCTCTTCCAGGACAAGAGCACATTGGACGCTAACCCCGCCCACAACAGCACTAACCCCTCCCACCCAAATGATGTTATAATTTAAGTGCAGGCAGCGTTCTGTAATGAATATCAAAAACGAATAAAAGAGAGAAAATATGGACGGCACTGCCCCAACTAAATCCATAATCTTCAGGAAAGCCGGTACTAGAAAGCTATATCATGTCAGCAACAGCCATGGCAAAAAAGATATCGGGTGCAAAACCATGAAATAACATATGTGTCCCAGGTAGCAAAAGAAAAAAAGCAGGATGCACTCACCAATCTTCAAAGTAGCAAATTTTATTGAGTCTTCACAATTAAAACTTCATGGCCGGGGGAGAAGAAAAGGAGCTCGTGCGAGCAGGGGAGACGACGGCCGTTTCGCGCAGTCCTTGCGCTTCAACAGGTCTGCATTTTTTTCTTTTTTTTTTTTTTTTTTTCTTTTGCTACCTGGTTCTGTAATGAATGCTGCATGCCTTACACTTGGGGTTTAAAGGGCCGGCAGCCAGCAGGATTCAGTTGCTGCTCCCCGAGCATTGCAGGGTCTGGGGACCTGCCCACGGGACGCATAAAAGTCACCACCGGAGGTTCATCACCCCTGATCTATTGGATTGCTTGCCTGCTAAATGTAATTTTTTATTCAAAATATTCTTAATATATTATATTTGGTATGTAAAATAGGTGGCAGGAGGTCACCATGGGATCAGTGACCTGTGATAAGCCATACAGATGAATATGTAACCAGAGTACCTTATAAAGCTTTTTATTTTTCTGTCAATATGGTCGTGTGTGGGCATGTTTTTTGCAGGGCAAGTTGTACTTTTGAACGACCATGTCGTGTACTAGAAAACAGGAACAAATTAAAAGTGTGGTAAAATTTCAAAAAAGTGCAATCTCACACTGTTTTTTTGTTTGGCTTTTTTACTAGGTTCACTATATGCTAAAAATGACCATCCATTATTATTCTCCAGGTCATTACGAGTACATAGATACCAAACATTTCTAGGTTCTAGGTTTTTATCTAAGTGTTGAAAATAAATGGCACCATTTTCCGATACCTGTAGCATCTCCATTTTTCGTGATCTCGAGTTGGGTGAGGGCTTATTTTTTGCACGCTGTGCTGGTGTTTTTAATTATATCATATTTGTGCAGATATGATCTTTTGATCACCCATTATTTTATTTTAATCCAATATCGCGGCTACCAAAAAAAAAGTAATTCTGGCAGTTTGACTTTTTTTCTCACTACGCTGTTTACCGATCAGGTTCATCTTTTTGTATTGATAGATCAGGCAATTCTAAACACCACAATACCAAATATGTGTATGTGTGTTTATATTTTTAAAACTTTTTAAATATTTTTAACCCCTTCATGACCAAAGCTTTTTCCGTTTTTTGCTCCCCTTTTCCTATAGCCATAACTTTTTAAATGTTCTGTCAATGTGGCCATGTGAGGGCTTATTTTTTGCGGGACAAGTTATATATATATACTTTTGAAAGATACCATTGGTTTTGCCATGTTATGCAACAGAAAATGAGAAAAAAGAATTCCAACTGCAGTGAAATAGCAAAAAAAGTGCTATTCCACACTTATTTTTTTGTTTGGCTTTTTTAGCTACAGTCATGGCCAAAAGTATTAACACCCCTGCAATTCTGTCAGATGATACTCAGTTTCTTCCTGAAAATGTTTGCAATCACAAATTCTTTGGTATTATTATCTTCATTTAATTTGTCTTAAATGAAAAAACACAAAAGAGAATGAAGCAAAAAGCAAAACATTGATCATTTCACACAAAACTCCAAAAATGGGCCAGGCAAAAGTATTGGCACCCTCAGCTTAATACTTGCTTGCACAACCTTTAGCTAAAATAACTGCGACCAACCGCTTCCGGTAACCATCAATTAGTTTCTTACAATGCTCTGCTGGAATTTTAGACCATTCTTCCTTGGCAAACTGCTCCAGGTCCCTGATATTTGAAGGGTGCCTTCTCCAAATTGCCATTTTTAGAACTCTCCACAGGTGTTCTATGGGATTCAGGTCTGGACTCATTACTGGCCACCTTAGAAGTCTCCAGTGCTTTCTCTCAAACCATTTTCTCATGCTTTTTGAAGTGTGTTTTGGGTCATTGTCCTGCTGGAAGACCCATGACCTCTGAGGGAGACCCAGCTTTCTCACACTGGGCCCTACATTATGCTGCAAAATTTGTTGGTAGTCTTCAGACTTCATAATGCCATGGACACGGTCAAGCAGTCCAGTGCCAGAGGCAGCAAAGCCACCCCAAAACATCAGGGAACCTCCGCCATGTTTGACTGTAGGGACCGTGTTCTTTTCTTTGAATGCCTCTTTTTTTCTCCTGTAAACTCTATGTTGATGCCTTTGCCCAAAAAGCTCTACTTTTGTCTCATCTGACCAGAGAACATTCTTCCAAAACGTTTTAGGCTTTTTCAGGTAAGTTTTGGCAAACTCCAGCCTGGCTTTTTTATGTCTCGGGGTAAGAAGTGGGGTCTTCCTGGGTCTCCTACCATACAATCCCTTTTCATTCAGACACCGACGGATAGTACGGGTTGACACTGTTGTACCCTCGGACTGCAGGGCAGCTTGAACTTGTTTGGATGTTAGTCTAGGTTCTTTATCCAACATCCGCACAATCTTGCGCTGAAATCTCTTGTCAATTTTACTTTTCCATTAACATCTAGGGAGGTTAGCCACAGTGCCATGGGCTTTAAACTTATTGATGACACTGTGCACGGTAGACACAGGAACATTCAGGTCTTTGGAGATGGACTTGTAGCCTTGAGATTGCTCATGCTTCCTCACAATTTGGTTTCCCAAGTCCTCACACAGTTCTTTGGTCTTTCTTTTCTCCATGCTCAATGTGGTACACACAAGGACACAGGACAGAGGTTGAGTCAACTTTAATCCATGTCAACTGGCTGCAAGTGTGATTTAGTTATTGCCAACACCTGTTAAGTGCCACAGGTGAGTTACAGGTGCTGTTAATTACACAAATTAGAGAAGCATCACATGATTTTTCGAATGGTGCCAATACTTTTGTCCACCCCCTTTTTTATGTTTGGTGTGGAATTATATTCAATTTGGCTTTAGGACAATTCTTTTTGTGTTTTTTCATTTAAGACAAATTAAATGAAGATAATAATACCAAAGAATTTGTGATTGCAATCATTTTCAGGAAGAAACTGAGTATTATCTGACAGACTTGCAGGGGTGTCAATACTTTTGGCCATGACTGTAGGTGCGCTAAATGCTAAAACTGACCTGCCATTTTGATTCTCCAAGTCGTTAAAAGTTCATAGACATCAAACATATCTAGGTTCTTTTTTGTCTAAGTGGTGACAATTTTTTCCAAATTTTGCTAAAAAAAAAAAAATTGCGTCATTTTCCGAGACCTGTAGTTTCTCCATTTTTAGTAATCTCGGGTTGGGTGAGGCCTTATTTTTTGCATGCCAAGCTGTTGTTTTTAATGATATCATGTTTGTGCAGATAAAATTTTTTGATCTCCCATTGTTGCATTTTAGCACAACGTCGTGGCGACCAAAAAAACATAATTCTGGCATTTTGATTTTTTTTCTCTCTACGCCATTTAGTGATCAGGTTTATCCTTTTTTTATTGTTAGATTGGGCGATTCTGAACACGGCAATACCAAATATGTCTATGTTTGATTTTATTTTTAGTGTTTTATTTTGAATGGGGCGAACGGGGGTGATATGAACTTTTATGTTTTTTTATTTTTTTCATATTTTTAAGCACATTTTTCTTACTTTTGGCTTGCTTCAATAGCCTCCATGGGAGGCTAGAAGCTGCTATAACTTGATCAGCTCTGCTACATACTAAGGCCGGTTTCACATGTCAGTGGCTCCGGTACGTGAGGTGACAGTTTCCTCACATACCAGAGACACTGACTCACGTAGACACATTGAAAGCAATATGTCACTGCACATGTCAGTGTGTTTTCACGGACCGTGTGTCCGTGTGCAAAACACGGAGACATGTGTTATGATCTGGTGGTTTAGGAGCAACATGGAACGAGCTCTGAAGGAAGTGGTATTTGAACTGACCGCAGTCCCCAAGCTCAACACAACACTAGAAGTAGCCGTGGGATGCTCCTAACACTCCCTAGGCACCTCGTCACAGCCTGAGAACTAACTACCCCTAAAGATAGAAACAGGAAAACTATCTTGCCTCAGAGAAAATCCTCAAAGGATAGATAGCCCCCCACAAGTAATGACTGTGAGTGGAGAGGGAAAATACATACACAGAATGAAACCAGGATGAGCACAGGAGGCCAGCCTAGCTAGATAGATAGGACAGGATGGAATACTGTGCGGTCAGTATAAAACACTACAAAAAATCCACACAGAGTTTATAAAAATCTCCACACCTGACTAAAGGTGTGGAGGGTAAATCTGCTTCCCAGAGCTTACAGCATCACAGAATTAATTCATACTGACAAGCTGGACAAACATAGAAAGCACAGAACGGATAAGTCCACAACCTGTGGACAGAAAAGATCAAGCAAGGACTTAGCTTTGCTGAACTGGTCAGGATAACAGGGAAATCCAAAGAGATGTGAATCCAACCAGGAACCATTGACAAATGGCACAAGCTGAAGGAAAGAGCCAGGCTAAATAGCCGAGCAGAATAGACAATCAGTGGAAGCAGCTGCTGACAGCTAAATCCAAGGAGCAGCCATTCCACTTAAAAACACCGGAGGGAGCCCAAGAGCCGAACTCACAAAAGTGCCACTTACAACCACCGGAGGGAGCCCAAGAGCGGAATTCACAACAGACATGTCAGTGTTCGTGGGAGCGCACAGATTAAACGGACCCATTAAAGTCAATGGGTCTGTGTAAAACACGTACCGCACACGGACGCTGTCCATGTGCAGTCCGTGTGCCATGCAGGAGACAGCGCTACTGTTAGCGCTGTCCCCCCACGTGGTGCTGAAGCGGCCATTCATATCTTCTCTCCAGCAGTGTTTGCTGGAAAGAAGATATGAAAAATCCTTTTTTTTGTCCTCGTGTTTAAAATAAAGATCACTGTCGCCAAACCCCTCCCACCCCCTGTGCGCCCCCCGCTGTTACTAAAATACTCACCCGGCTCCCTCGCAGCGTCCTGTCCTTGCCGCACCTTCTCCTGTATGAGCGGTCACGTGGGGCCGCCGATTACAGTCATGAATATGCGGCTCCACCTCCCATAGGGCTCCGTGTACACTGATGTACCACGGGAGCACACGGACTCACGGACACGGATAATTCCGGTACCGATTTTTCCATTAACGGAATTATCTGGACGTGTGAGACTGGCCTAAAGCAATCTTGCCTTGCGCAGGCATGTACTACGGAGGACACAGCATGAACTTCAACCCAAAATTGCGGCCAGCATGCAGCCAGCGGGTAAGGAAAGGGTGAATCAAACACCCGAAAACCCCACCCATATGACCGCAAACCTGTCCCGCCAAATTCAGGATACAGGTTCCCTTTAAATGCCCTCTGTTTTTGTCATATTATATTTTGCATTACCTTTTTAACCATAAGAGTTTGTTTTTATTCCTGGACATTTTATTACCAGAATTTATGAACTTTCAATTTTATTCTAGTAATATACATCTTTAAACATTTATCTTCTGTGTCCCCGATTACAGGACATGATTCCAGTCTACAAGACTAAGCTCTTCATTTATTCTAATTGACAAAAATAAGAAATGTTATACTTTAACTTATCAGAGAAATATGCTTCTTTCGCCTCCTAAAATGATGTTAAACTATGTAAATTCTCTAGTCAGTGGTGAAAACTTTATTCAATACATACAGATTTTCACAATACTAAGACAGATGAAAGTTACTGCCATTAATATTCTATGGGGAAGAGAGGGGGAGCAGGATACATTCTGCTGCAATTTCTTCAGCAATGGCAATTGCAATTTAAAGGGACACTGTCACCTGAATTTGGAGGGAACAATCTTCAGCCATAGGGGCGGGGATTTCGGGTGTTTGATTCACCTTTTCCTTACCCACTGGCTGCATGCTGGCTGCAATCTTGCCTTGCGCAGGCGTGTACTATGGAGGCCAGAGAATGAACTTCAATCCAATATTGCAGCCAGCATGCAGCCGGCGGGTAAGGAAAGGGTGAATCAAACATCTGAAAACCCCGCCCCTATAGCTGAAAATTGTTCCCTTCAAATTCAGGTGACAGAGTCCCTTTAAGCCCACATCAATGATGATATGACTGAAACTAAAGCCGATTGGACATCATTTCACCTGATTTATTTTACATATATCGTATTATGCATACTGGTTTGCACACAAATCATTTGGTTCAGTTAATGTAATTAGTGGTATGCTAATGACAGCTGGAGCCACACTATAGGGGCCAGTACTCAAGATGTTTAATCGTCTCTGCCAAAGAGATTTGTAATATGTAATATGATAATACATGATCTTCTGAAATGTGTAATTTGTACTCAGCAATTTGTTATAAATAAAAAATAAATAATATATTATGCATAAAATATGGCAAGTGTTGCTCTCTCAGCAAGTACTTGACAAAAAATGAACATATCTCTTGATGTGGAAAATGATGTCAGATGGTGGACGCATACTGAGATGCTAAAAGTATATTAGGATCAAGTCACCGTGAGACACAGTTCAGCTGCCAGTTAAAAGTAAGCATGTGAATGAAAGAGAAGGATAATATTCAGATCAGATAAATATTTTAAAACCACTGTAATTATTAGAATAATTGTATTTGGCATATGAGCCAGATGATGCAGAAATTAAAATCTATCATTTGCTTCTGTAAAAAAAAAAGATGATGTTACTCATTACTGCAAATAATAAAACTAGAAGTCTATGAAATTACAATTATGTTTTTTTTAATTACAAGTGCTGTTCATAATAAAAAAACTGATGATAAGATTATTTGTCATTTATCCTCAAAGCGAGCAAAGTGGAGATAAATACAAACATGTCCTCTGCTTTCAAGCTTTCAAATGGACCTTGCCTAAAATAATGTTGTCACACTTCACAGGTATGAAAGACTTATAATTCAAGGTTTTGTGTGTTTTGTCTCTGACAATTAATTAAATGAAACATAGAAAATAAAATTTGCTATATATTTTGACTGCAAAACAAAATTATGAAATATCTACATCTAAACATAAAGATAAATAAATAAATACTATTGCTATTGATTTGCGCAAACCACCTCTTTTTACACATTATAGAAGATTGTAGAAGAATGTACCAGTCACAGAAGGCTAACATGACTGCACAGTCTTCCCCCTAATACCTTGCAACTATCACATCACAGTGTGTAGCACAACCATACAAAATGGACTAACATATTCTATACAAATGAGTATACAGTATATGAACTCTAATGTGTATTTATAAATTATTTAGTCTTATTTACAATATTAGACAAAATATGATTGCTTTTTGTTTGTATTTTCTAAATGTAGTGTTTCTTTAAGCAATAACAATAAATTATCAACACCAAATTGGTAGATAAACCCTTTAAATAGGACTTTTGGTTTATCCCCTTAGTGACAGAGCCAATTTGCAGCTTAATGACCAGGCCAATTTTTACATTTCTGACCACTGTCACTTTATGAGGTTATAACTCTGGAACTCTTTAATGAATCACGCTGATTCTGAGATTATTTTTTCATGACATATTGTACTTTATGGTAGTGCATACATTTCTTTGATATTACCTGTGATTATTTATTAAAAAAAAACAGAAATATGGTGAAAATGTTTTAAATTTTGCAATTTTCACAATTTTATTTTTTATGCCCTTAAATCAGAGAGATATGTCACACAAATTTTTATAAATAACATTTCCCACATGTCTACTTTACATCAGCAAAATTTTGGAATTTTTTAATGTTAGGAAGTAGTAAGGGTTAGGCCGGGATCACACGCAGCGAGATACGGCCACGTCTCACAGGTTAAAACCAAGCTCTGGCACCGGCACTCCAGAGCGGAGCGTGCGGCCGCATGGCAATACATGGAGCCGCACACTCCGCTCCGGAGTGCCGGTGCCAGAGCTTGTTTTTAACCTGCGAGACTCTACCGTATCTTGCTTTAGTGTGACTCCGGACTTAAAAGTTGACCAGCAATTTCCCATTTTTCCAAAAAAAATTGCAAAACCATTTTTTTAGTGACCATCTCACATTTAAAGTCACTTTGAGGGGTGTACATGACAGAATATACCCAAAAGTGACACCATTCTAAAACCTGCAACCCTCAAGGTGCTCAAAACCATAATCAAGTAGTTTATTAACCCTTTTCTTGCTTCACAGAAACTGAAGCAATGTGCAATGAAAAAAATTACATTTAACTATTTTTTACTAACATTTTAATTCAGAACCAATTTTTTTATTTTCACAAGTGCAAAAAGAGAAAATGAACCACAAAACTTTTTGTTCAATTTCTAATGAATATGGCGATACCCCATTTGTGAGGGTGAACCACTGTTTGGACACACGGCAGAGCTTGGAAAGGAAGGAGTGCAGTTTGACTTTTTCAATGCAGAATTGGTTGGAATTGAGATCGGTTGCCATGTCGCATTTGGAGAGCCCCTGATGTGTCTAAACAGTGGATACTCCCCACAAGTGACACCATTTTGGAAACTAGACCCCTTAAGGAACTTATCTAGATGTGTGGTGAGCACTTTGAATGCCTAAGTGCATCACAGAAGTTTATAAAGAAGAGTAGTGAAAAAAAAAAAAAATTTTTTCCACAAAAATGATGTTTTTGCCCCCCAATCTTTATTTACACAAGGATAACGGGGAAATTAGACCCCCAATGTTGTTGTGAAATTTATCCTGAGTATGCTGGTACCCCATATGCAGGAGGAAACTACTGTTTAGGCACACGTCGGAGCTCGGAAGGGAAGTCTTCCTTCAACCTTAATAACTATGTAACTATGTAACTATGTAGTGATGTTTTGGAATGCAGACTTTGATGGAATGGTCTGTGGGCTTCATGTTGCGTTTGCAGAGCCCCTGATGTGCGTAAACAGTAGAAACCCCCCACAAGTGGCACAATTTTGGAAACTAGAACCCCCCAAGGAAATGATGTAGATGTGTGGTGAGCACTTTGAATGCCTAAGTGCTTCACAGAATTTTATAAAGAGCTGTAAAAATAAATAAATATTTTTTTCCACAAAAATTATGTTTTTGCCCCAAATCTTTATTTTCACAAGGATAACAGGAGAAATTAGACCCCCAACGTTGATTTGCAATTTATCCTGAGGATGCTGGTACCCCATATGCAGAAGGAAACTACTGTTTAGGCACACGTCGGGGCTCGGAAGGGAAGTAGTGATGTTTTGGAATGTAGATTTTGATGGAATGGTCTGTGGGTGTCATACTGTGTTTGCAGAGCCCCTGATGTGCGTAAACAGTAGAACCCCCCACAAGTGCCACAATTTTGGAAACTAGACCCCCCAAGGAGATTATGCAGATGTTTTGTGAGCAAATTGTCCTGAGTACACTGATGCCCCATATGTGGGGGTATACCACTGTTTGGGTGCATGGCAGAGCTCAGAAGGGAGGGAGCTCCATTTGACTTTTTGAGCGCAAAATTGGCCGGAATCAATGGTGGTGCCATGTCGCATTTGGAGACCCCTGATGTATCTAAACAATGGAAACCCCCCAATTCTAGCTCCAACCCTAACCTCAACAAACCTGTAACCCAAATCCCACCCCTAACCATAACCTTAATCACAACCCTAACCCCAATACACCCCTAACCCTAATCCCAACCCTAATTGTAACCCTATTCACAGCCCCAACCCCAACACACCCTTAACCCTAATCCCAACCCTAACAATAGACCTAATCCCAACCCTATCCCTAATCCCAACCCTAACCTTAAGCCAACCCTAGCCCTAATCTCAACCCTAACCCTAATCTCAACCCCAACCCTAGTCCAAAACCTAACCCTAATCCAAACCCTAACCCTAATCCTAACCCAAACCCTAATCCCAAACCCTAACCCTTAGCCCCAACCCTAACCGTAACTTTAGCCCTACTCACTTTAGCCTAACTGTAACCCTAATGGGAAAATGGAAATAAATATATTTTCTTTATTTTATTAATTTTCCCTAACTAAGGGGGTGATAAAGGGGGTGTTTATTTATTATTTGTTTATTTTTATCACTGTGATAAGGCCTATCACAGTGACCAAAATGAACCAATAGGAAAAATCTCCCTTTTGTTGCCGGGTGCTGGCCGGCAGATCTCGACGGGTGCACTGCACATGGGCCTGCCATTTTCTCCCGAAAGAAGAAGCCGGGGACTTCAGGGGCCCAAGGAGGGACAACGGAGATACCGGGGGGATCGGGGATCCTATTTCTCTCTTCTCTGATGTGCAATCACATCAGAGGAGAGAGACATTAAATTGCACATTGCGCTTTTTTTGTGGTCGCTGTTATATGGTTAATAACGGCGATCGCAACCCCGAGGTCAGTAAAAACCAACACAAATTATGTTCCCTGGGGACTCAGCTACCCCAGGCAGCCAAGAAACCAGAGAAAATCCAACTCTGGGGGCGCTATACACTCTTTCTCTTAAATACTGCCTGCTGTTAAAAGGCGTATCAGCAGTCGTTAAGGGGTTAAAGCATGAGAACATTTTACATTGTTTTGCTAGTTTAAGAAATTTAGTACTTGAAAACGCTTTCATGTTTTATAGGTTTAATAAAAAAATCAGACAAATGTATATATACACAATAAATATGTTTTTGAGATACGCAACTACACAAAAAAATAAAACGTAAAAGTTTATAGTAAAAACAAGTAACAATGAAAGCAAGTAGAGGCAGATGAGACAGCCCAAATAAAGAAAATGAGATTAATATTAAGGATGAGTCAATAAAATCGGTGATAGTCGGATATCAATTGAGTATCCGCACGATCAGATGTGCTCGGCACTTGGTGAGCATTAGTGAGTGCTCGAATTTGAAACTCTAATCCCCACCCTACATGTTTGGCACCTGTTACACAGCCAATAAGCATGCAGGATTTGCATGCAGTGATTGTGTGCGAATCACTGCAATGCCATAGCCATTTTTGTAGTCTCATTACTGTGATTGGATGATTGCATTACCTCATCAGAAGTTATAAATGGACTGGCGTCACTACACTACAGGCGTATTGACAGCATTGCACAGGACAGAGACTTTCTTCATAGCAGGGAGAGAGTGCATGTCCAGGCCTGTGTGTGCACAGCTTAATAAGTCAGAGTCCTCCTGTGATGATACTGGTGCTGATATTGAACTTTCAAACTTCAAGTCCTTCTAAAGGCTAATCTTGTGCTTTACTGTTTGTATCAGATACATTCTGGACTGGATACATTCTGGACTGGACACCTTTCTGGAAAAGTATAATGTTACAGGGTATATATACTAGATTCCTTGATAGGGTGTTGATCCAGGGAACTAGTCTGATTGCCGTATGTGGAGTCGGGAAGGAATTTTTTTCCCCAATGTGGAGCTTACTCTTTGCCACCTGGGTTTTTTTTGCCTTCCTCTGGATCAACATTTTAGGGCATGTTAGGTTAGGCTATGGGTTGAACTAGATGGACTTATAGTCTTCCTTCAACCTTAATAACTATGTAACTATGTAATATAGCCTAGGGATGGACAGCTGCAGGAACAGAGAGAATGTCTGAATACTGTCTCTAGGCAGGACTTATGGCTTTTCAATTAATTGCAAAATATATAGCTGCGAAAGTTGACCACACTCTTTTCTGGGGGGGGGGAAAGGGGGTGAAAAAAAATACTATATTGTCATCTATAGAGTACTCTGTGTTTTGTGGTACATTTCAATGTCATATAACACTCCAAAAAAGCGTTGAAAAATGTTTCTGGATTCAATTAGTCACCCACAGAGTATTACATGTTTTTGTAACATTTTGGTGGTATATAACACTATAAAAATAAGTTGACAAATATTTTTGGTTTCAATTAGTCATCCATAGAGTAGTATGTGCTTTATGTTACATTTTGATGGTATATAACACTCCAAAAAAGCATTGAAAAATATTTCTGAATTGAATTACCCATAGAGCATTACGTGCTTTGCCATACATTTTGGTATTATATGACACTCCAAAAAAGCGTTGAAAAAATATTATGGTTTCACATACTCATCCCAAAAGTTTTATGTGCTTTGCAGTACATTTCAGTGGCATATAACACTACAAAAGCGTTTGAAAAATGTTCTGGTTCAGTTAGTCATCTATAGTGTATTAGGTGCTTTCTGTTATATTTTGATGGTATATACCACTCCAACAAAGTATTGAAAAATTTTCTGGAATCAATTACCCACCCATAGAGTATTATATGATTTGCAGTGCATTTTGGTGGTAAATAACACTCCAAGAAAAAGCATTGAATTTTTTTATGGATCCAACTACTCATCTCTAGAATATTAGGTACTTTCTCTTACATTTCAATGGTATATAACACTTCAACAAAGCGCTGAAAATATTTATGGATTCAATTAGTCATTGACAGATTATTAAGTACCTTCTGATATATTTTAGTAGTATATAACACTCCAAAGAAAGCATTGAAAAAGAATTCTGGATTCAATTACTCACGCATAGAGTATTACGTGCTTTCTGTTACATTTTGGTGCTACAGGTGCTTCTCACAAAATTAGAACATCATCAAAAAGTAAATTTATTTCAAATCTTCAATACAAAAAGTTAATCTAATGTATTATATGTTAGATGTTGAGTTCCCGCCGCTGCACAGGGGGAATCTTGAACCACGTTCTCTGCAGTCTCCCATTCTTCCCCAGCCGCAGTGGAGAGACGTCGTCCCAGCGTCTGGCTCAAGCTGATACTGTGCATCTGGTTACAGCTGCTGTCCCAGGTTCAGTCTTTGTAACCAGCATTGATCAGTGGCGAGCAGAAGCTCGAGGGACTAAGTCCGGTTTTTCATCTACTGAGCATGCCCTTGGGACGCCCTCTCATTGGAGGTCAGAGGTCACCTGCTCAGGTTTTGTAGCAGCTCCGATTGGACCATTAGGAAGGTCCCGGAAGGCTACATCTATGAAAGGCTCAAATGGCCGCTTGGCCATGCGCTACTATAAACCTGACTAGGTGTGTGAGTGATGTGTGTTTGAGACTGGTGAAAGCTCCTTAATGATACAGATCCCTTTGGTTGTTGTTTGGGTATTATTGTGAGTGGAACAAACCGTCAGTGCCATATCTAGGTGGCACAGCTGCGTTTATACCACCGGTCAGTGTAGGGTGGGAATTACCGCTTGGACTCAGCATCTGACACAGGGTGTCCTCAGGCATGGGCTCAAAAGCCACCAAGGGGCAGAGCGAGTCCAATGACAAGTATAGTGTGGGTAAATCATAGAGATCCCACCAGCATCTACCAGCTGCACCCTGTGACTGCTAAGAGAGCGCAGCATTCCTTTAGTAACTCTGAAGCAGCATAGTTTGCTTCCATTTATACTGGGTGAAGTCTAACCCACATGTGTGCAAGCATTCATCTGCCATCTTGTTTCGCCATTACTTAGCAGCAGGTTCCATCTCTGCACGGTGGACCCAAGGCTGCAAACGCACCTATCTCCCTTTATATTATTTGGTGCGTTCCGCCAGCCCTTACATTATATAGAGTTATTACAAACAGAGTGATCTATTTCAAGTGTTTATTTATTATAGTGTTGATGATTATGTTGTACAGCCAATGAAAACCCAAAAGTCATTATCTCAGTAAATTAGAATACTTTATAACACCAGCTTGAAAAATGATTTCAAAATCCAAATTGTTGGCCTATTGAAATGTATGTTCAGTAAATTCACTCAATACTTGGTCGAAGTTCCTTTTGCAGTCAATTACTGAATCAATGCGGCGTGGCATTGAGGCGATAAGCCTGTGGCACTGCTGAGGCGTTATGGATGCCCAAGTTGCTTTGATAGCAGCCTTCAGCTCCTCTGCATTGTTGGGTCTGGTGTCTCTCATCTTCCTCTTGACAATACCCCATTGATTCTCTATGGGGTTAAGGTCAGGCGAGTTTGCTAGCCAATCAAGCACAGTGATACTGTTATTTTTAAACAAGGTATTGGTACTTTTGGCAGTGTGGACAGGTGCCAAGTCCTGCTGGAGAATGAAATTTCCATCTCCAAAAAGCTTGTCGGCAGAGGGAAGCATGAAGTGCTCTAAAATTTCCTGGTAGACGGCTGTACTGACTTTGGTCTTCATAAGACACAGTGGACCTACATCAGCAGATGACATGGCTCTCCAAACCATCACTGATTGTGGAAACTTTACACTAGACCTCAAACAACTTGGATTGTGTGCCTTTCCACTCTTCCTCCAGACTCTGGGAAATTGACTTCCAAATGAAATGCAAACTTTACTTTCATCTGAAAACATCATCTTGGGCCACTGGGCAACAGTTCAGTTCTTTTTCTCCTTAGCCCAGGTAAGATGCTTCTGGCATTGTCTATTGGTCATGAGTGGCTTGAAACAAGGAATGCAACACTTGTAGCGCATGTCCTAAATATGTCTTTGTGTGGTAGCTTTTGAAGCTGTGACTCCAGCAGCAGTCAGCCCCTTGTCAATCTTCACCAAAATTTTGAATAGCCTTTTCTTAGCAATCCTTTCAAAGGTGCGGTGTTAGGGGTCGAGTTCCTGCCTCTGCACAGGGGGAATCTCGGGCCATCTCCGCTGCGGTCTCCCATTCTTCTCCGGCCACAGTGGAACCTGCTCAGTGGAGACGTCGATCCCAGCATCTCGCTCAGTCTGACTCTGTGCTAAGAGTTGCTGCATTTCCTGCTTCTGCCATTGAAGTCAGTGCTGGGCAGCGGCGAGCAGACGCTTCTGGGACTAAGTCCTGCTTTTCACGTTCTGAGCATGCTCAGAGTAAGATCTCTCAGTGGAGATCGAGGGTCAAATGATCAGATACTGCAGCTAGGTCATTGGTCCCTCTTGGAAGGTCCTTGTAGGTGCTAGGACTAAGTCCTGCTTTGCACTCTGAGCATGCCCAGGGCAAGATCTCTCAGTGGAGATCTGGGGTCACATGCTCAGGTACTGCAGCAACTCCATTGGTTCTTCTCTGAAGGTCCTAAATGTGCTGCAACTATTTAAGGCTCGCATGGCCGCACGGCCATGCGCTAGTATTGACTTTTGTAAATGTGTGTGTGTTGTGAGTGAAAGTCGTTTTTTATAATCCCCTCCCTATTGTATGACTGCTCGCGGAAGGTGGATGATTGTTATCTTGTGTGCACGTTGCACACATTACATCGTCTAGTTGCTGTGACCGCCAGTGCGGCGCCGTGCGCTTTCTCTGCGCTTTCCTGACCCAAGCCTGGGTAGTTTGTGGCTTCCGCCAGTGCGGCACCGCATGCACTCTCGTGCTTCCTAAATATTATATTATTATTTCTGTCTCTCTGAAACCCCTGTAACGGTGTCAAGCGCATGAGGTCTTTATGAACTCAAATCCTGAGTCTTGGGATTGAGTTCTGAGACTCCTTGCTTGCGCTCTTGGTGCGGTACCGCGGCCCTGTGACGCAACAGGGTTTGCTTCCTTCACATAGGGTGAAGTTAACCCATGTGTGTATTCACATTGTACCGCCATATCGTCCGTCTCTACTAGCAGCAGGGTTTTCACCTGCACGGTGGACCTCGGACTGCGAACGCACCTAATACCATTACATCTTAAACTTGGTGCTTTCTGCCAGTCCTAACATGCGGTTATCCCGGTTGCTTGTGCACCTTTTTCTACCACACTTTCCTCTCAACTTTCCATTAATATGCTTGGATACAGCACAAAATGACCTTTTGTGGCTTACCCTCTGCTAACACCATGCAGAACTCCTGCTTTGACAGGCAGGATCTCCGACGTGTCACTCCAACGTGTGCTTCCTTTCCTCATGCTCTGCATGCCTCCAGCAGAGCTTTCAGCCGTTTCTCCAGCCATGTCCTTAGAGCATGCGCGCGCTCCTGCCCTCTTAAAGAGTCAGCGTGTGCACTTGCTATTTCTTCCCCAGCCAATGGCTGTGGGACATTATATATATATATATATATACTAGACTGTGGCCCGATTCTAACGCATCGGGTATTCTAGAATATGCATGTCCGCGTAGCATATGGACAATGATGATTCCAGAATTCGCGGCAGACTGTGCCCGTCGCTGATTGGTCGAGGCAACCTTTATGACATCATCGTCGCCATGGCAACCATTATGACATCTACGTCGATACTGTGCCCGTCGCTGAATCAGAAACGTGAGATGTCTACGTCCTTTATGACATCATCGTCGCTGTGCCCGTCGCTGATTGGTTGAGGCAACCTTTATGACATCATCGTCGCCATGGCATCCATTATGACATCTACGTCGATTCAATATAGAAGTGTCAGGAGGACTGATCAATATAGAGGTGTCAGGAGGACTGATCAATATAGAAGTGTCAGGAGGTCAGGAGTACTGATCAATATAGAATGTCAGGAGGACTGATCAATATAGAGGTGTCAGGAGGACTGATCAACATAGAAGTGTCAGGAGGACTGATCAATATAGAATGTCAGGAGGACTGATCAATATAGAGGTGTCAGGAGGACTGATCAATATAGAAGTGTCAGGAGGACTGATCAATATAGAAGTGTCAGGAGGACTGATCAATATAGAAGTGTCAGGAGGACTGATCAATATAGAAGTGTCAGGAGGACTCATCAATATAGAGGTGTCAGGAGGACTGATCAATATAGAAGTGTCAGGAGGACTGATCAATATAGAGGTGTCAGGAGGACTGATCAATATAGAAGTGTCAGGAGGACTGATCAATATAGAAGTGTCAGGAGGACTGATCAATATAGAGGTGTCAGGAGGACTGATCAATATAGAAATGTCAGGAGGACTGATCAATATACAGGTATCAGGAGGACTGATCAATATAGAAGTGTCAGGAGGAATGATCAATACAGAAGTGTCAGGAGGACTGATCAATATAGAAGTGTCAGGAGGAATGATCAATACAGAAGTGTCAGGAGGAATGATCAATAAAGAAGTGTCAGGAGGACTGATCAATATAGAAGTGTCAGGAGGATTTATCAATATAGAGGTGTCAGGAGGACTGATCAATATAGAACGTCAGGAGGACTGATCAATATAGAGGTATCAGGAGGACTGATCAATATAGAAGTGTCAGGAGGACTGATCAATATAGAAGTGTCAGGAGGACTGATCAATATAGAAGTGTCTGGAGGACTGATCAATACAGAAGTGTCAGGAGGAATGATCAATATAGAGGTGTCAGGAGGATTTATAAATATAGAGGTGTCAGGAGGACTGATCAATATAGAATGTCAGGAGGACTGATCAATATAGAGGTATCAGGAGGACTGATCAATATAGAGGTGTCAGGAGGACTGATCAATACAGAAGTGTCAGGAGGACTGATCAATATAAAAGTGTCAGGAGGACTGATCAATATAGAGGTGTCAGGAGGACTGATCAATATAGAGGTATCAGGAGGACTGATCAATATAGAGGTATCAGGAGGACTGATCAATATAGAGGTATCAGGAGGACTGATCAATATAGAAGTGTCAGGAGGACTGATCAATATAGAAGTGTCAGGAGGACTGATCAATATAGAAGTGTCAGGAGGAATGATCAATATAGAAGTGTCAGGAGGACTGATCAATATAGATGTATCAGGAGGACTGATCAATATAGAAGTGTCAGGAGGACGGATCAATATAGAAGTGTCAGGAGGACTGATCAATATAGAAGTGTCAGGAGGACTGATCAATATAGAAGAGTCCGGAGGACTGATCAATATAGAGGTATCAGGAGGACTGATCAATATAGAGGTATCAGGAGGACTGATCAATATAGAAGTGTCAGGAGTACTGATCAATATAGAAGTGTCAGGAGGACTGATCAATATAGAAGTGTCAGGAGGACTGATCAATATAGAAGTGTCAGGAGGACTGATCAATATAGAAGTGTCAGGAGGACTGATCAATATAGAAGTGTCAGGAGGACTGATCAATACAGAAGTGTCAGGAGGACTGATCAATATAGAAGTGTCAGGAGGACTGATCAATACAGAAGTGTCAGGAGGACTGATCAATATAGAGGTATCAGGAGGACTGATTAATATAGAAGTGTCAGGAGGACTGATCAATATAGAAGAGTCAGGAGGACTGATCAATATAGAGGTATCAGGAGGACTGATCAATATAGAAGTGTCAGGAGGACTGATCAATATAGAAGTGTCAGGAGGACTGATCAATACAGAAGTGTCAGGAGGACTGATCAATATAGAAGTGTCAGGAGGACTGATCAATACAGAAGTGTCAGGAGGACTGATCAATATAGAGGTATCAGGAGGACTGATTAATATAGAAGTGTCAGGAGGACTGATCAATATAGAAGAGTCAGGAGGACTGATCAATATAGAGGTATCAGGAGGACTGATCAATATAGAAGTGTCAGGAGGACTGATCAATATAGAAGTGTCAGGAGGACTGATGAATATAGAAGTGTCAGGAGGACTGATCAATACAGAAGTGTCAGGAGGACTGATCAATATAGAAGAGTCAGGAGGACTGATCAATATAGAGGTATCAGGAGGACTGATCAATATAGAGGTGTCAGGAGGACGGATCAATATAGAAGTGTCAGGAGGACTGATCAATATAGAAGTGTCAGGAGGACTGATCAATACAGAAGTGTCAGGAGGACTGATCAATATAGAAGTGTCAGGAGTACTGATCAATATAGAAGTGTCAGGAGGACTGATCAATATAAAAGTGTCAGGAGGACTGATCAATATAGAAGTGTCAGTAGGACTGATCAATATAGAAGTGTCAGGAGGACTGATCAATACAGAAGTATCAGGAGGACTGATCAATATAGAAGTGTCAGGAGGACTGATCAATACAGAAGTGTCAGGAGGACTGATCAATATAGAGGTATCAGGAGGACTGATCAATATAGAAGTGTCAGGAGGACTGATCAATATAGAAGAGTCAGGAGGACTGATCAACATAGAGGTATCAGGAGGACTGATCAATATAGAGGTCAGACAGACAGACGGAAAAACCCTTAGACAATTATATATATAGATCAGGAGGACTGATCAATATAGAAGTGTCAGGATGACTGATCAATACAGAAGTGTCAGGAGGACTGATCAATATTGAGGTATCAGGAGGACTGATCAATATAGAAGTGTCAGGAGGACTGGTCAATATAGAAGAGTCAGGAGGACTGATCAATATAGAGGTATCAGGAGGACTGATTAATATAGAAGTGTCAGGAGGACTGATCAATATAGAAGTGTCAGGAGGACTGATCAATATAGAAGTGTCAGGAGGACTGATCAATACAGAAGTGTCAGGAAGACTGATCAATATAGAAGTGTCAGGAGGACTGATCAATATAGAATGTCAGGAGGACTGATCAATATAGAGGTGTCAGGAGGACTGATCAATATAGAAGTGTCAGGAGGACTTATCAATATAGAATGTCAGGAGGACTGATCAATATAGAGGTGTCAGGAGGACTGATCAATATAGAAGTGTCAGGAAGACTGATCAATATAGAAGTGTCAGGAGGACTGATCAATATAGATGTGTCAGGAGGACTGATCAATACAGAAGTGTCAGGAGGACTGATCAATATAGAAGTGTCAGGAGGACTGATCAATATAGAATGTCAGGAGGACTGATCAATATAGAGGTGTCAGGAGGACTGATCAATATAGAAGTGTCAGGAGGACTGATCAATATAGAATGTCAGGAGGACTGATCAATATAGAGGTGTCAGGAGGACTGATCAACATAGAAGTGTCAGGAGGACTGATCAATATAGAAGTGTCAGGAGGACTGATCAATATAGAAGTGTCAGGAGGACTGATCAATACAGAAGTGTCAGGAGGACTGATCAATATAGAAGTGTCAGGAGGACTGATCAATATAGAATGTCAGGAGGACTGATCAATATAGAGGTGTCAGGAGGACTGATCAATATAGAAGTGTCAGGAGGACTGATCAATATAGAATGTCAGGAGGACTGATCAATATAGAGGTGTCAGGAGGACTGATCAATATAGAAGTGTCAGGAGGACTGATCAATATAGAAGTGTCAGGAGGACTGATCAATATAGAAGTGTCAGGAGGACTGATCAATATAGAGGTGTCAGGAGGACTGATCAATATAGAATGTCAGGAGGACTGATCAATATAGAAGTGTCAGGAGGACTGATCAATATAGAGGTATCAGGAGGACTGATCAATATAGAAGTGTCAGGAGGACTGATCAATATAGAGGTATCAGGAGGACTGATCAATATAGAAGTGTCAGGAGGACTGATCAATATAGAAGAGTCAGGAGGACTGATCAACATAGAGGTATCAGGAGGACTGATCAATATAGAGGTCAGACAGACAGACAGACAGACGGAAAAATCCTTAGACAATTATATATATATAGATCAGGAAGACTGATCAATATAGAAGTGTCAGGAGGACTGATCAATACAGAAGTGTCAGGAGGACTGATCAATATAGAGGTATCAGGAGGACTGATCAATATAGAAGAGTCAGGAGGACTGATCAATATAGAAGTGTCAGGAG
Source organism: Ranitomeya imitator (assembly GCF_032444005.1). NCBI lineage: Eukaryota > Metazoa > Chordata > Amphibia > Anura > Dendrobatidae > Ranitomeya > Ranitomeya imitator. Next base: position 1,120,650,966 of record NC_091282.1, on the reverse strand, counting down.
GACTGATCAATATAGAATGTCAGGAGGACTGATCAATATAGAGGTGTCAGGAGGACTGATCAATATAGAAGTGTCAGGAGGACTGATCAATATAGAATGTCAGGAGGACTGATCAATATAGAGGTGTCAGGAGGACTGATCAATTTAGAAGTGTCAGGAGGACTGATCAATATAGAGGTATCAGGAGGACTGATCAATATAGAAGTGTCAGGAGGACTGATCAATAAAGAAGTGTCAGGAGGACTGATCAATATAGAAGTGTCAGGAGGACTGATCAATATAGAAGTGTCTGGAGGACTGATCAATACAGAAGTGTCAGGAGGACTGATCAATATAGAAGAGTCATGAGGACTGATCAATATAGAGGTATCAGGAGGACTGATCAATATAGAAAAGTCAGGAGGACTGATCAATATAGAAGTGTCAGGAGGACTGATAAATATAGAAGTGTCAGGAGGACTGATCAATACAGAAGTGTCAGGAGGACTGATCAATATAGAAGTGTCAGGAGGACTGATCAATATAGAATTGTCAGGAGGACTGATCAATATAGAAGTGTCAGGAGGACTGATTAATATAGAAGTGTCAGGAGGACTGATCAATATAGAAGAGTCAGGAGGACTGATCAATATAGAGGTATCAGGAGGACTGATCAATATAGAGGTATCAGGAGGACTGATCAATATAGAAGTGTCAGGAGTACTGATCAATATAGAAGTGTCAGGAGGACTGATCAATATAGAAGTGTCAGGAGGACTGATCAATATAGAAGTGTCAGGAGGACTGATCAATATAGAAGTGTCAGGAGGACTGATCAATATAGAAGTGTCAGGAGGATTGATCAATACAGAAGTGTCAGGAGGACTGATCAATATAGAAGTGTCAGGAGGACTGATCAATACAGAAGTGTCAGGAGGACTGATCAATATAGAGGTATCATGAGGACTGATCAATATAGAAGTGTCAGGAGGACTGATCAATATAGAAGAGTCAGGAGGACTGATCAACATAGAGGTATCAGGAGGACTGATCAATATAGAGGCCAGACAGACAGACGGAAAAACCCTTAGACAATTATATATATAGATCAGGAGGACTGATCAATACAGAAGTGTCAGGAGGACTGATCAATATAGAGGTATCAGGAGGACTGATCAATATAGAAGTGTCAGGAGGACTGATCAATATAGAAGAGTCAGGAGGACTGATCAATATAGAGGTATCAGGAGGACTGATCAATATAGAAGTGTCAGGAGGACTGATCAATATAGAAGTGTCAGGAGGACTGATCAATATAGAAGTGTCAGGAGGACTGATCAATACAGAAGTGTCAGGAGGACTGATCAATATAGAAGTGTCAGGAGGACTGATCAATATAGAATGTCAGGAGGACTGATCAATATAGAGGTGTCAGGAGGACTGATCAATATAGAAGTGTCAGGAGGACTGATCAATAAAGAATGTCAGGAGGACTGATCAATATAGAGGTGTCAGGAGGACTGATCAATATAGAAGTGTCAGGAGGACTGATCAATATAGAAGTGTCAGGAGGACTGATCAATATAGAAGTGTCAGGAGGACTGATCAATATAGAGGTGTCAGGAGGACTGATCAATATAGAATGTCAGGAGGACTGATCAATATAGAAGTGTCAGGAGGACTGATCAATATAGAGGTATCAGGAGGACTGATCAATATAGAAGTGTCAGGAGGACTGATCAATACAGAAGTGTCAGGAGGACTGATCAATACAGAAGTGTCAGGAGGACTGATCAATACAGAAGTGTCAGGAGGACTGATCAATATATAGGTATCAGGAGGACTGATCAATATAGAAGTGTCAGGAGGACTGATCAATATAGAAGAGTCAGGAGGACTGATCAACATAGAGGTATCAGGAGGACTGATCAATATAGAGGTCAGACAGACAGACAGACAGACGGAAAAACCCTTAGACAATTAAAAATATAGATCAGGAAGACTGATCAATATAGAAGTGTCAGGAGGACTGATCAATACAGAAGTGTCAGGAGGACTGATCAATATAGAGGTATCAGGAGGACTGATCAATATAGAAGTGTCAGGAGGACTGATCAATATAGAAGTGTCAGGAGGACTGATCAATATAGAGGTATCAGGAGGACTGATCAATATAGAAGTGTCAGGAGGACTGATCAATATAGAAGTGTCAGGAGGACTGATCAATATAGAAGTGTCAATCAGAGACGCGGGATTTCTATGTCGATGCTGTGCCGGCTCTCTGATTGGTCGAGGCCGCCAGGCCCGTCGCTGAATCAGAAACGTGAGATGTCTACGTCCTTTATGACATCATCGTCGCTGTGCCGGTCTCTGATTGGTCGAGGCCGCCAGAGATACCTCTATATTGATCAGTCCTCCTGACTCTTCTATATTGATCAGTCCTCCTGACACTTCTATATTGATCAGTCCTCCTGATACCTCTATATTGATCAGTCCTCCTGACACTTCTGTATTGATCAGTCCTCCTGACACTTCTATATTGATCAGTCCTCCTGATCTATATATATAATTGTCTAAGGGTTTTTCCGTCTGTCTATCTGACCTCTATATTGATCAGTCCTCCTGATACCTCTATGTTGATCAGTCCTCCTGACTCTTCTATATTGATCAGTCCTCCTGACACTTCTATATTGATCAGTCCTCCTGATACCTCTATATTGATCAGTCCTCCTGACACTTCTGTATTGATCAGTCCTCCTGACACTTCTATATTGATCAGTCCTCCTGACACTTCTGTATTGATCAGTCCTCCTGACACTTCTATATTGATCAGTCCTCCTGACACTTCTATATTGATCAGTCCTCCTGACACTTCTATATTGATCAGTCCTCCTGACACTTTTATATTGATCAGTACTCCTGACACTTCTATATTGATCAGTCCTCCTGATACCTCTATATTGATCAGTCCTCCTGATACCTCTATATTGATCAGTCCTCCTGACTCTTCTATATTGATCAGTCCTCCTGACACTTCTATATTGATCAGTCCTCCTGACACTTCTATATTGATCAGTCCTCCTGACACTTCTATATTGATCAGTCCTCCTGACACTTCTATATTGATCAGTCCTCCTGACACTTCTGTATTGATCAGTCCTCCTGACACTTCTATATTTATCAGTCCTCCTGACACTTCTATATTGATCAGTCCTCCTGACACTTCTATATTGATCAGTCCTCCTGATACCTCTATATTGATCAGTCCTCATGACTCTTCTATATTGATCAGTCCTCCTGACACTTCTGTATTGATCAGTCCTCCAGACACTTCTATATTGATCAGTCCTCCTGACACTTCTATATTGATCAGTCCTCCTGACACTTCTATATTGATCAGTCCTCCTGACAATATAGTCCTGACTGATCAATATAGAGGTATCAGGAGGACTGATCAATATAGAAGTGTCAGGAGGACTGATCAATATAGAAGTGTCAGGAGGACTGATCAATATAGAGGTATCAGGAGGACTGATCAATATAGAAGTGTCAGGAGGACTGATCAATATAGAAGTTTCAGGAGGACTGATCAATATAGAAGTGTCAATCAGAGCCGCGGGATTTCTACGTCGATGCTGTGCCGGCTCTCTGATTGGTCGAGGCCGCCAGGCCCGTCGCTGAATCAGAAACGTGAGATGTCTACGTCCTTTATGACATCATCGTCGCTGTGCCTGTTGCTGATTGGTCGAGGCCACCAGGCCTCGACCAATCAGAGACGCGGGATTTCTACGTCGATGCTGTGCCGGTCTCTGATTGGTCGAGGCCTGGCGGCCTCGACCAATCAGAGACGCGGGATTTCCAGGACAGACAGACAGACAGACAGACGGAAAAACCCTTAGACAATTATATATAGACTAGATTGTGGCCCGATTCTAACGCATCGGGTATTCTAGAATATGCATGTCCCTGTAATATATGGACAATGAAGATTCCAGAATTCGCGGCAGACTGTGCCCGTCGCTGATTGGTCGAGGCAACCTTTATGACATCATCGTCGCCATGGCAACCATTATGACATCATCGTCGCTGTGCCCTTTGCTGATTGGTCGGCCTCGACCAATCAGAGAGCCGGGATTTCCAGGACAGACAGACAGACAGACGGAAAAACCCTTAGACAAATATATATATAGATATATTGCTCCCTCCTCACTGGGGAGGTGCCTGAGCAAAGTTCCTGTTCTGTAGTCTAAGTTGTGTAAGGTTGCATACCAGTCCTTGCTGCACTCTGGTGCAGATCCTGCCTGCTGCACTCTGACATGCACTCTGCCTGCTGCACTCTGGTGCAGATCCTGCCTGCTGCACTCTGGTGCAGAATCTGCTTGCTGCAATCTGGTGCAGATTCTGCCTGCTGCACTCTGATAACGTACCCTGCCTTCTGCACTCTGATATGAACTCTGCCTGCTGCCTCATCCAGTCTGTCCTTCTCAATCCAGCTGCTGAGCATCCGTTGGTTTTTCCTGGAGTAGCACATGGTGTCTAACCTCACCATCAGAGGTTCTAGTGAACACTCTGGTGCTTGCTTAGTCATGCCCCACCAGGCTGTCAGTGATCTGAGGCACAGTGCTTCCACAAACCACTTCCGTGACACCCTCCTTGTGGAGTGTGTCAATGACTTCCATCTGGATATCTGTCAAGTCAGGAGCAGAGATGAGCGAATATTTCAATGTTTGGTTCAGATTACAATCGTCAAATTTGCAACTGGCGAGGTGCTCCGGTGGGGACATTCATGTCATGAGAAGTGTCAGGCTCCAGTATGTCCGGCTATGGTCCCGACCTCTCCAGCATCGCTGCCCAATTTTCCGTCTGCATATTGGTCCTTTCCTTATGTATTTGACAAAAAGGAAGCAGAGACCTTGCCGCCCCACAGACCGTATGACTGCCCTATCGACTTAATTCCCCGATCTACACCCCTAGAGGTCAAATTTACCCTCTGTCCCCAGCTGAGACTCAAGCTATATTGGACTACATTCCGGAGAATTTGGTCAGGGGGTTTATTCAGAAGTCCTCCTCTCCTGCTAGGGCTGGGTAAGCTGCTACGGCCCGATGGAGGGATGAAGACTGCAGGCAGGCAATGTAGGGACTCTGGAACCATGGGTTCACATGGGACCAGATGAGCAATAGAAATGCAATGGCTAGATATGGCTGGACCAGGTGCTGGACAGATGGTCACTGACAGGTGTAATCTGGACCAGCTGATGGACAGAAGGGCACAGACAACTACGAGCAGATGGACACAGACAGGTAAGAGCAGATGGGTACAGGGTAGACAAAGAAATGGGCGGACCTGGGGAACCCGACAACTAAAAAGCATCCAAGGCAAACTAACAACGTAGCTCAGGCACCTCCATATTGGAAAAGAAGCCTTAAATAGAAGGTTTCGTCCAGCTGTAGGCTGGGATTAAATTAGGTTGATGTGTGCAGTCACTTTAACAGGGAGAGCGTGAGCATCCTAAGCATAGTGCCCAGTCCTACAAGTGAACTTTGCTGGACACCGAAACATAGTGGGTGAGATGAGGAAGTGGTGTGTGAGTAGGAGACACTGAATGTCATGTCTGTTAGGTACGAAGAGATCGAACAAAGAGCCAAGTCTGCAATGTCAACAGATCAGAAAGTCTGTATTAAGACGGAAAGGTCATCTGTGTCAAAGGCAGATGTCAGGCCCAGGAGGAGGACAAACTTGCCTCACTTTCATTTGGCGGTTACTAGGTCACTGGTGACTTTAGTCAGGGCAGCTTCAGTGGAATGGTGTGGTCTGAAGCCAGATTGTAAGCGGTGAAAGAGGGAGAAAGAGGAAAGGTGGGAGGACAGTTCAAAATGGACATGTTCCAGTAGTTTAGAGAAGTAGGGGAGAAATGATATGGGGTGATAGCTAGTCACAGAGGATGGGTCAAGGGTGAGCTGTTTGAGAATGAGTGTAATAGAGGTATGTTTCATTCAGGAGGTAAGACACCAATTGTTAGTGACAGGTTGAAGAGGTGGGTTAGGCTTGTGATGAAGACTGTGGTAAAGTTTGAAATGAGGTGGGACATTATTGTGACTAGTTTACAGGCAGAGAGGCAAAGAATTCAGCTGAAATGAGAGAAAAGGGAGGGGGAGCTGGAGGATGCAGGATAGAATTTAAAACACTGAATAGCTGTTTAGGGTTGTAAGACAGGTATGATATGAGGGATGAGAAGTCAGTTTGTTTTGCTGCAGTGAGCAATTGCGCAGCATTTTTACAACTTCTGCTACTGGATGGGCTACTTCACTCCCTTTCTTCGGCAGCCATACAACGGTACACTTTGTAGATGAGGGCCAGAAAGAACATGTGCTTAAGTAAATGGCAAGCACCAAATCAAGTGGCCTTTGCTCCTCTTCCTCCACCTCAACATCACACACAGCACAGTCCGCAGTGGTGGCACCCCAATTACCCTTGTTTTCCCCCACATCACATCTCTCTAACCGCCCCACTGACTGTTGGGAACAACAGATGTCTGAGTCTGCAAATCTCTCCACACATTGTTTGCCATGAGCATAGGAAGTGTACAGAGTCAAGAAGAGGGAATGATCTGCACTGATGGCCACATTTTTTCTCACTTTGATCTATGGCCAGACAAATTTGGGTCTGAGCATAATCCAAACCCTTGTCAACAGATGTTAACCCCATTGGGTGAAGGTGATTCAGTCCTGACAAGGCTCAGATGCTTGAGGGGCCTGCAGACTGTACTGTGCTGTCAAGGCAGGAAGAGGAGGAGGGTGACTCTCAGGGCGAGGAGTGGGGGAACAGAGAGGATGATGAGGTAATAGATGACTTTTGGTGTAAACCCAGAGGCATACAGCTGAGTAGCTCAGCAGAGGAAGCAGAGGAGGAAGACGTGGAAGTTACGTAGACACAGAGTTATGCAACCACGACAACCAATGCATCCTGAGCCCCAATTCGGGCAGTGGACAGCAGTGTTCACAGTTCCACAGTTGCCTATCTTGAGTTTTTTTTCAGAATTGGCAAAAATCCAAAGAAATAATTTCAGTACTACATGCATGTGTTAATCTGGGAATATCACTGTGCTAAATTGCAGAGTAGCGAGCCTCGCCAACCACTGTCCACCCCATCAACCACATCTTCTGATTCTTCCTCCTCCCTCACCGTAGCAAGTGTTGTTACACAGGTCTCCACCAAAATAACCTCCACTTGTTTACACCTTACAGTTGCAGTGACTGAGAGTCTGTCAGCTGATACGGAATTGGGCATGCCTGCTGTTTTTGACTGATCTTACATACAAAGCACACCCCATCTTTCTCAATCCATCATTACATAGTAACATAGTAACATAGTTATTAAGGCCGAAAAAAGACATTTGTCCATCCAGTTCAGCCTATATTCCATCATAATAAATCCCCAGATCTACGTCCTTCTACAGAACCTAATAATTGTATGATACAATATTGTTCTGCTCCAGGAAGACATCCAGGCCTCTCTTGAACCCCTCGACTGAGTTCGCCATCACCACCTCCTCAGGCAAGCAATTCCAGATTCTCACTGCCCTAACAGTAAAGAATCCTCTTCTATGTTGGTGGAAAAACCTTCTCTCCTCCAGACGCAAAGAATGCCCCCTTGTGCCCGTCACCTTCCTTGGTATAAACAGATCCTCAGCGAGATATTTGTATTGTCCCCTTATATACTTATACATGGTTATTAGATCGCCCCTCAGTCGTCTTTTTTCTAGACTAAATAGACTAAATTACATCTCCACCTGCACCTCTCTCACAGTCCAGCAGCTTGTCATGTTCATCCTATTCCACACTATGTCAACACAGCAGCAAACCCTCGTTTGTGCACTTGTGCACACATAAAAGATTGTTTCATCCTACACATGTCAAAGCTAACAGCTTGAACTTCACCATCTTCAATCTACTAATAATAATAATCTTTATTTATATATTGCAAACACATTCCACATAGCTTTACAAGTCAGACTGTCAAAAGTTACCAAGATTAAGATAATCATACAATTATAGGAAAATAATGACAACCCTGCTCTTCAGAGTTCAAAATCTACAATGAGATGGGGATGACACAAATTACAGATGTTTATTTACAATGATGTTACAACCATCTTGAGGAATTGGGGGGTAGATAAAGGTTGGACAAGCCTGATGGGTACGGTTGAGTTTGATGGCAAATTATGTTCAGAGAAGTAGAGTATAAGCTATATATATATATATATATATATATATAGAGAGAGAGAGATTCAAAAAAAGATTTATTCACATGCAATCATGCGGTGCAGGGAGGGTGGTGAACACATGCGGATGACAGCCGTTTCGTGCTACAAGCACTTCAACAGATCCAGTGCTTGTAGCACGAAACGGCTGTCATCCGCATGTGTTCACCACCCTCCCTGCACCGCATGATTGCATGTGAATAAATCGCTTTTTGCTCAACACCGGTGAGTGCGCTGTTACTTTTCTTGTTCTGGATACTCTTATACAAATTGTTTTTTTCATGAAGCAGCACCCAGGTGGAGCTTGTATAGCGATTACTTTTTTTCTAATGTGACTAAAGGCTTATACGGTGTGGCATTCAATATCCCTGAAGCAGAAAGGGTCTTACGTATAATGGCTGTGCGATTGCAATATTTCTGGACTGTGGACTTATTCAAAAAAAGAGGCAGCACTCCATTATTAAAGTGAGAAAATGTGGAAGGTTTAATCAACCCACATAGCCGGGTGACGTTTCAGCTCCATCTGAGCCTTTTTCAAGCTTGAAAAAGGCTCAGATGGAGCTGAAACGTCGCCCGGCTATGTGGGTTGCTTAAACCTTCCACATTTTCTCACTTTAAGGCCGGCGTCACACACAGCGTAAAACAATACGGTCCGTATATTACGGCCGTAATACGCTGAAAAGTCCCGAAAAAAGTGGTCCGTAGCTCCTCCGTAGGCAGGGTGTGTCAGCGTTTTTTGCGCATGGCATCCTCCGTATGTAATCCGTATGGCATCCGTACTGCGTGGTTTTCTCGCAGGCTAGCAAAACCAACATACCGCTATAGAAGTGATCCATGTGTCCCAAAAAGAAAAGAAAATATATATATACTGTCTATATATATATATATATATATATGTCAGTAGACACATATATTAGAGAGAAAAGCCGGTAATTCAGTGCGGTGTACAGTAAAATCACACTGACAGCTTACAGTAGAATAGGTAGAATAAATGTGTACACATAGAATAGGTATATATATATATATATGTCAGTGAGACACATATATGTATATAAATTAATATTTATTCCAGCGCTATACAGCTTGAAAGCCGGTAATTCAATTACCGGCTTTTTCTTTCTCCTTCCTAAAACCCGACATGATTTGAGACATGGTTTACATACAGTAAACCATGTCTTCTCTCCATTTTTTTTGCAGATTCCACACTACTAATGTCAGTAGTGTGTATCTGCAAAATTTGGCCGTTCTAGCTCTTAAAATAAAGGGTTAAATGGCGGAAAAAATTGGCGTGGGCTCCCGCGCAATTTTCTCCGCCAGAGTAGTAAAGCCAGTGACTGAGGGCAGATATTAATAGCCTGGAGAGGGTCCACGGTTATTGGCCCCCCCCTGGCTAAAAATATCTGCCCCCAGCCACCCCAGAAAAGGCACATCTGGAAGATGCGCCTATTCTGGCACTTGGCCACTCTCTTCCCATTCCCGTGTAGCGGTGGGATATGGGGTAATGAAGGGTTAATGCCACCTTGCTATTGTAAGGTGACATTAAGCCTAATTAATAATGGAGAGGCGTCAATTATGACACCTATCCATTATTAATCCAATTGTAGTGAAGGGTTAAATAAAACACAAACACATTATTTAAAATTATTTTAATGAAATAAAAACAATGGGTGTTGCAGTATTTTATTCAACGCCCAATCCAGTCACTGAAGACCCTCGTTCTGTGAGTAAAAAAACATAATAAACCAACAATATACTTACCCTCCGCAGATCTGTAACGTCCAACGATGTAAATCCTTCTGAAGGGGTTAAAACATTTTGCAGCAAGGAGCTGTGCTAATGCAGGCTGCTCCTCGCTGCAAAACCCCAGGGAATGAGGCTAAAAATAGATCAATGATCTATATTTAGCTTCATTTGCGGTGAGGCGCCCTCTGCTGGCTGTTCATAGATCGTGGGAAATTACCTAGAAAGCCAGGGAGCATTAACCCTTCATTACCCCATATCCCACCGCTACACGGGAATGGGAAGAGAGTGGCCAAGTGCCAGAATAGGCGCATCTTCCAGATGTGCCTTTTCTGGGGTGGCTGGGGGCAGATATTTTTAGCCAGGGGGGGGCCAATAACCGTGGACCCTCTCCAGGCTATTAATATCTGCCCTCAGTCACTGGCTTTACTACTCTGGCGGAGAAAATTGCGCGGGAGCCCACGCCAATTTTTTCCGCCATTTAACCCTTTAAAACCCTTACCTAGAAAGCCAGGGAGCTTTCTAGGTAATTTCCCACGATCTATGAACAGCCAGCAGAGGGCGCCTCACCGCAAATGAAGCTAAATATAGATCATTGATCTATTTTTAGCCTCATTCCCTGGGGTTTTGCAGCGAGGAGCAGCCTGCATTAGCACAGCTCCTTGCTGCAAAATGTTTTAACCCCTTCAGAAGGATTTACATCGTTGGACGTTACAGATCTGCGGAGGGTAAGTATATTGTTGGTTTATTATGTTTTTTTACTCACAGAACGAGGGTCTTCAGTGACTGGATTGGGCGTTGAATAAAATACTGCAACACCCATTGTTTTTATTTCATTAAAATAATTTTAAATAATGTGTTTGTGTTTTATTTAACCCTTCACTACAATTGGATTAATAATGGATAGGTGTCATAATTGACGCCTCTCCATTATTAATTAGGCTTAATGTCACCTTACAATAGCAAGGTGGCATTAACCCTTCATTACCCCATATCCCACCGCTACACGGGAATGGGAAGAGAGTGGCCAAGTGCCAGAATAGGCGCATCTTCCAGATGTGCCTTTTCTGGGGTGGCTGGGGGCAGATATTTTTAGCCAGGGGGGGGCCAATAACCGTGGACCCTCTCCAGGCTATTAATATCTGCCCTCAGTCACTGGCTTTACTACTCTGGCGGAGAAAATTGTGCGGGAGCCCACACCAATTTTTTCCGCCATTTAACCCTTTATTTTAAGAGCTAGAACGGCCAAATTTTGCAGATACACACTACTGACATTAGTAGTGTGGAATCTGCAAAAAAAATGGAGAGAAGACATGGTTTACTGTATGTAAACCATGTCTCAAATCATGTCGGGTTTTAGGAAGGAGAAAGAAAAAGCCGGTAATTGAATTACCGGCTTTCAAGCTGTATAGCGCTGGAATAAATATTAATATATATACATATATGTGTCTCACTGACATATATATATATATACCTATTCTATGTGTACACATTTATTCTACCTATTGGACTGTAAGCTGTCAGTGTGATTTTACTGTACACCGCACTGAATTACCGGCTTTTCTCTCTAACACCGCTGCGTATTTCTCGCAAGTCACACTGCTTGTCCGTGTGTAATCCGTATTTTTCACGCTTCCATAGACTTTCATTGGCGTATTTCTTGCGCAGTACGGTGACAAACGCAGCATGCTGCGATTTTGTACGGCCGTAGAAAGCCGTATAATACTGATCAGTAAAATACGGCAAATAGGAGCAGGGGCATAGAGAATAATTGTGCCGTATTTTTTGCGAGTTTTACGGACGTAGATTCTGCGCTCTTACGTCCGTAAAACTCGCAAGTGTGACGCCGGCCTAATAATGGAGTGCTGCCTCTTTTTTTGAATCTCTGTGAATCTGGTGCAATCGTTGGACTGATTGCCTGAGGCCCTGCACCTGAAGATAAGTACAAGCGTTGCGCTGTTCCTTTTCATCTATTATATATATATATATATATATATGATGGACTTTGTTTAGGGAATATGATAGGCCACCCTAAACAGATGTGCTTTTAGGGAGCACCTAAAAATGTCTAATCTCTGGTTATACTCTTAATTTCATGTGGGACAATGCGTAAGAAGTGAGGTTTCCAGGTAGGAGATTGAACTGAGCCAGATAAAGTCCAGTTCAGAGGTGTTACCATCTTTGTGTGTCTCAGAGTTTGAAAGAGACCATGAGAATTGGCTAGGGATAGAAGCTGGGATGCATTAGGTGAGGTATGACTGTTGAAGTCTCCCAGAATAAGGGTTGTCAATTCTGAGGACATGAAGTGTGGCAGCAATGCATAAAAGTGGTCAAAGAGGTGGATGGGTGAGCCTGGGGTCCAGTATATATCTGTTACTCTGAGGGAGAGGGGATGGAACATCCTAATGGCGTGAACCTCCAGAGAAGAATGGAGTCCAATCAGCCTGCATTTATTTATTTGATTAAAAACATGATTGTTGTTGGCAACGAGAAGTGTAGGGTTATCATGTAGTTAGCGGTGATCGTACGATGGGATATACATATATTACATGTGTTCTAAGCTGGATGTGGATAAGCCATACACTCACTAATACTTTCTGAGAACTAATTATTGTGAATAGCCTGCGGCCTTCTTGCTCAGTCGAGTCATTGTCTGGATGATAGGGACCAGCTGAAAGCTATTCACTACAAAGATTACAGTGATTGTTTCTGTATGACTCATGGCCTGTGATTTCTGTGATTATTGCATGGCCACTCCAATCTGCTGGCCATGGAAATGCAGCCTGTCCACCTTTTGAATACAGTCAGTCATCATTACTTCTCTAAGAAAGATGTGCCTGCGCTACAGCAACAAGTTGCAGACAACATCACCCATTCCTTGAAAAATGTTATGTCTGCCAGGGTACATTTCAACAATGACACCTGGAGGAGCAAGCATGGACAGGGGAGTTACATCTCAATGACTGTCACTGTGTGATTCTTGTGGCTGTGGGGGCAGTCGGGGAAGGGGGTGCTCCGCAAGTCTTGCAATCCCCTAGGTTTGCAGGGCGCATGGGGATGGGGAGATAAATGACTACCCATCATAAGATGGATATCTAAACTATGAAACAACAGGGATTGGAGAACTATACTACTAAACAGCTAGGGTTTTAGAACTAAACCACTACACACCATATGATGGATAGATAAACTATTAGACAACAGGAGTTGCAGAACTTAACTACTAAACAGCTGGATTAAAGGCTTCTTTCAGCTTTTATTTTAGTTATGTCATAACATTTTCAGTTCAAATTATAATGTTAAAGTACACAAAATCGCATATGAAATACATGTGTTTACAGTGGGCATTTTAATGAACAATCTAACCTTTTATATTTGAAATCTCTTTGACACAATTAATTTTAATCAAAAGTGTGGACAAGCAACGGGAATCCAACTTGAAGCACAATACATAACATTTGCACCTATGATGGTAATTAAGTTTGGATGTAGCTGAAAGGACTTAAGAATTCATTTTACAAAGTATAAGAATTACATGATTTTAATTAAAAATGATTGCATGCTGTAAACTATTTGACATTCTAAACTATGACAGATATTGGATCTGAATAACGAAAAATGTGCTTTTCCTGAAACAGTAGGCCAAATGTCAAGCTAAAGTTTAACTAACTTTGGACAAACTCATTTATAATTATATATTATTATTTTTTAATAATGAAAATAGAAGGTCTTAGTTATTATTTTGGTATCTGCTGATTATGCGATTTTCAGACATCTTGATAAGCAAGGAAAAATAGCTTGTGTTTCTTAAAAACATGTTTCAAATTTGTCAAAAGTTCAGAATATTAAACAGCTAGAAACAATTAAACCATTTGTGTATCAGTACAGGCTTTTTTTGAAATGTATCATTTTTATATTAGATGTAAAAGTCATCTGGTACTCAATGAATAGGCTGGCTTATTGAAAACAAAGTTTAAAAATATGTTTGTAAATTGGCATCTATTCTATAATATGGAGACATCATCAAAAATTTACTTTTGGGCACTCCAGGGAGATTGAAATTCTGGAATATTAGATCACAATGGGTTCCTGGTCATTTGACTTTTAATTCTTCTCAAATCTTTGTCAATTAATGTGCTTCTTTTTTATGGTTCTGTGATCGCTCCCCAATATCTTAGCAATTTCAAGAGTGCTGCGTCCCTCTGCAAGATTCGTAATAAATTTTGACTTTTCAGATGAAGATATTTTTTATCCTACACATTAATAACTCAAAAATTTTTTTTTAAAAAAAACAGCAGAATTGCTGTTTTGTACATTCCGCCTCAAAGAAAATGAAATAGAAAATGAAGATAAATGTTTTTTTTCTTCAAATAGAATATTTGTTGCGTAAAAGACAGAATATATAAACAAGTAAATGTGTATTTAGGATTGTCATAATCATACCCACATAAGGGCACTTTCACTACTATGTTTCACTATAGCCACCATGCAGTTTTCTGAATTAATTTATGAATCGCATGATCCCTGAGTGAATAATCACTGCCCTTTAATGTCCAAATGGAAAGTGGCACTGTCCATTAGGTTGCAAAATGCCAGTGAAAAGATAGGTAGGGGTTAAACAAAATTATCCCCCCAAAATAAAAGGTTATTTTACAGTTTACCATAAAAATGGTATTATTACAAATGTACGACTGATAATAAAAGATAACTTATGTCTTTGAAATATAACAATGAAAACATTGTAAAAAAAAAAAAACTCGAACTACTGAATCCTTAAATTCTTTTGCTTTTTCTGTAAATTCCTATAATCTTTTCCTTGTAAATGCTTGTTTGGCAAGGGACTTCATGCCCTTTTTAGAAGCAAAATCAATGTTTGTGTCTACCCTCCCCCTTGAGAAAATAATATAAAATGATTTTCGGTAGCATAGCAGAGCAAAAATTGTTTTTTTTTCCATTTTTTTTAAAAGTGAAGTGAAGACTGATAATGAATCTATCGCAGCTTTTAGTATCTTTGATTCTATGTTTTTTTTTTTGCAAAATAAATAAAAACCTGGCAGAGTAACCAACAAATTTAGAGCATAGAAATAAGTCAGTTTGATTCAAAATGTGCAAAGGCTACCTAATGATATATGACATTTTAGATTTTGCATAGATAAGCCATGATAGACATTGAAAGTAGCTTTATTTGTCCTGTCAAACATTGTCAAAGACACTGGTAAAAAAATGTAATGTAATTTCAGAGATTCTGTCATCATATTTTTTTTTATTTTAAAGATTAGGAGAAATAGTTTTACTTTCCAAAATAACTCCACATATTGCATTGGTTCTGATTGTGCTGTATCACAGAGTAAATGTACCTAGATGTTTTTTAAAGATTGAGAATGGATATAACTTGAATTTATCGCCAGAAGCTTCAGCTCACAGGTGTCACAAGCAATTTAATAATCAATCAAACCTTTATATTGTTCAGTAGTATAAAAAAATTGTAAGGATCTTATCGAAAGAGAAACTTGGGGCATTGGTGAGGACAATGAGGCTCATCACCGAATGACATTCTGAGATAATCTTTTAGAGGCAGGTTTTATGCCACCTAAAGAAGTATTCTCATATTGCTTCTTGAGCATCTTAGACCAATTTAGTCTTCTTAGTTTCATTACTTTCTGGTTAATGGCAGGCTGGGCTCCCCTTCCTGAGTGACAGCTCTGGTGAATAGTGGAACTGTAGTATTATTAGTAGAAATAAAAAGCGGAGTTCTGCTATAACACATTCAGCTACAGGTAGTTTGTTCTGAAGTGTGTACAGTACACTCCTATCATAGAATTTATACATAGAAAGAACATGCAATTTCTGCAAGCACCCAGTTCAGTAAAGGTATCGTCTCACAGTGGCACTTTGGTCGCTACGACGGTACGATCCGTGACGCTCCAGCGTCGCTCTATTATCGCTCCAGCGTCATAGACTGCGGTCACACTTCGCAATGCACGGCGCTGGAGCGATAATTTCATGACGTATTTGCGATGTTGAAGTCGTACGTATCAAGCTCCTCCACCCATTATATCGTATACAATATTGTGCACACCTTTGTTACACCATACGATCATGCCGCCACAGCAGGACACTTGACGACGAAAGAAAGTTTCAAACGATCTGCTACGACGTACGATTCTCAGCGGGGTCCCTGATCGCAGTAGCGTGTCAGACACAGCGAGATCGTAAGTATATCGCTGGAACGTCACAGATCATGCCATCGTAGCGACCAAAGTGCCAATGTGAGACGGTACCCTAAGGGCGGAGAGCCATAATTAGCAGACCTGTTGTGAAAGCTCTGAGGCTGGTGATTTATTACTGCGTCTACTCAGCAAAGGAGAGGGATAGAGGGGTGAGCAGCTAAATGCTGTACAGAAATCAGTGGGCAGGAGATAACTGACAGTGAAGTTAAGAGTTAACCACTTTCCTGGAATGTCAGTGTGTGAAGGCCAAGCTTCATGTCATGTAGGAGAATGACAGCAGATAGAAATAAACAAGTCAATTGCAATTGCACAATTGCAAACTTGCTTAATTCATGCTGTTTAGCTAATTGAAGCAATTTAAGAACTTGCAAATACAATTTTAATAAGCAAAATGTTTTGGGAAATTGACAGCAAAACTCTGCCATAAATGTAGTACAGTAGAGCTGAAACAGGATTGTAAAAATGAGGATCATGTAAAAAGAAACTAACCATGGAATAGTACAACTCTTTAAGCTTGATTCATTATTGCTTGTACACCTTTTTATAATAATAACTAGATGGTTGCCCGATTCTAACGCATCGGGTATTCTAGAATATGTATGTATATAGCAGCCACATAGTATATAGCACAGGCCACGACATATTCTTGAATACCCGATGCGTTTTAATACAGGCCACACAGTATATAACAGTGGCCACGCAGTATATAACACAGCCCAAACAGTATATAACACAGCCCACGCAGTATATAACATTGCCCACATAGTATATAACATTGGCCAAGTAGTACGATGGGCGATCCAAAAGTAATGATAATCAATACTAAACACAATGAATATAGTCAAATTTTTTTTATTTTTCTATATAGTCTCCTAACAAGTCTATACATTTAGTCCATCTCTTTTCTAAACTTAGAATTCCCTTCGAAAAAAATTCTTGATCTTGACCCTAAAAAAAATCCCCAGCAACGGTTATCACGTCGCTATTGTCGTCAAATTTCTTGCCCCGGAGGTGTTCCTTGAGCCGAGGAAAGAGAAAGAAGTCACTGGGGGCTAGATCTGGCGAATAGGGGGGTGTTCTACCAGTTCAAAGCCTGCTTCTTGAATGGTAGCCATGGCAACTGCAGCTTTGTGAGTCAGCGCGTTATCTTGGTGAAACAGCACTCCAGCCCTCAGTTTGCTGTGCCTTTTCTCCTTGATATCCTAATACAATCTTCTTATTTGTTCTGCGTAGTAGGAGCCCCTTCTCCAAATAGTCCACCATAATAATTCCTTCAGCGTCCCAAAAAACGGATGCCATAACCTTCCCTGCTGAGCTTGACACTTTGAATTTCTTCAGCGTCAGTTCTTCGGATCGTTTCCATGTCATCGATTGTTGTTTAGTTTTGGGATTTAAGTGGTGGATCCAGGTCTCGTCCATGGTCAAAAAATGTGACAAAAAATTTTCCTTGTCTGCTTGGAACTTTTCGAGATTTGCTATTGAAATGTCCACTCGTTTCTTCTTTTGCTCATCGGTTAAGATTTTTGGCACCCAACGCGTGGAGACCTTTCTCATATGCAATTCTTTTGCAAGGATTCTTTCAATACTGCCATATGAGATCCCTGTGACCTCAGCTACATGCCTGATAGTCACTCTTCGATCTGCCAATACAACTTTTTCAACGTTTTCTTCACTGAGGGACGTGGATGGGCGTCCTTCACGATGTTCATCTTCCATCGATGTTCTTCCCAGCCTAAATTCCTTGGCCCATCATGCAATTGTGGAATATGGAGAAGAGTCCCCCAATGTTTCCACCAAGTCGCTGTGTATGTCTTTGGTAGCCATTTTTTTCAAGCAGAGGTATTTGATGACAGCTCTGAGCTCGTTTTTTTCTATTTTGATGTTCACTCCTCGGCAGTTCATATTCAAATGAATGTAGCTCCCGGGAATCGTGGTCTATTTAAGTGATTTTTTTTCCTGGACTAGTGGGTACCTAAAAGGGAAGAAACCATTTTATTTTAATTTCTGTGTGCAATAGAAATAACCGATTATCATTACTTTTGGGTCGCCCCTCATATATAGCAGCCATGCAGTATGTAACGCAACCCACACAGTATATAACACTGCCCACATAGTATATAACACTGCCCACGTAGTACATAGCAGCCATGTAGTATATAACGCAGCCCAGGCAGTATATAACATTGCCCACATAGTATATAACACTGCCCACATAGTATATAGCAGCCATGTAGTATACAACGCTGCCCACGCAGTATATAACATTGCCCACATAGTATATAACACTGCCCACGTAGTACATAGTAGCTATGTAGTATATAACGCAGCCCACGCAGCCACTTCACCTCAAAAATATTTCACAAATCCGTTCATTCCTCAACCAAGAATCTGCAAAAAACCCTAGTTCATGCCCTCATCATCTCTCGCATTGACTACTGCAACCTCCTGCTCTGTGGCCTCCCCTCTAACACTCTCGCACCCCTCCAATCTATTCTAAACTCTGCTGCCCGACTAATCCACCTGTCCCCCCGCTATTCCCCGACCTCTCCCCTCTGTCAATCCCTTCACTGGCTCCCCATTGCCCAGAGACTCCAGTACAAAACCATAACCATGACGTACAAAGCCATCCACAACCTGTCTCCTCCATACATCTGTGACCTCGTCTCCCGGTACTTACCTACACGCAACCTCTGATCCTCACAAGATCTCCTTCTCTATTCCCCTCTTATCTCCTCTTCCCACAATCGTATACAAGATTTCTCTCGTGTATCACCCCTACTCTGGAACCCTCTACCACAACACATCATACTCTCGCCTACCATCGAAACCTTCAAAAAGAACCTGAAGACCCACCTCTTCCGACAAGCCTACAACCTGCAGTAACCACCGATCGACCAAACCGCTGCATGACCAGCTCTATCCTCACCTAATGCATTCTCACGCATCCCTTGTAGATTGTGAGCCTTCGCGGGCAGGGTCCTCACCCCTCCTGTACCAGTTATGACTTGTATTGTTTAAGATTATTGTACTTGTTTTTATTATGTATACCCCTCCTCACATGTAAAACGCCATGTAATAAATGGCGCTATAACAATAAATAATAATAATAATAATAATATGTAACACAGCCCACGTAGTATATAGCAATGTGGGCACTACATGCCTGGTTAAAAAAGACTTAAAATAAAAACTAAACATATACTCACCTTCCGAAGGCCATTGTAATCCTGGCGCCTGTGTGCGGTGCATGTGGCAGCTTCCGGTCCCAGGATTGGTATGAGCGCAGGACCTGTGATGACGTTGCGGTCACATGACCGTGATGTCATGGAAGGTCCTTCTCGCATAGCATCCTTGGCACCGGAACCTGCCGCTTGCACTGCCGAGGACAGCGCACCACGTCGGAGGGTGAGAATAACCTTTTTTTATTATTATTATTTGTAACAATAGATCTTTTTACTATTGATGCTGCATACACAGCATCAATAGTAAAAAGTTGGCCACACAGGGTTAATAGCTGCGTTAATGGAGTGTGTTACATCGCGACATAACGCGGTCCGTTAACGCTGCCATTAACCCTGTGTGAGGGCTGACTGGAGGGAAGTACGGAGCAGGCAGTGACTGCGGGGAGGAAGGAGCGGCCATTTTGCCGACAGACTGTGCCCGTCGCTGATTGGTCGTGGCAATGGTCGTGGGCGTTTTGCCACGACCAATCAGCGACTTGGATATCCATGACAGACAGAGGCCGCGACCAATGAATATCCGTGACAGACAGACAGAAAGACAGACACTACAGATACTAGATTGTGGCCCGATTCTAACGCATCGGGTATTCTAGAATATACATGTCCCCGTAGTATATGGCCAATGATGATTTGTGCATATTTGTGTATGGTTGTCTGTTGTGCGACCTTTATGACATAATTGTCGCCATGGCAACCATTATGACATCATCGTCGTTGTGCCCGTTGCTGATTGGTCGAGGCCTGGCGGCCTCGACCAATCAGAGACGCAGGATTTCTACGTCGATGCTGTGCCGGTCTCTGATTGGTTGAGGCCTGGCGGCCTCGACCAATCAGAGAGCCGGGATTTCCAAGACAGACAGACAGACAGACAGACGGAAAAACCCTTAGACAATTATATATATAGATAATAATCTCTATTTATATAGCGCCAACATATTCTACAGCGCTTTACAGTTTAACTGTTTCAAACACAACAGTCATAAGTAAAAATGTTAACAGTACAATGAGGTGGGGGAGATACAAAGCACAGTTGTGCATTTACAAGGATGTATTTACAATGAAGGTCCAGCCATCTTCAGGCGGTGGGGGATAGATGGAGATAGTGAATGGGCTACAGACACACAAACATAAATTGACTTTGATTAGGGAACGTTATAGGCCGCTCTGAACAAATGTGTTTTGAGCGAGCGCTTAAAACTATTCAAATTGTGGATGGTTCTGATATCTTGGGGTAGAGCATTCCAGAGGATTGGCGCAGCCCGGGAGAAGTCTTGGAGTCGGGATTGGGAGGTACAGATTAGTGCAGAGGTCAGTCGAAAGTAATTTGCACAGTGCAGCGGTCGGTTAGGTCAATAGACAGAAATGAGGGGGGAGATGTAAGGGGGTGCCGCACTGTGGAGAGCTTTGTGGGTGAGAACAAGTACTTTGAATTGTATCCTGTAATGAATGGGCAGCCAGTGTAATGACTGGCGAAGAGTGGACGCGTCCGAGTAATGATTAGCCAGATGGACGATCCTGGCTGCTGCATTAAAGGGAACCTGTCACCCCGTTTTTTCAGATTGAGATATAAATACTGTTAAATAGGGCCTGCGCTGTGCGTTACTATAGTGTATGTAGTGTACCCTGATTCCCTACCTATGCTGAGAAATACATTACCAAAGTCGCCATTTTCGCCTGTCAGTTTGCATCTCGGCTTTGGGAAAATGGCCGCCGCGATCACTTCTGCGCACGCGCGGCATCCCGCGGCCATTTTCCTGAAGCCCCGTGCAGCAGAGCACTCCATCTGCGCACGCGCGGCCCCAGGAAGATGGCCGCCCCCACCGATGAAAGGGATAACAGCGCAGATCGCGTGCTGTTTCTTCACGTGCGCGCAGGGAATTCGGAACTTGGACATGCGCACACCACTATGCCACCAATGGAAAGCTGGGGAAGAAAAGAGCGATGTCACCACGCCCACCTGACCTGACCAGCCTGATTGACAGGCGAAAACAGCGACTTTGGTAATGTATTTCTCAGCATAGGTGGGGAATCAGGGTACACTACATACACTATAGTAACGCACAGCGCAGGCCCTATTTAACAGTATTTATATCTCAATCTGAAAAAACGGGGTGACAGGTTCCCTTTAAGGATAGACTGGAGAGGGGAAAATCGAGTGATGGGGAGGCCAATTAATATAGCATTACAGTAGTCCAGGCGGGAGTGGATCAGGGTGACAGTTAGGGTTTTTGTAGTTTCCATGGTGAGAAAAGGACCAGAAACACATGGGCTACTTGCACATTGAACAAGTCTGTAAGAACATGTTCACACACACACCACCAAGAGACTTGAAGACACAAAAGAGCACAGTGAGGTCAAAAATACTCTGTTGTAAAAAAAATCACAGTAATAAGAAAGTGCTAGTCAAAAGATGGAAAAAAAACCCAGGGTATTAAGTTGATACATTTTTTTTGTGCAAAAAAAGTATCAACTAAATACCCTGTTTTTTGTGTTTTTTTTCTGATCTTTTGACAAGCACTTGCTTATTACTGTGATTTTTTTTACAACAGAGTATTTTTGACCTCACTGTGCTCTTTTGTGTCTTCAAGTTTCTTGGTGGTGTGTGTGAACATGTTCTTACAGACTTGTTCAATGTGCAAGTAGCCCATGTATTTCTGGTGTTATAATTGTTCTCTTGCTTCTACAAGACTGGGGAGTCCACCACTCCTTTGTGGGTTATTTGTACTTAAGCTGTTCCATCCAGCATGTCCACATGGATATTCCCTCTGAACCCTGCTTATATAGGTACTATACAGATGATCAGGCTTTTAAAAACAGGCTTTTCTTTTTTGTGAATGGGCCACACAGGGATAGTTAGGTTAATACGTTGATGCAGTAGGCCAATCTGAACAAATGAGTTTTTAGGGCACGCTTAAAACTGGGGGGATTGGGGATTAATTGTATTAACCTAGGTAGTGCATTCCAAAGAATCGGCGCAGCACGTGTAAAGTCTTGGAGAGGGGAGTGGGAGGTTCTGATTATTGAGGATGCTAACCTGAGGTCATTAGCGGAGCGGAGGGCACAGGTGGGGTGGTAGACTGAGACCAGAGAGGAGATGTAGGGTGGTGCTGAGCCATGGAGTGCTTTGTGGATGAGGGTAGTAGTTTTGTACTGGATTCTTGAATGGATGGGTAACCAGTGTAATGACTGGCACAAGGTAGAGGCATCGGTGTAACGGTTGGTGAGGAATATGACCCTGGCTGCAGCATTCAGGACAGATTGGAGCGGGGAGAGTTTGGTAAGAGGAAGGCCGATTAGTAGAGGGTTACAATAGTCCAGACGAGAATGAATAAGTTAAACAGTAAGAGTTTTTGCAGAGTCGAAAATAAGAAAAGGGCGAATTCTAGAAATGTTTTTGAGATGCAGATAAGAAGAGCGAGCCAGTGATCGGATGTGGGGGGTGAATGAAAGCTCAGAATCAAGTATGACCCTATGCAAATTGCATATTTGCATTTACATGACTAACTTCTCACATTGGGAGTACTGGAGAATCATGACACTGTGCATTCCATGATTTGGCAACTTGCAGTCATCTGGAATCAGTGCAGAAATTTGTCAGACAGTTCTGAAAAGCCCAGAAAACCCCTTCAAATCCCTATAAAGCTGTGTATCTATTGTGACTATAGTCACTACTCACAGACAAATCGTGAGATGGGGAAGTCAAGGATTCCAAGGTCAGGAGGCTACATCATAAACAGAGGGGTGAGACAAAGGTGTAGTCAGGTTACAGTTCGGGGTCAAAATTCCAAGAAGCTAGCAGATCAAGACAAAGAAGACAAGCAAATGGATCGACAAAGGCAAATCCAAGGTCAGACAGCATTGATCGGTTTCTCCTTGTGGAGAGTGGCATACCAGCTCAGACTTGACAAGGTAAAGAGGCTTATTCATCGTGCAATGCTCCTCTGGGACCTTAGACCTCAGTCCAGAGCCTCTCACTTAGCCTAATCAGTTCTCATATGTCACACTGATAAGGGCCAACAGTCTGAAACACCGTGTCTGCAAATTTAGATACTGTTTTGGCTCTTATCCTGAGTCATATTGCAAGACTCATTAAAGGATTGATTGTGACTTGTAGGATTGCTACTTTCAATAGGTGGTGCTATAGAGTTCAAGTCCTCTTTTTCTCTGACTAGGCAATTTAGATATTAAATTACCCGGAGGAGTATTGCACGGCAAATAAGCCTCCTTACCTTGACAAGCCAGAGCTGGTATGTCACTCTCTACAAAGAGAAACCTTACCCCTTAGACATCAGTCCAGAGCCTCTCACCTAGCCTAATCAGTTCTCATGCTTCGTACTGACGAGGGCCAACAGCCCAAAACACCACATCTGCAATTTGAGATACTGATTTGGCTCTTATCCTAAGTCATATTGCAAGACTCGTTAAAGGGTTGATTGTGACTTGTAGGATTGCTACTTCCAATAGTTGGTGCTATAGAGTTCAAGTCCTCTTTTTCTCTGAAGAGGCAATTTGCCTATTAAATTTCCCAGAGGAACATTGCACAGTGAATAAGCCTTCTTACCGTGACAAGTCAGAGCTGGTATGTCACTCTCCACAAGGAGAAACCTTACCCCTTTGACCTCAGTCCAGAGCCTCTCACCTAGCCTAATCAGTTCTCATGCTTCGCAATGATGGGGGCCAACAGCCCGAAACACCGTGTCTGCGAACTGAGATACTGATTTGCCTGTTATCCTAAGTCATATTGCAAGACTCGTTAAAGGGTTGATTGTGACTTGTAGGATCACTACTTCCAATAGGTGGTACAATAGAGTTCAAGTCATTTTTTTCTCTGAAGAGGCAATTTACATATTAAATATATTAATAAAATGCTATGCTACATTATGTAATATATTTTTATTTATTAAGAGCATAGATTAAAGATTATTGAATATTTATATGAGGCCAACTCTCATCAAATTCAAAAATTAATACAGCTTTCTAACAAAATTAGTGTCCATTTTAGTTCAGGATCATATATCAAAGTCAAACATCAGAAATACTCTGTCTGATACCTGATTATGATACTTGAGTCTGATACCTGATTTTAATAACTGACTCTGATACCTGACCTGATACTCGACTCTGATACCTGATTCTGATACCTGAGCCTGATAATTGATTCTGAAACAGGACTCTGATACCTGACTTTGACACCTGACTGATACTTGACTTTGATACCTGATACTAATATATGATTCTGATACCTGAGTCTGATAACTGATTCTGATACCCGACTCCGATACCTACCCAACTTTGATACCTGATTCTGATCCCTGATTGTGATATATGATTATGATACCTGAGTCTGATACCTGATTTTGATATCTGATTCTGATACATGATTCTGATACCTGATTCTGATACCTAATTCTAATATCTCAGTCTGACAACTAACAAGTGATTTTGGCAAGTGACTCTGATTCTGACAACAGACTTCTAAAAAAATAAATAACATATAGCCTAAGGGTGATGCATCTGCATAACACATAGTTTTGGTTAGAAATATTAATAAAAATACTAAAAAAATTAAGCTCCTTTTCCGGGATTTGAATTCAAAGCTCTCTTTTTATAAGTTTGCACACTTTACCATTGTGCTATACTCTTCATTGAAGGATATCAGTCTTCTATTTGCTCATGTGACATTCAATGTAAACATGTGGCTGAAACACATTGCTGTGTGACTTCAATGAATGACTCTGATATCTGATACTTGACTTATCTAAAACATGAAAATCAGAAGGTTTTTCAGATATCCTCAATACAGTACTTGAATGGTTCATCTCATAAGCGAAGAAAAAGGATACTTTTACTGCCATTTGAGCTCAAGTGATACATATTGCTGATTTTCTTTGGCTATGAAATCTGCTTAGCAAACTCTCAGTGAATGGAAGAATCATTTTTATTTTCATTCTGACATACGATACATGCCTTTCTTCACTCATCAAAGTGAAACACCTCTGGAGTTTGTGTGTCAGGCAGCATAAGTTAAAAAACAAAGTTTACTTTCACTGGGCTTGAACTCAAGCTTTTCATTCCATAAGGCAAGAGCTTAACCACTCATTCATTAGCTCTAATGCAATGAAAGGATCCTTTCTCTTCGCTTATGAGATTAACCATTCAAGCACTGTATTGAGTGTATCTGAAAAACTTTCTGATTCTGATGTTTGAATGTATCATGTATCAGACTCAGGTATCAGAATCATGTTTCAGACTTGGGGATCATAATCAGGTATCAAAATAATGTATCAGACTCAGTATTCAGAGTCAGGTATTAGAGTCAGGTATCATTGTCAGGTATCAGAGTCAGGTATCAGAATCAGGTATCAAATTCAGGTATCAGAGTCAGATATCTGACTCAGCTATCAGACTCAGGTAACAGAGTCAGGTATCAGAGTCCGTTATCAGAATCAGGTATCAGAGTTAGGTGTCAAAGTCATGTATCAGAATATCAGACTCAAGTCTCAAAATCAGGTATCAGACAGAGTAATTCTGATGTTTGACTTTGATATATGATCATGTCCTAAAATGGACACTGTACAAAATGATTAAGTCAGATCTAAAGCCTCTGTCATTCCACCAATATTTGTCGCATAGCACAGTCTCCACCTGATTGACTGATGGCTCATTTGCCTGAAGTCAGACAGCATAGAAGCTGTCAGTCAAGCAGGCAGAAGGCCGAGTGACAATTCATTAATTGCACTGTGTAAATAGAACTACAGTATGTTCTGTCCATATGGATTCCTGTAAATCATAGGATAGCATTACCTCCTCTGAAACCTGTCCTGGCAGATTCCAGTACTTTCACTTCTCCTTATAACTTTATGCTCCTTATGTCTATATATGCCCACATGCTTTGAGCATTACTGAAGATATTATCTCTGTCTTACATAAGAGAGCAATGATATAGCGATCAATATAATAATCATATCTATTGGTAATGTGTTCAGAATCTTCAGTGTTTCCTCTTTATTCTGAAGTTCATTGTCCCCTACTGTAAGACTTGATTTGGAGAAACATGTTACAAGCATGACACAGATGAGACAAGTTCAATCTTAACCTGAAAATATGCAATTAGACCCTGAAGTGTTGAGCCAGGGGACCCCAGCTCTACTTTTCTGTACTTTATTAGCTTAATCTCATTTGATGAGAAAAATGATAAATACGCAATCTGAAAATTGATTTACCAACACAACTGTATTGTACTACCCCCAAAAAAAATTGGAACTTACTGTTCATTGCCAGTTGCCAAGTTTAATCTGTTATTACAGTGGGTACGGAAAGTATTGAGACCCCTTTAAATTTTTCACTCTTTGCTTCATTGCAGCCATTTATTAAATTCAAAAATGTTCATTTTTTTCTCATTAATGTACACTCTGCACCCCATCTTAACAGAAAAAAACAGAAATGTAGCAATTTTTGCTAATTTATTAAAAAAGAAAAACTGAAATACCACATGGTCATAAGTATTCAGACCCTGTGCTCAGTATTGAGTAACATAGTAACATAGTAACATAGTTAGTAAGGCCGAAAAAAGACATTTGTCCATCCAGTTCAGCCTATATTCCATCATAATAAATCCCCAGATCTACGTCCTTCTACAGAACCTAATTGTATGATACAATATTGTTCTGCTCCAGGAAGACATCCAGGCCTCTCTTGAACCCCTTGACTGAGTTCGCCATCACCACCTCCTCAGGCAAGCAATTCCAGATTCTCACTGCCCTAACAGTAAAGAATCCTCTTCTATGTTGGTGGAAAAACCTTCTCTCCTCCAGACGCAAAGAATGCCCCCTTGTGCCCGCCACCTTCCTTGGTATAAACAGATCCTCAGCGAGATATTTGTATTGTCCCCTTACATACTTATACATGGTTATTAGATCGCCCCTCAGTCGTCTTTTTTCTAGACTAAATAATCCTAATTTCGCTAATCTATCTGGGTATTGTAGTTCTCCCATCCCCTTTATTAATTTTGTTGCCCTCCTTTGTACTCTCTCTAGTTCCATTATATCCTTCCTGAGCACCGGTGCCCAAAACTAGACACAGTACTCCATGTGCGGTCTAACTAGGGATTTGTACAGAGGCAGTATAATGCTCTCATCATGTGTATCCAGACCTCTTTTAATGCACCCCATGATCCTGTTTGCCTTGGCAGCTGCTGCCTGGCACTGGCTGCTCCAGGTAAGTTTATCATTAACTAGGATCCCCAAGTCCTTCTCCCTGTCAGATTTACCCAGTGGTTTCCCATTCAGTGTCTAATGGTGATATTGATTCCTTCTTCCCATGTGTATAACCTTACATTTATCATTGTTAAACCTCATCTGCCACCTTTCAGCCCAAGTTTCCAACTTATCCAGATCCATCTGTAGCAGAATACTATCTTCTTTTGTATTAACTGCTTTACATAGTTTTGTATCATCTGCAAATATCGATATTTTAATGTGTAAACCTTCTAAAAGATCATTAATGAATATGTTGAAGAGAACAGGTCCCAATACTAATCCCTGCGGTACCCCACTGGTCACAGCGACCCAGTTAGAGACTATACCATTTATAACCACCCTCTACTTTCTATCACTAAGCCAGTTACTAACCCATTTACACACATTTTCCCCCAGACCAAGCATTCTCATTTTGTGTACCAACCTCTTGTGCGGCACGGTATCAAACGCTTTGGAAAAATCGAGATATACCACGTCCAATGACTCACCGTGGTCCAGCCTATAGCTTACCTCTTCATAAAAACTGATTAGATTGGTTTGACAGGAGCGATTTCTCATAAACCCATGCTGATATGGAGTTAAACAGTTATTCTCATTGAGATAATCCAGAAAAACATCCCTCAGAAACCCTTCAAATATTTTACCAACAATAGAGGTTAGACTTACTGGCCTATAATTTCCAGGTTCACTTTTAGAGCCCTTTTTGAATATTGGCACCACATTTGCTATGCGCCAATCCTGCGGAACAGACCCTGTCGCTATAGAGTCCCTAAAAATAAGAAATAATGGTTTATCTATTACATTACTTAGTTCTCTTAGTACTCGTGGGTGTATGCCATCCGGACCCGGAGATTTATCTATTTTAATCTTATTTAACCGGTTTCGCACCTCTTCTTGGGTTAGATTGGTGACCCTTAATATAGGGTTTTCATTGTTTCTTGGGATTTCACCTAGCATTTCATTTTCCACCGTGAATACCGTGGAGAAGGTGTTTAATATGTTAGCTTTTTCCTCGTCATCTACAACCATTCTTTCCTCACTATTTTTTAAGGGGCCTACATTTTCAGTTTTTATTCTTTTACTATTGATATAGTTGAAGAACAGTTTGGGATTAGTTTTACTCTCCTTAGCAATGTGCTTCTCTGTTTCCTTTTTGGCAGCTTTAATTAGTTTTTTAGATAAAGTATTTTTCTCCCTTTTGAGCTAGTACAGCCTTGAGTCTTATTGGTAATGATGCAACAAGTTTTTCACACCTGGATTTGGGAATCCTCTGTCATTCTTCTTTGCAGATCCTCTCCAGTTCCATCAGGTTGGATGGTGAACATTGGTGGACAGCCATTTTCAGGTCTCTCCAGAGATGCTCAATTGGGTTTAGGTCAGGGCTCTTGCTGGGACAGTCAAGAATGGTCACAAGGTTGTTCTGAAGCTACTCCTTTTTGTTATTTTCGCTGTGTGCTTAGGATCACTGTCTTGTTGGAAGGTGAACCCTTTGGCCAAGTCTGAGATCCAGAGCACTTTGGAAGAGGTTTTCATCCACGATATCTCTGTACTTGGCCATATTCATGTTTCCTTCAATGACAACCAGTCATTCTGTCCCTGCAGCTGAAAAACACCCACATAGCATGATTCTGCCACCACCATGTTTCACTGTCGGGATTGTATTTGACAGGTGATGAGCAGTGCCTGGTTTTGTCCACACATACCGCTTAGAATTATCACCAAAAATGTCTCGTCAGACCAGAAAATCTTATTTCTCGTAGTCTGGAAGTTCTTCATGTGTTTTTTAGCAAACTCCACGCAGGCTTTCATATATCTTGCACTGAGGAGAGGCTTCCATCGGGCCTCTCTGCCATAAAGGCCCGAGTGGTGGAGGGCTGCAGTGATAGTTGACTTTGTGGAACTTTCTCCCATCTCCCTACTGCATCTCTGGAGCTCAGCCACAGTGATCTTGGGATTCTTATTGACTTCTTTCACCAAGGCTCTTCTCCCACGATTGCTCAGTTTGGCTGGTCGGCTAGGTCTAGGAAGATTTCTGGTGGTCCCTAACTTCTTTAATTTAAGGGTTATGTGACTTAAATATGATTGTCTGAGCAAAGGGACTGAATACTTTTGACTATATGACATTTCAGTCTTTCTTTTTTATTAAATTTGCAAAAATTTCTACATTTCAGTTTTTTTCTGTCAAGATGGGGTGCAAAGTGTACATTAATGTGATAAAAATGGAATATTTTTGAATTTACTAAATGGCTGCAATGAAACAAAGAGTGAAAAATGTATAGAGGTTTGAATACCTTCCATACCCATTGTAGCAGCAGATTCAATGACATGGATTACAGGATCTAAGGGTGGGTATTGCTCTGTTTTTTTTGCTCTTCTTTATGTCAAACAGTACACAAACATAAAGGAGAGGTGGATTTTCAGCTTGGGGTAGCAACAGTATCAGAAACATTGCATGTTGAAAAGCAAGGGAAATTAAGTTGAAGCTCTTATAGTACTAGGAGAATTCTTATGTAAAGGAAATGTCCATTCTAAAAAATTGGAAAAAATTGGAAGGAAAATCACAGAGAAGGTGAATTGAAGAAGTACTTGAACACTTTAAGCTTTTATATACACCAAAAGCAATTTTAACTTATGGGGTTAGCAAGACTATTCTTTTCCGAAAATTTTGTTTAAATCCTTCACCCTGAAGCCTGTTTTCACTTTCCTGACCAGATCAATTTTTTCAATTCTGTCCAGTGTCACTTTATGAGGTAATAGCTCTGGAACTCTTCAATTGATACCACCAGTTTTCTTGTGACATATTTTACTTCATCACAATAGTAAAATGTGCTTGATATTTTCAAATATATACTCACATTTTAAATTTTCTGCCCTTAAACTAGAGAGTTATGCCACACAAAATAGTTAATAAACGTTTCCAACATTTCTACTTTACATCAGGACAATTTTTGAAAAATATTTTATTTTTTGTTTGGAAGTTAGAAGGGTTAAAAGTTGGCCAGCAATTTCTCATATTTCCAACATAATTTACAAAACAATTTTTTAGGGATCACATCACAGTTGAAGTGACTTTGAGGGATCAGTATGACAAAAAAAAAAAAAAAGTGACCCCATTCTAAAATCTGCACCCCACAATGTGCTCAAAACCACATTCAAGAAGTTTCTTAACTCTTCAGGTGCTTTACAGGAACTGAGATAATGTGGAAGGAAAAAAAATAACATTTAACTATTGATGAGCAAACCTTTCAGGCTTTGGTTCGGTTAGACGAACGTCCCAAAATTTGCGAACATGTTTGCAGAAAGTACCTGAACCCCAGTCATTGAAGATCCATGTCTTGTTCATTTTCATCAAAGTTAGGTGGTCTACACTTTCAGAGGGTAGCCCTTATGTGTCAGGACTAGTGTTGAGCATTCCGATACCGCAAGTATCGGGTATCGGCCGATACTTGCGGTATCGGAATTCCGATACCGAGTTCCGATACTTTTGTGGTATCGGAAATCGGTATCGGATCCATATTAATGTGTAAAATAAAGAATTAAAATAAAAAATATTGACATACTCTCCTCTCCGGAGGCCTCTGGACATCACCGCTGGTAACCGGCAGCCTTCTGTGCTTAAAATGCGCGCGTTTAGGGACTTCCATGACTTCACGGCTTCTGATTGGTCGCATGCCGCTCACGTGACCGCCACGCGACCAATCAGAAGCCGCGACGTCATTCTCAGGTCCTAAATTCCTAGAATGAGTTTAGGGCCTGAGAATGACGTCGCGGCTTCTGATTGGTCGGGTGCCGCTCTCGTGACCGCCACGCGACCAATCAGAAGCCGCGACGATATTCTCAGGTCCTAAATTCCTAGAATGAGGAGTTAAGGGCCTGAGAATGATGTCGCGGCTTGTTATTGGTCGCGTGGCGGTCACATGAGCGGCACACGACCAATCAGAAGCCGTGACGTCATGGAAGTCCCTAAACGCGCGCATTTTAAGCACAGAAGGCTGCCGGTTACCAGCGGTGATGTCCAGGGGCCTCCGGAGAGGTAAGTATATCAATATTTTTAATTTTAATTCTTTATTTTACACATTAATATGGATCCCAGGGCCTGAAGGAGAGTTTCCTCTCCTTCAGACCCTGGGAACCATCAGGATACCTTCCGATACTTGGTGTCCCATTGACTTGTATTGGTATCGGGTATCGGTATCGGTGATATCCGATACTTTTCGGGTATCGGCCGATACTATCCGATACCGATACTTTCAAGTATCGGACGGTATCGCTCAACACTAGTCAGGACACCACCAGCAGTGCTAAAGACATGTTCTGAGAGGACACTGGCTGCATGGCATGACAAAACAACCAAGGCATTACAGGTAAACTCAGGCCACTCATCCATTTATTAAGACTAAAATGCGAAAGAGTCCAAACACCCCAGGTGGCATTGAGCTTGAGATACTCCTGTACCATCCTGGCCAGTAATTCACAACACGCCAGATTTGTACTCTGTTCTGCTAGTGCACAGGCTGGTCTAAAAAGTGCATGAAATGACTTACAGAAATTGCTTATGCCACTTTCACTGCTAGTAATTACATAGTTACATAGTTATTAAGGTTGAATGAAGACTATAAGTCCATCTAGTTCAACCCATAGCCTAACCTAACATGCCCTAACATGTTGATCCAGAGGGAGGCAAAAAAAAACATGTGGCAAAGAGTAAGCTCCACATTGGGGAAAAAAATTCCTTCCCGACTCCACATACGGCAATCAGACTAGTTCCCTGGATCAACGCCCTATCGAGGAATCTAGTATATATACCCTGTAACATTATACTTTTCCAGAAAGGTATCCAGTCCCCTCTTAAATTTAAGTAATGAATCACTCATTACAACATCATACGGCAGAGAGTTCCATAGTCTCACTGCTCTTACAGTAAAGAATCCGCATCTGTTATTATGCTTAAACCTTCTTTCCTCCAAACGCAGAGGATGCCCCCTTGTCCCGGTTTCAGGTCTATGATTAAAAAGATCATCAGAAAGGTCTTTGTACTGACCCCTCATATATTTATACATTAATATAAGATCACCCCTTAGTCTTCGTTTTTCCAAACTAAATAGCCCCAAGTATAATAACCTATCTTGGTATTGCAGACCCCCCAGTCCTCTAATAACCTTGGTCGCTCTTCTCTGCACCCGCTCTAGTTCAGCTTTGTCTTTCTTATACACCGGAGACCAGATACTAATGTTTTTGCATTGATGCCTTGACGGTCCTGGGGTTGGAAGTCTATAACTGCAATGCACACTGTGTGCCTCACTGCTGTATTGGAGAAAACAGCTCTTAAGATTGTCTACAAATTAGTTTAGACACACCAGCATGCAAGCATCCCATTCTGAGAAGAGCACCTGGCTAAATTTTCTCTTGTACCGTCGATCTAACAGAGTGGCAACCCAGTCGTTAATGTGTCGGGCACTTCCATGAGGTCAAAGTTCATGATGTATTGGGGTAATAGTCAAGGTTGCTTCCTTCTTCCCCTCCCTATAACCATGAATAATAGAAAGGAGATCATTATTCTCTTCATCTCCTAACTTTTGCTCGACCATCACTTCTTCCTCATTGTCCTCCTCCATTTGTTCCTCATCTCCAGCACCTTCACTAACAGGTACCATGATCCCCCTTGATTGCTGTAATCCACCCTCCCATGGCACCTACCTGTGTGATGACAGTTTGGAACTTCGAGATATTGTTACCTCCTCTGCTTCCAACTCTTCCTCTGTGACCAGCATCTCCTACCGCACACTATTCAAAGTGTGCTCCAGCATGTAGATGACCAGAATAGTTATGCTGGTGATGGCATCATCAGCGCTAACCATCTTAGTAGCCATTTCAAAACTGTGCTGAAGGGTGCAGAGGTCCTTCATTTGTGCCCACTTCGCCAGCATGATTTGCAACAAGTCTGAACTGAGGTGTTCCACGCTATGCAAAAGGACATACTGCACCAGGACTTGTTGCTGCTGCTACAGTCGCTGCAACATGTCTAGAGTGGAGTTCCACCATGTTGGCACATCGCAAATCAAATGGTTAACTGGTAGGCCATAAGAGCTCTGTAACGATGAAAGTTGATAATCTGCAGGGTGCAATCGGCGGAAGTGAGCACACATGGATCGTGCTTTGTTGAAGATGTGAGCCATGCAAGGCATGTGTGTGAGGTTGCCCCTGCATAGGGCTGTCACCAGGTTCATACCTTTATTGCATATGGCCTTCCCTTGCTCAAGGTTCGGTCTGGATAGCTGTCCACAAACCTTGAGCTGTGTGACTGGTTGTTGGTAATGCATGCTAGTCCACATTTTAGCGTATTGTGATTCCCAGACTAAGGCATGTTGATCGCACATGTGCCGGTTCACAAACATATTGTAAATAATATGTGTAAATAAATAAGATAATTAAAAAAATGGCATGGGTTCTCCACTTTTTTTGATAACCAGCCAGACAAAACTCACAGCTGGGGGCTGTAATCCTCAGCTGTCAGCTTCAGCAAAGTTGAATATCAAGAATATAGGAGTCGCAACACCATATTTTTTAATTATTTAAATAATAATTTAAAAAAATAGCTTGGGTTCCCCTACATTTTTGACAACCAGCTAGTATTCTCAGGCTGGTAAAGGGCCATGAATATTGACCTCCAGCCTAAAAATAGCAGCCCACAGCTGCCTAGAGAAGGCACATCAATTAGATGCACCAATTCTGGCAATTTGCCAGGTTCTTCCCACTTACCCTGTAGCGGTAGCATGTGGGGTAATAGTTGTCGGGTTGACGTCACCGATGACATCAAGCCCACGGCTTAGTAATGGAGAAGCGTATATAAGACACCTCTCCATTACTAATACTATAGTTTTATGGTAAATAAAGGCACAGCCAGAATTAAGTCCTCTATTAGAAATAAGACTAAACAGTTTTCCATTTTATTTAAAAATAACAAACACAGCTATACTTACTCACCTAATGCCTAATTCCACCGAAGCCCTCATTCTCCTGTAATAAAACTAAAATAAAAAAACAACAATATCCCTCACCTGTTTGTCGTTCTATCCCATGCCTTAATCCATGTCTGGAGGAGTAATAGTTTTCAACTTAGATGGTGCCAAGATGTGACAGTCCAGGCTGAGGACCAGTGCGAGCGCAGCCTCAGTGACTAGCCGTGATATCATCGAGGTTACATCCAGTTACTGAGGCTGCATTCCCAGCAGGGCTGAACTGCTGTGATCCCAGCACCATGGGAAAAAGTCAGTGATGAGGTGTTAAGACTGGCGGAACGCACCAAGAAAGATGTAATAGATCCGTTCGCAGTCCGGGGTCCACCGTGCAGGTAAAAACCTGCTGCTAGTAAATGGCAGCGTAATATGGCGGTGGAAGCGAACCCGGTAAAACCACAGGTCCGCAATACCGCACTAAAGAGTGCAAGCAAGGAGTCAGCGAACACAACCCCAAGACACAGGATTGAAGTCCGATTAGACCACTTGCTGTCACAACACCGCAACAGGGTGTGTTAGGCAACTCTTATAATTAGAGCACCGAAGTGCGAACTGTGCCGTGCTGGCAGGCACCACTAAGCACCCAGACGTGGGTCAGGAAGCGCACTACTGGCGCGTGGCGCCGCACTGGCGGTCACAGCAACAGACGCTGATACGTGTGTGACACGTTGAGTGATTAGTCGGGCGCTAGATAGCAGCCATACTCCATACGCGAACAGTCATACAATAGGGTAGGGGTATTTAATGAACGACTTGCACTCACAACAAACACACGTATTCAATTGTAAGACAATACTAGCGCATGGCCGTGCGGTCATGCGCAGTTTATATAGCAGCAGCACAGGAAGTGGCTACAGTACCTTTGCCCTTCCAAGACCTGCCAAAAGGACCAATGGAATGTGCTGCAGAGCCTGAGCACATGACCCTCGATCTCCAACGGGAGATCTTACCCTGGACATGCTCAGTACGTGCAGACAAGGACTTAGTCCCAGAGAAGTCCGCTCGCTGCTGACCAGCACTGACTTTAATGGCAGAGACTGGAGAAGCAGCAGTAACTCTCTGTACAGAGTGAGAATGAGCAAGACGCTGGGACCGACGTCTTTGCTGAGCAGACTCCACTGCGGCTGGACAAGAATGGGAGACCGCAGCGGAGGTGGCTCGAGATTCCCCCTGTGCAGAAGCGGGAACTCGACCCCTAACATGAGGTCACCGCAGTTCAAGATCAGTGACCTCACAGCAGATGACCGTGGGAATTTCTCACCGTGATCTGCAGTGAAGTCACAGATGCTCTAATTTTGTGCATCACTAAACAGCATGTCCTCATGTCCCTCTTTAAACATGCAGAGTGAGAGGCCACAATCAAGAAATGATGATGTAAAGAGATTGACAGGACATTTAACGGGTTAGCATCCGCGGGTGTTAGAGGCATGTCAGCTGTTCAAAATAGTTGACATTTGCCAGGAAAGATGTAGGCTCAGTGCCAGATCTTACAACAAAGGGAGGGGAATAAACATACCTGCTGCAAAGTCTGCTGTCAATCAATTTGCCAATAAGTGATTATAGCTTGCTCACTGTGCAGTGAATAGTGACTGTAACTCGACTGCACCACCCCAATGGCTGAAAACAAGCTGCTGCATGGAGAGTAAAATTTAATAAAATTGAAACAAAGTGATCTGTAGTATTCAATTACAGTATTATGTTAAGTTTCATATTTTGTTGCACCTCCACAGTAGTGCTTATTATCCAAACATATGTGATGAAATCTACTATAGGTTACTTTATCTTATTTGTCTACTTTTTATTCTGCAGACCTGATAAACACGTATTCTGGATGACAATACTAAACAGGCAGTTTCTGCAAAATTATTCATAAGTTTGAAGACTACGTTCAATTAGGACTGAATATGTTTTATCATCATGTTTTTGGCATCATGAAAAAAATTGTACTTTGATTTATAAAATGTGTTTTCTCCAGAAAACTGGAGTGAAACTTTTGCGCACTGCACGGTGAGTCAAGTATTTGCAGTTTCTTATGAAAGAAATGGAATAACGTTTCTGGGGAAGTGCATGAAGACACACACACGATTTATAAGACTCAACAAATTCATTAAGTGTTGTGATCCTCTTACAGAATTTGCGGCATCTTATTCCTACATGCTTCTAATTAAGACTGTCATACATCAGTCTTAAAAGGGTTGTCCGGTCTTAAGCTACAAGTGTATACTCAGTCTGCTTGACTGCAAACTTGTAAATCCTAACATTGTTCGCACTGTACACTGTGAGTGTTCTTTAAAGCTGAATGTGCAGTCGTTCGATTTGCATACGTTCAGCCACATTACAAACAGACTGTTTACAGCCTCATTCAGTACACTTGCTTTGAATAATGCCACGCTTATCTAATTGGCACGTGAATGTATGTATGGGAATACCATACTTGAGATCACATGCTCTCTGCTCCCACTGCTGGCACCAGAGAATCTTCACAGATCGCATTGCGCGCGATATAAGGATTCACAAGTCTATAGTCACATAAAGTGAAATAGATCACTCCCTTTGTAATGACTCTCTATAATATAGGAGTTTCACTTTTTGTATTGAAGAACTGAAATAAATTAACTTTTTGTTGATATTCTTATTTTGTGAGACGCACCTATATATATATATGTATATATATATATATATATATATATATATATAATCTATCTGTATCTATATATAATGTTGAATAAAAGCATTCTCATATCTTTTTATATTAATTAGTGTGTTTTGATAAGGTTTTGATATACAATACTGCAATGATTTTAAGAATATTCGCACTATCCTTTTGCAGCAGTATTCTCAGAACTGGTCAGTGTGGTCGACTCACTGCCACCACTGTATAAATGTATGGAAAAAAAAAAAAAAAAACATGGTGCTGGTCAGGCATTGTGGAGGTCAGATCTGAAATGTCCATGTTTGGACCTGGTCGACTGTTATTGTCGTATACCCTCTCTGGCGCCATGGGATTCAGAAAAGCTACAGGTACGGTTTGCATTCTATATGGTCCCGCTTTTAACACATTTAGGAGGCCGTAATGGCGCAGTGAATAAAACAAAAAAACGTAGAGTGGGACTAATGTGGTCTTTCTCCTAACATATTAAGGAGGCCGTAATGGCACAGCGAATATAAAAATCGTAGAGCAGGACTGCCCCAAGAGAATGCCGTGACATGGCGGAGTGGCTCAAAGAATTGATCAATTGTTTGCTAAATGTCTCATTTTGATATACAGTCAGAAATTAATATGTGCATGTGCACTTTTAGTATTGTGTTCTGACCACTAGCAGCGCTGGCTTCTCCCCTTTTGTGTTTATAAATGTATGAAACCTTGGACATAAGAAAGAGCAATAAAGCAAGGCAACCGGAAGCCCAGATGTTGCTAAGGTTTATGTACATTGAACGTATTCCAATGTACCATCTGCTGACTTCTGCAGCCAAGTAAACCTTATGAGTGGTCAGTTACATTTGCTTTACTATCCAAGCACCTTTAGCAGCACACTTAGCAATTTATAGAGATGAGTCTACAGCCAAGATTAAATAACATGAATTGAAGTTGCCAGCTTTCTTATATTTTACATGACTTTTTCTCAGAAAGAGAGAGGAAAAAATAATGGCATAATGGAAAACAGTAAAACTGTATATTGATTTAAACAGTTTTTCTACACATAGCCCTTAGTGACAGTGGCACCTGGGAAACATTTATTACATTCTGACAAAGCCTGCATTTGCTTCTCTATTTATCGCTATATTTATTTTTCTTGATCTTTTTTTGACTAGTACTGTAGTCTTTCCTATAAATGTTGTCATATAATTTTCCAGTAACTTTAAGAAAGCATTTCTAGGTGATATATCTTGCAAACAACAAACTTACACTATACAAACGCACACACACGACAGACAAAGATGAACACACAGTCACACACAAACACATGCAGCACACACACAGTAATCTATCTATCTATCTATCTATCTATCTATCTATCTATCTATCTATCTATCTAATCAAACTGTTACATTTTAAACCCTTGAAAGCTGCCAAAGCAGAGATTCGCACAAATTTACTTTTTTTGTGATTTGACTCTTACCACAACGTCATGACGTCACAACACCAAATCAGCGTCACTTTGCAGAAAACTAAACAACTATTGTTACCAGACCAGAGCTATGAGGCAGGGATCTAATTCGAAATTGCGAAGGCCGATTGAATGCTATTCTTTATACCTCAAACAGTTCTAAAGTAAATTCAAATTCTGTAAAAAAAATGTGACGATTTTAGAATTTCTTGGAAAATTTTTAGCAAAATTGTAAATTTAATTTCTTGAAGATTTTT
The DNA here is from genome assembly GCF_032444005.1 of Ranitomeya imitator. Taxonomy (NCBI): domain Eukaryota; kingdom Metazoa; phylum Chordata; class Amphibia; order Anura; family Dendrobatidae; genus Ranitomeya; species Ranitomeya imitator. The sequence goes on along the minus strand of NC_091282.1, from coordinate 1,120,611,874 downwards.
TCCACATCAAAGCCTGGTTGAAAATGTTGCTACTTGAATAAGTAGGATGCAACTGGATTATATTTCTGTGCAACACAAGTCACCTGTGTGGCATAAGTTTTGAAGAATTCGTCTGCCATGCTCAAGCACTCCTCCTCTCAGCCAAGCTCTGTCAATTATTTAAAAATTGAGGGAAATGGCTAGGACTGCTGCAAAATGTTAAATGCCGCTACGTTTTTGCACAGCTATGAGTTGCACAAAAAGTTTGCAACATTACATACAGTGTTACGTCAAAATTCTGCTGAAAGCTGTTTAATGAATCTGCCTCTAAGTTTTTTTCTGTTATTCTAACAATGGCAACCTGCTTTTGTTTTTGATGTTTTTTTTTGCAACTGTATTTAAATAAATTGGTGACCAACCTTTACTTCTTAAAGAAAGACTGTTATGTTCTTGTGACACCCCAGGAGTTCGGTTGTCACAGTGGTTTTGCCTTCCTCACGGGAAGGGTGATGCCATGCTTGGAAGCGACATGGACCCTTTTAACAGGTAACATGAACATACAACACTGTTCTGACTCCAGGCCAGATGGGGGACCTCTGATCCAGTTTGTGGGTGGCTTCCCTATGTATTCTGGCTGGAGGAGGAGTTAGGAGTCAGTCAAGCAGAGAGCTGGAGCCATGCATACATGAAGTTTTGCAGCTCCTGAGAGACCAGTTTGAGAGGAAAGCTGGGGCCATGCAGACACATGGTTCTGCAGCTCCTGGAAAGAGAAGAGAGGAAGACAGGGTAAATTGCAAGAGACTGTGAGGCAAGAACGAGCACAGGAGAAGCTGGAGGGGAGATGCGACTGAGCTCCCTCCATGCTGAAGTGCAGAAACGGGAGGCTGGAATTCCGAAGTTGTGGGGGTAACTGTATGCCCCACAGCAGAAACCGGTGGCCAGGAGATTTCAAGTCGCCTGGTCACCATTACATCCGAAGGCACAGCAGCATATAGAGCCAGGAGTTGCCGCATGTAGGGACACCTGTAAAAAGGCTCGAGTTGCCTGCCATATGGATATTGTCCTATTAATAGGACAGAGAGAAAAAGTGAGGACCTTGTGTGAAACCTTAGGCAGCAAGGGACTACAACGCAGCTCACTAAGGAAGGCTTCCAACCCCACGTGGCTAGGGGGATTCTGAATCGCTTCCAGGCTGTCCGGACCTCACCATCACCTGTGATCCGTACCCTGGACTGTGGCTGCCTACCACCAGTAAAAGGTAAAAAGACTGCATCCCTGTGTCCTCCAACTCTTTCTGGCACTACACTGTCTGTCATCTTTGCCTACTACACTGGGAGCCCTGGGGACTAGGCTTCACCTGTGGGAAGCCATACCATCCCTGCTGCAATAACATCATCTTCAGTGAACCCCTTTAAGCAGTGTCAGTCATCCCTGACTGAATACCACAGGTGGTGTCATGAACAAACTGTATTCTTTATTCACAACAACCCCATTAAAGACCTTCCTTTTAACTTGGATTCCCAGGGCTACGGACCAGGTCACTGCCACCATGACTACCCCTTTAATGACCACCGGACCCAGATCAAGTAGCCCCTGGGTCCTAGTGGGCGTTGCATTCTTAATTATTTAAAACTTATTTAAAACTGCTAGTATACATTAACTTTACCCTGATCACCAATTAAAAATATATTTTTAAGTGCCTCGATTCATCTGCCTAGTAGTTAAACGAGTAAGGCCAGTATCATAAGCCTTCTAAATGGGCCTGCAGGTAATATAAAGCTGAATAAGCTTATACATTGACATCTGCAGTCCAAAGTCTTATTCCAGAGAAATCCAGGTTTTTCTTTTATGTAAATTAACTCTTAAAGACTATGAAAATATCACTGACTGGCACCCTTTAACCAGATATGTAACCCACAGAAATTTTCAAAAATCACTGACTGTGGTGGAAAAACAATTAAACAACCTTTATTAATAATAATTAAATAATAACATAACAATTCACCGTGCTCGTGTGCATTTTTTTAAAAAATGGCACTGTATTTACAAATTGATTAATGAACATGATATTATAAGGAGACATCTCCAGGTATCCTATCTTATGGAAAATAGATAGCTATTCCAATAAACCTTTATCTTGGGGATATACCATATTCTCATTACTATTTATTAACAGCCAATTTCCAAACAAACTGTCAGTAAACTAAAGTGCTATTATTATTGAACATTCCCCCAACGAATTGACAATTGTCAGACTGTCAATAGACTAAAGTGCTATTATATTGCAAATATTCTCAAAAGGAGTGGTGATTCTTCATTACACAGTGTCACTCTATTAACCACACAATGCTTCATATGTCCACTGAAGGCAAAGAAGTGACATCCACTAGCCGAGTTGGAAAATTAATACTCTCGGTCTCTAGGTGTCACTTTTAATAAACACATGCTATCCCATTCATTCAGATGGGGAAAAATTCACACTCTGCCAAAAATTAAGAGTCTTATTGTCAAAGCTCTATCACTCAAATGCAGTAACGCCCCATCTCTATATTTCTATTGGGACTAGTATGTTCAAATTGGCTGTTAATAAATAGTAATGAGAATATAGTATATCCTCAAGATAAAGGTTTAGTGGAATAGCTATATATTGCCCATAAGATAGGATACCTGGCGATGTCTCCTTACAATATCAGGGGATGTTCACTAATTAATTTGTAAATACCGTGCCAGTTTTTTTTAGTATATAATAGTGTCCTTTGTGAAGCCCTTATACGGGTCATATTGGACACAATGCACACGAGCATGGTGGATTGTTATGTTATATTATTATTTAATTATTATTAATAAAGGTTAAGTTTTATTATTCTTTCCACCACAGTCAGTGATTTTTACTCTTAAAGACTATGGGCAGATACCAGCTCTGTAAGAGAATCTGTCTTAAGAGCATATTTTTAATTAATGTAGGCATTACCAGTGTAAGACAAGTAACTAACACAGAACAGTAGAACTGAACTTTGTGTCCTTACAAACTCATTTGTTGCAGCTCTCACGGCTTTGCTGGATGAATGTGAGATGGACGTTGAAGCACTGAGAGGATTCTGCAGATAGTTTAATGCTGTCCTGCGTCACTTATAATCTGTAGTGAAATCAGAAAAGTAGCTATTACTCATACTGGTATCACCCCTTTAGTGTACAGTAATCTCTGGTGGCAGACTCTCATGTAGATCAGTGTCCAACGCATATTTCTAAACAGCTCATTTGCATTGAGGAAAAAAGTGTATCATTTTATTCTGCTTCCTAAAAACTACTTGCCCATAAACACAGCTTAGGAGGGTCAATCCTACTGACAGATTCCCTTTAAATTCTTAAATGGTTTGGCTATTGTCCTAGAAGATCTGAGAGTGTCCGATACATGAGCAATTTGAAACTGCAGTACATTAGAGTTCCAATTTTAAATCCAAGAAAACCTCTTTAATATTGAGCTTAACAGCATGATGTCACAATATCAGAACACCTAAATAGTATGACATGTTACCTGTAAGCTTCTATCAAAATATTCTTCACCCATCATCATAAAGTTCCAAACTGGTCTGAGTGTAATTAAATTATTTACCAGGCTACAAAATCCCTTTTGGCAACTTAGGTTGTTTCTGAGGAATAATATAAAAATGTGTTTGACTAATTAATTAGCAAATCAGGCAAAAATATGTATCTTTCTCTAATGTATGACCATATATGCAGGCCCCTGTTATTAATAGAAACATAAATAACATAAATGCATATCATGTGTGTATGAGCTTCCCATTCTTAATTTGCATAATGAATTTTATGATGATTGCCTATCATTCAACCATAATTATTCCAAAACATTATTTTCCATAAAATGCCAAATTAAGGATTTCTGTTCAATGCACCTCACAAAATAGAAGAAGCATGCCTGAAATATCAATGTAAAACACTGTAACCGATGAAAAGTAGCATCTGCCAAACCCAGGTGGCTGCTGTCCCATTTGCTTATTTTCCAGCCACTACACGTACAGTAGTTTGGATCTGATATTAGAGGCCTGGAAAGATGACAATTCTCATATTGAAACTTAATGTATTTCAATATTTCTTTTCTGTCACTTCATATTATTACATGCTTTGTTTAAATCAGATAGTAAGCTAGTACGACATGCTACGGGAGTCTATTGCCAAAAAAGCTCAATGATCCATGAACCATATCCCCCAAACAGACTGTAATACTGAACATGTATATCTGATACATTTAGTCACCTTGACAAATATCCTGGTGATAAAATTGTGCAGTTAACTGTACTGGATGAGAACAAAATTGAAACATAATTTTTTGACTATATAGCAGCTCAATGGAACAGCTCCTAGACGTTTCATAGATCAAAGCATAATACATTTACCATTAATTCCTAAAATAATGGACGTAGGAATGTTGGCCAATGTTAGACAATAAAATAATTCTGTTACTCTTTAAGCTAATTCTGACTTTGGCTTTTGTTCATGCAGGATACAAAGCAAAGATGATTGGTTAACGAGAACCTGTCATCACGATTTTGCATTTTAAAGTAAAGGCACGGCCATAATGGCGCCGTTATACAGATTCAATAGATACCTTTAAGAAAGAAATCCACTTTTTTTATTCATGACATATTTTTCATTATTATTGCCAAAATGGATGTCGATATTATACCGGATGGCAGATTGTAAACAAATTAATTTTGACATTGTTGATAAATAATAATAATTTTATTTTTATAGCAAAGTGCTTTACAATTAAGCAAGAACATGTACAAATAATAAATGATGTCATATCATCCTTATACATATAAAGTTATAAAATAAAAATGTCCACAGAGTATGAGGTAAATATAATGAATATTGAAGTACCCCTTTAATAAATAGATGAATCTAAGAGTTCCTTCCACCGGAATGCAGAATGTAGAAAAACTCAACCTATTAGCAAGACTCCAATATTAGCAACTCCTCACTTATTTTGTCTAAGGTTATATCAACTATGGCTGTAATGAAAAAGATAACACTTTTGAAGGCAAGTTGATGTTTCAATTTTCTGTTGAATGTTAATCAAGATGAATAGTTGATAAGAAAAGTTCATTTTTACATTCCTATAATTACCATATGTCTCAGAAAAGCTTGGTTATAAACTTTCTTTTAGCTGCAAAGCTCTTTGTTCCTTCCAGACCTTTAATGTGTCAGCTTAAAAAATGTTTGAAAGTGTTAAAAAGAGTTAAAGGTAAGTCTTCTGGAAGAGCGATTATAATGAGATGACTCTTAAGTCCGTTTGCCATTCATCTTTCACATTTTTTGTATGTCAAGGTCTGGTTTCCCTGAAACGTATCGGACACACTGATTATCTGTAAAATATCCATAGGATTTAATTATCAAATTCCATTGGTAGCAAAAAAAGCAAAGGTTTTTGTGAATAGCATACTTCACTCATAAGGCCATAACATTTCTATAAGTAACATTTATTCATAGTCCACTAAAACTACCTCTAAATAAAAGATTTCAAATATTTGTGAATTTATTTTCATCCCTTTCCTTCTTCCAAAGCTGCAAATTATGTTATTTTTCCAATGACGTAGCTGATTGAAGGCAATATTTTTATTGCAGGATGAGCTGTAATTTTGAAGGACATCATTCATTTTTACATACAATGTAGTTTAAAAATGGGAAAAAATCCAAATGCTGTGAAATGGTGAAAAAAATGCAATTTCACAATTTTTTTTTTGGTTTTCTACTACACTACTGGGTACAAATGTTGTAATCACTTTTTTTTCCACTTCATTTTGTAGTAAACTTGCTGTGACAAAAAAAAAAAACAGCATTTTAATTTTTTTTCTCTTTAGGACTTTTAACCCTTTAGCGACCGCCGATACGCCTTTTAACGGCGGCCGCTAGGGGTACTTAAACCACAGCGCCGTTAATTAACGGCACTGTGGAAAAAGTAAATAGCGGCCCCCAGAGTCGGATTTTCTCCGGGGTCTCAGCTGCCGGGGGTAGCCGAGACCCTAGAGAACATGATTCGGGGGGTTTTTAACCGACCCCCCATTTGCGATCGCTGGTAATTAACCGTTAAAAAAAAAACACGATCTCTTTTTAATTTCTCTGTCCTCCGATGTGATTGCACATCAGAGGACAGAGAAAAGGGGTCCCTGATAGCCCCCCGATACTCACCTATCTCCCCTGGTGCTCCTCGTGGCTCCTGGTGGGCACCGCCATCTTCAAAATGGCGGGCGCATGCGCAGTGCGCCCGCCGGCCGGCACCGGGAGAATCTTTGGGGTCTCGGCTGCAGGGGGTAGCCGAGACCCCAAAGAACATGATCGGGGTCGGTTTTACCGACCCCTGTTTTGCGATCGCCGGTAATTAACTGTTTACCGGCGACCGCAAAAAAAAATAAAAAATCGAAGTGTAATTCTCTGTCCTCTGATGTGATCGCACATCAGAGGACAGAGAAATAGGGGGATTCGGGGACCCTATTATACTTACCGGTGTCCCTGGATCCTCCTGCTGCTCCTCCTGGCTGCCGGGGAAAAGAAAATGGCGGGCGCATGCGCAGTGCGCCCGTCATCTATCGCCATCTGCCGGCCGACAGGAGAAGAGCAGTTGGGGCTAAAATTAGGGTTAGGGTTAGGGCTAGGGTTAGGGCTAGGGTTAGGGCTAGGGTTAGGGTTAGGGCTAGGGTTAGGGCTAGGGTTAGGGTTAGGGTTGGGGCTAAATTTAGGGTTAGGGTTGGGGCTAAATTCAGGGGTAGGGTTCTTTCACACTTACGTCGGTACGGGGCCGTCGCAATGCGTCGGCCCGACATACCGACGCACGTTGTGAAAATTGTGCACAACATGGGCAGCGGATGTAGTTTTTCAACGCATCCGCTGCCCAATCTATGTCCTGGGGAGGAGGGGCCGGAGTTACGGCCACGCATGCGTGGTCAGAAATGGCGGACGTGACATACAAAAAACGTTACATTGAACGTTTTTTGTGCCGACGGTCCGCCAAAACACAACTGATCCAGTGCACGACGGACGCGACGTGTGGCCATCCGTCACGATCCGTCGGCAATACAAGTCTATGGGCAAAAAAACGCATCCTGCGGCACATTTCGAGGATCCGTTTTGTGTCCAAAACGACGGATTGCGACAGATGCCAAACGACGCAAGTGTGAAAGTAGCCTTAGGGCTAGGGTTAGGGTTGGGGCTAAAGTTAGGGTTAGATTTGGGGTTAGGGTTTGGATTAGAGTTGGTATTAGGGTTAGGGTTGGCATTAGGGTTACGCTTGGGATTAGGGTTAGGTTTGGGATTAGGGTTAAGGTTAGGGTTGTGATTAGAGGTGTATTGGGATTAGGGTTAGGTTTGAGGTTAGGGTTGAGATTAGGATTAGGGGTGTGTTGGATTTAGGGTTTTGATTAGGGTTATGGTTAGGGTTGACATTAGGGTTGTTTTGGGGTAAGGGTTGTGATTATCGTTAGGGTTAGTGATTAGGATTATGGATCGGGTTGGGATTAGGGTTAGGGGTGTGTTGGGGTTAGGGTTGGAGCTACAATTGGGGGGTTTCCACTGTTTAGTTACATCAGGGGGTCTCCAAACACGACAGCCAATTTTGCGCTCAAAAAGTCAAATGGTGCTCCCTCCCTTCTGAGCTCTGCCGTGCGCCCAAACAGTGGGTTACCCCCACATATGGGGCATCAGCATACTCAAGATAAATTGGACAACAACTTTTGCGGTCCAATTTCTCCTGTTACCCTTGTGAAAATAAAAACTTGGGGGCTACAAAATCTTTTTTGTGGAAAAAAAAATATTTTTTTATTTTCACGACTCTGCATTCTAAACTTCTGTGAAGCACTTGGGCATTCAAAATTCTCACCACACCTCTAGATAAGTTCCTTGGGGGGTCTAGTTTCCAAAATGGGGTCACTTGTGGGGGGTTACTACTGTTTAGGTACATCAGGGGCTCTGCAAATGCAACATAACGCCCACAGACCATTCTACCTAAGTCTGCATTCCAAAACAGCGCCTCTTTCCTTCCAAGCTCTGCCGTGCGCCCAAACAGTGGTTTACCCCCACATATGGGGCATCAGCATACTCGAGATAAATTGGACAACTTTTGGGGTCCAATTACTCCTGTTACCCTTGTGAAAAATACTTGGGGGCTACAAAATCTTTTTTGTGGAAAAAAAATATTTTTTTATTTTCACGACTCTGCATTCTAAACTTCTGTGAAGCACTTGGGCATTCAAAGTTCTCACCACACATCTAGATAAGTTCCTTGGGGGGTCTAGTTTCCAAAATGGGGTCACTTGTGGGGGGTTACTACTGTTTAGGTACATCAGGGGCTCTGCAATCGCAACATAACGCCCACAGACGATTCTATCAAAGTCTGCATTCCAAAACAGCGCTCCTTCCTTTCCGAGCTCTGCCGTGCGCCCAAACAGTGGTTTACCACCACATATGGCACATCAGTGTACTCGGGATAAATTGGAAAACAACTAATGCAGTCCAATTTCTCTTGTTACCCTTGTGAAAATAAAAACTTGGGGGCTACAATATCTTTTTTGTGGAAAAAAAAATATTTTTTATTTTCACGACTCTGCATTCTAAACTTCTGTGAAGCACTTGGGCATTCAAAGTTCTCACCACACATCTAGATAAGTTCAATGGGGGGTCTAGTTTCCAAAATGGGGTCACTTGTGGGGGTTTCCACTGTTTAGGCACATCAGGGGTTCTCCAAACGCGACATGGCGTCCATTCTCAGTTCCAGACAATTCTACATTGAAAAAGTAAAACGGCACTCCTTCTCTTCCAAGCTCTGCGGTGCGCCCAAACAGTGGTTTACCCCCACATATTGGGTATCGACGTACTCAGGAGAAATTGCACTACAACTTTTGTGGTCTAATTTCTCCTGTTACCCTAGTGAAAATAAAAATTTGTCGGCAAAAAATCATTTTTCTAGAAAAAATGCGATTTTTTATTTTCACGGCTCAACGTTATAAACTTCTGTGAAGCACATGGGGGTTCAAAGTGCTCACCACACATCTAGATAAGTTCCTTAAGGGGTCTAGTTTCCAAAATGGTGTCACTTGTGGGGGGTTTCCACTGTTTAGGCACATCAGGGGCTCTCCAAACGCGACATGGCGTCCGACCTCAATTCCAGACAATTCTACATTGAAAAAGTAAAATGGCACTCCTTCTCTTCCAAGCTCTGCGGTGCACCCAAACAGTGGTTTACCCCCACATATTGGGTATCGACGTACTCAGGAGAAATTGCACTACAACTTTTGTGGTCTAATTTCTCCTGTTACCCTTGTGAAAATAAAAATTTGAGGGCAAAAATATCATTTTTGTAGAAAAAAATGCGATTTTTTATTTTCACGGCTCAACGTTATAATCTTCTGTGAAGCACATGGGGGTTCAAAGTGCTCACCACACATCTAGATAAGTTCCTTAAGGGGTCTAGTTTCCAAAATGGTGTCACTTGTGGGGGGTTTCCACTGTTTAGACACATCAGGGGCTCTCCAAACGTGACATGGCGTTCAATCTCAATTCCTGCCAATTCTACATTGAAAAAGTCAAACGGCGCTCCTTCACTTCCAAGCTCTACGGTGCACCCAAACAGTGGTTTACCCTCGGTATCGACGTATTCAGGAGAAATCGCACAACAACTTTTGTGGTCTAATTTCTCCTGTTACCCTTGTGAAAATAAGAATTTGTGGTCGAAAAATCATTTTTGTGTAAACAAATGCGATTTTTTATTTTCACGGCTCTACGTTATAAACTTCTGTGAAGCTCTTGGGGGTTCAAAGTGCTCACCACACATCTAGATAAGTTCCTTAAGGGGTCTAGTTTACAAAATGGTGTCACAAGTGGGGGGTTTCCACTGTTTAGGCACATCAGGGGCTCTCTAAACGTGACATGGCATCCGATCTCAATTCCAGCCAATTCTGTATTGAAAAAGTCAAACGGCGCTCCTTCACTTCCAAGCTTTGCGGTGCGCCCAAACAGTGGTTTACCCCCACATATGGGGTACTGGCGTATTCAGGAGAAATTGCATAACAAAATTTATGGTTACATTTCTGTTTTTACGCTTATGAAAATAAAAAAAATGGTTCTGAATTAAAATGTTTGCAAAAAAAAGTTAAATGTTCATTTTTTCCTTCCACATCGTTTCAGTTCCTGTGAAGCACGTAAAGGGTTAATAAACTTCTTGAATGTGGTTTTGAGAACTTTGAGGGATGTAGTTTTTAGAATGGTGTCACACTTCACTATTTTCTCTCATATAGACCCCTCAAAATGACTTCAAATGTGATGTGGTCCCTAAAAATAAAAGGTGTTGTAAAAATGAGAAATTGCTGGTCAACTTTTAACCCTTATAACTCCCTAACAAAAAAAAAATTTTGTTTCCAAAATTGTGCTGATGTAAAGTAGACATGTGGGAAATGTTATTTATTAACTATTTTTGTGACATATCTCTCTGATTTAAGGGCATAAAAATACAAAGTTTGAAAATTGCAAAATTTTAAAGATTTTCGCCATATTTCCGTTTTTTTCATAAATAATCGCAAGTAATATCGAAGAAATTTTACCACTAACATGAAGTACAATATGTCACGAAAAAATAAACTCAGAATCAGCAGGATCCGTTGAAGTGTTCCAGAGTTATAACCTCATAAAGTGACAGTGGTCAGAATTGCAAAAATTGGCTCGGTCATTAAGTACCAAATTGGCTCTGTCACTAAGGGGTTAATGTATGGGGGTTTTTTTTGTAATAGAGCAATCTTTTAATTATGAAAATGACCAAATATGTAGGGTAAGGGTGATTAAATAATAAGTAAAAGGGTAGAGTAATTACATTTTTTATTTTTTTATGTTTAAAAATATATTTAAATATATATATATATATATATATATATATATATATATATATATATATAAATATTCTGAGGGATGTTATTCTGGATTATCTCAATGAGAATAACTGTTTAACTCCATATCAGCATGGGTTTATGAGAAATCGCTCCTGTCAAACCAATCTAATCAGTTTTTATGAAGAGGTAAGCTATAGACTGGACCACGGTGAGTCATTGGACGTGGTATATCTCGATTTTTCCAAAGCGTTTGATACCGTGCCGCACAAGAGGTTGGTACACAAAATGAGAATGCTTGGTCTGGGGGAAAATGTGTGTAAATGGGTTAGTAACTGGCTTAGTGATAGAAAGCAGAGGGTGGTTATAAATGGTATAGTCTCTAACTGGGTCGCTGTGACCAGTGGGGTACCGCAGGGGTCAGTATTGGGACCTGTTCTCTTCAACATATTCATTAATGATCTGGTAGAAGGTTTACACAGTAAAATATCGATATTTGCAGATGATACAAAACTATGTAAAGCAGTTAATACAAGAGAAGATAGTATTCTGCTACAGATGGATCTGGATAAGTTGGAAACTTGGGCTGAAAGGTGGCAGATGAGGTTTAACAATGATAAATGTAAGGTTATACACATGGGAAGAGGGAATCAATATCACCATTACACACTGAACGGGAAACCACAGGGTAAATCTGACAGGGAGAAGGACTTGGGGATCCTAGTTAATGATAAACTTACCTGGAGCAGCCAGTGCCAGGCAGCAGCTGCCAAGGCAAACAGGATCATGGGGTGCATTAAAAGAGGTCTGGATACACATGATGAGAGCATTATACTGCCTCTGTACAAATCCCTAGTTAGACCGCACATGGAGTACTGTGTCCAGTTTTGGGCACCGGTGCTCAGGAAGGATATAATGGAACTAGAGAGAGTACAAAGGAGGGCAACAAAATTAATAAAGGGGATGGGAGAACTACAATACCCAGATAGATTAGCGAAATTAGGATTATTTAGTCTAGAAAAAAGACGACTGAGGGGCGATCTAATAACCATGTATAAGTATATAAGGGGACAATACAAATATCTCGCTGAGGATCTGTTTATACCAAGGAAGGTGACGGGCACAAGGGGGCATTCTTTGCGTCTGGAGGAGAGAAGGTTTTTCCACCAACATAGAAGAGGATTCTTTACTGTTAGGGCAGTTAGAATCTGGAATTGCTTGCCTGAGGAGGTGGTGATGGCGAACTCAGTCGAGGGGTTCAAGAGAGGCCTGGATGTCTTCCTGGAGCAGAACAATATTGTATCATACAATTATTAGGTTCTGTAGAAGGACGTAGATCTGGGGATTTATTATGATGGAATATAGGCTGAACTGGATGGACAAATGTCTTTTTTCGGCCTTACTAACTATGTTACTATGTTACTATGTTATATTTTTTTCTTTACTTATAAGTTTTTTGAGGAACTTGACTCTGAGATCAGCTGAGAGCTTTTTCTATACACTTTGATATCACAGTATTTCAGCTGATAGCTAAGATCTGATTACATTTCAACATTTGCTGAATACGGAGGTGTGGAGGTAATAGGTGGGTCAGAAATTGATGGGGGAATTATTTTTGCAGCGAAAAGAGACTTCTTGCTTCCACACAGTGCAGACAAAAGAGAAGAATTAGTGTGTAGAAATGCAAAATGAGCATCTGTAAGTACCAAGTGCCATGTAATATGATGATTGCAATAAAGTAAAAGGGTAAAAACTTCTTTAAGGACATGGGCTAGTTTGATAATTTGATAACAATGAGAAAATGTTTTTCTACTTTTGATCTCCAGGACAATTCTGCAATTGTTTACCATGCAGTAAAAATGACAGAACTGTTAGGATACAACAACTATATTTTAAGTTTTTCTCTTTTTTCTAAAACACTAAACAATTACTTCTTTATTGCTGCATTAATAGCCATAACATTTAATCACCTTTGATTCCATCTACAGTCATTGCCAAAAGTATTGACACCCCTGCAATTCTGTCAGATAATACTAATTTTCTTCCTGAAAATGATTGCAAACACAAATTATTTGGTATTATTATCTTCATTTGATTTGTCTTAAATGAAAAAACACAAAAAGAATTGCCCTAAACCCAAATTGGATATAATTCCACACCAAACATAAAAAAGGGGGTGGACAAAAGTATTAACACTGTTCGAAAAATCATGTGATGCTTCTCTAATTTGTGTAATTAACAGCACCTGTAACTTACCTGTGGCACCTAACAGGTGTTGGCAATAACTAAATCACACTTGCAGCCAGTTGACATGGATTAAAGTTGACTCAACCTCTGTCCTGTGTCCTTGTGTGTATCACATTGAGCATGGAGAAAAGAAAGAAGACCAAAGAACTGTCTGAGGACTTGAGAAACCAAATTGTGAGGAAGCATGAGCAGTCTCAAGGCTACAAGTCCATATCCAAAGACCTGAATGTTCCTGTGTCTACCGTGCGTAGTGTCATCAAGAAGTTTTAAGCCCATGGCACTGTGTCTAACCTCCCTAGATGTGGACGGAAAAGAAAAATTGACAAGAGATTTCAACGCAAGATTGTACAGATGTTGGATAAAGAACCTCGACTAACATCCAAACAAGTTCAAGCTGCCCTGTAGTCCGAGGGTACAACAGTGTCAACCCGTACTATCCGTCGGCGTCTGAATGAAAAGGGACTGTATCGTAGGAGACCCAGGAAGACCCCACTTCTAACCCAAGACATAAAAAAGCCAGGCTGGAGTTTGCCAAAACTTACCTGAAAAAGCCTAAAATGTTTTGGAAGAATGTTCTCTGGTCAGATGAGACAAAAGTAAAGGTTTCTGGGAAAAGGCATCAACATAGAGTTTACAGGGGAAAAAAAAGAGGCATTCAAAGAAAAGAACACGGTCCCTACAGTCAAACATGGCGGAGGTTCCCTGATGTTTTGGGGTTGCTTTGCTGCCTCTGGCACTGAACTGCTTGACCGTGTGCATGGCATTATGAAATCTGAAGACTACCAACACATTTTGCAGCATAATGTGGGGCCCAGTGTGAGAAAGCTGGGTCTCCCTCAGAGGTCATGGGTCTTCCAGCAGGACAATGACCCAAAGCACACTTCAAAAAGCACTAGAAAATGGTTTGAGAGAAAGCACTGGAGACTTCTAAGGTGGCCAGCAATGAGTCCAGACCTGAATCCCATAGTACACCTGTGGAGAGATCTAAAAATGGCAGTTTGGAGAAGGCACCCTTCAAATATCAGAGACCTGGAGCAGTTTGCCAAAGAAGAATGGTCTAAAATTCCAGCAGAGCATTGTAAGAAACTCATTGATGGTTACCGGAAGCTGTTGGTCGCAGTTATTTTGGCTAAAGGTTGTGCAACCAAGTATTAGGCTGAGGGTGCCAATACTTTTGTCTGGCCCATTTTTGGAGTTTTGTGTGAAATGATCAATGTTTTGCTTTTTGCTTCATTCTCTTTTGTGTTTTTTCATTTAAGACAAATTAAATGAAGATGATAATACCAAATAATTTGTGTTTGCAATCATTTTCAGGAAGAAAATGAGTATTATCTGACAGAATTGCAGGGGTGTCAATACTTTTGGCCATGACTGTAAATGCCACTGTCAGAAATTGATCACAGCAATTAACTAGTTAACAGCCGTGGGTGGATTGCGATTCCACCCGCCACTGTTGTGGACACATGTCAGCTGTATATATCAGCTGACATGTGCCTGGAAAATTGCGTGCTCAGCATCAGAGCCCGCACCAAATAGGGGGAGTCCGACATTGATGTTGGAAATGGGTTAATATACAGTATATGAGCTCTTTAATGTATAGTGTTAAAGACTATGCTGATGCTATATAAATATTGATCATTATCATTGCTACTACTACTCAACATCAAAGTTAAAATTATTTTATTTTTAACATTTTAGCATTATGCATTACATGTGTCATGAATCCAATTTAAAAATGAAAATCTGTTTACCTATTGCAAAATTCAAAATTATTCATTTGAAGAAATCTGCTCCGTTCTGTCACAAATAAATGCTATATAAACAGAGCAAGTACATCAGCAATTCTGAACAGTTAATATAAAAATCTTTTGATTTGTGATGCAGTATGTTACATGAATGCCTATTTAAAGTCAATTTGTCTTTGAACTAACAAATGATATTTTTGCGCTTTTGCGAATGTCGCTGTATTCAATTTATACTGTAGGTCTCTGTGCACAGTTGAAAAGTAGCATCCAGAAAAACATCTTTACAAGCTATAAGAGTATTATGAGTTGTACAGTACATTCTCGATTTAGATAGAAGCATATTTGTGAGTCTGCATTAATAATGGAAGTCCAGACCTAACTATGGACCCAAACTGACAGCTACATAGATCTCTTAAGGACCGACTCACTTTGTAGGTTAATGACTGGGCCTCATTTTTTTTAAATCTGGTCATTGTCACTTTATGAGGCAATGATTCTGGAACACTTTAACACATTCCAGCTGATTCTGAGATTGTTTTCTCATGACATCTTGTCCTTTATGGTAGTGGTAAAATTTCTTCTATATGACTTTATTATTATTATTATTATTATTATTATCTATATAGCACCATTAATTCCATGGTGTTGTACATGAGAAAGGGATTACATACAAAGTTATAGATATCATTTAATTTACAATGACAGACTGGTGCAGACTGGAGATGACCCTGTCCTTGCGGACTTACATTCTACAGGATAATGAGGAAGAGACAGAAGGTCGGGGGAACAGCAGCTCCGGTGGTGGTGAGGCGGCAGCTTGGGTGGTGGTGAGGTGGCAGAATGGTTATTGCAGACTGTAAGCTTTCCTGAAGAATTGGGTTTTCATGTTCCGTCTGAAGGATCTGAGGGTGGTGGATAGGGTTGAGCGAAACGGATCGGTCATTTTCATAAGTCGCCAACTTTTGGCAAAGTCGGGTTTCATGAAACCCTATCCGATCCCTGTGTGGGGTTGGCCACGCGGTCGGCGATCTTTGCGCCAAAGTCGCGTTTCTATGATGTGTTCAGCGCCATTTCTCAGCCAATGAAGGTGGACGCAGAGTGTGGGCAGCGTGATGACATAGGTCCTGGTCCCCACCATTTTAGAGAAGGGCATTGCAGTGATTGGCTTGCTTTCTGCGGCATCACAGGGGCTATAAAGGGGCGTGCACGCCGACCGCCATCTTACTGCTGCCAAACTGAGTAAATAAAACAAGTGGGAGATTAAGATTGGCAAATCTGCATCACTGCCAGTCCTGTCTGTGGCATCTGACTTTCATTTTCTGCCACAGAAAATATACTCAAATACAGTGGCCCTGATTTCTTCACAATTCTCCCATAAAAAAATAAAACAAGTGGGAGATTAAAATTGGCAAATCTGCATCACTGCCAGTCCTGTCTGTGGCATCTGTCTTTCATTTTCTGCCACAGAAAATATACTCAAATACAGTGGCCCTGATTTCTTCACAATTCTCCCAGAAAAAAATAAAACAAGTGGGAGATTAAGATTGGCAAATCTGCATCACTGCCAGTCCTGTCTGTGGCATCTGTCTTTCATTTTCTGCCACAGAAAATATACTCAAATACAGTGGCCCTGATTTCTTCACACTTCTCCCAGAAAAAAATAAAACAAGTGGGAGATTAAGATTGGCAAATCTGCATCAATGCCAGTCCTGTCTGTGGCATCTGTCTTTTATTTTCTGCCACAGAAAATATACTCAAATACAGTGTGTTAGGACTGGCGGAACGCACCAAGTAAGATGATATAGATGCGTTCGCAGTCCGGGGTCCACCGTGCAGGCGAAACCCGCTGCTAGTGAATGACAGACTATATGGCGGTACTAAAAGTATAAACACGTGGGTTAAACCTCACCCAACGTGAAGAAAGCGATCCTGTTAAGTCACAGGACCGCGGTACCGCACATAGAGCGCGAGCAAGTAGTCAGCGAACTTAACCCCGAAAGGGATTGAAGTCCGATTAGACCCTTGCTGGCACAACACCGCAACTGGGTGTGTAATGAACCTTATTAGTAATAAATGAGCACAAGAGTGCGTGCGATGCCGCACTGACGGACGCCACTAACCACCCAGGCTTGGGTATGGAAAGCGCAAGGCAAGCGCACGGCGCCGTACTGGCAGGCACAGCTATAGGACGCTGTGATGTGTGTAACATACAGATGGATAGTCGGGCGCTAGAGAGCCACCATCATCCGCGAGCAGTCAACAACTCTAGGGAGGGATACTTAGGAGCTTTCATCCATCGACATACATCCATCTACACACACACATAATAATTGTACACTAGCGCATGGCCGTGCGGTCATGCGCAGCTTATATAGTTGCAGGACAGGAAGTGGCCACAGAAACTTTGCCCTTCCAAGACCTGCCAAGAGGACCAATGGAATGCGCTGCAGAGCCTGAGCACATGACCCTCGATCTCCAACGGGAGATCTTGCCCTGGGCATGCTCAGTGTGCGCAAATAAGGACTTAGTCCCAGAGAAGTCCGGTCATTGCTGACCAGCACTGACTTTAATGGCAGGAGCTGAAGAAGCAGCAGTAACTCTCTGTACAGAGCGAGACCGAGCAAGACGCTGGGACCGACGTCCCTGCTGAGCAGACTCCACTGCGGCTGGATAGGAATGGGAGACCGCAGCGGAGACGGCCCGAGATTCCCCCTGTGCAGAAGTGGGAACTCGAGACCTAACATTACCCCCCCTCCTAGGGCCCCCCCCTCCTTGGGCCTCGCTACGCTCGAAGGCAGCAATGAGCTGTGGGGCCCGAATGTTTTCAGCAGGTTCCCATGACCTGTCCTCTGGGCCATAACCCTTCCAATCCACCAAATAGAACTTTTTGCCGCGTACCACCTTGCACCCCAAAACAGCGTTCACCTCATAATCATCCGTAGACGAACCCGATGTCCCGGCAGATGACT
The DNA here is from genome assembly GCF_032444005.1 of Ranitomeya imitator. NCBI lineage: Eukaryota > Metazoa > Chordata > Amphibia > Anura > Dendrobatidae > Ranitomeya > Ranitomeya imitator. The sequence continues at coordinate 1,120,594,045 of NC_091282.1, read as the reverse complement.
CGGAAAACCGGGACATGTATACGGGTTTCAAGAGGGATACGTGAAAGGTGTCGGTGATACCCAAGCGTGGAGGATGAGCCAGACGGTAGACCACGGGATTAACCCGTTCGAGAACCTTGAAGGGACCCAAGTAGCGAGGAGCAAACTTAGTGGACTCAACTCACATCCTGATGTTACGGGCGGATAGCCACACCAAGTCGCCAGGGGCAAAGGTCGGAGCGGGGCGCCGATGAACATCGGCGGAGGACCTCATTCTCTCCTTGGAGGCCCGAATGGCATCCTGCGTGCGATCCCAAATGTCCCGTGCCTCCACAGCCCAGTCTGCCACCCTGGAGTCAGCGGAAGACACAGGCATGGGCACAGGAACACGCGGATGCTGGCCGTAATTTAAGAGGAATGGAGTCTGACCGGTGGAGTCGGCTACGGCATTGTTAAGTGCAAACTCTGCCCACGGTAGCAAGGATGCCCAGTCATCCTGCCTGGCAGAAACAAAATGTCGCAGATATGTGACCAAGGTCTGGTTGGCCCTTTCAACCAACCCATTCGTCTCTGGATGATATGCCGAAGAGAGATTTAACTCAATACTGAGTAGACGACAAAGCTCTCTCCAGAATCGAGACGCAAACTGGGGACCCCGGTCACTAACAATTTTGTCTGGCATACCGTGTAGGCGAAAGATATGCTTGATAAACAAGACAGCCAACGCCCGTGCAGATGGTAGCCGTGGAAGAGGCACCAAAAGCACCATTTTGGAAAAATGGTCGTGATCACCCAGATAATGGTGCAGTTACGAGACTTGGGCAAGCCCACCACAAAGTCCATCCCGACCATCTCCCAGGGCCTGTCCGCCACGGGCAGAGGATAAAGCAAACCAGCTGGCCATTGCCGAGGAGTCTTGTTCCTGGCGCAAGAGACACACGCCCGAACATACTCCGCGACATCACGGGCCATATGTGGCCACCAGTATGTCCTCGCCAGTAGCTCAGATGTCCTTTTAGTACCAAAATGTCCACCCACCCTGGACGAGTGCGCCCAAGAAAGAACCTCCGGTCGCAAACTGGCTGGAACAAAAGTCTTGCCCGGGGGCACAGACTCCAGCGAAACCGGAGCCACAGTTCTCAAGCTCTCGGTGGGGACAATAAGCCGAGGCTCCTCCTCCTCCTCCGCAGATGACACAACGGAGCGAGAGAGAGCGTCGGCCCGAATGTTCTTCTCCCCAGAAAGGAAATGGAGGGTGAAATTAAACTGGGAGAAGAACAAGGACCATCTGGCCTGGCGAGAATTCAACCGCTGAGCTGTCTGCAGGTACACCAAATTTTTATGGTCTGTGAAGACTTGGAAGGGAAAACGTGCTCCCTCCAAGAGATGTCTCCACTCCGAGAAAGCCAACTTCATGGCTAGCAACTCCCTGTCCCCGATGGAATAATTCCTCTCTGCTGGTGCGAAGGTCTTGGAGAAAAAGAAGCATGGATGCTTCCGACCTTGAGCATCCTTTTGGAAGAGGACTGCTCCAGCACCAACAGAAGAGGCATCCACCTCCATGATAAATGGCTTATCAACATCGGGGCGATGTAGAATGGGAGCGCTAGTGAAGTGTGACTTTATAGAGATAAAGGCCTTGGAGACCTCCTCAGACCACAATTTGGGATTCGCCCCCTTTTTGGTGAGGGCAACCAAGGGAGCTACGAAAGTTGAGAAGTGCGGGATGAACTGGCGATAATACTTGATGAATCCCATAAAGCGCTGCACCGCTTTAAGAGAATGGGGTTCCTGCCAGTCCATCACAGCCTGTAGTTTGGCAGGATCCATAGCCAATCCCTGGGCTGAGATGATGTAGCCTAGGAAAGGTAAGGACTCCTGCTCAAACATACACTTCTCCAACTTGGCATAGAGAGAGTTTGCCCGTAGGAGGTCGAAGACTTTGCTAACATCTCTCCGGTGGGAGTCAATATCTGGAGAGTAGATGAGAATATCATCCAGATAGACTACGACCGAGGTGGAAAGCATATCCCGGAAGATATCGTTCACAAAGTCTTGGAAAACGGCTGGGGCATTACAGAGCCCGAAGGGCATCACCAGATATTCATAGTGCCCATCCCTGGTGTTAAACGCCGTCTTCCATTCGTCCCCCTCACGGATGCGAATCAGGTTGTAAGCACCCCGCAGATCTAACTTAGTAAATACCCTTGCTCCCCGAAGCCTATCGAATAGCTCGGATATCAGAGGCAAAGGGTACTTATTCTTAACGGTGATGGCGTTAAGACCCCTGTAGTCTATGCATGGACGCAATTCCCCATTCTTCTTCTGCACGAAGAAGAATCCTGCCCCAGCAGGTGACACTGACTTCCTGATGAACCCTCTTGCCAGATTTTCCTGGATGTACTTTGACATTGCCTCCATCTCCGGGAGAGATAGCGGATAGACTCTACCCCGGGGAGGCTCAGCATCAGGCAAGAGGTCAATAGGACAGTCATAGGGGCGATGGGGCGGAAGGGTCTCCGCCGCCTTTTTGGAGAACACGTCTGCATAAGACCATTACTGCTTGGGGAGAGAGGATAGATCTGCGGGTACCTCTGTTGTAGCAACCTGAACGCACTCCCTCTGACACCTACCCCCACAAGATTCACCCCATCCCAGAATTCTGCCTGAGGACCACTCGATATGAGGAGAGTGGTACCGTAGCCAAGGTATTCCCAACAGGATCTCATCAATTCCCTCTGGAATGACGAGCAGAGAAATAATCTCCTGATGAGATGGCGACATGGACAGAGTAAAAGGGATGGTCTGGTGTGTTATCTGTGAGGGCAGTGTCGACCCATTCACCACTCGTACCGTTACAGGTTGAGCTAGCATAACCAGGGGTATTGCGTGACGTTGGGCGAAGGCAGAAGACATAAAATTGCCCTCCGCCCCAGAATCCACGCAGAGCTCTACTGAGTGGGAGAATGAGCCTATAGTAATTGTCCCCTTAAAGGACAATTTAGAGGCAAACGTCGCCGTGTCTAGTGTACCTCCACCTACGACCACTAGACGCTGATGTTTCCTCGACCGCTGAGGACATCTGGTGGCTAGATGTCCTGACTGCTGGTAAACATGACAGACCCTGAGTGCACAAGCGGTCCGGGACTTAGATCCCACTTGTGACCCTTCTCTGGCCTCATGTGACTCAGGAACCAGGACCGGAGATTCCAGAGGTTTGGCGAAAGTAGGAGCCAGCCGAAACCTCTGCCTACACTGGGCTCGCTCTAACCTCCGCTCGTTAAAACAGAGATCAATTCGAGTGGAGACTGTTATTAACTCCTCCAGTGTGGTAGGAATCTCCCTAGTGGCCAGAGCGTCCTTTACGTGGTCAGCCAAGCCCCTCCAAAATATGGGGATAAGAGCTTTATCCGACCATTCCAGCTCAGATGCTAAAGTGCGGAATTGGACGGCAAAATGACTGACCAAGGACTCACCCTGAGTTAATGCCAGCAGTTGGAGCGCAGTATCATGGGTGACTTGAGGTCCTAAAAAGACCTGTTTCAGAGTGCTCAAAAACAGCGGAGCACTCTGCACCACATGATCGCCACGCTCCCACAGCGGCGTAGCCCATTCCAACGCCCTGTCCGACAATAGAGATACAATAAATCCCACCTTAGCCCGCTCTGTGGGGAAGCGTGCAGCCAGGAGCTCAAGATGAATAGAGCACTGACTCACAAATCCCCTACAAAATTTGCTATCACCAGAAAATTTTTCTGGCAGCGGGAGGCGAGAAAATGTCGGAACAGGGGTGGCAATGGACAAAGTTGCTGCAGCCACGCTGGCAGCCTGTACAGCAACTGCGGTCACATCCACAGCTGAGGTTGCGCTCTCGAGAGCCGCCAACCTACCCTCCAGCTGCTGGATATACCGGAAGGATTGCTGTTTGTCTATCATCACTAGCCAGACCCTGGCGCTAGTGTAATGTTAGGACTGGCGGAATGCACCAAGTAAGATGATATAGATGCGTTTGCAGCCCGGGGTCCACCATGCAGGCGAAACCCGCTGCTAGTGAATGACAGACTATATGGCGGTACTAAAATTATAAACACGTGGGTTAAACCTCACCCAACGTGAAGAAAGCGATCCTGTTAAGTCACAGGACCGCGGTACCGCACATAGAGTGCGAGCAAGTAGTCAGCGAACTTAACCCCGAAAGGGATTGAAGTCCGATTAGACCCTTGCTGGCACAACACCGCAACTGGGTGTGTAATGAACCTTATTAGTAATAAATGAGCACAAGAGTGCGTGCGATGCCGCACTGACGGACGCCACTAACCACCCAGGCTTGGGTATGGAAAGCGCAAGGCAAGCGCACGGCGCCGTACTGGCAGGCACAGCTATAGGACGCTGTGATGTGTGTAACATACAGATGGATAGTCGGGCGCTAGAGAGCCACCATCATCCGCGAGCAGTCAACAACTCTAGGGAGGGATACTTAGGAGCTTTCATCCATCGACATACATCCATCTACACACACACATAATAATTGTACACTAGCTCATGGCCGTGCGGTCATGCGCAGCTTATATAGTTGCAGGACAGGAAGTGGCCACAGAAACTTTGCCCTTCCAAGACCTGCCAAGAGGACCAATGGAATGCGCTGCAGAGTCTGAGCACATGACCCTCGATCTCCAATGGGAGATCTTGCCCTGGGCATGCTCAGTGTGCGCAAATAAGGACTTAGTCCCAGAGAAGTCCGGTCATTGCTGACCAGCACTGACTTTAATGGCAGGAGCTGAAGAAGCAGCAGTAACTCTCTGTACAGAGCGAGACCAAGCAAGACGCTGGGACCGACGTCCCTGCTGAGCAGACTCCATTGCGGCTGGATAGGAATGGGAGACCGCAGCGGAGACGGCCCGAGATTCCCCCTGTGCAGAAGTGGGAACTCGAGACCTAACACAGTGGCCCTGATTTCTTCACATTTCTCCCAGAAAAAAATAAAACAAATGGGAGATTAAGATTGGCAAATCTGCATCACTGCCAGTCCTATCTGTGGCATATGTCTTTCATTTTCTGCCACAGAAAATATACTCAAATACAAAGTGTACAAAGGTGCACCTGACAAGAGATGCATGGACCAGTAGGCATGGCCAGGGACGTTACGTGTCCATCATGGCACACTGGGTTAATGTGGTGGATAGGGTTGAGCGAAACGGGTCGTTCATTTTCAAAAGTCGCCGACTTTTGGCAAAGTCGGGTTTCATGAAACCCGATCCGACCCCTGTGCGGGGTCGGCCATGCGGTACGCGACTTTCGCGCCAAAGTCGCGTTTCAATGACGCGAAAAGCACCATTTCTCAGCCAATGAAGGTAAACGCAGAGTGTGGGCAGCGTGATGACATAGGTCCTGGTCCCCAACATCTTAGAGAAGGGCATTGCAGTGATTGGCTTGCTGTCTGCGGCGTCACAGGGGCTATAAAGGGGCGTTCCCGCCGACCGCCATGTTACTGCTGCTGATCTGAGCTTAGGGAGAGGTTGCTGCCGCTTCGTCAGAAGCAGGGATAGCGTTAGGCAGGGTCCATTAACCACCAAACCGCTTGTGCTGTAGCGATTTCCACTGCCCAACACCACCTTCGGTGTGCAGGGACAGTGGAAGCTACATTTTTTTTTTTTCCCTCAGCGCTGTAGCTCATTGGGCTGCCCTAGAAGGCTCCCTGATAGCTGCATTGCTGTGTGTACGCCGCTGTGCAAACCAACTGCTTTTTTCAAAGCACAAATCCTCTTGTTCCTTCCTTTCTGCACAGCTATCTTTTTTGTTTGTACACACTTTTTATTTAATTTGTGCATCAGTCCACTCCTTATTGCTGCCTGCCATACCTGGCTGAGATTACTGCAGGGAGATAGTAATTGAAGGACACTCCCTGTTTTTTTTTTTTTTTTTTTTTTTTTTTGTGGGAGATTAAGATTGACATTTCTGCTAGAGTGCCATCCCTGTGTGCCATCTCTCACTCAGTGGGCCATAGAATGCCTATTTATTTTTTTGCTTGATTTGGGTTATAAAATCTACCTGAAAAAATCACTACATCAATCAGTGGGAGAAAAATATTGGCCTCAGGGCTTGTGTGCCACTCTTGACTCCTGTGTGTGCCATCTCTCAGTCAGTGGGCCATAGAAAACCTATTTATTTTTTTGCTTGATTTTGGTTCTAAAATCTACCTGAAAAAATCAATAAATCAATCAGTGGGAGATTAATATTGGCCTTTGGGCTTGTGTGCCAGTCCTAAGCGTGCCATCTCTCTCTCTCAGATAGTGGGCCATAGAAAGCCTATTTATTATTTTTTTTATTGGGTTTATAAATTTTCCCTGGTACAAAAAAAAAAAGTGGGAGATTAATATTGGCCTCTGGGCTTGTGTGCCAGTCCTGAGCGTGCCATCTCTCTCACAAATAGTGGGCCATAGAAAGCCTATTTATTTTTTTGCTTGATTTGGGTTCTAAAATCTACCTGAAAAAATCACTACATCAATCAGTGGGAGAAAAATATTGGCCTCAGGGCTTGTGTGCCACTCCTGACTCCTGTGTGCATCATCACTCACTCAGTGGGCCATAGAAAGCCCATTTTTTTTTTTTTGCTTTATTTGGGTTCTAAATTCTACCTGAAAAAATCAATAAATCAATCAGTGGGAGATTAATATTGGCCTTTGGGCTTGTGTGCCAGTCCTAAGCGTACCATCTCTCTCTCTCTCTCTCTCAGATAGTGGGCCATAGAAAGCCTATTTATTATTTTTTTTATTGGGTTTATAAATTTTCCCTGGAACAAAAAAAAAAAAGTGGGAGATAAATATTGGCCCCTGGGCTTGTGTGCCACTCCTGACTCCTGTGTGCGTCATCTATCACTCAGTGGGCCATAGAAAGCCTTTTTTTGTATTATGTGTTTTCTAAATTCTCCCTGAAAAAAAAACAAAAACAAATCAGTGGGAGATTAATATTGCCCTTTCTGCTTGTGTGCCAGTCTTGACTCCTGGGTGTGCCATCTCTCTCTCTCTCTCCAATTGTGGGCCATAGAAAGCCTATTATTTTTTTAGCTTGATTTGGGTTCCAAAATCTACCTGAAAAAATCACTACATCAATCAGTGGGAGATAAATATTGGCCTCTGGGCTTGTGTGCCACTCCTGACTCCTGTGTGCGTCATCTCTCACTCAGTGGGCCATAGAAAGCCTTTTTTGTTTTATTTGTTTTCTAAATTCTCCCTGAAAAAATCATTTTATTTTATTTGGTTTCTAAATTCTTCCTGAAAAAATCATTTTATTCTATTATTTTTTTTCCTTAAAGTCTCCCTGAAAAAAAAAAAAAAAAAAAAATCAGTGGGAGATTAATATTGCCCTTTCTGCTTGTGTGCCAGTCTTGACTCCTGGGTGTGCCATCTCTCTCTCTCTCTCCAATTGTGGGCCATAGAAAGCCTATTATTTTTTTAGCTTGATTTGGGTTCCAAAATCTACCTGAAAAAATCACTACATCAATCAGTGGGAGATAAATATTGGCCTCTGGGCTTGTGTGCCAGTCCTAAGCGTGCCATCTCTCTCTCTCTCTCTCTCAGATAGTGGGCCATAGAAAGCCTATTTATTATTTTTTTTATTGGGTTTATAAATTTTCCCTGGAACAAAAAAAAAAAGTGGGAGATAAATATTGGCCCCTGGGCTTGTGTGCCACTCCTGACTCCTGTGTGCGTCATCTCTCATTCAGTGGGCCATAGAAAGCCTTTTTTTGTATTATGTGTTTTCTAAATTCTCCCTGAAAAAATCATTTTATTTTATTTGGTTTCTAAATTCTTCCTGAAAAAATCATTTTATTCTATTATTTTTTTTTCCTAAAGTCTCCCTGAAAAAAAAAAAAAAAACAAATCAGTGGGAGATTAATATTGCCCTTTCTGCTTGTGTGCCAGTCTTGACTCCTGGGTGTGCCATCTCTCTCTCTCTCTCCAATTGTGGGCCATAGAAAGCCTATTATTTTTTTAGCTTGATTTGGGTTCCAAAATCTACCTGAAAAAATCACTACATCAATCAGTGGGAGATAAATATTGGCCTCTGGGCTTGTGTGCCACTCCTGACTCCTGTGTGCGTCATCTCTCACTCAGTGGGCCATAGAAAGCCTTTTTTTGTTTTATTTGTTTTCTAAATTCTCCCTGAAAAAATCATTTTATTTTATTTGGTTTCTAAATTCTTCCTGAAAAAATCATTTTATTCTATTATTTTTTTTTCTTAAAGTCTCCCTGAAAAAAAAACAAAACAAATCAGTGGGAGATTAATATTGCCCTTTCTGCTTGTGTGCCAGTCTTGACTCCTGGGTGTGCCATCTCTCTCTCTCTCTCCAATTGTGGGCCATAGAAAGCCTATTATTTTTTTAGCTTGATTTGGGTTCCAAAATCTACCTGAAAAAATCACTACATCAATCAGTGGGAGATAAATATTGGCCTCTGGGCTTGTGTGCCACTCCTGACTCCTGTGTGCGTCATCTCTCACTCAGTGGGCCATAGAAAGCCTTTTTTTGTTTTATTTGTTTTCTAAATTCTCCCTGAAAAAATCATTTTATTTTATTTGGTTTCTAAATTCTTCCTGAAAAAATCATTTTATTCTATTATTTTTTTTTCCTAAAGTCTCCCTGAAAAAAAAAAAAAAACAAATCAGTGGGAGATTAATATTGCCCTTTCTGCTTGTGTGCCAGTCTTGACTCCTGGGTGTGTCATCTCTCTCTCTCTCTCCAATTGTGGGCCATAGAAAGCCTATTATTTTTTTAGCTTGATTTGGGTTCCAAAATCTACCTGAAAAAATCACTACATCAATCAGTGGGAGATAAATATTGGCCTCTGGGCTTGTGTGCCACTCCTGACTCCTGTGTGCGTCATCTCTCACTCAGTGGGCCATAGAAAGCCTTTTTTTGTTTTATTTGTTTTCTAAATTCTCCCTGAAAAAATCATTTTATTTTATTTGGTTTCTAAATTCTTCCTGAAAAAATCATTTTATTCTATTATTTTTTTTTCTTAAAGTCTCCCTGAAAAAAAAACAAAACAAATCAGTGGGAGATTAATATTGCCCTTTCTGCTTGTGTGCCAGTCTTGACTCCTGGGTGTGCCATCTCTCTCTCTCTCTCCAATTGTGGGCCATAGAAAGCCTATTATTTTTTTAGCTTCATTTGGGTTCCAAAATCTACCTGAAAAAATCACTACATCAATCAGTGGGAGATAAATATTGGCCTCTGGGCTTGTGTGCCACTCCTGACTCCTGTGTGCGTCATCTCTCACTCAGTGGGCCATAGAAAGCCTTTTTTTGTTTTATTTGTTTTCTAAATTCTCCCTGAAAAAATCATTTTATTTTATTTGGTTTCTAAATTCTTCCTGAAAAAATCATTTTATTCTATTATTTTTTTTTCCTAAAGTCTCCCTGAAAAAAAAAAAAAAACAAATCAGTGGGAGATTAATATTGCCCTTTCTGCTTGTGTGCCAGTCTTGACTCCTGGGTGTGCCATCTCTCTCTCTCTCTCCAATTGTGGGCCATAGAAAGCCTATTATTTTTTTAGCTTGATTTGGGTTCCAAAATCTACCTGAAAAAATCACTACATCAATCAGTGGGAGATAAATATTGGCCTCTGGGCTTGTGTGCCACTCCTGACTCCTGTGTGCGTCATCTCTCACTCAGTGGGCCATAGAAAGCCTTTTTTTGTTTTATTTGTTTTCTAAATTCTCCCTGAAAAAATCATTTTATTTTATTTGGTTTCTAAATTCTTCCTGAAAAAATCATTTTATTCTATTATTTTTTTTTCCTAAAGTCTCCCTGAAAAAAAAAAAAAAACAAATCAGTGGGAGATTAATATTGCCCTTTCTGCTTGTGTGCCAGTCTTGACTCCTGGGTGTGTCATCTCTCTCTCTCTCTCCAATTGTGGGCCATAGAAAGCCTATTATTTTTTTAGCTTGATTTGGGTTCCAAAATCTACCTGAAAAAATCACTACATCAATCAGTGGGAGATAAATATTGGCCTCTGGGCTTGTGTGCCACTCCTGACTCCTGTGTGCGTCATCTCTCACTCAGTGGGCCATAGAAAGCCTTGTTTTGTTTTATTTGTTTTCTAAATTCTCCCTGAAAAAATCATTTTATTTTATTTGGTTTCTAAATTCTTCCTGAAAAAAATCATTTTATTCTATTATTTTTTTTTCCTAAAGTCTCCCTGAAAAAAAAAAAAAAACAAATCAGTGGGAGATTAATATTGCCCTTTCTGCTTGTGTGTCAGTCTTGACTCCTGGGTGTGCCATCTCTCTCTCTCTCTCCAATTGTGGGCCATAGAAAGCCTATTATTTTTTTAGCTTGATTTGGGTTCCAAAATCTACCTGAAAAAATCACTACATCAATCAGTGGGAGATAAATATTGGCCTCTGGGCTTGTGTGCCACTCCTGACTCCTGTGTGCGTCATCTTTCACTCAGTGGGCCATAGAAAGCCTTTTTTTGTTTTATTTGTTTTCTAAATTCTCCCTGAAAAAATCATTTTATTTTATTTGGTTTCTAAATTCTTCCTGAAAAAATCATTTTATTCTATTATTTTTTTTTCCTAAAGTCTCCCTAAAAAAAAAAAAAAACAAATCAGTGGGAGATTAATATTGCCCTTTCTGCTTGTGTGCCAGTCTTGACTCCTGGGTGTGCCATCTCTCTCTCTCTCTCCAATTGTGGGCCATAGAAAGCCTATTATTTTTTTAGCTTGATTTGGGTTCCAAAATCTACCTGAAAAAATCACTACATCAATCAGTGGGAGATAAATATTGGCCTCTGGGCTTGTGTGCCACTCCTGACTCCTGTGTGCGTCATCTCTCACTCAGTGGGCCATAGAAAGCCTTTTTTTGTTTTATTTGTTTTCTAAATTCTCCCTGAAAAAATCATTTTATTTTATTTGGTTTCTAAATTCTTCCTGAAAAAATCATTTTATTCTATTATTTTTTTTTCTTAAAGTCTCCCTGAAAAAAAAAAAAAAACAAATCAGTGGGAGATTAATATTGCCCTTTCTGCTTGTGTGCCAGTCTTGACTCCTGGGTGTGCCATCTCTCTCTCTCTCTCCAATTGTGGGCCATAGAAAGCCTATTATTTTTTTTAGCTTGATTTGGGTTCCAAAATCTACCTGAAAAAATCACTACATCAATCAGTGGGAGATAAATATTGGCCTCTGGGCTTGTGTGCCACTCCTGACTCCTGTGTGCGTCATCTCTCACTCAGTGGGCCATAGAAAGCCTTTTTTGTTTTATTTGTTTTCTAAATTCTCCCTGAAAAAATCATTTTATTTTATTTGGTTTCTAAATTCTTCCTGAAAAAATCATTTTATTCTATTATTTTTTTTTCTTAAAGTCTCCCTGAAAAAAACAAAAACAAATCAGTGGGAGATTAATATTGCCCTTTCTGCTTGTGTGCCAGTCTTGACTCCTGGGTGTGCCATCTCTCTCTCTCTCTCCAATTGTGGGCCATAGAAAGCCTATTATTTTTTTAGCTTGATTTGGGTTCCAAAATCTACCTGAAAAAATCACTACATCAATCAGTGGGAGATAAATATTGGCCTCTGGGCTTGTGTGCCACTCCTGACTCCTGTGTGCGTCATCTCTCACTCAGTGGGCCATAGAAAGCCTTTTTTTGTTTTATTTGTTTTCTAAATTCTCCCTGAAAAAATCATTTTATTTTATTTGGTTTCTAAATTCTTCCTGAAAAAATCATTTTATTCTATTATTTTTTTTTCCTAAAGTCTCCCTGAAAAAAAAAAAAAAACAAATCAGTGGGAGATTAATATTGCCCTTTCTGCTTGTGTGCCAGTCTTGACTCCTGGGTGTGCCATCTCTCTCTCCAATTGTGGGCCATAGAAAGCCTATTATTTTTTTAGCTTGATTTGGGTTCCAAAATCTACCTGAAAAAATCACTACATCAATCAGTGGGAGATAAATATTGGCCTCTGGGCTTGTGTGCCACTCCTGACTCCTGTGTGCGTCATCTCTCACTCAGTGGGCCATAGAAAGCCTTTTTTTGTTTTATTTGTTTTCTAAATTCTCCCTGAAAAAATCATTTTATTTTATTTGGTTTCTAAATTCTTCCTGAAAAAATCATTTTATTCTATTATTTTTTTTTCCTAAAGTCTCCCTGAAAAAAAAAAAAAACAAATCAGTGGGAGATTAATATTGCCCTTTCTGCTTGTGTGCCAGTCTTGACTCCTGGGTGTGTCATCTCTCTCTCTCTCTCCAATTGTGGGCCATAGAAAGCCTATTATTTTTTTAGCTTGATTTGGGTTCCAAAATCTACCTGAAAAAATCACTACATCAATCAGTGGGAGATAAATATTGGCCTCTGGGCTTGTGTGCCACTCCTGACTCCTGTGTGCGTCATCTCTCACTCAGTGGGCCATAGAAAGCCTTGTTTTGTTTTATTTGTTTTCTAAATTATCCCTGAAAAAATCATTTTATTTTATTTGGTTTCTAAATTCTTCCTGAAAAAAATCATTTTATTCTATTATTTTTTTTTCCTAAAGTCTCCCTGAAAAAAAAAAAAAAACAAATCAGTGGGAGATTAATATTGCCCTTTCTGCTTGTGTGTCAGTCTTGACTCCTGGGTGTGCCATCTCTCTCTCTCTCTCCAATTGTGGGCCATAGAAAGCCTATTATTTTTTTAGCTTGATTTGGGTTCCAAAATCTACCTGAAAAAATCACTACATCAATCAGTGGGAGATAAATATTGGCCTCTGGGCTTGTGTGCCACTCCTGACTCCTGTGTGCGTCATCTTTCACTCAGTGGGCCATAGAAAACCTTTTTTTGTTTTATTTGTTTTCTAAATTCTCCCTGAAAAAATCATTTTATTTTATTTGGTTTCTAAATTCTTCCTGAAAAAATCATTTTATTCTATTATTTTTTTTTCCTAAAGTCTCCCTGAAAAAAAAAAAAAACAAATCAGTGGGAGATTAATATTGCCCTTTCTGCTTGTGTGCCAGTCTTGACTCCTGGGTGTGCCATCTCTCTCTCTCTCTCCAATTGTGGGCCATAGAAAGCCTATTATTTTTTTAGCTTGATTTGGGTTCCAAAATCTACCTGAAAAAATCACTACATCAATCAGTGGGAGATAAATATTGGCCTCTGGGCTTGTGTGCCACTCCTGACTCCTGTCTGCGTCATCTCTCACTCAGTGGGCCATAGAAAGCCTTTTTTTGTTTTATTTGTTTTCTAAATTCTCCCTGAAAAAATCATTTTATTTTATTTGGTTTCTAAATTCTTCCTGAAAAAATCATTTTATTCTATTATTTTTTTTTCTTAAAGTCTCCCTGAAAAAAAAAAAAAACAAATCAGTGGGAGATTAATATTGCCCTTTCTGCTTGTGTGCCAGTCTTGACTCCTGGGTGTGCCATCTCTCTCTCTCTCTCCAATTGTGGGCCATAGAAAGCCTATTATTTTTTTAGCTTGATTTGGGTTCCAAAATCTACCTGAAAAAATCACTACATCAATCAGTGGGAGATAAATATTGGCCTCTGGGCTTGTGTGCCACTCCTGACTCCTGTGTGCGTCATCTCTCACTCAGTGGGCCATAGAAAGCCTTTTTTTGTTTTATTTGTTTTCTAAATTCTCCCTGAAAAAATCATTTTATTTTATTTGGTTTCTAAATTCTTCCTGAAAAAATCATTTTATTCTATTATTTTTTTTTCCTAAAGTCTCCCTGAAAAAAAAACAAAAACAAATCAGTGGGAGATTAATATTGCCCTTTCTGCTTGTGTGCCAGTCTTGACTCCTGGGTGTGCCATCTCTCTCTCTCTCTCCAATTGTGGGCCATAGAAAGCCTATTATTTTTTTAGCTTGATTTGGGTTCCAAAATCTACCTGAAAAAATCACTACATCAATCAGTGGGAGATAAATATTGGCCTCTGGGCTTGTGTGCCACTCCTGACTCCTGTGCGTCATCTCTCACTCAGTGGGCCATAGAAAGCCTTTTTTTGTTTTATTTGTTTTCTAAATTCTCCCTGAAAAAATCATTTTATTTTATTTGGTTTCTAAATTCTTCCTGAAAAAATCATTTTATTCTATTATTTTTTTTTCCTAAAGTCTCCCTGAAAAAAAAAAAAAAACAAATCAGTGGGAGATTAATATTGCCCTTTCTGCTTGTGTGCCAGTCTTGACTCCTGGGTGTGCCATCTCTCTCTCTCTCTCCAATTGTGGGCCATAGAAAGCCTATTATTTTTTTAGCTTGATTTGGGTTCCAAAATCTACCTGAAAAAATCACTACATCAATCAGTGGGAGAAAAATATTGGCCTCTGGGCTTGTGTGCCACTCCTGACTCCTGTGTGCATCATCTCTCACTCAGTGGGCCATAGAAAGCCTTTTTTTGTTTTATTTGTTTTCTAAATTCTCCCTGAAAAAATCATTTTATTTTATTTGGTTTCTAAATTCTTCCTGAAAAAAATAATTTTATTCTATTATTTTTTTTTCCTAAAGTCTCCATGAAAAAAAAAAAAAAACAAATCAGTGGGAGATTAATATTGCCCTTTCTGCTTGTGTGCCAGTCTTGACTCCTGGGTGTGCCATCTCTCTCTCTCTCTCCAATTGTGGGCCATGGAAAGCCTATTATTTTTTTAGCTTGATTTGGGTTCCAAAATCTACCTGAAAAAATCACTACATCAATCAGTGGGAGATAAATATTGGCCTCTGGGCTTGTGTGCCACTCCTGACTCCTGTGTGCATCATCTCTCACTCAGTGGGCCATAGAAAGCCTTTTTTTGTTTTATTTGTTTTCTAAATTCTCCCTGCAAAAATCATTTTATTTTATTTGGTTTCTAAATTCTTCCTGAAAAAAATAATTTTATTCTATTATTTTTTTTTCCTAAAGTCTCCCTGAAAAAAAAAAAAAAACAAATCAGTGGGAGATTAATATTGCCCTTTCTGCTTGTGTGCCAGTCTTGACTCCTGGGTGTGCCATCTCTCTCTCTCTCTCCAATTGTGGGCCATAGAAAGCCTATTATTTTTTTAGCTTGATTTGGGTTCCAAAATCTACCTGAAAAAATCACTACATCAATCAGTGGGAGATAAATATTGGCCTCTGGGCTTGTGTGCCACTCCTGACTCCTGTGTGCGTCATCTCTCACTCAGTGGGCCATAGAAAGCCTTTTTTTGTTTTATTTGTTTTCTAAATTCTCCCTGAAAAATCATTTTATTTTATTTGGTTTCTAAATTCTTCCTGAAAAAATCATTTTATTCTATTATTTTTTTTTCCTAAAGTCTCCCTGAAAAAAAAAAAAAACAAATCAGTGGGAGATTAATATTGCCCTTTCTGCTTGTGTGCCAGTCTTGACTCCTTGGTGTGCCATCTCTCTCTCTCTCCAATTGTGGGCCATAGAAAGCCTATTATTTTTTTAGCTTGATTTGGGTTCCAAAATCTACCTGAAAAAATCACTACATCAATCAGTGGGAGATAAATATTGGCCTCTGGGCTTGTGTGCCACTCCTGTCTCCTGTGTGCGTCATCTCTCACTCAGTGGGCCATAGAAAGCCTTTTTTTGTTTTATTTGTTTTCTAAATTCTCCCTGAAAAAATCATTTTATTTTATTTGGTTTCTAAATTCTTCCTGAAAAAATCATTTTATTCTATTATTTTTTTTTCCTAAAGTCTCCCTGAAAAAAACAAAAAAAAACACATCAGTGGGAGATTAATATTGCCCTTTCTGCTTGTGTGCCAGTCTTGACTCCTGGGTGTGCCATCTCTCTCTCTCTCTCCAATTGTGGGCCATAGAAAGCCTATTATTTTTTTAGCTTGATTTGGGTTCCAAAATCTACCTGAAAAAATCACTACATCAATCAGTGGGAGATAAATATTGGCCTCTGGGCTTGTGTGCCACTCCTGACTCCTGTGTGCGTCATCTCTCACTCAGTGGGCCATAGAAAGCCTTGTTTTGTTTTATTTGTTTTCTAAATTCTCCCTGAAAAAATCATTTTATTTTATTTGGTTTCTAAATTCTTCCTGAAAAAATCATTTTATTCTATTATTTTTTTTTCCTAAAGTCTCCCTGAAAAAAAAAAAAATCAAATCAGTGGGAGATTAATATTTACATTTGTGCTTCAGTGACAGTCCTGTGTGTGTGGCATCTCTCTCATTTGTTGCCACCAACAACAGAGTGTGTAACATTGTGCCTGATTTTCGTTGTGGTCTCACTCACCTGTAAAGGGGTAGCTAAATCATACTGAAGTTATAGCTCACCGTGTAATTTGTGTGACAGCAACAAATACCGTTAGTTTGTTTACGTTTTTAAAACAATGAGGAAGTCTGGTGTAAGAGGTCGTGGCCGGGGGCGTTCATTGTCAGCTGGTAATGAGGGTAGTGGTAGTGGTGGAGCATCAGCTGGTCGTGGGAAAAAAAATATTGCACCTAAGTCTGGAGCTGTGGAGCCAGGTTCGTCGTCTGGCTACACAAGGCCTCGAACGCTCCCTTTTCTGGGAGTAGGAAAACCGCTTTTAAAGCCGGAGCAGCAAGAGCAAGTTTTGGCTTATCTTGCTGACTCAGCCTCTAGCTCTTTTGCCTCCTCTCGTGAAACTGGTAAATGTCAAAGCAGCGCGTCGTTAGTGGATGTTCACGGTCAGGGACAAGTCTCTTCCTTGTCCTCTTCAGCAAAAACAACAACAGAGAAGAATGCAGCAGGCGACACAACGGGTTACTCCATGGAGCTCTTTACACATACCGTCCCTGGCATAGAAAGTTAAGCAGTTAACAGTCCATGCCCATTACAAGTTGAATCTGACATGGAGTGCACTGATGCACAGCCACAGCCAGACTACTATGCTGGTCCTTTGACTCAGACCACAACATTGCCCTCGCAGGGTAATGATCAAGAATCAGACCCTGATGAGACTATGTTGCCCCATCACGAACGCTATACCACCGACCGACACGGTGACACAGACGAAGTTGCACACGAGCTACAAGAAGAGGTAATAGATGACCCAGTTCTTGACCCCGATTGGCAGCCATTGGGGGAACAGGGTGCAGGCGGCAGCAGTTCTGAAGCGGAGGAGGAGGGGCCGCAGCAGGCATCAACATCGCAACAGGTTCCATCTGCCGGGCCCGTATCTTGCCCAAAACGCGTGGCAAAGCCAAAACCTGTTGGAGGACAGCGTGGCCATCCGGTTAAAGCTCAGTCTGCAATGCCTGAAAAGGTATCCGATGCTAGAAAGAGTGCAGTCTGGCATTTTTTTAAACAACATCCAATTGATCAGCGCAAAGTCATCTGTCAAAAATGTTCAACTACCTTAAGCAGAGGACAGAATCTGAAAAGTCTCAATACAAGTTGCATGCATAGACATTTAACCACCATGCATTTGCAAGCCTGGACTAACTACCAAACGTCCCTTAAGGTTGTAGCACCCTCGGCCAATGAAGCTAGTCAGCAACGCAACATCCCTTCCGGCAGTGTAGGGCCACCATTTTCCGCACCACCTGCAGTATCTGTGCAGGTTTCTTTGCCAGGCCAAAGCAGTCAGGGTCAGAGAATCACCAGTTTCGTAGTAGGAAACACTGCATCTAGGACACCGTCGGCAACAATACCATCTCCCACCGTCTCTCAGTCTGCCATGTCCACCGGCACCCCCGCTAGTTCCACGATCTCCAGCTCTCCAGTCCAGCTCACCCTACATGAGACTATGGTTAGAAAAAGGAAGTACTTAGCCTCGCATCCGCGTACACAGGGTTTGAACACCCACATAGCTAGACTAATCTCGTTAGAGATGATGCCCTACCGGTTAGTTGAAAGCGAAGCTTTCAAAGCCCTGATGGACTACGCTGTACCACGCTACGAGCTACCCAGTCGACACTTTTTTTCCAGAAAAGCCATCCCAGCCCTCCACCAGCATGTTAAAGAGCGCATCGTCCATGCACTCAGGCAGTCTGTGAGCACAAAGGTGCACCTGACAACAGATGCATGGACCAGTAGGCATGGCCAGGGACGTTACGTGTCCATCACGGCACACTGGGTAAATGTGGTGGATGCAGGGTCCACAGGGGACAGCAAGTTTGGGACAGTTCTGCCTAGCCCACGGTCTAGGAAACAGTTGGCTGTAGCCGTTCGCACCGCCTCCTCCTCCTCTTCGTCCTCCTGCAGAAGCGAGAGCTCGTCCACAGACCGCAGTCACACAACCACTCCATCCGCAGCTGCCACTGTTGCACACCAGGTCTCCCATTATGGGGCAGCTACTGGCAAACGTCAGCAGGCTGTATTGGCTATGAAGTGTTTGGGCGACAACAGACACACCGCGGAAGTTCTGTCCGAGTTCTTGCAGAAAGAAACGCAGTCGTGGCTGGGCACTGTAGATCTTGAGGCAGGCAAGGTAGTGAGTGATAACGGAAGGAATTTCATGGCTGCCATCTCCCTTTCCCAACTGAAACACATTCCTTGCCTGGCTCACACCGTAAACCTGGTGGTGCAGTGCTTCCTGAAAAGTTATCCGGGGTTATCCGACCTGCTCCTCAAAGTGCGTGGACTTTGCTCACATATCCGCCGTTCGCCCGTACACTCCAGCCGTATGCAGACCTATCAGCGTTCTTTGAACCTTCCCCAGCATCGCCTAATCATAGACGTTGCAACAAGGTGGAACTCAACACTGCACATGCTTCAGAGACTGTGCGAACAGAGGCGGGCTGTTATGTTTTTGTGGGAGGATACACATACACGGGCAGGCAGTAGGATGGCAGACATGGAGTTGTCAGGTGTGCAGTGGTCGAAGATTCAAGACATGTGTCAAGTCCTTCAGTGTTTTGAGGAATGCACACGGCTGGTTAGTGCAGACAACGCCATAATAAGCATGAGCATCCCCCTAATGCGTCTGCTGATGCAAAGTTTGACGCACATAAAGGATCAGGCGTCTGCAGCTGAGGAAGAGGAAAGCCTTGATGACAGTCAGCCATTGTCTGGCCAGGGCAGTGTACAGGACGAGTTAGCGGGCGAAGAGGAGGAGGAGGACGAGGAGGATGATGGGGATGATTATATTTGTAAAGAGGAAGCTTTTCCGGGGCCACTGGAAATTGGTGGCGCGGCAAGGCCGGGTTCTGGTTTTTGGAGGGACACAAGTGACGTGGATTTGCCTGAAACTGCCCCTCAACCAAGCACAACCGGAGATTTGAGAACTGGAACTTTGGCCCACATGGTGGATTATGCCTTACGTATCCTCAAAAGGGACACACGCATAACTAAAATGATGAACGATGACGATTACTGGTTGGCCTGCCTCCTTGATCCTCGCTATAAAGGCAAATTGCAAAATATAATGCCACATGAGAACTTGGAACTAATATTAGCAACCAAACAATCAACTCTTGTTGACCGTTTGCTTCTGGCATTCCCTGCACACAGCGCCCGTGATCGTTCTCACACGAGCTGCAGGGGCCAGCAGACCAGAGGAGTTAGAGGGGCAGAAATCAGAAGTGGCGTTGGCCAGAGGGGTTTTCTGACCAGGTTGTGGAGTGATTTTGCTATGACCGCAGACAGGACAGGTACTGCAGCATCAATTCAAAGTGACAGGAGACAACATTTGTCCAGTATGGTTACAAACTATTTTTCATCCCTTATCGATGTTCTCCCTCAACCGTCATTCCCATTTGATTACTGGGCATCAAATTTAGACACCTGGCCAGAATTGGCAGAATATGCATTGCAGGAGCTTGCTTGCCCGGCAGCTAGTGTCCTATCAGAAAGAGTATTCAGTGCTGCAGGTTCAATACTAACAGAAAAAAGGACTCATCTGGCTACCCAAAATGTAGATGATCTAACCTTCATTAAAATGAACCACGACTGGATTTCGAAATCTTTTGCCCCACCTTGCCCGGCTGACACCTAGCTTTCCTATGTAAAGGTCTTGCCTGTGGACTATTCT
Organism: Ranitomeya imitator; assembly: GCF_032444005.1. NCBI lineage: Eukaryota > Metazoa > Chordata > Amphibia > Anura > Dendrobatidae > Ranitomeya > Ranitomeya imitator. Next base: position 1,120,574,178 of record NC_091282.1, on the reverse strand, counting down.
GAACGACTTTTCCAATCTCGTAATTTGCAGCACCTGATTGTCCAGCATACGACATGTTTACACCTCACTAAATGGCCAAACTCCCCACACGGGGCCGTGGTATCGCCACTTGGCGCCAGCACCCGTGAGAGTACTGTTTGTCTGAAGAGGTGGGTGTGCCCGCTTTTGGTCGACGGCACTGCCACTAGGTCCCTCATAGTACAATAAAGTGTCTGGCGGTGGTGGTGCGCACCCAACGTCAGACACACCGTTGTAATATGAGGGGCCCTGGGCCTGTACCGCCGGCCACAAGACAGTCCCCCCCCCAGGTCAAACAGTGCTCTACGACTTGCAAAATTTTCTCTCACAGCTCCACCAATGTTTAGTCTATGCGCTGACATCCTTCAATGCCTGGCACTGTCAATACCATTGTATTGACATTTTTCTTATGTTAGGCCTTCGAAGCCTGTCTGCGGTCCCTCCTTCCACTAGGCCTCCACTGACCTGTCTACTGCTGCCCGTGTTCCCCTGGAACCAATTTTAAATTGCCTACAGCCAGCCCAATTTATTATGTTAGGGCTTCGAAGCCTGTCTGCGGTCCCTCCTTCCACTAGGCCTCCACTGACCTGTCTACTGCTGCCCGTGTTCCCCTGGAACCAATTTTAAATTGCCTACAGCCAGCCCAATTTATTATGTTAGGGCTTCGAAGCCTGTCTGCGGTCCCTCCTTCCACTAGGCCTCCACTGACCTGTCTACTGCTGCCCGTGTTCCCCTGGAACCAATTTTAAATTGCCTACAGCCAGCCCAATTTATTATGTTAGGGCTTCGAAGCCTGTCTGCGGTCCCTCCTTCCACTAGGCCTCCACTGACCTGTCTACTGCTGCCCGTGTTCCCCTGGAACCAATTTTAAATTGCCTACAGCCAGCCCAATTTATTATGTTAGGGCTTCGAAGCCTGTCTGCGGTCCCTCCTTCCACTAGGCCTCCACTGACCTGTCTACTGCTGCCCGTGTTCCCCTTGAACCAACATCAGAAAATATAAAAATAAGTATTTTGCTTATAAAAAAGAAAATACTGGAGAGATATCAAATGCAGACATTTTAACATTAAAAACAAACACATACAACAAAAATCTGGTACAGTACTAAAAATGGCCACCAGCTACAATAACTTTCTCCTGCAAGTAGTTAACTGAAAGTTTTTTTCAACACAGATATGGCATCCACCAAGTGTTGTCCTGTCGCGTCTTCTTTATATTATTGCCAAGAAGATGCAAAACAATGAAAATAATAAAATCATTATTTGCCAAAAAAATAGAGTAAGTCAAAACCACATTGCAATTAAACATTCATTACAAATAAAGAAGCAGGGCGCGTCCGAGGGTGAGTATATACCTAATAAGAATATAATCACCCTCGTACGCGCCCTGCTTCTTTCCGACAGCCTTCCTTCCTAAGAATCAGCCTCTGCCGTGGTGTAGAGAGAGGGTTTGTTACACTCCAAGGTGTTCCCCAGGTTGCCTTTCCTGAGCTTCGATCTTCATGCTCTCGTTTAGTAGTTGTCGGAAAGTAGGCTGCATTAGGCCTACAAATTGGGTATGGGGTGGAGAGAGATGGTGTGTTACACTCCAAGGTGTTCCCCAGGTTTCCTTGCCATTGCTTCGGTCTTCCGACTCTCGTTTAGTAGTTGTAGAAAACTACACTGCATTAGGCCTACAAAATGGGTATGGGGTGGAGATAGATGGTGTGTTACACTCCAAGGTGTTCCCCAGGTTGCCTTTCCTGAGCTTCGATCTTCCGGCTCTCGTTTAGTAGTTGTTGGAAACTACGCTGCATTAGGCCTACAAATTGGGTATGGGGTGTAGAGAGATGGTGTGTTCCACTCCAAGGTGTTCCCCAGGTTTCCTCGCCAATGCTTCGATCTTCATGCTCTCGTTTAGTAATTGTTGGAAACTACGCTGCATTAGGCCTACAAATTGGGTATGGGGTGTAGAGAGATGGTGTGTTCCACTCCAAGGTGTTCTCCAGGTTGCCTTTCCTGAGCTTCGATCTTCCGGCTCTCGTTTAGTAGTTCTTGGAAACTACACTGCATTAGGCCTACAAATTGGGTATGGGGTGTAGAGAGATGGTGTGTTCCACTCCAAGGTGTTCTCCAGGTTGCCTTTCCTGAGCTTCGATCTTCCGGCTCTCGTTTAGTAGTTGTTGGAAACTACGCTGCATTAGGCCTACAAATTGGGTATGGGGTGTAGAGAGATGGTGTGTTCCACTCCAAGGTGTTCTCCAGGTTGCCTTTCCTGAGCTTCGATCTTCCGGCTCTCGTTTAGTAGTTCTTGGAAACTACACTGCATTAGGCCTACAAATTGGGTATGGGGTGTAGAGAGATGGTGTGTTCCACTCCAAGGTGTTCTCCAGGTTGCCTTTCCTGAGCTTCGATCTTCCGGCTCTCGTTTAGTAGTTGTTGGAAACTACGCTGCATTAGGCCTACAAATTGGGTATGGGGTGTAGAGAGATGGTGTGTTCCACTCCAAGGTGTTCCCCAGGTTTCCTCGCCAATGCTTCGATCTTCATGCTCTCGTTTAGTAGTTGTTGGAAACTACGCTGCATTAGGCCTACAAATTGGGTATGGGGTGTAGAGAGATGGTGTGTTCCACTCCAAGGTGTTCTCCAGGTTGCCTTTCCTGAGCTTCGATCTTCCGGCTCTCGTTTAGTAGTTCTTGGAAACTACACTGCATTAGGCCTACAAATTGGGTATGGGGTGTAGAGAGATGGTGTGTTCCACTCCAAGGTGTTCTCCAGGTTGCCTTTCCTGAGCTTCGATCTTCCGGCTCTCGTTTAGTAGTTGTTGGAAACTACGCTGCATTAGGCCTACAAATTGGGTATGGGGTGTAGAGAGATGGTGTGTTCCACTCCAAGGTGTTCTCCAGGTTGCCTTTCCTGAGCTTCGATCTTCCGGCTCTCGTTTAGTAGTTGTTGGAAACTACGCTGCATTAGGCCTACAAATTGGGTATGGGGTGTAGAGAGATGGTGTGTTCCACTCCAAGGTGTTCCCCAGGTTTCCTCGCCAATGCTTCGATCTTCATGCTCTCGTTTAGTAGTTGTTGGAAACTACGCTTCATTAGGCCTACAAATTGGGTATGGGGTGTAGAGAGATGGTGTGTTCCACTCCAAGGTGTTCTTCAGGTTGCCTTTCCTGAGCTTCGATCTTCCGGCTCTCGTTTAGTAGTTCTTGGAAACTACACTGCATTAGGCCTACAAATTGGGTATGGGGTGTAGAGAGATGGTGTGTTCCACTCCAAGGTGTTCTCCAGGTTGCCTTTCCTGAGCTTCGATCTTCCGGCTCTCGTTTAGTAGTTGTTGGAAACTACACTGCATTAGGCCTACAAATTGGGTATGGGGTGTAGAGAGATGGTGTGTTCCACTCCAAGGTGTTCTCCAGGTTGCCTTTCCTGAGCTTCGATCTTCCGGCTCTCGTTTAGTAGTTCTTGGAAACTACACTGCATTAGGCCTACAAATTGGGTATGGGGTGTAGAGAGATGGTGTGTTCCACTCCAAGGTGTTCTCCAGGTTGCCTTTCCTGAGCTTCGATCTTCCGGCTCTCGTTTAGTAGTTGTTGGAAACTACGCTGCATTAGGCCTACAAATTGGGTATGGGGTGTAGAGAGATGGTGTGTTCCACTCCAAGGTGTTCTCCAGGTTGCCTTTCCTGAGCTTCGATCTTCCGGCTCTCGTTTAGTAGTTGTTGGAAACTACGCTGCATTAGGCCTACAAATTGGGTATGGGGTGTAGAGAGATGGTGTGTTCCACTCCAAGGTGTTCTCCAGGTTGCCTTTCCTGAGCTTCGATCTTCCGGCTCTCGTTTAGTAGTTCTTGGAAACTACACTGCATTAGGCCTACAAATTGGGTATGGGGTGTAGAGAGATGGTGTGTTCCACTCCAAGGTGTTCTCCAGGTTGCCTTTCCTGAGCTTCGATCTTCCGGCTCTCGTTTAGTAGTTCTTGGAAACTACACTGCATTAGGCCTACAAATTGGGTATGGGGTGTAGAGAGATGGTGTGTTCCACTCCAAGGTGTTCTCCAGGTTGCCTTTCCTGAACTTCTATCTTCAGGCTCTCATTAAATTGTGGTTAAACGGAACAACTGCATTTGGCGTACTAGTTGGTTTGGGGCCTACTATCGGTGTCTGCCACTCCTTGCTGTTCTCCTGGTTTCCTGTCCTGAAATTCCGTTTTCAGGCGCTCGTTAAGTAGTTGTTAATGTTAGACTGCATTTGGCCTACTAGTTGGGTTGGGGCCTACTATCGGTGTCTGCCACTCCTTGCTGTTCTCCTCCACTGAACAAAGCTGTGCCGCCTGTTTACTACGGTTGCCAATTTTGAACTGCATTTCGACTACTTACTGATTTGGGCCTACTCTCTGTGTCAGCCTCTCATTCCAGTTGTCCTCCACTGCAATGCCCCCTGGTTATTCCTGTGTTACCAATTTTGAACTGCATTTAGCCAACTTTATTCTTTGGGCCTATATCTGTGTTTCCTCCTCATCCTGCCCATTGCCCAGCCAGTGATAGATGAGTCTGCTGGTACATTGACCCATAACGCAACATTCCCCGTGCACGCTACACAACAACATTGTGACCCTGCTGAAAGTCAGGTTGCTCTTCCCGCATACCATACCACCTTACACGGGGACAAAGAGGAAGGTGCAGATGAAAGTGCAGGTTCCTTCATCAGGTGGGGGAATACTAGTTGGCGACGTCACTGGCACAGGGCCTCTCATAGTACGCAAAAGTGTTGCTGCCGGTGGGAGGCGCCCCCGCCGTGCAAACACACCGCTGTACTTTGAGGGGCCCTGTGCCAGTGCCAATGCCAACGAGTGGGCCCCCCCTGCTTGCTCAGGTTCACAGCACTTGCAAAGTTGAAATACTTACCTCTCCCTGCTCCACTGCCGTGACGTGGTCCAGATTTCCTGGGCCCACTAATTACTTGAACCAGCCCTACCCACCACAACTTTAGCCAAATGACCCCCAATTTCAAATGCCTTCCAATTATTATAAGGTAAATTACGCATGACAAGCTTCATTAAGAAGAATGGATGGTTTTGACATTAAAATGGGCACTCTAGGTGTTTTCCTGGCCCCCACTCACTGCCAACTATGCTGCCCCATTGACTTGCATTGGGTTTCGTGTTTCGGTCGATCCCGACTTTACGTCATAATCGGCCGATTTCACTCGACCCGACTTTTGAGATAGTCGGGTTTCGCGAAACCCGGCTCGACTCTAAAAAGGTCAAGGTCGCTCAACTCTAGTGGTGGATGCAGGGTCCACAGGGGACAGCAATATTGGGACAGTTCTGCCTAGCCCACGGTCTAGGAAACAGTTGGCTGTAGGCGTTTGCCCCCCTCCTCCTCGTCGTCCTGCAGAAGCGAGAGCTCGTCCACAGACCGCAGTCGCACGAGCACTCCATCCACAGCTGCCACTGTTGCACACGAGGTGTCCCATTATGGGGCAGCTAGTGGCAAGCGTCAGCAGACTGTATTGGCAATGAAGTGTTTGGGCGACAACAGACACATCGCGGAAGTTCTGTCCAAGTTCTTGCAGCAAGAAACTCAGTCATGGCTGGGCACTGTAAATCTTGAGGCAGGCAAGGTAGTGAGTGATAACGGAAGGAATTTTTTGGCTGCCAGAGCCCTTTCACAACTGAAATACATTCCTTGCCTGGCTCACACCTTAAACCTGGTGGTGCAGTGCTTCCTGAAAAGTTATACGGGGTTACGCGACCTGCTCCTCAAAGTGCGCAGACTTTGCTCGCATATCTGCCGGTCGCCCGTACACTCCAGCCATATGCAGAACCATCAGCGGTCTTTAAACCTTCCCCAGCATTGCCTAGTCATCGACGTTGCAACAAGGTGGAACTCCACACTGCACATGCTTCAGAGACTGTGCGAACAGAGGCGTGCTGTTATGTATTTGTGGGAGGATACACATACATGGGCAGGCAGTTGGACGGCAGACATGGAGTTGTCAGGTGTGCAGTGGTCGAAGCTACAAGACCTGTGTCAAGTCCTTCAGTGTTTTGAGGAATGCACATGGCTGGTTAGTGCAGACAATGCCATAATAAGCATGAGCATCCCCCTAATGCGTCTGCTGATGCAAAGTTTGACGCACATAAAGGAGCAGGCATCTGTAGCATTCCCAGCACACAGCGCCGGTGATGGTTCTCACACGAGCTGCAGGGGGCAACAGGGCAGAGGTGTTAGAGGTGCACAAATCAGAAGTGGCATTGGACAGAGGGGTTTTCTGACCAGGTTGTGAAGTGATTTCGCAATGACCGCAGACAGGACAGGTACTGCAGCATCAATTCAAAGTGACAGGAGACAACATTTGTCCAGTATGGTTACTAACTATTTTTCATCTCTTATCAATGTTCTCCCTCAACCGTCATTCCCATTTGATTACTGAGCATCCAAAATAGACACCTGGCCTGAATTGGCTGAATATGCATTACAGGAGCTTGCTTGCCCACCAGCTAGTGTGCTATCAGAAAGAGTATTCAGTGCTGCAGGTTCAATATTGGCCAAAAAAGGACACGTCTGGCTACCCAAAATGTTGATGATCTAACCTTCATTAAAATGAACCACTCATGGATTTCTAATTATTTTGCCCCACCTTTCCCAGCTGACACTTAGCTTTCCTTAAAAAGGTCTTGCTTGTGGACTGGTCTTACTGACTGTTCCAATCTCTTAATTTGCAGCTGCCATTTGTCCAGCATACGACATGTTTACACCTCCCTAAATGGGCTAACTCCTCCCATGGGGCCGTGGTCTCGCCACTTGGTGCAAGCACCCGTGTGAGTGCCGTTTGTCTAAAGAGGTGGGTGTGCCCACTTTTGGTCAACGGCACTGCCACTGGGTCCCTCATAGTACAATGAAGTGTCTCTGGCGGTGGTGGCACGCACCCAACGTCAGACACACTGTTGTAACATGAGGGGCCCTGGGCCGCAAGAGAGTGCCCCCCCAGCTCAAACAGTGCTCTACCACTTGCAAAATTATCTCTCACAGCTCCACCAATATTTTGTCTATGTGCTGAAATCCTTCAATGCCTGGCACTGACAATACCAATTTGATGACATGTATGATGCTAGTTAAAATAATCAGGGGCCGTGTCCTATATTTACACCAGTAAATACTTTGCGCCAAATTACTATGTCTGAAAGTCAGCAGAGGAGCCCACCCCTGTGCCTAAGTATGCCACCCTTTTTAAAAAAATTTTTGTTGTTTTGCGAGACATTAACATCTATTTATTTTTTGGGAGTACTAACTGTGTCAGACACTCCTTCCAATTGTCCTCCACTGACCACACCAATGCTGCCTGTGTACCCCTGCCACATAATCGAAGCTGCATAGAGCTTATTTTGTTATGTTAGGCCTACTAAGTCTGTCTGCGGTCCCTCCTTCAAATTGCCCTCCGCTGACCACACCAATGCTGCCTGTGTACCCCTGCCACATAATCGAAGCTGCATAGAGCCTATTTTGTTATTTTAGGCCTGCTAAGTCTGTCTGCGGTCCCTCCTTCAAATTGTCCTCCACTGACCACGCCAATGCTGCATGTGTACCCCTGCCACATAATAGAAGCTGCATAGAGCCTATTTTGTTATTTTAGGCATACTAAGTCTGTCTGCGGTCCCTGTTATGAACAGGTGATTCAGAACCACAATGGACCTGGTGGTTACGAGCACAGAAAATGACCTGATAGTTGCTAATCACATAGGACGAGCTCTGAGACGTGGGAACTCTGCTGACCGCAATCCCTAATCCTATCACACCACACTAGAGGTAGCCGTAGATTGCTCCTAACGCTCCCTATGCAACTCGGCACAGCCTGAGAAACTAGCTAGCCCTGAAGATAGAAAAATAAGCCTACCTTGCCTCAGAGAAATTCCCCAAAGGAAAAGGCAGCCCCCCACATATAATGACTGTGAGCAAAGATGAAAACACAAACACAGAGATGAAATAGATTTTTGCAAAGTGAGGCCCGACTTACTAAAGAGACCGAGGACAGGAAAGATAGCTTTGCGGTCAGCACAAAAACCTACAAACAACCACGCAGAGGGCGCAAAAACACCCTCTGCACCGACTAACGGTACGGAGGTGCTCCCTCTGCGTCCCAGAGCTTCCAGCCAGCAAGACAAACCAATATAGCAAACTGGACAGAAAAAATAGCAAACAAAAATAACACAAGCAGAACTTAGCTTATGCAGGGCAGACAGGCCACAAGAACGATCCAGGAGAAAGCAAGACCAATACTGGAACATTGACTGGAGGCCAGGAACAAAGAACTAGGTGGAGTTAAATAGAGCAGCATCTAACGACTTAACCCCGTCACCTGAGGAAGGAAACTCAGAAGCCGCAGCCCCACTCACATCCACCAGAGGAAGCTCATAGACAGAACCAGCCGAAGTACCACTCATGACCACAGGAGGGAGCTTGACCACAGAATTCACAACAGGTCCCTCCTTTAAATTGTCCTCCACTGACCACACCAATGCTGCCTGTGTACCCCTGCCACATAATAGAAGCTGCATAGAGCCTATTTTGTTATTTTAGGCGTACTAAGTCTGTCTGCGGTCCCTCCTTCAAATTGTCCTCCACTGAACACACCAATGCTGCCTGTGTAACCCTGCCACATAATAGAAGCTGCATAGAGCCTATTTGGTTATTTTAGGCCTACTAAGTCTGTCTGCGGTCTCTCCTTCAAATTGTTGTGGTTTACAAACTGAGTCTTCCGCTCCAAGGTGTTCTCCATGTTGCCTCTCCCTAGCTTCTATCTTGAAGCTCTTGTTAAGTAGTTGTTGAAACAACACTGCATTAGCCTACAAGTTGGGTCTGGGTTGTAGAGACGGTGTCTGCCGCTCCAAGGTGTTCTCCAAGTTGCCTCTCCCTAGCTTCTATCTTGAAGCTCTTGTTAAGTAGTTGTTGAAACAACACTGCATTAGGCCTACAACTTGGGTCTGGGTTGTAGAGATGGTGTCTGCCGCTCCAAGGTGTTCTCCAGGTTGCCTCTCCCTAGCTTCTATCTTGAAGCTCTTGTTAAGTAGTTGTTGAAACAACACTGCATTAGGCCTACAAGTTGGGTCTGGGTTGTAGAGATGGTGTCTGCCGCTTCAAGGTGTTCGCCAGGTTGCCTCTTCCTAGCTTCTATCTTGAAGCTCTTGTTAAGTAGTTGTTGAAACAACACTGCATTAGGCCTACAAGTTTGGTCTGGGTTGTAGAGACGGTGTCTGCCCCTCTAAGGTGTTCTCCAGGTTGCCACATAATCGAAGCTGCATAGAACCTATTTTGTTATTTTAGGCCTACTAAGTCTGTCTGTGCTCCCTCCTTCCAATAGTCCTCCACTGACCACACCAATGCTGCCTGTGTACCCCTGGAACCTATTTAAAAGTGCATAGAGCCTACTGTTTTATTTTAGGCCTACTAAGTCTGTCTGCGGTCCCTCCTTCCAATAGTCCTCCACTGACCACACCAATGCTGCCTGTGTACCCCTGGAACCTATTTAAAAGTGCATAGAGCCTATTTTTTTAATTTTAGGCCTACTAAGTCTGTCTGCAGTCCCTCCTTCCAATTGTCCTCCATTGAGCACACCAATGCTGACCGTGTACACATGTAACCTTTTTTAAACCTACGTCGAGCCAACTTTGTGGTGTAAGGCCTACTAGCAGTGCCATTCAATACAGCTGTCCTCTTAAAAAAAAATGACCTGCAATTGTCAGGTTTTCAGCCTATCGGAATTTTAAAACTGCAGTGGGGCTACTAGTTTGGTTGGGGCCTACTAACAGTGTCTGCCGCTCCAAGGTGTTCTCCAGGTTGCCTTTCCTGACCTTCTATCTTCAGGCTCTTGTTAAATAGTTGTTAAATGGAAGAAATGCAGTGGGGCTCCAAGTTTGGTTGCGGCCTACTAACAGTGTCTGCTGCTCCAAGGTGTTCTCCTGGTTTCCTGTCCTGAACTTCCATTTTCAGGCTCTCGTTAAGTAGTTGTTAATATTACACTGCATTTGGCCTACTAGTTGGGTTGGGGCCTACTAACGGTGTCTGCCGCTCCTTACTGTTCTCCTCCACTGAACAAAGCAGTGCCGCCTGTTTACTACTGTTACCAATTTTGAACTGCATTTAGACTACTTACTGATTTGGGCCTACTCTCTGTGTCAGCCTCTCATTACAGCTGTCCTCCACTGAACAAAGCAATGCCACCTGGTTAGTCCTGTTACCAATTTGGAATGCATTTAGCCCACTTTATTATTTGGGCCTATATCTGTGTTTCCTCCTCATCCTGCCCAAGTGAGGTTCCCCTTCCCGCATACTATACCACCTTACACGGGGACAAAGAGGAAGGTGCAGATGAAAGTGCAGGTTCCTTCATCAGGTGGGGGGGAATACTCATTGGCAACGTCACTGGCACAGGAACCCTCATAGTACGCAAAAGTGTCGCTGCCGGTGGGAGGTGCCCCCGCCGTGCAAACACACCGCCATACTTTGAGGGGCCCTGTGCCAGTGCCAATGCGAACGAGTGGGCCCCCCCTGCTTGCTCAGGATCACAGCACTTGCAAAGTTGAAATACTTACCTCTCCCTGCTCCACTGCCGTGACGTGGTCCACGTTTCCTGGGCCCACTAAATACTTGACCCAGCCATACCCCCCACAACTTTAGCCAAATGACCCCCAATGTCCAATGCCTAACTATTATTATAAGGTAAATTAAGATTGACAAGCTTCAGTACCAAGAATGGATGTTTTTGCCATTAAAATGGGGACTGTAGGTGTTTTCCTGGCCTCCACTCACTGCCGACTATGCTTCCCCATTGACTTGCATTGGGTTTCGTGTTTCGGTCGATCCCCGACTTTTCGCGATAATCGGCCGATTTCACTCGACTCGACTTTTAAGATAGTCGGGTTTTGCGAAACCCGACTCAACCCTAAAAAACTAAAACTCACTCAACTCTAGTGGTGGATAATAGGACGTGTTGAGGTGTGGAATTCCAGAGGATGGGCGATATTTGGGAGAAACCTTGTAGGCGATTGTGTGAGGAATGAATAAGTGTGGAGGAAAGTAGGAGGTCTTATGAGGATCGAAGATTACATAAGGGAAGATATTAAGAGATTAGTTCAGAAATATAGGGAGGGGATAGGTTGTGGATGGCTTCGTAGATCAGTGTTAGTAGTTTGAACTGGATTCGTTGGGGAATTGGGAGCCAGTGGAGGGATTTGCAGAGGGGAGAAACAGACGAGTAGCAAGGAGAGAGGTGGATTAGTCGGGCAGCAGAGTTGAGGACAGACTGGAGTGGTGCAAGAGAGGTAGCGGGGAGGCCACAGAGGAGAGCAGTATTTGAGGTGGAAGATGATGGGGGCATGCGCAAGAGTTTTAGTTGATTGAGGGCTAAAGAAGGGACGGATTCTGGAAATATTTGTTAACTGGAGGCGACAGGAGGTGGCAAGAGTTTGGACGTGCAGTTTGTAGGACAGGGCAGAATTGAGAGTTACTCCAAGGCAGCGGATATCAGGTGAGGGAGAGAGCGTGATGACTTGCGTTTTTTGTGAAAAATCTGAAATTTGTCAAACAGTTTGAAAATTTCACAATTTTCAAACTTTGAATTTTTATGCACTTAAATCAAAGACTTATGTCACATAATATATTTAACAAATAACATTTCTCATATCTCTAACTCACACCAAGTTATAAGGGTTAAAAATTGACCAGCGATTTCTAATTTTTTGAACAAAATATACAAAACTAATTTTTTTAGGAACCACATTCTATTTGAAATGACTTTGAAGGGTCTATATGGCAGAAGATACCCAAATACCCAAACTCGCCACCATTCTAAAAAACTGCACCCCTCAAGGTGCTTAAAACCACATTCAAGGAGTTTATTAGGCCTTCAAGTGCTTCACGGGAACTGAAGGAACGTGGAAGGAAAAAATAAACATTTAACTTTTTTCAAATTTTTTTAATTTAGGCCCATTTTTTATTTTCACCAGGGTATTAGGAGAAAATGGACCCAATATTTGTTGTGCAATTTCACCTGAGCACACCGATATCCCATATATGGGAGAAAACTGTTTTGGTGCACGGCAGGGCTTGGAAGGGAAGGAGAACCATTTGCCTTTTTGAATACAATTGTATGGATCTGAAAACGGACTCCATATCATATTTGGAGAGCCCCTGATGGGCCAAAACAGTGGAAACCTCCCACATGTGACCCAATTTTGGAAACTGGACTGCTCAAAAAACCTATCTAGATGCTTGGTGAGCACATTGAACCCCCAGGTGCTTTACAGAAGTTTATAATGTAGAGTCAGGAAAATGTAAAAAAATCAAATTTTTCCCACAAACATTTTATTTTAGCCCCAATTTTTTTATTTTTACAAGGGTAGCAGAAGAAAGTGGACTCCAAAATGTGCTGTGCAGTTTCCCCTGAGTGTGCCAATACCCCATGCGTGGGGGAAAATTACTAAGAAGCGCCACATCGGAGTTAATATTTTTCTGGAATTTTTGAGGGTGCCATGTCACAATAGCAGAGCCACTGATGTGCCAGCACAACATGACCCCCCATAAGTAATGCCATTTTACCAACTACACCTCTCAATGAATTCATCTAGGGGTACAGTGATCATATTTACACCATATGTGCCACAGGGAAATTTAAACCATTGGGCGGTGAAGAGATAATAATAACATTTCTTCCACTCAAATGTTGTTTTAGCCACAAATTATTTATGTTTATAAGGGCTAAAAGGAAAAATGGACCTCAGTTTGTTGTGCAATTTCTCCTGAGTGCGGCAATACCATGTATGTAGTTGGGAACTACAGTATATTTTGGCTGACACAGTCATGTGAGGGCTTATTTTTTTCGGAATGAGTTGACGTTTCTATTGGTAGTATTTTTAGCCACATGATTTTTTTTATAACTTTCTATTCCGATTTTTGTTGAGGAAGAATGAAAAATAACAGCAATTCAGGAATCGTGTTTTGTTTTTGTTTTTTTGCCTTTCACAGTGTGGTATAATTGGTAAGGCAGCTTTATTATCTGGGCCAGTACGATTACAGCGATACCACATTTATATAGTTTTTTATGTTTTGGCACTTTTACACAATAAAAAATATTTACAGAGAGAATAATCATTTTTGCATCGCTTTATTCTGAAAGCTACGACTTTTCTTTTTCTGTTGATGGAGGTGTATGGCACATTATTTTTGCAGGACTAGATGACATTTTCAGAGATTCTATTTTTGCTTATATTTATCTTTTTATCATGTTTCTTTTCCACTTTTTTCAGCAGTATGATGATAAATACTTTCTTTAATGTTTTTTTTTATGGTGTTCACTGAGTGTTATGTGTAACGGACGCTCTCTGCTCTTCCTGCAGAGCTGTTTGTGATTATACCTAACACATCTGCAGGTTTTGCTCAGCTGCCATCTAACAGGCAGACACGGTTGCAATATTGTTACAAAACAGCAGAGCTCAGAGAGAAAAATGTGTCCTGTTGTGTTTTAGTTAGATTTCTCACTGGTAACTAGTGTTGATCATTCCGATACCGCAAGTATCGGGTATCGGCCGATACTTGCGGTATCGGAATTCCGATACCGAGATCCGATACTTTTGTGGTATCGGGTATCGGTATCGGATCCATAGGGATGTGTAAAATAAAGAATTAAAATAAAAAATATTGATATGCTCACCTCTCCGGCGGCCCCTGGACATCACGCTGGTAACCGGCCAGCTTCTTTGTTTAAAATGAGCGCCTTTAGGACCTGCGAATGACGTCACGGGTTCTGATTGGTCGCGTGCCGCTCGTGTGACCACCACGCGACCAATCAGAAGCCGCGACGTCATTCTCATTCACTAAACTCCTAATTCTAGGAATTAAGGACCTGCGAATGACGTCACGGCTTCTGATTGGTCGCGTGGCGGTCACATGGGCGGTACGCAACCAATCAGAACCCGCGACGTCATTCGCAGGTCCTAAAGGCACTCATTTTAAACAAAGAAGCCTGCCGGTTACCAGCGTGAAGTCCAGGGGCCGCCGGAGAGGTGAATATATCAATATTTTTTATTTTAATTCTTTATTTTACACCTTAATATGGATCCCAGGGCCTGAAGGAGAGTTTCCTCTCCTTCAGACCCTGGGAACCATCAGAATACCTTCCGATACTTGGTGTCCCATTGACTTGTATTGGTATCAGATATCGGTATCGGCGATATCCGATATTTTTCGGGTATGGGCCGATACTATCCGATACCGATACTTTCAAGTATCGGACGGTATCGCTCAACACTACTGGTAACTTTACCTTTTATTTAAAATAATCTTTGGAGCCAGAATTATCTACCAGGCAATATCCTCCCCATAGCCTGGAAAATTTAATTTACATGAAGTGATAAAAGATTATTTCTTAATAACAAGGCATCTGTATGAGACATACAGGTAGGACTTTTTTTCAGCATTCTATATCCTGTATGTCCATATTAATAGTTTAGATAGGTCAAATGTGTTGACAGAAATATACATACAATTATTAGGTTCTGTAGAAGGACGTAGATCTGGGGATCTATTATGATGGAATATAGGCTGAACTGGATGGACAAATGTCTTTTTTCGGCCTTACTAACTATGTTACTATGTTAGAAACCCTTGAAGGACTCATGCAGATAACTGTATTTTCAGTCTGAGTGCAATGTGACCAAACATCTAATTGCACCTGGACCAATGTTATTCTATGCAGTTCTGCACATCTCCGATTTCTTCTTCAAACAGAGGATGACATCACATACTGACAAAATAGATAAGATGGAGACTTTTTTTCTATCTTCTCTCCACATTCGAGAAATGTGGATAACACTGTGATCACACTTTGATCACACTCTGATCAGAGTGTGATCAGATTGTGATTACCATAATCAGCCCGGTTTTCTTGGATGAGATAAAAAAAAGGTGGTGTGATTCTATCCTTATTCAAGGACATGAATTATTAAAGACTTTATAACCAATTTAGAAGTTATACCTACTAAGCTATACTTGACTATTTCCAGGAGGGTTTTAGTGAATTAATGGAGCAAAAGTGCCTCCAATCCATGATTTCCAAGCCATTCAACTTATTTGACCCCCAAACTAGTCAAGCAGTGATCTACAAAACCCATTCTTGGTATAATTGGGAGTCTCAGTGCTCAGACCCCAGAGATCTGGAAGGTTTTTCACAGATGCATACAAAATACACTTGTGTGAAACTGGTCTGGGGTTCAGTTCATACATATTTTTTTAAGCAACATTCAGCAATAATTGTCAATAGATTATAGTCATCTGCAATCTGCGTAAATCCACAGCAAGCAGTATGTATTGAATATCAAGATTTTTGCAGCAAATATTAACCTTCGCAATGCAACAAAAACTGACCCCCTCAAAAAAAATTTACTTGTAATAGCAATATTCTGGTTCATCTGAATGAACTTATTAACTAAAGTTACTTGGAAAAAACAAAATTTTACTTGTGTTGTAGTTATACTGATAGCTTTTGTCTTGCAGTGATGTTGCAGTTTGTATAAGAGAAATATACTTAATATACATGAGCCTGCTAAGCAATCTGCAATCTCCACACATCAATTGTTTAACAGCAATAAGTCATCTTAATATTATTATAACTAGTAATTCCTGTAATCACTTCACTGGAGATTTGAATTGCTGCAGGCCATCATTCCATAGTGTGAATATTTACTGAATTATATGTTTTACTTGTGATACGTTTCAACTGGTTGTTTTTATAAGAGATTAAAATAACAGGCGCTAACCGAAAGCTCATTATCATAATGAGTGTAATTGAGAAGTATTGAAGTTTTCATCTTGCTGAATGTTTTAAAGAAAAGTTTTTTAAAACCCTTAACAAAATATATGTAATTTCCTACTTCAGATTGATAAAAAATAGAAGTTATGTACTCATTTAAAGCATATATTATTATGAGATGCTGATTATATATTATATATATTACATATAATATATGTTCTTATGAGACTACATGCAATTGGACCAAAATTATAGATGTTTATGAAACTTTTTCAGTACAAATTAAGTCATCACATTCTTCATGTTATTTTTCAGGTAGGTAATTATTAATATATACTTTGGTACCTACAAGTTTGATTTTAGAATAAGGGATCTTTCACTCATCAGTGTTTTTGAATCATAGAATCATAGAATGTTAGAGTTGGAAGGGACCTCCAGGGTCATCGTGTCCAACTGCCTGCTCAATGCAGGATTCACTAAACCATCTTAGACAGATTGAAGTAAAACTCACCACCTCTTGTGGCAGCCTGTTTCACTCATTGACCACCGTCACTGTCAAAAAGTTTTTTTTTCTAATAATTAATGCGTATCTACAAGTGGATCAAACCTACTTGTGCTATCACAACTTCATTACATTTAATGTGCTTTTTTACTAGAGATCAGCAAATCTTTTGAGATTTGGATTTGCTGAATTTAAAAAAAAAAAAGATTTCCGGTGAATACAGTTCTGTAAATTTATATACTGGAAAGCTTGTAATTTCTTGGAAAATAGATGTTGGGGAGAGGTGAGAGAGAAAAAGAACCTTGCTGACCATAATAACTTATACTTTACAAGTGTGAGAGAGAGGATCCCCCTAATCATACGAGCTTGCACTCTACATAAAACAGCTATACTGGCTGATTATTAGAGCTTACACTCTACAGTAGATAAAGTGAGGACCACTCTGACAATCCATCTTGCATGTGTTCCCTCTATTCTATGTCAGCAAGCATTTTGTACTGGTAATCATTTAACTCAACTTCTTTGCCATAATTCATCTGTTACATTGTTCTCAGTACTTACTGATGTATCTCCATGAGGGGGTCACTGTAGATGTTATCATGGGAGAGGTGCTATAGCATAGAGATGGAATCAGGACTAGTGTATTTGATCATCTATTCCACACCAGGATGTATTGAGCAGCTGTCGCTAATTTATGACAAACAGCTCCAAAAATCCCTCTCTCTTGTCCCTGTATTGGGGGCCTAAAAATTTAGAAACATTCTAAGGTGTGCACACGTGTGTGGGGTCACACGCATTCAGCAAAGCATCGCATTAGCTAACCATCAAGCAAAAGCAGTTATTTGATGGCATTTAGGGCAGGAGTCAGGTAAATCACACTTTGCACTCCCTTTCATCCATGTGCTTTATTTCTATCCTCCTATGTTCCCTTGCCATCCACTTTCATCGCCCCAACCCCCCTCCATCACAACTCATACACATCAGCTCCTCTATACTTCCCTCTCCCATGTACAGCGCCCATGCACTCCACCTTCCTGAAAAACCTCAGCCCATTTTGCCTATCCACATCGCAGAAAAACACTTCTTACAATTCCAATAACTACTTGTTCTTTATCTTCCTACTCCTACTGATATCGGGGGACATCTCCCCCAACCCTGGTCCAACATCCCCCAATCTCAACCCCTACCTAACATCATATCAAAACCATACTAATCTTATTACTTGCACTCCCTCATTTCCCTCTTTCAATTGTGCCCTGTGGAATCCACGTTCTGTATGTAACAAGCTTCCTTTCCTGCACAATTACTTTCTGAACAACTCTCTGAATCTGTTGGCCCTCACTGAAATCTGGACCCAGGATTCTGACACTGTCTCCCCTGCTGCGTTTTTCCCATCATGGCTTACAATTCTCCAATTCCCTGAGACCCACAAACAGACTTGGTGGTGAAGTCAGCATACTCCTGTCCCCGCAATGCACTTTCCAGGTCATCCCCCAGTTCCATCACTCTCATTCCATTCTTTTGAGGTCCACACCATCAGGCTCATCCATCCCCTCTCCCTCGGAGTAGCGGTCATATACCGGTCCCCAGGCTCACCCACCCACTTTCTTGACCACTTCTCAGGCTGGCTGCCGCACTTCATGTC
Organism: Ranitomeya imitator; assembly: GCF_032444005.1. Taxonomy (NCBI): domain Eukaryota; kingdom Metazoa; phylum Chordata; class Amphibia; order Anura; family Dendrobatidae; genus Ranitomeya; species Ranitomeya imitator. The sequence goes on along the minus strand of NC_091282.1, from coordinate 1,120,556,233 downwards.
TTCAGAACTCCCAACCCTTAACCTGAGAGACTTCAACATCCCCATTAACAACCCCACTTTCACATCTGCATCCCAGTTTCTATCACTAACCGCTTCTCTCTGCCTCTCACAGCTCTCAACCTTTGAGACACACAAAGACGGTAACACCCTTGACCTTGTCTTTGTCCAGCTCAGTTCAATCTCCTACTTAAATAACTCACCGCTTCCCCTCTATGACCACAACATTCTCTCCTTCTTGCTCACAAATCCTCACCCACTCCAGCACACTCCTAACTACCGCACATTCAGAAATCTACAAGCAATTAACCCTCATACACTTTCAGACTCCCTACACTCATCACTGTCCCAATCTCATCTTTTTCCTGTCCTGACTCTGCGTCCTCCTTCATTGGCTGAAAAATGGCGCTGAAAGCGTCATATGAAACGCGACTTTTGCGCGCAGATCGCCAAACTCATGGCCGATCCCACACTAGGATCGGGTCGGGTTTCATGAAACCCGACTTTGCCGAAAGTCGGCGATTTTTTAATTTGTCCGATCTGTTTCGCTCAACCCTAATAATGATCCTAAACACATGTCAAAATCCACAATAGGCTGCCTCAAAAGGTGCAAGCTGAAGGTTTTTGCAATGTCTCGCAGTATTCTGATCTGAACATCATTGAAAATCTGTGGCTAGACAACCAAATGGGGTGGTACTAGATGCTAACCATGCAGGGTGCCCAAACTGTTGCATCAGCTCATTTTAACAAAATGCTTTCAATTCTAAGTAATAGAGGTGAGAGAATTGATTTTTTGCAAATAAAATCCATTTTCGATCTTCAGGAATTTGATGTACCTGGTGAAATCAAACTTAATTTCAGATAGCTGAAGATTTCATCAGCCACAGAAGGCTCCGATGGCTTCACGTACAGCTGAGCAAGTTTTCTCATAATGCCATACAACCATCACATTACATTGAGTAGCACAGCCAATTAAGAGGGACTATAATCTACTATATAATTGTCTAATTCTGTCTGTTTGTCTGTAACGGAAATCCCGCGTCACTGATTGGTCGCCACATAGTTCACTCACGTTTACTGAACAAGTTCTGTCAGTCACATTGCCACGCAGTTCAGTCACATTTACTGAACAAGTTCTGTCAGTCACAGTGCCACGTAGTTCAGTCACGTTTATTGAGCAAGTTCTGTCAGTCACAGTGCCACGCAGTTCAGTCACGTTTACTGAACAAGCTCTGTCAGTCACAGTGCCACGTAGTTCCGTCACGTTTCTGAGCAAGTTCTGTTAGTCACAGTGCCATGTAGTTCAGTCACGTTTACTGAACAAGTTCTGTCAGTCACAGTGTGATGTAGTTCAGTCACGTTTACTGGACAATTTCTGTCAGTCACAATGCCACGTAGTTCAGTCAGGTTTACTGAACAAGTTCTGTCAGTCACAGTGCAACATAGTTCACTCATGTTTTCTGAATAAGTTCTGTCAGTCAATGTGGTGCACAAAAATACTTTGGGTTGATATTGTTAACAAATATATTATAGTGTCGATGTCCTTCTTTTGTCCAATGAGTTATTTAAATACAGTTAGAAATTCATGTAATGGTTTATATATTTTGATGATCTATTTAATAATTTCGTTCAGTTATATTAAGTTCTGTAAGCAATAAAATGTAATGATAATGTATATATTTTACCCAGAAAATCCTGTGTATTCATTGCATTATTCTTAAATCTTCATAAATAAACTACATACATATTCTAGAATACCCGATGCGTTAGAATCGGGCCACCATCTAGTAGCTTATATAAAAGCAGGAGCAGAGAATACAGCAGCCTTTTTACAGTGAATCTGGATTGTGAGAGGATAGCACATTTTACATCTTAGCCATGAAGACAGGGAATACAAGTAATAAAACACAGTATAAAATGTACAAATAATGTGTAACAGCCGAACAATGAAGAACATTCGTGTTTGATAGACTGTAGTTTTATAAATATTTAAAAAGATTTGCTCTTCTTTACATACAATTTATTTTTGCTGTTTTTGATAGAGAGTTTATATTTATTTCTGAAAGGGAAGAATATTTATTTAGGATATACAGTAATATTATATTGTATTTAAGATACAAATCATCAAGGATGTTAGGATTCTGATTTATGAATTGAGAAATTATTAAGGTCAGTGTACTTAGTGGTTAATTTTTTTGAATAATCTTTTGACCCAATAAAAGTTGCCAGAAGCATGCACGCGTTAAGAGGCACATATGCCATATTGTCTGACATCTGGTTTGTAACTCTTTTTGAAGTCTTCCAACAAAGTACAAAGAAATGTCAGCTTTTAAAGTGCCTGCGTAGATAAATCTCAAAGATCACCTTTTGTTTGATGAGATTTGTATTCAGAATTCTCACTTAGAAAATAAATATGTGCTCTGGTTTATGCAATTCAATATCTTCTAATTTCAATCTGCGGACAGGATAGTTTGATTTGTAAAAGTCATACAAAAACAAGAAGGATAATGTGGGTGTTGTTATATTATAACTAACTTAAAATATGACAATTAAAATATTATTTCACAAGGAAGCAGATTATAAATGTATACTATTAGGTGGATAATACTGAGTGGTTAATTAACTTACAGCATATTTGGGAAAACTGCCACTGCAATTTTTCATGCAGTTTTTTAAACCAATGTCAGAAGAGTATTATACTAAACCAGTATCAGTTCTTTCTTTATATTTTCCATTCCATTTGAGCCACGTCTGGCTTTGGTTCAAAAACTATCAAAATAACTGTAATGGCATTTTTCTAAAAAATGCTGATTGTGACACAATCACAAGGAAATTTTGATAATGTCCTATCTACTGGCTAACATGGTACCAAGATATATATCTTTCCAATCAATTCCAGAAATTGATGTACAGTGGGTGCAGAAAGTGTTCAGACCCTGTTAGGGCTAGCGGAATGCACTAAGTAATAGAGAGATTGATGCGAGGTGCGTTCGCAGCCCGGGGTCCACCGTGCAGAGATACCTGCTGCAAAGTAAAGGCGGATGGACACAGAGCTCACACGTGAGTTAAACTTTACCCCGTGTGAAATGTAAGAGATCTCTGTTGCCGCAAAGAGTCATGCTGTACACAGAAACTAATACCCTAACTAGGGTTATGCTTGCACTGGAACTCTTCTGTGCTAACCGCACACATGAAGGAACCAGATGCTAAGCCAAGGCTAATTGCCCCACCGACGGTAGCTGCCTGCCTGAGTGTACAGCCCCAAAGCTAAACAGACTCACACCACATATATACTGAGTGGTAGAGTATCCCCTAGCAACAGCCAAATACAAATGACACTAGCGTATGGCCGTGCGGCCATGCAAACCTTTTAAAGTTGCAGCACTCCAGGACCTTCCTAGTGGACCAATAGGAGCTGCTACAGGACCTGAGCGTGTGACCCCCAATCTCCAATGAGAGGTCTTCCCTTGGGCATGCTCAGAAGGAGAAAAGCAGGACATAGTCCCAGGAGTGCCTGCTCGCTGCCGAACAGTACTGGTTATAATGGTTGAACCTGGAAGGGCAGCAGTAACCAAACTTGCAGTATCTGTCTGAGCCAGGCGCTGGGACCGACGTCTCCACTGAGCAGGTTCCACTGCGGCTGGAGAAGAATGGGAGACCGCAGCGGACATGGTTCGAGATTCCCTCTGTGCAGTGGCAGGAACTCGACACCTAATATTACTGCTCTCCTAGGGCCCCCCTCCTTGGGCCTTGCTAAATTCAAAGGCTGCAATGAGCAGCGAAGCCCGAATGTGCTCCACAGGTTCCTAGGTTCTGTCCTCTGAGCCGTGGCCCTTCCAGTCCACCAGATAGTATTTTTTGCCACATACCACCTTGCACCCCAAGATAGAGTTCACCTCTAGTGTTGAGCGATACCGTCCGATACTTGAAAGTATCGGTATCGGATAGTATCGGCCGATACCCGAAAAATATCGGATATCGCCGATACCGATATCCGATACCAATACAAGTCAATGGGACATCAAGTATCGGAATGTATCCTCATGGATCCCAGGGTCTGAAGGAGAGGAAACTCTCCTTCAGGCCCTGGGATCCATATTAAAGTGTAAAATAAAGAATTAAAATAAAAAATATTGTTATATTCACCTCTCCGGCGGCCCCTGGACATCAGCGGGAGGATCCGGCGTCCGGCACGGCTTCTTTCTTCAAAATGCGCGCCTTCAGGACCTGTGGAATGACGTCCCGGCTTCTGATTGGTCGCGTGCCGCCCATGTGACCGCCACGCGACCAATCAGAAGCCGCGACGTCATTCCTCAGGTCCTAGAAGGCGCTCATTCTAGGACTTTAGCTGAGGAATGACGTCGCGGCTTCTGATTGGTCGCGTGGCGGTCACATGGGCGGCACGCGACCAATCAGAAGCCGGGACGTCATTCCACAGGTCCTGAAGGCGCGCATTTTGAAGAAAGAAGCCGTGCCGGACGCCGGATCCTCCCGCTGATGTCCAGGGGCCGCCGGAGAGGTGAATATAACAATATTTTTTATTTTAATTCTTTATTTTACACTTCCGATACCGATACCCGATATCACAAAAATATCGGATCTCGGTATCGGAATTCCGATACCGCAAGTATCGGCCGATACCCGATACTTGCGGTATCGGAATGCTCAACACTATTCACCTCATCCTCATCCGTGGACGAACCTGATGTCCCAGCAGATGACTCGGAAAAACCGGGACATATAGACGGGCTTTAAGATGGATACATGAAAAGTGTTGGTGATTGCTAGGCACGGAGGAGAAGCCAAACGGTAGACCACATGGTTACCCTGTTCCAGAATCTTGAAAGGGCTCATGTAGCGAGGTGCAAACTTAGTGGACTCAACTCGCAGCCTGATGTTACGGGCGGAGAGCCACACTAAGTCACCAGGAGCATAGGTCAGAGCGGGGCACCGGTGTGCATCGGCAGAAACCCTCATTCTCTCCTTGGAGGCCCAGATGGCATCCTGTGTGCGGTACAAAATGTCACGTGCCTCCACCACCCAGTCTGCTACCCTAGCATCGGTAAATGACATGGGCATGGGCACAGGGACACGCAGATGCTGGCCGTAATTAAGGAGAAATGGAGTCTGCCCGGTGGAGTCGGCTATGGCGTTGTTCAAAGCAAATTCCACCCAAGGTAACAAAGATGCCCAGTCATCCTGCCTGGCAGAGACAAAATGTTGCAGGTATGTGTCCAGAGGATGGTTGGCCCTCTCTACCAATCCATTCCTCTTGGAATGGTACGCAGAAGAGAGATTCAACTCAATTCTGAGTAAATGACAGAGCTCTCTCCAAAACCGAGACGCAAACTGGGGACCCCTGTCACTGACAATTTTGTCAGGCATGCCATGTAGATGGAAAACATGTTTAATGAACAACGCCGCCAAGGCCCGTGCAGAAGGTAACCATGGAAGCAGCACCAAGTGCATCATTTTAGAAAAATGGTCTGTGACTACCCTGATAACGGTGCAGCTATGAGACTTGGGTAAGCCCACCATGAAGTCCATCCCGACTATCTCCCAGGGCTTGTCTGCCACCGGCAGGAGGTAAAGTAGCCCAGCAGGCCGTTTGCCGAGGAGACCGATTCTTGGTAAGGATACGTACGCCTGAATATAGTCTCTAACATCACGGGCCATTTGCCGCCACAGTACATCCTCGCCAGAAGCTCAGCTGCCCTTTTCATCCCAAAATGTCCACCCACCCTGAATGAGTAAGCCCAAGAGAGAACCTCCAGTTGCAAATTTCATGGTACGAAAGTCTTTCCCGGAGGGATAGACTCTAGCAACACCGGAGCCACAGTTCTCAGACACTCAGAGGGAACAATTAGCCGAAGCTCCTCTCCTCCTCTGACGATACCACAGAGCAGGAGAGAGCATCGGTGCAAATGTTCTTCTCCCCAGACAGGAAATGAAGGGTGAAGTGGAACCGGGAGAAGAACAGAGACTATCTGGCTTGACAAGAATTCAGCTGCTGTGCGGTCTGCAAGTATACCAAATTCTTGTGGTCAGTGTAGACTTGGAAGGGAAAGCGAGCCCCTTCCAGAAGGTGTCTCCATTCTGAAAAAGCCAACTTCATAGCTAGCAACTCCTTGTCCCCAATGGAGTAATTCCTCTCCGCGGGTGTAAAGGTCTTGGAGAAAAAGAAGCTAGGATGCTTCCGACCTTGAGCATCCTTTTGGAAGAGGACTGCTCATGCACTGACAGATGAGGCATCCACCTCCATTATAAATGGCTTATCTACATCGGGGTGATGTAGAATGGGAGCGCTAACAAAATGGGACTTAATAGAGCGGAAGGCCTTGGAGACCTCTTCTGACCACAATTTGGGATTTTCTCCCTTCTTGGTGAGGGTAACCAGGGGAGCTACCAAAGTTGAGAAGTGAGGAATGAACTGGCGATAATAGTTGATGAACCCCATAAAGCACTGCACCGCTTTGAAAGAGTGGAGTTCCTGCCAGTCCATAAGAGCCTGCAGCTTGGCGGGATCCATAGCCATTCCTTGGGTCGAGATGATATAGCCCAGGAAAGGCAAAGACTCCTGCTCAAACACACACTTCTCCAACTTGGCATAGAGAGAGTTTGCCCGTAGGGGGTGAAAGACTTTGCAAACATCTCTTCGGTGGGAGTCTATATCTGGAGAGTAGATGAGAATATCATCTAGATAGACTACAACCGAGGTGGAGAGCATATCCCAGAAGATATCGTTCAGAAAGTCTTGCAAAAAGGCTGGGGCATTACAGAGCCTGAAGGGCATCACTAGGTATTCATAGTGCCTGTCCCCGGTGTTAAATGTAGTCTTCCATTCATCCCCCTCACGGATGCAAATTAGGTTGTAAGATCCCCGCAGATCTAGTTTAGTAAATACCCTTGCTCCCCGAAGCCTATCAAAGAGCTCAGATATCAGGGGAACTGGTTACTTGTTTTTAATGGTGATGGCGTTAAGACCCCTGTAATCTATGCATGGACGTAATTCTCCTTTCTTCTTCTGCACAAAGAAGAACCCAGCCCCTGCAGGTGACACTGACTTCCTAATGAATCCTCTTGCCAGATTCTCCTGGATGTACTGAGACATTCCCTCCATCTCTGGGAGAGATAATGGGTAGACTCGACCCCGGGGAGGCTCAGCACCAGGCAAGAGGTCAATAGGACAGTCATAGGGGCGGTGAGATGGAAGGGTCTCCCCAGCCCTTTTGGAGAACACATCAGCATAAGGCCAATATTGCTTGGGGAGAGAGGAAAGATCTACAGGTACCTCAGTAGTAGCAACCTGAATGCACTTCCTCTGACATCTACCCTCTCAAGATCAACTCCATCCCAAAATTCTACCTGTGGACCACTCTATATGAGGGGAGTGGTGCCATTGCTAACGTATCCCTAACAGGACCTCATCAATTCCCTCAGGAATGAAAAGTAAATAAATTATCTCCTGATGAGATGGCGACATAGATAGAGTAAATGGGATGGTCTGATTTGTTATCTGTGAGGGCAATGTCGACCCATTCACCACTCGTATGGTCACTGGTTTAGCGAGCATACCAGAGGTATTGCGTGTCTTTGGGCGAAGGCAAATGACATAAAATTGCCCTCCGCCCCAGAATCCACGCAAAGCTCTACCGAATGAGTGGATGAGCCTATGGTAATTGTCCCCGTAAAGGACAGTTTGGAGGAAAACATCGCCATGTCTAGTGTACCTCCTTCTACGACCACTAGACGCTGACGTTTTCCCGACCGCTGGGAACATCTGGAGGCAAAATGTCCTGACTGCTGGCGGACATGACAGACCTTGAGTGAATAAGCAGTCTGGGATTAAGATCCTGCCCGTGACACTTCCATGGCTCATGTGACTCTGGCGCCTGGACTGGACATCCCAAAGGTTTGGTGAAGGTGGGAGCCAGCTGAAACCTCTGCCTACACTGGGCTCGTTCCAACCTTTGTTCGTTAAAACGAAGATCTATGTGAGTAGATACAGCTATCAGCTCCTCCAGTGTGGCGGGAATCTCCCTAGTGGCCAAAGCGTCCTTCACATGGTCAGCCAGCCACCTCCAAAGTACAGGGATGAGGGCTTTATCCGACCACTCCAGCTCAGATGCTAAAGTCCGGAAAATGGCTGACCATGGATGAGACCTGAGTCAATGCCAACAGTCGGAGTGCTGTATCATGGGTGACTCGAGGTCCTAAAAAGAGCTGTTTCAGAGTCCTCAAGAACAGCAGAGCACTCTGCACCACATGATCGCCATGCTCCCACAGCGGCGTAGCCCACTCCAATGCCCTGTCCGACAGGAGAGATATAATGAATCCCACCTTTGCCCGCTCTCTGGGAAAACGTGCAACCAGGAGCTCGAGGTGTATTTTGCACTGGCTCACGAAACCCCTACAAGATTTACCATCACTAGAGTATTTATCTGGCAGCAGGAGGCGAGATAAGGTCAGAACAAGGGTGGCAGTGAACAAACTTGCTGCAGCCACGCTAGCAGCCTGAACAGCTATGGCGGTAACATCCACAGCTGAGGTTGTGCGCTCGAGAGCTGCCAACTTGCTCTCCTGCTGCTGGATGTACCACAGCAGTTGCTATTCATCTGCCATTACTGGCCAGACCCCGGTGCTAGCATACTGTTAGGGCTAGAGGAACGCACCAAGTAATAGAGAGATTGATACGAGGGGCGTTCGCAGCCCGGGGTCCACCATACAGAGATACCTGCTGCAAAGTAATGGTGGATGGACACTGAGCTCACACGTGGGTTAAACTTCACCCTGTGTGAAATGTAAGCTACCTCTGTTGCCTCACAGAGTTGCGCTGTACACAGAAACCCCAACTAGGGTTGTGCTTGCTCTGGAACTCTTCTGTGCAAAAAGCACACATGAAAGAGCCAGATGCTAAGCCAAGGCTAATTGCCCCCACTGACGCTAGCTGCATGCCTGAGTATACAGCCCCAAAGCTAAACAGACTCACACCACATATATACTGAGTGGTAGAGTATCCACTGGCAACAGCCAAACACAAATGATACTAGCAGTCATGCAAACCTTTTATAGTTGTAGCACTCCAGGACCTTCCTAGTGGACCAATAGGAGCTGCTACAGGACCTGAGTGTGTGACCCCCGACCTCCAATGAGATGTCTTCCCTTGGGCCTGCTCAGAAGGAGAAAAGCAGGGCTTAGTCCCAGGAACGCCTGCTCGCCGCCGAACAGTACTGGTTATAATGGCTGAACCTGGAAGGGCAGTAGTAACCAAAAGTGTAGTATCTGTCCGAGCCAGGCGCTGGGGCCGACGTCTCCGCTGAACAGGTTCCACTGTGGCTGGAGAAGAATGGGAGACCACAGCAGGCATGGTTCGAGATTCCCCTTGTGAAGCGGCAGGATCTCGACACCTAACAGAGCCCTTTACATTTTTCACTATTTGTTTCATTGCAGCCATTTGGTAAATTAAAATAAAACAAATTTTTCTTATTAGTATACACTCTGCACCCAATCTTGAATGAAAATGTCTAGATCCCAAGCCTTGCCTGCATCTGTTTTCCCCCATCCCTCTTAGGCCACTGCCGGTGCTGCTGATAATAGACGTAGGTCCCAGCATCTTGCCCAAGCTTGAGATATTCATCTGGTTACTGCTGGTTCTCTAGCCAAGCCTATGGTAACCAACGGTAGGCAGTGTCGAGCGAACGCTCTGGATACTAAGTCCAGATTTCTCATTGGTTGTCATTTGTCAGCTGCTCTGGTGAAGTGGCAGCTCCGGATTGGTCCACGGGCAAGGTCCTATCCGACTGGACTTGAGCTTTATGTAGAAAAGGTTCTCAGAGGCACATGCCATGCGCTAGTATCAACCTCTTTCCATGTGTGAATGAGATATTGCGACAGTGTGGTCCTTGTCAGCATTTGCTCAGGGTTAGCGGTAAGCCATTAGAATTCTGGTACCTCCTTAGAGGAGTTGTCAATATGGATTTAGGGCTGGCATCTAGCCATTAGAATTCCGGCACCTCCAAAAAGGAGTTGGTTCAGTGTTGCTGACTGTGCAACCACTGTTTGCTACTTACCCTGTTAGTGGGCTGCGACCCCCTGTGAGGTTAACAGGGATCATTTCTAGTGTCATATCTGTTTTGTCACTGTGTGTGAGTGACACAGCTCTATAGCAGAGCACCTATTCTGTTTCTGTGTGCGAATGACACAGCTTTGTCTGCTCTTCACTGAGTGATGTGTAACTCAGTGCGAGCTAGCAATCGCTCGCTGTGTGTTCCACCATTGTTCACATTAGCTGCAGTTTTACATCTCTCCACTCTGGATCCCGGGTTGTGATTGCATTTCTTTATCACATTTATTTAGTACAATCCGCCAACCCTAACACACCTATTTATAAAAGACCTCACAGCTCATAGTACATGTAAGACCAAATGAGAATCATGAGGTCAAAGGAACTGGCCAAGGAGCTCAGAGACAGAATTTTGGCAAGGCACAGATCTGGCCAAGGTTACAAAATAATTTCTGCAGTACTCAAGATTCCTAAGAGCAAAGTGGCCTCCATAATCCTTAATTGGAAGAAGTTTGGTACCACCAGAAGTATTCCTACACCTGGTCGCCCAGCCAAACTGAGCAATCATTGGTGAAGAGCCTTAGTGAGAGGTAAAGAAGAACCCCAAGATCACTGTGGCTGAGCCCCAGAGATGCAGTAGGGAGATGGGAGAAAGTTACACAAATTCAACTATCACTCCAGCCCTATACTACTCGAGCCTTTATGGCAGACTGGCCTGACGGAAGCCTCTCCTCAGTGTAAGATATATGAAAGCCTGCATAGTCTTTGCTACAAAACAAAAGAAGGACTCCCAGACTATGAGAAATAAGATTCTCTGGTCTGATGAGATGAAGATAGACCTTTTTGGTGATAATTCTAAGCAGTATGTGTGGAGAAAATCAGGCACTGCTCATCACCTGCCCAATATAATCCCAAGAGTGAAACATGGTGGTGGCAGGATCATGCTATGGGAGTTGTTTTTCAGCTTCAGAGACAAGATGATGGTTGTCATTGAAGGAAACATGAATGTGGTCAAGTACAGAGATATCCTGGATGAAAACCTCTTCTAGAGTGCTCTGGACCTCAGACTTGGCCAAAGGTTCACCTTCCAACAAGACAATGACCCTAACCTTGCATCTTAAATAACAAAAGAGTGGCTTCAGAACAATTCTGACCATTCTTGACTGGCTCAGCCAGAGCCCTGATCTAAACCCAATTGAACATCTATGGAGAGACCTGAAAATGGCTGTCCACCAATGTTCACCATCCAACCTGATGGAACTGGAGAGGATCTGCAAGGATGAATGGCAGAGGATCCCCAAATCCAGGTGTAAAAAACTTGTTGCATCATTCCCAAGAAGACTGACGGCTGTACTAGCTCAAAAGGGTGCTTCTACTCAATACTGAGTAAAGGGTCTGAATACTTTTGACCATGTGATATTTCCATTTTTCTTTTTTAATAAATCTGCACAAATTTCTTCATTTCAGTTTTTTTTCAGTCAAGATGGGGTGCAGAGTGTACACTAATGAGAAAAAAAAATTTACTTTTTTGAATTTACCAAATGGCTGCAATGAAAAAAAAGAGTTAAAAATGTAAAGGGATCTGAATACTTCTCCTACCCACTGTAAGTAATGAGCAGCCAACATATTTTCAGTAAAGGATATAAAAAGGGAACTGGACATTTTTCTATTACTAGGTTAAGGGTATAAACACTAATTACTTTCTGCTAATAAGGTATTTGATGTGCCCTGCTACTGATGTAATATTTCAAGAATTCATTTTTATCCTGCAGCATCTCATATTGTAATGCAGCAATACAAGTCAATTGGGGCTTCTCTTTTCCCATGCTAGTCCTGTCTCAGATTGTTTAATCATGGCTTATTGCATGTACTCCCTATTATGATTGGGCCAATATGCAGTCTGTCAATTACAGCTCTGGCAACATTTAAGAGACCACTGCAAAATGTTCAGTTTGTCTGATTTTTCTCTTCATAGGTATATTTTTGAGTAAAATGTAAATTGTCCTTTTATTCTATAAACTTCTGAGAACATGTCTGAAAATTTCCAAGCAATACATTTTGTATTTTTATCCCTAAAAGGAGAAATGGTCAAAATTAAAAAAAACACAGTGGTTTCAGACCTTAAATAATGCAAAGTAAACAAGTTCAGAATCATTTAGAAACAACAATACTAATGTATTAACTTAGGAAGAGTTCAGAAATCAATATTTTGTGGAACAACCATGATTCTTAAAAGGACTCTGTCACCTGAATTTGGAGGGAACAATCTTCATCCATAGGGGCGGGGTTTTCGGGTGTTTGATTCACCCTTTCCTTACCCGCTGGCTGCATGCTGGCTGCAATATTGGATTGAAGTTCATTCTCTGTCCTCCGTAGTACATACCTGCACAAGGTGCAATCTTGCCTTGCGCAGGCGTGTACTATGGAGGACAGAGAATGAACTTCAATCCAATATTGCAGCCAGCATGCAGCCAGCGGGTAAGGAAAGGGTGAATCAAAAACCCAAAAACCCCGCCTCCATGGCTGAAGATTGTTCCCTCCAAATTCAGGTGACAGAGTCCCTTTAATGACAGATTTCATGCGTCTTGGCATGCTTTCCACCAGTCTTTCACACTGCTCCTGGCAGTTCTTTGTTTGATGGCTTGTGACTATCCATCATCCTCTTGATTACATTCCAGAGGTTTCTCAATGGGATTCAGGACTGGAGATTGGGCTGCCCATGACAGGGTTTTGTTGTGGTGGTCTCTTCATTTTTGCCAGAGCTGTATACTCGGGGATGTGTGGTTAGAAGATCTGAGGCTGAGCTGGGGAAGAAACACTTCACCTGTCTAGTTGTGCATCATTAACATATAGGTATGCTTCAGAATAAAATCATTCTTGAAATACTGCACAGTAATATGGCACATCAAGAATCTTAGTATGGTAAAGGAATTGGAGCACCTATCATTATAGTAGCAGTTGGAAATAGTCAGGAGAACTAATTGGTTCCCATAAAGTATTTGTACTGATGAAAAATGTAAATAAAACGCAAATAAGTGAATATTTACTGTAGAGCACACAGTATTTGGGATAGCTCTAATTGATTCTTCTGCCATATTTCCACATGCTCAGTACGTTTTACTTCTTCTTTAAGTTGAGTGCCTAGTTTATTTTTTTTTATTACTTTAAGGTGTGGGATCCTACTACGGCACCTTCCATAATAGTGCACACGGTTCTCTATCAGTAAGTTTTACTTGTCCCAAATTACAATTAGAGGACACACAGCTGTTATTCAAACCACTCACTGGATATGAGTAAATCCAGCACATAAATTAAACTTCTCTGAGGTGCTGCTCAATTTTGGGTTCAAAAGAATTAGACTCCTTCATACACTATATATAGTTTCCTATAGGCAGGTATCTAAACTCTTAGCCTGGGTCCTGCTCTTCCCCATCTATTTTGAGGTCAGCTGATACAAGGTAATCTTTTAATGCTTGAGATAGGAACATCCTGATAGGGTACACCTAGATGTGCTGGAATAACTTTTACACTTTTGTGATTTAAATCGTGTTAACTAAGTACCCTATGTTATTAACATGTGCTAATACCATTTGCTTATTTACTTCCTACAGTGTATTTGCTCATTTTGTTTTTATCTTAGTTTTTTTCTGTTAAATGGCCACAGTGTGAACGTGGTTCTGCACATTGCATGCATACCACCTTATGTTCTGGCTAATTTCTTTGTTTTTTTTCTCATTCATACATTGCCAGATTTCTGCTAAGGACAGGATAACAAGGAACGGTTTATTCTGGACAGTTATTGAGGTCCGAGTGAGGAGAATTCCAGTAGTCCCACTTTTATGCAATCCTTCTCAACATTCCTAAAGACTTGATAGCAGAATAAAAACACAAATATGATGTATCACAAAGTTATTCATGTAAAGTTTTCTAATTCCTCTCTAAATTGGCTAAGTTTCACCTTTTGGTAACAGCGGCTCAAAACAGCCAGACACCATAGCCTTTATACAGTTCGATCCACATATGCTGCATCTATTGAGAATGTACCCTATTTATTGCCATGGACATATGTCCATAAATAATGTTAATGCAAGACACTCACTGAATGTCTCATGAACATCCACATTTTCCCTAAACAGCAAGCTGTACAGTGCACACTAGCAAGTGTCATCCATAAATATGCCTATGTTGTGCCAAACAAAATGGGCGCTGTCAGCAGTCAGTGCTGCCTCAAAAGTTACTAATTAAAATATTCCTATCTAGAGACAATGACACCATCCTTGTTCAGGGATTGCCTCTGTAGCATCCATAAATGTTCCCATATGATACCAACCACTATTATTATCAACACTTCAGCCAGTGCCAAAATGAATCGATTGTAAAGAGTCATCTTGTACAGTTCCAACCATAGTGCCTATCTCCCAATCAAAATGTGCCCCCCAAATACGACTGTGTACTCAGCACATCCATAGATCGTCAGTCAGAACAAAAGGATTTCATTAAAAAGATCTAGAAACAATACATGTCATGTAAAACTTATTAAAATGTATAATAATAATTCTATAAAACATCAAAAGTAACAGTAAAAGCATTTATTAATGACTTTTTTACTATTTATGAGAGTATTGAAAATAATACATTGATATATACTGTATAAATACTTGTAACTATTATTTTTCTCCATTTCCTTCAACAGTTTATGTGTCATTTAAAAATCAATAAACAATTTAGCTAAAAGCTTGGTTTGTGCGCTGATCATATTCAGTGGCATGTTTGTATAATTAATAATTGATTTATGTTTATCATTTCTACCAACGAACACGTTATTCTGCAATTATAAAGCGGTAAAATGTATGAAGATGGCAAACCCAACGTGTCAACAAACATTAACTCTTTATCACGTACACACTTGTATTCACAGAAGACTCAAAGAGCCATCATGCCAGTCAATTTTTCCAGACCAGTCCTCTCTGCTGATCTATCTCAGCGATATCTTAGGCTTAGACAATGAGAGTGAAGCATATCATTCAGAATGTGGCATCTAAAGATAATCCAATGATTACACAAAGTAAGGTTTGTAGTATTTTTTTAAACTCACCTTTTGGCTATTTTTTCAACACTGTATGGTATTTTTATTAGTGCACTTTAAGTCACTTATTTGAGACCTGTATTGCACAGTTAATGGAAATACTGAATATTTTGTGGGCAATATATGAGGCCATTTTTACACAATGCACTGTACGGTCAAATGCACCATTGTTATCGGTTTACTTTATTTTAGTTTTTTATGTACACCATTGTGTTAGTGCAATAGAGCTGCAATCCTTACATTTTTTGTTACCAGAATTGATACTTTTTTTTAATTAAAATATTAGGAAATACATTCAATTAAAAAACATGATTGATATTGAACAGATTTCAAATGTTACATTTACGGTTGTGATTAAATCAGAAATATTGCTACGTCCTTCCATTTTTCATCAGTATTTTGCCTGGCTCACCATTTGTTAGTGAAAGGGGTTTAGCTGCACAAGGCTTCATTCACACATCCATTGTACATATGTATGTGCTATCGTTTTTTTTTTAAATGGACAGCACACTAAACCATAGAGGATTATGGTTCCTTAAAAACAATTTTAATTTTTAAAAATCGAATCTGTGTGTCTGATCTATGAGATTCAGAGCACATGCTATTCTTCTCCATTTTGTAGATTAAACATGACCATTAAAGTCTATTAAGATCTGTTAAAAACAGATGAAAAGAAGAAGACTTTTTTTAGCTTCAGTTTTGTCTCCATTTTTAACTGAGCCTTTGCCAAAAGTCAATATTGAGTTTAATGGATGCAATGTGCATGTAAACCAGAAGCAAAATGAAGGCACAATGAGATAAAAGTGTTCCATTTTTGGTTGATGTAAAAGATGAGGAATGGATATGAAAATGTAGCCTTATACACTGCTCAAAAAAATAAAGGGAACACTAAAATCCCACATCCTGGATGTCACTGAATGAAATATTCCAGTTGTAAATCTTTATTCATTACATAGTGGAATGTGTTGACAACAATAAAACTTAAAAATGATCAACATAAATCACAACAAATATCCCACGGAGGTCCGGAGTTGGAATGGTGCTCAAAATCAAAGTGGAAAATGAAGTTACAGGCTGATCCAACTTTAGTGGAAATGCCTCAAGACAAGCAAATGAAGCTCAATAGTGTGTGTGGCCTCCACATATCTGTCTGACCTCCCTACAATGCCTGGGCATGCTCTTGATGAGGCGGCAGATGGTCTCCTGAGCGATCTCCTTCCAAACCTGGACTACAGCATCCGCCAACCTCTTGCCAGTCTGTGATGCAATGTGACGTTGGTGGATGGTGCAAGACATGATGTCCCAGATGTGTTCAATTGGATTCAGGTCTGGGGAATGGGCGAGCCAGTCCATAACTTCAATGCCTTCATCTTGAAGGAACTGCTGACACACTCTAGCCACATGAGGTCTGGTATGGTCCTGCATTAGGAGGAACCCAGGGCCAACCGCACCAGCATATGGTCTCACAAGGAGTCTGAGGATCTCATTTCGGTATCTAATGGCAGTCAGGCTACCTCTGGCAAGCACATGGAGGGCTGTGCAGCCCTCCAAAGAAATGTCACACCATTACTGAACTACTGCCAAACCAGTCATGCTGAAGGATGTTGCAGGCAGCAAATAGCTCTCCACGGCATCTCCAGACTCTGTCACGTCTGTCACATGTGCTCAGTGTGAACCTGCTTTCATCTGTGAAGAGCACAGGGTCAACTTGCCAATCCTGGTGTTCTGGTGTTCTGTGGGAAATGCCAAGCATCCTGCATGGTGTTACGCTGTGAGCACAACCCCCATCTGTGGACCTCGGGCACTCAGACCATCCTCATGGAGTCAGTTTCTAACCATTTGTGCAGTCACATGCACATTTGTGGCCTGCTTGAGGTCATTTTGCAGGGCTCTGGCAGTGCTCCTCCTTTTTCTCCTTGCACAACGGCTGAGGTAGCCGTCCTGCTGTTGGGTTGTTGCCCTCCTATGGCCCCCTCCACATCTCCTGGTGTACTCTCCTGTCTCCTGGTAGCGCCTCCAGCCTCTGAACACTACGCTGACAGAGACAGCAAACCTTCTTGCCACAGTTCGCATTCATGTGCCATCCTGGATGAGCTGCACTACCTGAGCCACTTGTGTGGGTTGTAGAGTCCGTCTCATGCTACCACGAGTGTGAAAGCACAACCAACATTTAAAAGTGACCAAAACATCAGCCAGAAAGCATTTGTACTGAGATGTGGTCTGTGGTCCCCACCTGCAGAACCACTGCTTTATTGAGTGTGTCTTGATAATTTGCAATAATTTCCATCTGTTGTCTATTCCATTTGCACTTGCTTCCTAAGTGGACAGTTTGAATTCACAGATGTTTGATTTTCTTGGAGTTACAGTATATTCCGTTGTTTAAGTGTTCCCTTTATTTTTTTTGAGCAGTGTATGTAGTTTTTCCTATCAACAATGACAACCCTTTCAATGACACTGAAAAACTAATGCTCCTGTGAAAGTATATAGGATTCCATGATAGCATGGGGTTAAGGATTCCACTTAGTGTCCATTAGCTCCAAAACTACACATAGTCCTTAAAGCATATAGAGCCATAGCTCAGCCTCTCTACTCTGATTTAACTAAAAAATGTTATCTGGCAGTATTGTTTAATAATTACTATAAAGTTACAGCAGAAAAAAATATAATATATCTTGATGAAAAGTATTGGCTGAGGTTCTTGTTGCAGAACAAAATGCTAAAACATGAAAAGCAATTTTCAGTAACACTTGATAATGCTGGATGCTGCCCATTGTTATATTGCAACAATTCAGTTTCATAATGATAAATATGCTGTTATGGAAATCATTGCACTTTTTTATCTGTAATGGATCTCATACTTCAGTAATTTAAAATGGAGAAAAATATTGCTGACCTTTTCTAATAGGAAAAATAATATAGAAATAAAATATATATATTTTTTTGCTATTTTACTATACAGTGAAAGTGTATACTAGATGCACAAAAGTCTTAAGTAACATTTAGTAGCAATATAATTAATATTTAGAGAAGAGAATAGTTTATTTGAAGCAAATTAATTTTGCCTTGAATTTAATTTGCCTCCAAGATGGCATTGCTGGCGCCTGCGTAGTAGCAGCTATTGGCAATTTCTGATAGCTGCTACTGCCCAGGCACCGGTGGCGCCATCTTGGAGGAGGCTTTATTTTTAAGAAGCTCTGCACATGTAGAGGAAATGCTCATGTGAGCTGCCAAGCACAATGATTGGCTCTCACACTATTGATAGAACATTAGTACCACAAGCAAAGCCAGACACCGTGAGTGTGTAGCTTGGAAAAAAAGTGGATTTAATTAGTTCTTCTCCATACAGTATTTTGATCCAGTTGTTGCTAGAGTTTGTAATAGTTTGTTAATTGCTGAAGGTGTCAGATGATGAAACCACAATGATCTAATATTGACCTATAAAGTTAAGTCAATACAGACATGCCATCAACAGATACAACTCTGCAACATAAACACACAGAAAACCCTTCTACATAAACACATACACAACTTCTGTACATCAACATTCACACAATGTTGCTACATCAGCACACATGAACATGACACTGCAGTATCATCACCCACAATCCTGCTATATAGACTCACACACAAACAGCGTACATGAACACAATTAGCAAAACACTTGTGCTACATCAACACACACATCTATACTACATAAACACGTATCTCTGTAACATCAACAGTAATAATATAAATAAATAATAACATTTACGGGGCAAGTATGAAAACAAGAATTTAAAAACCCTGCAGCATTAAAACCTGTGCTACATCAACACATACATCTATACTACATAAGCACTGCTCTGCAACATCAACATAGGCACGTCAGTATATAGTACATGCACAACTTGTGTCTAGAGATGAGCGAACTTTCTCCGAAAATGTTTGCCAATCTCAAATTCGGCACAAACGTAGCTCATTTGGAATTGCGTTCGGTAAATGTAAATGTTTCCTCTAATGCTTTTGTTAGGGCTTTTCCTATGACAGTGGTGCTGTATGATGAGTGGGGGAAATGTTATGACCTGGTGGTCAGGACAATAATGGACCTGGTGGTTAAGAGCACACGGAATGACCTGATAGTTACTGATCATAAAGGACAAGCTCTGGGACGTGGGAACTCTGCTGACCGCAATCCCTAAACCTATCAACCACACTAGAAATAGCCGTGGATTGCGCCTAACGCTCCCTATGCAACTCGGCACAGCCTAAGAAACTAGCTAGCCGTGAAGATAGGAAAATAAAGCCTACCTTGCCTCAGAGAAATTCCCCAAAGGAAAAGGCAGCCCCCCACATATAATGACTGTGAGTAAAGATGAAAATACAAACACAGAGATGAAATAGATTAAGCAAAGTGAGGCCCGACTTACTAAACAGACCGAGGATAGGAAAGGTTGCTTTGCGGTCAGCACAAAAACCTACAAAAAGACCATGCAGAGGGCGCAAAAAGACCCTCCGCACCGACTCACGGTGCGGAGGTGCTCCCTCTGCATCCCAGAGCTTCCAGCAAGCAAGACAACAAATTAAATAGCAAGCTGGACAGAAAAATAGCAAACCAAAGAAATACAAGCTGTAACTTAGCTTCTGATGGGAAGACAGGTCACAAGAACGATCCAGGAGTGAACTAGACCAATACTGGAACATTGACAGGTGGCGAGGAGCAAAGATCTAAGTGGAGTTAAATAGAGCAGCAGCTAACGAATTAACCTCGTCACCTGTGAAAGGAAACTCAGAAACACCCACCAGAGGAAGTCCATGGACAGAACCAGCCGAAGTACCATTCATGACCACAGGAGGGAGCCCGACAACAGAATTCACAACAGTACCCCCCCTTGAGGAGGGGTCAACGAACCCTCACCAGAGCCCCCAGGCCGACCAGGATGAGCCAAATGAAAGGCACGAACCAGATCGGCAGCATGAACATCAGAGGCAAAAATCCTGGAATTATCTTCCTGACGATAACCCTTCCACTTGACCAGGTACTGGAGTTTCCGTCTCAAAACACGAGAATCCAAAATCTTCTCCACCACATACTCCAACTCCCCATCAACTAACACCGGGGCAGGAGGATCAACGGATGGAACCACAGGCGCCACGTATCTCCGCAATAACGACCTATGGAACACATTATGGATGGCAAAAGAAGCAGGAAGGGCCAAACGAAATGACACAGGATTGATAACCTCAGAAATCTTATACGGACCAATGAAACGAGGCTTAAACTTAGGAGAGGAAACCTTCATAGGAACATAACGAGACGACAACCAAACCATATCCCCAACACGAAGTCGGGGACCCACACAGCGCCGGCGGTTAGCGAAACGTTGAGCCTTCTCCTGGGACAATGTCAAATTGTCCACCACATGAGTCCAAATCTGCTGCAACCTATCCACCACAGTTTCTACACCAGGACAGTCTGAAGACTCAACCTGCCCTGAAGAGAAACGAGGATGGAAACCAGAATTGCAGAAAAACGGTGAAACCAAAGTAGCCGAGCTGGTCCGATTATTAAGGTCGAACTCAGCCAACGGCAAAAAGGACACCCAATCATCCTGATCAGCAGAAACAAAGCATCTCAGATATGTTTCCAAAGTTTGAATAGTTCGTTCGGTTTGGCCATTTGTCTGAGGATGGAAAGCCGAGGAAAAAGACAAATTAATGCCCATCCTAGCACAAAAGGATCGCCAAAACCTTGAAGCAAACTGGGAACCTCTGTCAGAAATGATGTTCTCCGGGATACCATGTAAAAGAACCACATGCTGGAAAAATAATGGCACCAAATCAGAGGAGGAAGGCAATTTAGACAAAGGTACCAAATGGACCATCTTAGAAAAGCGATCACAAACCACCGAAATGACCGACATCTTTTGAGAGACGGGGAGATCCGAAATAAAATCCATAGAAATATGCGTCCAGGGCCTCTTCGGGACCGGCAAGGGCAAAAGCAACCCACTGGCACGAGAACAGCAGGGCTTAGCCCGAGCACAAGTCCCACAGGACTGCACAAAAGAACGCACATCCCGCGACAAAGATGGCCACCAGAAGGATCTAGCCACCAAATCTCTGGTACCAAAGATTCCAGGATGCCCAGCCAACACTGAACAATGAATCTCAGAGATAACTCTACTAGTCCATCTATCAGGGACAAACAGTTTCTCCGCTGGGCAACGGTCAGGTCTATCAGCCTGAAATTTTTGCAGCACCCGCCGCAAATCAGGGGAGATGGCAGACAAAATTACCCCCTCTTTGAGAATACCCGCCGGCTCAGGAACACCCGGAGAGTCAGGCACAAAACTCCTTGACAGGGCATCAGCCTTCACATTCTTAGAGCCCGGAAGGTATGAAACCACAAAATCAAAACGGGAGAAAAATAACGACCATCGAGCCTGTCTCGGATTCAACCGTTTGGCAGACTCAAGATAAGTCAAATTCTTGTGATCTGTCAAGACCACCACGCGATGCTTGGCTCCTTCCAGCCAATGACGCCACTCCTCGAATGCCCACTTCATGGCCAACAATTCACGATTACCAACATCATAGTTACGCTCAGCAGGCGAAAACTTTCTAGAAAAGAAAGCACATGGCTTCATCACCGAGCCATCAGAACTTCTTTGCGACAAAACAGCCCCTGCTCCAATCTCAGAAGCATCAACCTCAACCTGAAACGGAAGCGAAACATCTGGCTGGCACAACACAGGGGCAGAAGAAAAACAACGCTTCAACTCCTGAAAAGCCTCTACAGCCGCAGAAGACCAATTGACCACATCAGCACCCTTCTTGGTCAAATCAGTCAACGGTTTAGCAACAGTAGAAAAATTAGCGATGAAGCGCCAATAAAAATTAGCAAAGCCCAGGAACTTTTGCAGGCTCTTAACAGATGTCGGCTGAGTCCAATCATAAATGGCCTGGACTTTAACAGGATCCATCTCGATAGTAGAAGGGGAAAAAATGAACCCCAAAAATGAAACCTTCTGAACTCCAAAGAGACACTTTGACCCCTTCACAAACAAGGAATTTGCACGAAGGACCTGGAACACCATTCTGACCTGCTTCACATGAGACTCCCAATCATCCGAAAATACCAAAATATCATCCAAATACACAATCAGGAATTTATCCAGGTACTCTCGGAAGATGTCATGCATAAAGGACTGAAATACTGATGGAGCATTGGAAAGCCCGAATGG